>NC_089592.1:4340310-4940310 GCF_019320115.1 Miscanthus floridulus | reverse complement strand
GTAAGTCCTCCCCGCACTACATTGCTCAAAAAATCGCATTCATTGGGCATTCTTGAAATAATGAATGGATACATCGTGTTTGTATGTAGGATTTCTTTAGATGCCAGGACGGACATGAGGCCAGGGTGGATGCGGTGGCTACCAAATGCTGCAAAAAACTCATCGTGGACATGCATTATGAGGCGCGCATCTAGGTCATCGTAACTTACCATGGGACCGTCCTTGGAACGAAGGTCACCAAAAGGGACATAAGGACCATGACGCTGACCCGAGACCAGTACCTGCAGGTAAATACATAACATTAATACTAATTCCTTTTGAGATTAAGTAGGTCTAATTTCATCTTCTGATATGTCATGTACTTAATGGCCTGTAGATGATTCCTTATTGGTGCGCCGTGCATCCCCAGTGCTAGGAACAGATGGTGGACAAGTGGTGCTCATGTGAGTGGGAGGAGACGCACAACTTGTGCCAGGAGTGGCGTTTGATGATGCCAGGTGTAGCACACCATCAAGGCAGCTGCAATCATAGCGGATACGCAGAAACATGGGTACATAAATTTATTTATTTATTCTAACGCTCAATTCTGCATGATTTCTAATTATCTTATTGTTTTTCTCGTAGTCGGCGTCACATGGTGGCCAGCCTTGCTCCATCTTCAAGGCATTTGCTATGGCCCACAAGGGCAAGGCGACGTCCGACATCGACTACAACCCAGAGGATGGGCCCAAGGCGTACAGCAATGCGACCGTCCACAACCGCCTCAGTGAGTACACATCGATGGCAAGGGAGGTCCATGGGCCACAGTACGATCCGAGCACTGAGGACCTTGATGGAGAAGTCGTCATGAGGGTGGGAGGTGGTAAGAAGCATGGGTGGTACTGGATTGGCGATAGTGCAATCGACTCAGCCGCTACTCCCAGTCTCTCCTAGATTCGAGCAAGCAGCACGAGCAGGAGCCCGGCCATACGACCTCGGCAGGACACTTCACACCACTGGGTGGAGGCACTCGAGGTTATTCCTAGTTTATTCATCGTTCATTGGTTTTTTCATACCTTTCCTTTGCGTTATTGTAACATTGGGGTGAATATATTGTAGGCCCAGCTGGAACAAGAGAGGAGGATACGGGAGCAGATGCAGGCGAAGATGGAGAGGGTGGAGGCTAAGCGTGAGGCCGAGCAGCGAAGGATGGCAGAGATTCTTCAGTACATGCAAAGTCTTGGCGCCGCTACGGGTGTAGTTCCACCACCTTCGCCATTCGCTCCACCTCCACCTCCACCTCCTCACTATTCTACTCCTGTGAGTATAAATGTTTTAGTTTGTATGTTCATGCTTACGGTCAAACATTGTGGAGTATGAAAGTTTTATTCATGTATGGTATATATTTATCTTGTCTCACACATGCAATCTCTTCTCCTTTGTGCAGAATCAATCGACGGCATCGAACGATCCTCATGCTTCAGCGAATCCTTCACCAAATCAGTGATGATACTTGTGGTTGTTAATGGTACTTCTATTTGTAATTGTTGTTGAAGATGATGGAGCACTTGGATTACTTATGAACTTATTTGTGATATATTGTGAGATATGTGACGTTTGTGATATATATGTGGTGTTGGTGATATATATGTGCTGTTGATGATATATATGTGATGTTGGTGATGTTTGTTATATATATCTTCTATTTGTTTGGATAGGATATAAAAAACAAATAAAAAGGTTGTTTCCAGTCACTTTGCCGAGTATAATGGCCACAACACTCAGCAAAGTGACTACCTGGGAACTATCTAAGAACATGCTTTGCCGAGTGCAAAGGCTATTGCACTCGGCAAACATCACATGCTTTGCCAAGTGCCACGGGACAGGCACTCGGCAAACATCACATGCTTTGTCGAGTGTCTTGCCGGTGGCACTCGGCACAGTGGCCACCTTTGCCGAGTGTCTAAGTCAACGGCGCTCGGCAAAGCGGGGACCTTTGCCGAGTGCTTGACCTTGACACTCGGCAAAGCCGCCATCACGGTGGCGCTCTCTGTCATGGCCACTTTTCTTTGCCGAGTGTTGGATTGGCACTCGGCAAAGTCTTTGACGAGTGCTCGATAAAGTGCACTTAGCAAAGAGGTTTTTACCGATAAACTGTTTACCGAGCGCCCTTTGCCGAGTGTAACAATGATGATCCCATGCTATACTTGCTAGTGAATAGGTAACAAGGATGATCTCATGCTATATTTGCCTTAAACTCAGATCCTTTTTCTATTGAATTATAACCTCTAAAGGCCTTCTTCTGGATCATCAACTTCATTTATATCACCAACGCAAAACTCACCGACTGGACAAGATCATAAAGCACCACACAAGCATCCATGCAATCACACACGAAGCAAACAATAGATCTAAATTAGAACATTACACCAAACATAAAATTAAGATGAAAAGTTTATAAAATGAATCTACATCTCGCTACGAACACACAGACGCAAAAAGCACTCTAATCGTAGCTATAACGAAAAAGTTATGAATTAAACAAGATTTCCTTTAATAAAATAATAGATTAAATCTAACCTTGAATTTCAAAAGTTGAAAATATATTTAACAGTAGGATGAACATGTAGATTACTCAATTATGAATCTAACGTAACTTGAATGGATCAAAATGGAGTTAAAACAAAGATTTTATGGCCTAAATAAGACTAGTGGCAAAACTGTAAATAGATGAAAGCGTATTTTGGATCTAACCGAAGAAACTACATTTTCAAAAGAAGAAAACATATTTTGAATCTAACAGAGAGATTTTACGCTTTCTAAAAGAGAAAACGTATTCTGAATCTACTAGAAAGAAACTACACTTTCGGAAGAGGAAAACGTATTCTAGAAGTGTGCCATGGACTGCGGGTTATATTACGCGAAACTGTAGGGGTTTTTTTGCAAATAAACCCGGCGATGGGGTACAGGTGATCTTGGACTGTTCGATTGAATCTGGATGGCCCAGATTAGAAAGGAGGGGGAGAGAGAGTCATCGGCCGGAGAAGAAAACTGGCGCGGCGGAGCTCCATTACCGACAGCGAGAAGCTCCCTAGAGTGCTTGGTTTGGGCCCTAGAGGCCACGGTTTGATGAGCCGAGAGCATAGGGAATAAGAGGAGAAGACGACGAACTCACCTAGGGCCTTCTTGCGGTCGACGGTGGGTCTACGGCGTCGGGCAGCGCGGCGGCGACGGCGACGGTGACGACGAGAGGAGAAAAATCTAATTTACTACACGAGGGATTTTCCAAATTAGGGGCTCCCCTTACGGTAGTTTTGGTGTGCTTTGCCCAAGGGGTTGGTACATATTTATAGGGAGAAAAACTCCCCACATCTGTATCAACTAACAATATGGTACTAATTGATGTTGCACCCTACACATTTACTAATGAACCTAAATAATCATTAAAGTCCATTAGTAAATAAATGCATGGCCTTTGAGATTTATTAGGATTATTGCACATGGGCTTTGAGAGTTGGTTGAGAAATGAGATATATTATTTATTTTTTGAATTAATTAATTTCATGAATAAAATAATTCTAGAAAAGTCCAGAATTGATATTTAAGACACGAAAAATACTCCGAGACCTCTGAAATTTTGGGGAAAATTTCCAAAGACACTTTGGAACACGATGAACCCAAATAAAGTATTTGGAGCTCATGAAAAGATTGTTGGGAACTTGGAACATAAAGATTAAGGTGAAGGAGGTAGGAATTAAATTCTAGAAATAAGCTAGAAAATTCCTGGAGATAGATATTCGTCTCCTAAATGTATTTTAAAAAAACACATTTTGCACATAGAAACACAAGGTGCGACCGGCATGAATGCAACAAACACGTTTCTACCTTAAGATAAATTTTAATCTAATAAAAATTTATTATTTCCCCATGTTTTGATGAGCATAAAAATACAAAATTAAATTATTTTAGCTCTATTTCAAGATAAGCAAATTTTAGGGTGTTACATTCAGTCTTCTTTTCATTATAACCTTAGCTAGAACACACGATCCAGCTAGGACCATGTGGCTACGTAAGCCATGAAATTTCTGTATTGTTGGTGACACTAGTAGAGAACAGACCTTTGATCCAAGGGCCAAACCAGGCTCTAGTCCCGGGAAATATTACGCCCGGGACTAGAGAGACCTTTAGTCCCGGTTGGTGGCTCCAACCGGGACTAAAGGTCCCTGCCCAATGGCTCCTGCGCCAGGCCGTTGTGGCAGGGGACCTTTAGTCCCGGTTGGAGCCACCAACCGGGACTAAAGGTCGACCTTTACTCCCGGTTGGTGGCTTCAACCGAGAGTAAAGCTCTTGTCCCGGCTAGTGGCGTGGCCCGGGACTGGAAAGTGACCTTTAGTCCCGGTTGGATCCACCAACCGGGACTAAAGGTCCCCCCCTATAAATCCTGTTGGCCGTCTTCTTCCTCCCCGAGCCCGCCCGAGAGCTTCAGTTCAAATTTAAGCAGTGTTCTTGCTCTTTCTCCATCCATTCTTCGATTCCTCCATCGATTTCTTTGATTCCTCCGTCGATTCTTCGGTTCTAAAGGTTACCAACTTCATACTCTCATGTTTCACCATTGTCTTATCTCATTTTGTTCACTATATATATATGGTTCTTTATTGTGGTTTTTTCATTTGTAAGCAATTTGAGCTCAAAATCACTTCAAGCTTGCATATTTACATGAAGGAAGGTTAAAGTAGCTATTAAAAACTAGTATTCACCGTTCATTTGTAGCATGCATAGCACACTTCATTGTTTAGAGATATAGAGAATTTTAGAGTTTTTTTAATTTTATTTGTATATAAAATGAGAAATTTATAGTGTATTAAAAATGAGTATAGAGAGTAGCTGGCAACTGCTTTTGGGTCCTCGGCCTCTCATGGGTTTCCAGTTTCCAAAGCGACTTAGGCCGGGCCTCCCACTCATTGCATGCGGCAAGTGTTGTGATGAGACAAAGATTGTGATGGAGTACCGAGTGAAGAAGGAGGGTCCCAACAAGGGTCGCATTTTCTACAAGTGTTCGGATCGCAATGTGTTTGGACATGTGCAACGGAGACCTCTAGATGCACCGGTGCGTAGTGGAATCCTAAGTCAGGACAGTAACGTGAAGAGAGGCAGAGGAAGACCGAAGTTGACTTGGGTAGAGGCAATAAAAGGAGACTTGAAAGGATGGAATATACCCAAAGACTTAGCCTTAGATAGGAGTGCTTGGAAGACAGCTATTCACGTGCCTGAACCTTGATTGCTTCTGTTGGGTTTCAACTCTAGCCTACCCCAACTTGTTTGGGACTTAAAGGCTTTGTTGTTGTTGTTGTTGTTGTTCGGATCGCAATGTGAGTTATTTTATCGTATGTAATGACTATGGTTAGTTTATACCTATTTTCATGATGGTTGTGATTAAAGTTCTAATTTTCTGTTTTAATTTCAGTGGGATGGCACTGGATGTTCAGGCTTCTACTGGGAGGAAGAGTATGTTGAACTCGTGCAAAAATATCTTGCACAACAGGCAGATATGGCGGCTAATGAGGCAGTGATCCAGCCGAAGAAGCCCAAAGATGTTGAACAAACAGGGGATCTGTCTGTTTTAGTTGGGATTGGTCGCGAAATCCTTGTGCTGCTGAAGTGCATTTTAGCTTTAGTGTTTTTAGTGGTAGTTGGGATTGTCTACATTATAGCGAGGCTTTCTTAAATTTATAGCTTTTGTGGTGGTATGCATGTTGTATAATTAACTAATTATGTTCTAGGTTTTAATACGGTATTTATGTCATGTAATGCAGATGAGTCGGCATTGGATGTACAATGCTGATCGTCGCTCCCAAGAGTTCATGGACGGCGTGCATTCTTTGTTACGTGCGGCTGAGGCAAACAAACGTGATGGTTTCATGTGCTGCCCATGTGCCGTATGTAAGAATACGATGGAATATGCTAACTCAAAGACTCTTCAGTCACACTTGTTCAAGTCGGGTTTCATGTCAAACTATATTTGTTGGACGAAGCACGGAGAAACCGGAGTTGTAATGGAAGAAGGTGAAGAAGAACAATGGGGCGATGATGACATTTTTGCTGAATATGGTGCCTTCAATGATACTATAATGGGGGAAGCTGAAGAAGAGGTGGGGGCAAAGGAGAAGCCCGCTGAAGAAGAGGTGGGGGCAGAGGAGAAGCCCGCTGAAGAAGAGGTAGGGGCAGAGGAGGAGCCCGCTGACGATCTTGGTCAGGCCATTCGTGATGCACAAAGAGAATGCGAAAGTGAAAAGGAGAAGATCAAGTTCGACCGCATGCTAGAGGATCATAAGAAATTGCTATACCCAACTTGTGATGCGGGGCAGAAAAAGTTAGGTACCACATTGGAATTGCTGCAATGGAAGGCAAAGAATGATGTATCTGACAAGGGATTCGCGGAGTTACTAAAAATCTAAAAGAAGATGCTTTCGAAGGATAACGAATTGCCCAGCACTACGTACAAAGCAAAATAGGTAGTCTGCCCTTTAGGATTAGAAATCCAGAAGATACATGCATGTCCTAATGACTGCATCATCTACCGTGGCACGGAGTACGAGAAGGTGGATGCATGCCCTGTATGTCACGCGTCGCGGTATAAGATCAGGCGAGATGACCCTGGTGATGTTGAGGGCGAACGTCCCAAGAAGAAAATCCCTGCCAAGGTTATGTGGTATGCTCCTATAATACCACGCTTGAAACGTCTTTTTAGAAACAGAGACCATGCAAAGTTGTTGCGATGGCACAAAGAAGACCGTAAGGTAGACAATATGTTGAGACACCCTGCTGATGTGTCCCAGTGGAGAGCAATCGATAGAGAATTCCAT
Source organism: Miscanthus floridulus (assembly GCF_019320115.1). NCBI lineage: Eukaryota > Viridiplantae > Streptophyta > Magnoliopsida > Poales > Poaceae > Miscanthus > Miscanthus floridulus. Next base: position 4,933,468 of record NC_089592.1, on the reverse strand, counting down.
GAGTTTGCAAGTGACGCAAGAAACTTAAGGTTTGCTTTAAGTATGGATGGTATAAATCCTTTCGGAGAGCAGAACAGTAGTCACAGCACTTGGCCTGTTACTCTATGTATCTACAACCTTCCTCCCTAGTTATGCATGAAGCAAAATAGAATCTATATTTTTTTAAAATATTTTTATGTCTTTTATTTAATTTTCTGTGCAATTAACTATCCTTTTATCATTTGTGTAAAAAGAAATATATTAAAATCCTAATGAATTGGCGGGCAGTGAAACTGCAGTTTGGCTGCCTGCCAAAAACCTTTAGTCCCAGGCGCCACCACCAGCCGGGACTAAAGGTTACCTTTGCTCCCTGAGTTCTCGTTGTGTTGTATGCAGAGCAACACCGCCTCGTTGTGTTGTATGCAGAGCAATGTCGCCCCGTTGTTGTATATGCGGAGCAACGCCGCCCTGTTGTTGTATATGCGGAGCAACGCCGCCCCGTTGTTGTATACCCTAGCGAGAACGACGATTCGCCCTAGCGAGAACGATGAATTCGCCCTAGCGAGAACGACGAATTCGCCCTGTCGTTCTCGCTAGGGCGAATTCGTCGTTCTCGCTAGGGCGAATTGATTTTTTTGTCGTAAAAGTGGGTTCTAAGGCAGGAGCAGGGTAACAACTACTGCGGATATTATGTTTGCGAGTTCATCATGGCGTACTCAAAGAGAACTCCTGAAGAGCAACTCAAAGTACGTATATAAATACTTTTTCCTTTATATTATTTCGATCGTATATTTACAATTTCTTTATTGCTCTCATTTATATAAGTAATTACATGAGCAATACACACATATATATATATTAATACTTTTTCCTTTAACTTTTATTGAAGACTGAATGGTTGAGGGAAAGTGTCATTCGACTTGACCAACTTAAAGCAATTCGAGAGACTATAGCAGGATTTCTATATGACCAAGTCATCAACCCCAACGGCAAGTTCTACAATGACCCGAACGAAAAGTGGATGCCAAATCTGGAGGAGTGAATTGCTAAGGACATAAACAATCTATTCTATATATCAAACCTTTGTAATATATATATATATATATATATATATATATATTATATGTACATAAAATAACGTGTGTATATATATGATCATCATATATATATGCATGTACGCGTATATTCGTTTGTTATTTATGTACAAAGTTCGAACGAAAACTTACGCGTGCGGAGTACACATATATATTACTATTAGCAGCGTATTCGAAAATGTATTTTAATATCAAAACTAATCATTAAATGAAAAAAGAAACCAAAAATAGAAACCAGAAAAAGGAAAAAAAGAGGGACATTTAGTCCCGGTTGGTAACACCAACCGGGACTCAATGTCCTGCCCCGTGGCGGTCTTTGGCTAGGCCTGGAGGCCCCCTTTACTCCCGGTTGGTGTTTCCAACCAGGACTAAAGGTCCCCCTTTAGTCCCGGGCGTCAAGCTGGGACTAAAGGAGGGTACCTTTAATCCTGGATTGGTGCTCCCGGTTGGGAAACCAGGACTAAAGGGGTTTTCCAACCAGAAGAAAAAGCCTGGCCGCACTAGTGTGATATAATGTATTGTGAACAATAATGATACACAATAATAAAACCAGCAGTAATGGACAAAATATTACTGCCAGAACAAACACAGCGGCGGCAGTGACACTGCCCCTCGTTACCGCCAGAGGGAACTGAATAGTTGTTTGGTGGCAGTTGTATTTAACTTGCCATGATGTGACTTGTCGAGCGATAATTCAGGAATTAATCGGTGAGACAATGAACTGTTTGAATAATCTGGTTTGTCTAATGTTTGAAAGTTCATAGAAAATTAGTTCAGTTCCTAAGATTTGCCTTAAAATCATACTCTATCCTTAGCAGTACAGGAATTAATGCTTGGAGTTATTCAAATCTTCTTCGGTACTGTTTTTGTTTGCCTGCTAGTACATGCATGCTGTCGCTGTCTATCATAATAACTCAACATTGACAGCCCCATCATGTAGTAGTACGTGCTCCTGTGGTCTGTGTCCTGTTTCGCTGATGGACAAAGCCATTCGGAAAGTTACTGTCCATCAACCCTCTTGTCTGGTAAGTTGCACGATAATACACAACATGTTCGTTTGGCTGTGACTTGTCGTAAACGATCGTAAATTTCTAGTCGAAATAGTATTTTTCTCTCACACAAACCAGCCAGCAGTACTTCTTCATGAACCAACAACGATACAAACCAGCCAACCAAACAGGCTGACAGTTGATCATGATGTATAGTCTCCAACTCTCCATTCTGTATAGATAGTTGCACAAGTGGGAAAAGTTAGTGATCCAACCCGAGGATGTGGATCTAGCATTGCCTATTGTTAATTAAGTTCATGACGACATACGAACTACCTTGACAGACTATTTGTTAATAAGGAGCCATGTCTTTAGGTCCATAATAACTTCACGAACGACTGATCGAGCCACATGGTCCCACCTACAACGTGTGTTCCAGCAAAGTCAGTCAAGTGGGACATAAATGAGAGAAAGATGGGAATTGAACCAAGTGGGACATACAAGTAGAGAGAACTTGTGCAACATGGCTAGGTACATATAGAGAGAGAGAGCTTGACTCAGTTTGATGCTCACAGTGATAACAGTGTGGAAAAAAGAAGCATCAATAATTCATTTGTAGTGGCCCCTCACTACTGGATTCAGGTTCTTTGTGACCATATTGCACTCGACAAAGCCTTTGCCGAGTATGGCACTCGGCAAAGCCTTTGCCGAGTACGGCACTTGGCAAAGAACACACGGCAAAAAATTGATCGGCAAAACCGTCTTTACCGAGTGTCTTTTATCGGGCACTCGGCAAAAGCTTTGCCGAGTGCCCCGGGGACACTCGGCAAAGAAAAGCGACCGTCACGGCGCCGGTCCCGTTGACGGTCACTTTGCCGAGTGCCAACCCTGCAGGCACTCGGCAAAGATTTTTTATTTTTTTTAAAAAAAATTCTTTGCCGAGTGCCAACCCTTCAGGCACTCGGCAAAGAGTTTTTATTTTTTTTACAAATTTTCTTTGCCGAGTGCCAACCTTCAGGCACTCGACAAAGATTTTTTTATTTTTTTTAAATTTCTTTGTCGAGTGCCCTCTGTCCGGCACTCGGCAAAGTTTGAATATTTTTTTTAAATTTCTTTGTCGAGTGCCCTCTGTCCGGCACTCGACAAATTTGAATTTTTTTTAAAAAATTTCTTTGCCGAGTATCCTCTGCCCGGCACTCGGCAAAGTTTGATTTTTCTTTTAAATTTCTTTGCCGAGTGCCATGGTCACAGCACTCGGCAACTGGGAAAATGGTTTTCTGGACACCCACTTTTTCAGCTTTGCCGAGTCCTGTGACGATTGCACTCGGCAAAGGGGTCCTTTGCCGAGTGCAACACTCGGCAAAGTGACCCAAAACTGTAATTTTTAATTTTTTTTACATTCCATCATGACAAATAAATTCATACAAACATATATCACATATATATCTCATCCATCACATATATATCTCATTCATCACATATATATCTCATCCATCACATATATATCTCATACATGTACACATCCATCCACATATATCATATCCATCACAATATATATATCACATATATAACAATAAGTGCTCAAGTCCATCTAAATAAATCCACAAGTCCATCAAAGTCCACAAGTGCATCACAAGTATATCACAAAGTGAACAACAAATGAAAAAAATACAACATGCACTCATCTCGGTCAAGGCGGCTGTGGTGAAGGCCTAGCTCCATCATTCGGAGGTGCGTGAGGTGGATTATTCAAACCACCGTCAGATGGAGACTGCACAAAGTAAAAAAGATTGCATGTGAGACAAGATTATTTGGATAGCTAATCTAGAAAGGTAGAGGCCATACAAGCAAAGCATAAGCGAAAGTAAAAAACTTTCATACTCACAGGAGTAGCTGTAGCTGCAGGATGCGGAGGCGAAGGTGGAACCAACAGCTCAGGTAACAGAGAGAAGCCCACACGTTGCCCAAGTCCTAGTAGGAACTCCGTAATGTCCGTCAGCCTCTACGCCTGGGCCTGCCGCTCGGCCCGCTCGACCTCCCGCTTGGCCCGCTCGGCCTCCAGCTAGGCCGCCCTCCTTTGGTGCCCGGCCCCCAGCTCCAGACGTTGCCTCATTTCTTGTTCCAGCCGGGCCTGTAATATTTCACTCCAATATTTCAGTAATGCAAAGCTAATTAATGTGTGTAAAGATCAATGTGTGACGAGTAAAACAGGAATAACCTCGAGTGCGTCGACCCGGTGCTGTGCAGCGGTCAGCCGTGTGCGAATGGCCGGGCTCTCGCTCGTGCTCCATGCTCGGATCTGGGAGAGAGAGGGAGTAGAGGCCGTGTCGATGGCACCGTCGCCAAGCCAGAACCGCCCATGCTTCTTGTCTTGCCCCACCCTCATGATGGCCTCTCCATCAAAGTCCTGGGTGCTCGGATCGTGGTCTAACCCATGGAGCAACCTCGCCACCTCAGTGTACTCACTGATGCGGGAGTGGACGCTCGGGTTCGTGTATGCCTCGGGCGGGTCCTCTAGGTTGAAGGAGACGTCGGACGTCGCCTTGCCCTTGTGGGCCATACACCATGCCTGAAAGTCCGAGCAAGCCTGGCCACTATGTGACGCCGACTAGGAGAAAGACAGCATGATGATTAGAAATCAGGCAGAACTGAGCGTCACAATAGATAAATGAATTTGCGTACCCATGCTTGTTTGTATCCGGTGAGGCTGCGGCTGCCTTGATGGTGTGCTGGACCTTGCATCTGCAAACGATGGTCCCGGGCATCCATGTGCATCTTGAGGTACTCCTCCGTGAACCACCTGTCCACCATCATCGTCCAGCACTCGGGATACACTTGGCACCACCAGGGAATCATCTACACGTCATCAAGTATTGGACATATAAGAAGATCAAATTAAACCAACTTAATCTCAAAACGAATCAATATTGATGTTCTTCATTTACCTCAAGGTACTGCTCCCGGGTCAGCTGCATCTCTCTTGTGTCTTTCTTGGTTTTCCTCTCTCCAAGCTTTGACCCGTAGTAGGTTACGATGGCCTAGATGCACACCTCGTGATGCATGTTGGAGACGAGTTTTTACAGGCTTTGGTAGTCACCTGCTCCGCCCTAGCCTCAAATCCCTCCTCGCATCTGTAATAAGTCTGCATACAAAAGCGATGTATCCATTCATTATTTCAAGAAAAGTCCAATGAATGCGACATATTGAGCAATGTTGTGCGAGGGAGACTTACCCAAAGCTCTTCCTTCACCCGCACCGCCTTGTTGGGGTACTCCGCATCGGTGGCGACAGTGTAGTGGTCAAACAAGTAGGCCGGCTCCGTCTTCGATGCATACGTGACAATGCCGGGGAAGTGTTGCCTGCACAGAAGACCCGAGATGCCGTTGACTAGCCGTGCGTTACCACCCGACACAACCACCCAGTTCCTGCACAAGTGATTAAGAAAAATTATTAGTTTTTTTTCATCATATCATATGAAGTAGTGGTGATAACATATAAAGTTACTTACTTTTGCCCTTCGGGGCGAATCACTGGGCGTTGGTGAGGAAGCGGAACATGTGGAAGGCTCGTGGGACCTCACAAGTAGACACTCGAAGAGGAGTCGGAGGAAGCGGAACCCGTGCCTACCGCCTCCAACTCGTCGTCCTCGTGCGGCCCCTCCTCCTCGTCCGTCTGCCGAACCAGCTCATCGTCCGACTCATCCACGGGCGCCACCTCCTCCTCTGACTCCTCCTCACGCGGCGTGGGAGGAGACGGCCCCTCCTACGTCTGGCAGTCCTCCTCCTCCTCCTATCCGATCCCTCCGCCGCCCCCTCCGCCTCCTCCTGCAGCCGGCGTGGTCTTTGGTATATCGAGTTCATGGACCTATGACGGTCTCCCGTCATCTTTGTTCAATCACCTGCAGCAAAAAAGAAAAACAAGACGTAATTAGAAATAGGTGAAAAAATGAACAAAACATAATTACAAAAAACATAGTAATACATGTATTAGAAATATTTGCAAAAATGAACAAAACATAATTACAAAAAAGCATAGTATTCCAGCGACCTCGCCACCTCAGTGTACTCACTGATGCGGGAGTGGACGCTTGGGTTCGTGTATGCCTCGGGCGGGTCCTCCAGGTTGAAGGAGACGTCGGACGTCGCCTTGCCCTTGTGGGCCATACACCATGCCTGGAAGTCCGAGCAAGCCTAGCCACTATGTGACGCCGACTGTGAAAAAGACAGCACGATGATTAGAAATCAGGTAGAACTGAGCGTCACAATAGATAAATGAATTCGCGTACCCATACTTGTTTGTATCTGGCGAGGCTACGACTGCCTTGATAGTTTGCTGGACCTTGCATCTACAAATGAGAGTCCTGGGCATCCCTATGCATCTTGAGGTACTCCTCCGTGAACCACCTCTCCACCATCATCGCCCAACACTCGGGATACGCTTGGCACCACCAGGGAATCATGTACATGTCATCAAGTATTAGACATATAAGAAGATCAAATTAAACCAACTTAATCTCAAAACGAATCAATATTGATGTTCTTCATTTACCTCAAGGTACTGCTCCCGGGTCAGCTACATCTCTCTTGCGTATTTTTTGGTTTTCCTCTCTCCAAGCTTCGACCCGTAGTAGGTTACGATGGCCTGGATGCGCACCTCGTGATGCATGTCGGTGACGAGTTTTTTACAGGCTTTGGTAGTCACCTGCTCCGCCCTAGCCTCAAATCCCTCCTCGCATATGTAATAAGTCTGCATACAAAAGCGATGTATCCATTCATTATTTCAAGAAAAGTCCAATGAATGTGACATATTGAGCAATGTTGTGCGAGGGAGACTTACCCAAAACTCTGCCTTCACCCGCGCCGCCTTGTTGGGGTACTCCGCATCGAGGGCGACGACGTAGTGGTCAAACGAGTAGGCTGGCTCCGTCTTCGATGTGTACGTGACAATGTTGGGGAAGTGTTGCCTACATAGAAGACCCAGGTTGCCGTTGACTAGCCATGCGCTACCACCCAACACAACCACCTTGTTCCTGCATAAGTGATTAAGAAAAATTATTAGTTTTTTTTCATCATATCATATGAAGTAGTGGTGATAACATATAAAGTTACTTACTTTTGCCCTTCGGGGCGAATCATTGGGCATTGGTGAGGAAGCGGTACCTGTGGGAGGCTCCCGGGACCTCACAAGTAGACACTCGAAGAGGAGTCGGAGGACACGGAACCCATGCCTGCCACCTCGCACTCATCGTCCTCGTGCGACCCCTCCTCCTCATTTGTCTGCCGAACCAGCTCCTCGTCTGACTCATCCACGGGCGCCACCTCCTCCTCTAGCTCCTCCTCACGCAGCGTGGGAGGAGACAGCCGCCTCCTATGGCTGGCGGTCCTCCTCCTCCTATCCGATCCCTCCACCGCCCCCTCCGCCTCCTTCTGTAGCTGGCGTGGTCTTTGGTAAATCGAGTTCACGGACCTATGATGGTCGCCCGCCATCTTTGTTCAATCACCTGCAATAAAAAAGAAAAACAAGACATAATTAGAAATAGGTGCAAAAATGAACAAAACATAATTACAAAAAACATAGTAATACATGTATTAAAAATATATGCAAAAATGAACAAAACATAATTACAAAAAATATAGTATTACATGTATTAGAAATAATCTTCATGATTGAGATTAGCTGGATCATAGGTCTCGTCATCACTATCAACATTGTCCAACTCATCAACACTATCCGAAGGAGGAATGTTGTCTTCATTGTCATTGCCTAAACGTAATCGCTCAAGCATTTGTATGTCCTTCAGATTTCGCACCTCGTCTCCAGCATCCTCGTCATCATCCCTTTCATTGTCTACTTCCATTCCTATCTCTTCGGTTAAGTCTATGTCAAACCTTCCTTGTAGTCCCTCTTCTTGATAGAACTCTCCATCATATGTGTTTGGATTGAAGTTGTAATCTTCATCGTTTGGGACAGGTAGTTTACTGTGTGGCGATATCTTGTGCACAATAGACCAACCCTTAAGATGCTCAGCGTCTTTGCACGCGTATGACGTATAATAAACCTAGACGGCCTGTTGAGCCACAATGTAGACATCTTTTCCTGGATAGACGGAATCCTGTCGAATCTCGACTAGCCCAAGCTTAGGGGTCCATCTCGTTACTCTAGGATGAAACCAGTGGCATTTGAATATGACAGGAGTAAGTGGTTTGGAACCATAGAATGATAGTTCGTAGATTTCTTCAATTCTTCCATAATAGTCGAGTCCATCAGTGCCGGACGTAACAACTCCGCTGTTTGTGGTTTTTCAATTGGACCGACTCTGCTCGTAACTTGCTGTGTGAAAACGATATCCATTCACGTCATAATTGGTAAATGACTTGACCCTAATGGCACAGCTGTTTGCAACCTATCTCAGCTCGTCACATATAGACGCATCAGTTTGGGCTTTCTGTTTGAACCAACAAATGAAATCGGGGCTCCCTGGTCCCGCAACCCGTGAAAGAAGGGTATCATTTTCTTGCGAGGTAGGTTGCCTTGATCCATGCTAGGATTGACGAAGAAATTCCCTGTACCAACGAGAAACAAGGGGGTTGGACGAAGAAACAAGGACATACGGCGAAATGAAACAAGTTCGTTCAGAACTTACCCAATGAACGGTTGCACCTCGACAAGGTTGGTCAACACATATAACATGATACTGCACCACTCTTCATTTTTCAATTGCTTAGTGGTCGATGCACTTGCGCTTCCGAGTTGCCCTTGAAAAAGACTGAGGTTCGATTCATTTTCGCCAGCATTGTAACGAGGGGTGGATTATAAATGCTAGGAAGTTTCTCAGTGTAGTATTTCTCTGTGAAGTTCGACACCTCCTCTAGAATGTATGCCTCTACAATAGAAGCCTCAATTTTGGCTTTATTTCTACATTTTTTGCGAAGAGTCTTCAGACATCTCTCGATTGGATAGCACCAACGGTTCTACATGGCCCCCCATCTGTGCCTCATACGGGAGGTGCACAATCAAATGCTGCATCGGCAAGAAGCAGGGTGGAAAGATCTTCTCCAACTTACAAAGCAACACGATTGCCGCTTTTTCCAAGTCATCAATGACGGTCTGAGATAGCTCCTTGGCACAAAGCTGGCGGAATAAGTAGCTCAACTCTACCAGCACTTGCCAGACATGCTCCGGGACATAGCCTCAAACCATCACCGAAAGAAGCCGCTCAATCCATATGTGGTAGTCATGACTCTTCATCCTGTTTACTCACAGAGTGTCTAAGTTCACTCCCCTCTTTAGATTTACTGCATACCCATCAGGGAACATTAGCGTCTTGATCCATTCAAGTACTTCCCTCCTTTGGTCCTTTCTCAAGACGAAATCAGCCTTAGGCCTTCTCTAGGTCTTACCATGACTAGGAGGCTGCATCTCTTGATTTGGTTTATCGCACAATGTTGCCAGGTCCACTCTAGCCTTAGGGTTGTCCTTAGACTTTTCAGTGTCCATGAGTGTTGCCCAAAGTGCCTCGGCGACATTCTTTTTAGTGTGCATTACATCAATGTTATGTGGTAGAAGAAGGTCATCGAAATAGGGGAGCCTCGTCATGCCCGAGATATGAGTCCACATATGTTGCTCACCATATCCCACAAAACCACCTTCTTCATTAGGCATGAGAGCATCTATCTGAGCATGAACCTCAGCACCAGTCATCATCCGCGGTGCAGGGTTTGTCACTTTGACACCTTTCGTAAAGTTCTTGATGTCTTGTCTGAATGGATGGTCAAGAGGTAGGAATTGACGATGTCTGCCGAACGATGAATACTTGCCACCCTTCTATAACCAAATGAACCTCACACCTTCCTTGCATATTGGGCATGGGAACTTCCCGTGAACACACCAGGCGCAGAATATCCCATACGCCAGGAAGTCATGCAGGGAGTAGTGGTACCAAACGTGCATTTTGAAGGTTGTCTTTGTAGCTCAATCGTATGTCCATACCCCTTCGTCCCAAGCACGGACCAATTCATCAAACACGGGCTCCATGAACACACCCATATTACTCCCTGGGTGTCCAGGAATTATCAACGACAAGAATACATTATGTCGTTGAAAGGAGACACTGGAGGGGAGATTAAGGGGATAACAAAGACAGGCCAACATGTGTATGGGGCAGCCATCATTCCATAAGGATTGAACCCATCTGTTGCTAGCGCGACACGTACATTACGAGCCTCATCTGCTTTGTCATGATGTTTGTCATTAAAGCGGATCCAAGCTTCACCATCGGATGGATGTACCATCTTGTCAGGATTGTACCATTTGCCATTTTTGTGCCATGTCATCTATTTCGCGGATTCCTCGGTCATGTATAGCCGTTGGATCCTCGGTAGGAACGAAAAGTACCGTAGGATTTTTACGGGGATCTTAAGTTGCCTCTTCTGGCCATCATCAGAGTCTACCTCCAGGTACCTAGAGGATTTACACTTTGGACAGAACTTTGCATGCTCGTGTTCTTTCCTAAATAGGACGCACCCCTTCGGACAAGCATGTATCTGCTCATACAGCATCTTAAGTGCTCGAAGGAGTTTCTGTGACTCGTACATGCTCTTTGGCAGAATGTGGCCCTCCGGAAGCAGGGTGCCAATCACGGCCAACATCTTATCGAAGCCAGGTCGACTCAAGTTTAACTCGAACTTCAACCCCATTAAGCGTCCAATGGCATCCAGTTGAGACACCGTTGAACAATCGTGAAGGGGTTTCTGTGCCGAGTCCATCATGTCATAGAACGCCTGTGCGGCTGCCTCCATCTCCTCCTTCTCACGTCCCTCATCGAACTATCCTTGGTGAAAGTCATCTAACATGTCTGGTACCTCGGCATCAGCATCAAAAGCCTCCACCCGTGGTCTCACCACCTTCTCTCTCATACGATGGGCTTCACCATGGTGGACCCACCGGGTGTAGTCTGGCATAAATCCATTCTTCACAAGATATTTACCTATTTCCACCTTGTTTACCCTCCTCCTGTTTCCACATTTGCTACAGGGATACAAAACTAGGCAATGTCCTTTAGCAGCCTTGCCAAATGCATTGTTCAAGAAAGCATCGGTCTTGTTCATCCATTCCGTGGTGTAATCACTCTGACTTCTCCAGCCCGTGTACATCCACTGACGGTCATCCATCCTCTAACATATGTATCAGCGAGTAATGTAACCATCAATTGCATCTACATGGTGTTCCTTCTATCTAATAGGTGAGGATAGGTCCTAATCCCACCCACGAATGCGTAGATGAGGTTAGTTTCCATGCTCTACTCCTATCCGAGATAGAATTTCGGCAGCACCTCCCCGCTGTTCTCCAGATACACGTCCTGCCAAAGAAGAGTGCGTATCCAGAGAACAACAGGGAGGTGATGTCGAAACTCTGTCTCAGACCGGAGTAGACCATGAAAACTAACCCATCTACGCATCCGCGGGCTGTCCAAAAAATGTGGACAATCCAAAACAGATACGGTCATAGATATGCAAAGATCTGTATACCTCCAACCGTATCTCTTTCGAACGGGAGACACCTAACTAGGTTACGCGATCTACGACCATGATACGGAAAGAGGGGTTATACCTAGGGTGGCGGCGGAGTCAGGCTAGCGGGGCCATGGCGGGTCGGTGCAGTGGCGAGGCAGCGCGGTGCAGGCAGACCGGCACGGCGACGGGAACTCCGACGGGCTCTTCTCTACAAAAATGAAACAAAATACTATCATTTAAAAAAAATTCGGCAGAACCTCCCCTGCACGGTGAGGTTTCCAAAACCTAAAAAAAACAGCGGCACAATGGCCGATAAGCACATATGTCTCAAGAGAAGCCATGTAATTTGGATATCAATCCATGCAGAAGAATATATCCAAGTAGTACCACTACTTCTACTACTACTTCCACTATTGCTACAACTACTACCACTAGTTCTACTACTACTACCACTACTTCTACTACTACTACCACTAATTCTACTACTACTACTACCACTAGTTGTACTACTACTACCACTACTTCTAATACTACTACTACCACTAGCACTACTAGTACAACTAATACTACTACAACTATCACTATCACGACAACAACAAGAGAGAAGGCATACCTGACGGGCGCCGGGGGTAGGGGCGGGCGGCGTCGGGGTCGGGCAGCGTCGAGGTCGGAGTCGGGGTCGTCGGAGTCGGGAACGGGGCCGGGCACGGGCGCGGCCCGGGGCAAGGCCGGCGGCAGGGGGCAGGGTTGGCTGGGGGTAGGGCCGGCCGGGGGGTAGGGCCGGCCTGGGGCGGCTGGGGGTAGGGCACGGGCAGCGCGAGCAGCGCGGGTGGCCGGGCGGCGCGGGTAGAGATGTCCTGGTTTTGTAAGCATCATACGTGACAACGTGCACGAAATCTTCTAAAATTTTTATCATAACCTCCACATATGATATCACGACATCTCAACAAGTTTCATGATTTTTGGACTTCGTTTGCTTTTTATAGAATTTAAAAACACTTCGCACGCAAGTTCGCGGTTATGTTTCGTGAACAAGATGTCCGAAATTTCGGGTCCGTTCCTGGATACGGCCTCACACTACACTCAGTAACATGACTATCATTTTTTGAATCATTAAATTCCATTATTCGTACCACGTGCAGTTCAAAATTATATTTTTCGAAAACATTCAAGTAAATGAAATAAAGTAACTAAATATATCAAAAAGCCATAAAAAATCCCCAAATTCTAACTAGGAGTTCCTGGTGCTTTAAAAGGATTGCACAAAAAATTTGGAGACAAAAAAAAAACTTTGCCGAGTGCCGGGGCATGGCACTCGGCAAAGGGGGTCTTTGCCGAGTGCCATGAAGAAGGCACTCGGCAAAGAGGGTTTAGAATTTTTTTAAAATTTCCTCTTTGCCGAGTGCCTTCACAGGGCACTCGGCAAAGACATTTAAAAAAAATAAATCTTTGCCGAGTGTCGTGCCAGGGGCACTCGGCAAAGTATTTTTTAAAAAAAAAATTTAAAAAAAAATCTTTGCCGAGTGCCGTGCCAGGGGCACTCGGCAAAGTATTTTTCAAAAAAAAAATTGCCGAGTGCCAGATCTGGGACACTCGGCAAAGAAATTTTAAAAAAAAATTAAATCTTTGCCGAGTGTCAGATCTGGGACACTCGGCAAAGAATTTTTTTTAAAAAAAAAATTAAATCTTTGCCGAGTGCCTAACAGCAGGCTCTCGCCAAAGAAGGACATGGCCGAATACCGTTACGTGGGTCATCCTATGCCGAGTGCCGCGCTTTTACCGAGAGTCTTGCACTCGGCAAAGAAGTCCTTTGCCGAGTGTAATTCTTTGCCGAGTGCAGCACTCGGCAAAGAAGGTCTTTATCGAGTGCCCGATTTTTGACACTCGGCAAAGAATTTTGCACTCGGCAAAGTCTCTGTTTTCAATAGTGCCTGTACGAAAAGCTGGCAAGACAAAGACTTTTTGTCAAGCAACCATTCAATAATTCATTTGTGATTAGACAGTGAACTTGGATGGATACGTGCATGCTGTCCTACATGGATCCTTGTGGTTATTATTTTTTTTAGGAAACATCTTGTGGTTATCATTGTGACATGGATATCATATTTTGTCGAGTGTATGAGGCACTCAGCAAAGAAGCTGAATCTGATAGTGCTAGTAGTAGTTTTCAGTTCCAAGCTAAGAGCGAGCTCGCTAGGATGCTAGCTAGTTGATCAATAGCTAGCCTTAATTAGTGGCACGATGGCGGATAGTGCCCAAGTAGAGGGGAGGAACGGCGGTGGATCCGGCAAGCCGCCGGAGCGGCGGCCTAATACCACGCATGCTCAGGCGGCGTACTCCCACACTCACGCTCGTGCGTACGAGTACGCTCTAGTATACACGCACGCTCGGGCGTCCGTTTCGCTGGCTGTGAAGGGCTCAGGCCTCCTGGCTCTCTTGTTGTCCACGGTTGTCCTCCTTGGCGGCTTTGTCTCCTCGCTGCGGAAAACGGATTTCTTCTGCATCACAGTCATCAGCATGATACAGGCAGCCGGGTCAGTAATCTCCTCTTATTTGATTGCTCTGCATCTATCTATATGTTCTCTCCAAGTACTTCACAATACAACAATTAGTATCACTCCATGTACCTTACATGAGTGTTCAGCGGTTTTAGCACGCCTACGTAACACTCCGATAAATTTATGGGATTTTATTTACAACACAGAGCAACATCTAAAAATATATGTGCCTATTGAGTAATTTAACTGCAGAAAAAGTACAGTGTGATTTATTTTATTCTAATTTAAAGTAAATGTTATGAGTCTAACAAAATTAGATTTACAACTTTTGGACAGTTCTATAAATAATACTGAATTTACAAGTTTATAGCACAACTAAATAAGTTTGAGAATCTAAACGGGTGATTTGCAAGTTTACGGACCGGCGGGATGACACAGCCGGACAAGCTTGATGACCTAAACGAGCGATTTGCGAGTTTAGGGAACCGAGATGACACAGATGAACAAGTTTGAGGACCTAAACGGTAGATTTACGAGTTTATGGACCAGGATGACACAGCCGAACAAGTTTGATGACCGCTAGTGGACTTTACTCTAAAAAAAATATCTGTATTTACCACTACCATTTTGTTTCTCCCTCACCGGTACCATTGTGCTGACGTGGCAATCCAACTATTCTTAAACTGAGGCGCCATTAGAAACTTTTTTTTAAAAAAGGATCCCCACTTGATTCATTCACATTTTGTCGTCACAAGTAGCAATGCATGTGTGGTACACGTGTGTTTTATGGTTGCTATAGGCGGCGTCCAAATTCCAAAATGATATAGATATCTGATCACATGTATTAGTATAGAAGTCACCTTCACTTGATGACAAACAAATATTGGTTAAAATTAAAACATGATTCAATGATTTATTACATGATTATATATTAAATGTATATAGACGTATATGCAAACAAAACTACAGAAATAAGGAAGAACACAATGAATCAACGGAAGTTTGTTGTCATTATAATTTAATTTGGTTCAATGCAATTAACTTTGACAGCTTCAGCCTTCGTACGAACTCAATTCTGGCCCGAGATGTGTCTCCTTATCATCAGATAATGTAGCAACGAGCTGATCTTGATCATAGATCAGTTGGTTGGGTTCTTTTGGTGGAACTTGTCTTCCTGGGTTCAAGTTCTCGACTTGGCACGTGTGCTCGTATTTTTCTAAAATTATTACAGGATTTAACGGCGCTATGTTTTCAGTGCTAAACGATGTCTCCGTCGACAGCGAGGTGCATGTGGTGACTCTCGGTCCTTCAGAGGTGCTCATAGGGGTAGGTTTGCGTACGTGTGTTTAGGGGTGAGTGTGCGTACGTGTTGTGGACGTCAACGTTATACTATGTAATTCTAAAAAAAACAGATAATGTAGCATATTTCTCCTTTGAACGTTAACGTCTAAGACCACACACTTTGTTCCAATCCCGCGTTAGTTCCTCTCCTCTATAAATCTTAATAATTAATAAAAATTATGTAATAATATTAATGATTGAAGATTGATATGTAAAAATTATCCAATTATAACATGATATAAGCTACTTATTACCCCTTATACATTATTCACCTCACTGGATGGAAAAGGATGCAACGACCAGGGGGACGATCACCAAAGGCACCAATTGAGTTGCTCTCCTCTACAAATCTTAATGATTACTAAACAGTATATATTAATTTTAATCATTGAAGGTTGACACGTAGAAGTTATCCTATTATAACTTCAATTAATTAGCTCGCTCGCACATCGGAAAATAGGATCAAACATGGTGATCTAATCTATCATGTTTTGTTCACATCAAGATTGATTTCGGTGACAAATGTGACATACAAGGCCCGTGAATCAATCGGATCTCTCTCCCTTGCGAAATTGTGATGCAAGGAAACCATCACAACTAGAATTTTAGGCTTCTCCTAGTGAGGTGGGGTTTTTCTAGTGTTTTGGCATTCAAAATTTAGTATAAATTTTTCCTACTAAATGCCTCCTAGTGAGTTTTCTATATGCTATGACTAGTGGTGGTGTTTTATTACTACTTGAAAACATTAGAAGAATTCCACCATTTTGGTAGTGCATATGCATGGGACACGTACACATAAGTACCCGCCGTAGCCGAGTTCAGAACGGATTCGCATGGAATCGGATATAGATAGCGCAAATTGGAATATGAATACACATATTGTCTGTCGGGTTCATAAACCCGGGGTCTCTCATAGAACGGCTTCTCAGCAAAGGCTCGGCCCAGCATACGACATTGCGCAAACTCTGGAGCCGGCCCAAATACCTAAACGACAGGCCAGAAGGGCGATCCAATCTTCGACCGGAAGGCCTGGCCGAGGAGGAACGGTGCCGCTTTCGACTCCAGCCTGCCTCTCCGACTGAAAGGCCTCACTAAAGAGGAACAACGCTCGCTTCCGACTCCGGCCCGCCTCCGGACGGCCTCTCCGACCAGAAGGCCTGGCCAAACACCACTTCCGACTCCAACCCGCGTCTCCAACCAGGGATGCGCCGAACCCCTGCTTACAGCTCTTCTCCGACTAGCGCAAACAGAGCCGACTGGGACCAACCGACCAGGGACGCCCGCTCGGTGAGGACCAGGAAACGGACGGAGAAAGTAAGGCAGGGCACTCAAGTCAAACGCAATACCAAGGACCGTACCCTATACACCTGCAGGACAGTACCCTACAACCTCCTTGGCATGTCAGAACCCAAGTAGTGTTGTGGGCGCCGACATTTTTCCCTACAGTATTATGGGCACCAGACAAACATGGTAAGGCTCTCCCACATGCCTCTGGGCATCAACAGTGTTGTGTGCGTCGGCATTTACCATACCAGGCGAACATGGTAAAACCCCCTACATGCCTCTGGGCATCAATTGTATGACAGGCACCGACGTCTGCCATACCAGAAGAAGAAGACGCAACCTCCCACATGCATCTGACATTAACAGTGTTATGGGCGCCTACAATCATCTTGTACCCGACGGCATGAGCAACAAGACTTAGCATACGTACACTCTCCCTCTCTCACTTGTAAGGCCATCCCCTTCATCTATAAAAGGGATGCGCTCTCTCCCAAAAAGGGGGCTCCATCAGTTCACCCACACACCACAACAAGAACCACTAGGTTCAAACCGCGAGCACATGCTCGAACAGTTAGCACATAACGGAGCTCCCATCACTCTCAGCCCTTCAGACCAGAGTCGGACTGGATCTCTTGTACCCCCATCTTTCTCCCTTCCATTTGTAACCCCACAGCAAACTTCGAGCACCTAGGCTCAGGAATAAAGTCACCGACCGACTCAAACTGGACGTAGGGCACGTTGCCTGAACCAGTATAAATCCTGTGTCATTGAGTGCTAGGCCACATCCGATCACAACGCATGGCAAAACTACAAATATTTACGCGTTGGTCACTTTCTACACCGACAGTTGGCGCCGTCCGTGGGGAAGACGTTGTACGTTCACACTTTTGATCATCGAATGGCCCACTTTTCCACCACCGTCGCCATGGCGGGCTGAAGCGAAACGATTCGCTTCGGCTCGTTGGAGTTTCCCACACTCCTACTGTTGGGACGTGGGTTCCACCCATCTTTGAGCCATCCCAGGCCATCCTCTTCGGAAGCCTAGACTTCATCGCCGACCGGCTCGGCGTACTACATCTCCGTGAGGAGGCACTTGTTCTGGCGCCCTCCGTCAGATCCGAGACACACGACGACTTCAACAATGAGGCGCATGCGCTTCATTCCGAGCAAATGCTCTGCTCAAACCCCGCTGTAAGTAATATACACACTGTTAGTTACTCGCTATTTACTATCTTCCGCCGATTATCCTGAGGGACCGCGTTGTTCGCACCGCAGCCACCGTACGACCGGTTCCCCTATGACGTCGCGTCCCCCACGAACGCGTACGCTTGGGGGCTCTGAAAAATGCTGATGCCGCCTCCGCTCACATCCAAATTCATGGGGATGGCGAGCTATGCTCCCACCTATTTCTACGAACTCGTAGATGACGAGGTTGAGAGTGATGGCTCTAGCATCGGCGATGTGGCACCTAGCCACCGTCCGTCCCAAGAGTGCGCTATGGCGGATGCTCTGGGATAGCCGCTGGTGGTAGCGGAGTCCTTGCAGACTCACATCCCTCCGGACCCTCGGGCGGGGGCCCTCGCACTCGCACAAGAGCATGCTGAGGAGCTATGACAACGGTGGCAGAACCAGCCGCCACCTGCGCCGGCGCGCTCGGTGCAGCACGTTGCGCCCCATGCGCGTAACCCGACGAGCGGCGCCCGAGGTCACGCCCGCTAGTTCTAGCGCGACATCATGGACGAGGGGAATGACCCCCTACAGTTCACTCAGGCTAGCGAGAACATCACCGCTGCAGCAATGCTTCTGCGCGACGTTCTCGACCCCATCGACCCCTAGGAGCAGGCGGTCCACCAGAACCTCCAGACGCTGGTGGAAGCCACCACCGTTCAACAGGCGAAGAGCTCCGCATCATGACTCCGACTCGCGGCCTCTCTCCCCACTAGGGGAGTGGGGACCCACCAGACGGATCGCTCCATCCGCTCATCGCTACAGCCACCAAGCATGACAAAGGAGGCCACGGCTGCACCGCGGTCCGACCTGGCGCATGCTCCACACCGACCGCCGGTACGCAAATGGCTCGGTCCGCACCAAGACGCTCGTAGCATCGTTAGTAACCAGCATCAGGCCCGGTATGATGATGACGTCCATCGGGTGGCGGTGAGGGCAGGCGATGCAGGCCCTGGCCGGACCATCGAGGGGAGCAGTGAAACGGGCCCCAGGCATAGTCACCGGCCAGACGACTAGAGTCCTTGCCTAGATGGCTTGGTACCATGGGCCTTTGGCCGGCGTATCTAGAGGGCGCAGTTCCCACAGCGCTTCTGACCACCCACCAACATCGCCAAGTACACCAGGGAGACGAACCCTGGTATATGGCTCGAAGATTTCTGGCTCGCCTACCGAGATGGAGGGGTGGATGATGACCATTTCATCATTCAATATCTCCCCATCTGCATCAGGGAACACGTTCGGGCATGGCTTGAATTCCTCCTGCACGACAGCATCCGCAACTAGGCGGACCTCAAGAGGGTCTTCATTGAGAACTTCCAAGGGACGTATATCCACCCTAGGAACTCCTGGGACCTCAAGAGTTGCCAGCAGGAGCCCAGCGAGTTCCTATGGGATTACATCCGCAGGTTCTCCAAATGATGCAACTCCCTTCCTGATGTCGTCGACGCAGACATCATCAGCGCATTCCTCTTTGGGACAACTTACGAGTCCCTGATCCACAAGCTTGGGTGTCTGAAGCCCCGTACCACCCGCGACCTACTCGACGTCGCCATGAACCACGCCTCCGGCGAGGAGGCGGTCGGAGCAGTCTTCAACGGAGGCTGGGACAAAAGCAAGGCCAAGCATGAGGACCAAGACGAGGGCCCCTCCACGTAAAGGGGCAAGAAGAACAAAAAGGATCGGCGCCGACCAGCCAACACCGCATTGGTCACCGTAGCTGATCACGTCGGCAAGCAGCCTCAGCAGGGCCTGCCTAACCACTTCAACAAGCTCATGGATAGCCCATGCACCAACCACGCCTACCCCATCAAACACCTCAACAAGGACTATGAGCTCCTAAAATGTTTCCTGCGACAGGCCGGCAGGCCAAAAGAAGGAAACAACAAGGAGGCGGCAGCCAAGAAGGGAGGCGCGGCGGGCAAGGACGGGTGCAGCTTCCCCGACCCCGAGGAATGCATCATGATCATCGTGGAATCCGACGCCATCTGCTCCAAACGCCAGCACAAGGTACGCTACAGAGAGGCATGCGCCGCCGAGACGGCCGTCCCCTCCTTCCTTAGCTGGTCAAAATCTTCGATCACCTTCGATCAGAGGGACCATCCCTCCCACATCACCAGACTAGGATGCTACCCGCTCATCATCGACCCCATCGTCCGCAAGAAGCACCTCACTAAGGTGCTGATGGATGAAGGTAGCGGCCTCAACATCCTCTACGTCGGCACCCTCGATGCCATGCGCATCCCCTAGTTGGAACTCCACCCAGCAGGCTCTCCCTTCCACGGCGTGATCCCGGGAGCACAGGCGTACCCGCTCGGGTAGATCAACCTGCCCGTCACATTTGGCAACTGAGCCAACTTCTGCTCAGAGGTCCTCACCTTCGAAGTGGTGGACTTCCTAGGGTCCTACCACACCATCTTGGGGCGGCCATGCTACGCCAAATTCATAGCGATCCCCAACTACACCTACCTCAAGCTGAAGATGCCGAGACCGAACGGCATCATCGCCGTGGGCAGCACCTTCTCGCACACCTTCACGTGCGACCGTGAGCATTTTGAGCTTGCCACAGCGGTCATCAACTCATCTAAGCTCCCGCAGCTCGAGGAGTCGTCGACCCCAGCAGTCCCGGACTGCAACAAACCAACCTCCTCAACGGCCTTCCACCCACTCGAGGAAACCAAGGTGGTAGGGATTGACCCCACTGACCCTATCAAGATGGTGCAGATCGGGACCCAGCTCCTAGCCAAATAGGAATGCGAGCTCAATGACTTCCTATGCGCCAATCACGATGTCTTCACATGGAAGCCTTCTAACATGCCGAACATACGGTGGGAGGTCACCGAGCATGCACTGTGCCTTATCCTAGGCTCGAAGCCCGCCAAGCAGTGCTTGCGTCGCTTCGACGATGAGAGGCGTAGGGCCATAGGCGAAGAAATTGCCAAACTCCTGGTAGCCGGGTTCATCAGAGAGGTATTCCACTCCGACTGGCTTGCCAATCCTGTTCTTGTTAAAAAGAAAACCGGGAAATGAAGAATGTGCATTGATTATACTGGCCTCAATAAAGCGTGTCCAAAGGATCACTTTCCTTTGCCACCCATAGACCAGATAGTCGACTCCACCTCAGGATGCGAGATCCTCTCCTTTCTGGATGCCTACTCAGACTATCACCAGATTGCGATGAAAGAGCCTAATCAACTCGCAACCTCATTCATCACCCCGTATGGTTCGTACTGTTACGCAACCATGCCTTTTGGTCTAAAGAATGCTGGTGCCACCTACCAAAAGTGCATGCAGCAATGCTTCGCTGACCAAATCGACCCGCTCGATCAGCCTGACCAAGCCGAGCGGCCGAAACCAACCATCGTCGTCTATGTTGATGACATAGTAGTCAAAATGACTCAAGCTTGCGACCTGATCGCAAACTTGGCCGCAACATTCGTGAACCTCTGAAGGTTCAACATCAAGCTAAATCCCAAAAAATGTGTTTTTGGGGTTTCGAAGGGGAAGCTGCTTGGATACATTGTGTCCGAGCGCGGCATCGAGGCCAACCCCAAAAAGATCACGACCATCTCCAACATGGGCCCTATACGCAACATTAAGAGCATACAAAGGCTCACCGGTTGTCTGGCTGCCCTAAGCCGATTCATCTCCTGGCTTAGCGAACGGGGGATGCCACTCTACAAGCTCCTCAAAAAGACGGACGCCTTTGTCTAGACTGAGGAAGCTCAGTAGGCTCTGGAGAGCATCAAAGCATCACTGACGTCGGCCCCAATCCTTGTCGCTCCCGAACGGGGAGAACCCCTCCTCCTCTACGTCGCAGCGAACAACCAGGTGGTGAGCGCCGCCCTAGTCGTCAAAAGGGAGGAGTCCGGACACCACCTTAAGGTCCAGCGACCCATATACTTCATCAGGGAGGTACTCATCGACCCCAAGGTCTAGTACCCCCAGGCACAGAAACTCCTATACGCCATGCTGATGGCGACCCGAAAGCTCCTGCACTATTTCACCGACCACAAAGTCGTGGTCGTCACTTCATACCCGCTCAGAGACATCGTCCGTAACCACAATGCCATGGGATGGATCTCCAAGTGGGCACTCAAACTCATAGGCCATGACATCAAGTATATCCCCCATACCACTATTAAGTCTTAGGCTCTCGCGGACTTTGTCGCCGAATGGATGGAGGTCCAGCTACTGACCCCGAACATCACCCACGAGTACTGGACAATGTACTTCGATGGGTCCGTAATGGCACCTGGCTCGGGGGCTGGAGTGGTTCTGATCTCCCCTGATGGGAGTAGGCTCCGCTACGCCATCCGCCCCTATTTCTCGGCCTCCAACAATGCCACGGAATATGAGGCCCTCATCAATGGGCTACGCATCGCCATCGAGCTTGGCGCTATGTGACTCTACGTCCATGGTGACTCAGAGTTGGTCATTGACCAAGTCATGAAGGAGTCCTCCTACAAAACCCCCTCATGGCAGTGTACTGCCAGGAGGTGCACAAGCTCGAGGACAAATTCTAGGGGATTGAGTTGCATCACGTCCCCCGAAAGGACAACGATGCCGCCGATTTTCTCGCAAAGTTGGCCACCAGGCGGGATCCATCTCTGAGTGGGATATTCATCAATGATCTCCACGAGCCATCCGGCCGCATCCTGGAAGGTCTGAGCCAGACACACCCTGATGCCAACCTAGCACCCGGGGGCTCCGACCCTGATGCCAAGCCAGCACTCGGGGGCTCCGACCCTAGTGCCTCCGTGACGAAGTCGCCTACTGACATCACTATGTTGGCACTCGATCAAACCGACTAGCGAGCGTCGCTACTCGCCTACCTCCTCGAGGAGGTTCTCCCACCCGAAAGGACTAAAGCTCGATGGATCGCTCGATGTGCCAAGACCTTCGTCGTGCTCGGTTATGAACTCTACAAATGGAGTCCATCGGGGGTGCTCATGAAATGCATTCCTACCAACCAGGAGAAGCAGCTCCTTCTCGAGGTCCATGCCAGGATCTACGGACATCACACGACCCCGAGGTCGCTGGTCGGAAAAGACTTTCGCCAAGGTTTTTACTAGCCCCCGCACTACGAGATGTAGAGGAGGTCGTTCGCAGGTGCAAGGGATGCCAATTCTACGCTCGGCAAACTTATTTGTCGGCACAGGAGCTTCAAACCATCCCCATCACCTGGCCGTTCGTGGTCTGGGGCCTCGACATGGTAGGACCCCTCAAAAAGGGCCTAGGTGGCTTCACTCACCTGCTCGTAGCGGTCGACAAGTTCACCAAGTGGATAGAGGCCAAGCCCATCACCAACATCCGCTCGGAAGAGGCGGTCAAATTCTTCCTCGACATCATCTACCAGTTCGGCGTTCCTAACTGTATCATCACTGACCACGGGACTAACTTCACCCGGAAGAAGTTCCTGGACTTTAGTGATGGATACAGCATTAGGATCAACTAGGCCTTGATCGGACATCCACGTACTAATGGTCAGGTCGAGCATGCCAATGGCATGGTCCTCCAAGGGCTTAAGCCATGCATCTTCGACCGACTCAACAAGGACACCGAGCGATGGGTTGCAGAGGTCCCCGTGATCCTCTGGAGCCTAAGAACGACCCCGAACCGATCCATAGGGTTCACACCCTTCTTCCTGGCCTACGGAGCTAAAGCAGTGCTGCCCTCCAACCTCGACCACGGCGCCCCAAGAGTAAAGGCTTTCGACCATGACCGAGCCGCGGAGGCTCCACAAGATGCAGTCGACCTACTCAAGGAAGCCCGTGAGACGACCATCATCCGCTCAGCTCGCTACTAGCAAACTCTCCGCAGGTACCACGAAAGGAAGATCAGGGGGAGGATCCTCGAAGTCGATGATCTCGTACTCCGAAGGACCCAATCAACGAAGGAGAAGCACAAACTCTCTCCACCTCCCTATACGGTGACCGAGGTGATCCGACCGGGCGCCTACCGGCTGAAGGACGACAATGGTAACGTTCTCACCAACACTTAGAACATTGAACAGCTACGTCGTTTTTTCCCTTAAATTTAGTCTTATAGCTTTTATTCAACACTTGCTCCTATAAAAGCACCCTAGCCTGAACACTTTTAGCCTGGGTTGCTCAGGGGCTCCATGAGGGTACAATACTAAATACTACCTCTCTTCTTTACTATCACATGGTAAAAACTTTTTCGCCTAAACGAAAGGGCGTTGCCCGAACAAAAGGGCATTCCATTCCTTTGATTACCCTACGTGACTTTGTTTTTTACTCCTGACCGAGCGCACCCCGCCATGACCTACGGTTACAAGCCATCAAGCCTCATGGGCCATGCCTGGGTTCTTAAAGTTGCAGCCTATGGAATGAACGTGCAGGTGCGGAAAAGAAAGGATAAAAACAAAGCTATGTTAGGATAAAAAAACAAGGAACGGATAGTGATTTTATCACAAAGCAGAACTGATGCATTCATTGATACAAAAACTGTTCACACGGGGGCCCCCCCATGAACTTAACGATTACATTTGCTAACTACTTCTACTCCAAATACTACTATGGCTGCTCAGCGGCATTAGCTGATGCCAAAGGTGAGGCCACGACACATCCCGCCAGAAATAACCACCACCGTAAGGGCCCCGCCTGGTTCTGCTCCCTCGACTTCGGCGAGCGCAATGGGTACCTCAAGGGCGTCGCACCCATAGATGCTCAGCAGAAGAGCATGGAGCTCTGGACCTTCCTATGTAGTCGAGGCAGCTCCTAGGCAGAGATGCTGCCCGCCAAATTATGGCCACCATTGCTGGAGGATGTCTCATCAAACTCTATGAACTGGACGACCTGAGCAGCTGCAGGCGCCAACCCCTCCATCGGCGTGGTCCTGGGCGACTTCCCCTCCGACAAGGCTCGCCCGGTGAAGATCTGCCAGAAAGAGTCCACGTACGGCTCCATCCCAAAGAAGGCCTCGTAGATGGTGATGAAACCAGTGACATGCAGCACCCCAATCGGATTGAGGTGCTGCAGCTCCAGGCCCCACTCATCAAGGAGTCTGCGCAGGATCCAACGCGCCACTTCCTTTGGCTAAAGCCACCCCTTCTCAACGAACGCGGCCAGCACCGCCTCGAATGGCCTCTAGCTCGACATTACACTCTGGATTCACAAACGGATCTATGAGTTCTCCCCCCCCCCCTCTCTCACTGAGGAACTACGACGGCACACAAACGCTCTTAACAGAGAAGGAAGAAGGAGGAGAGGCGACAGATGGAGAATAGGCGAAGGAATGGGACAAAAGCCCTCTCCCTTCCCCTATTTAAAGAGGAGATGCAGCAGTAGAAGAGGGGCAAAGGATTGGGTCAAAAAACCCTCTCCCTTCCCCCATTCAATGTGGATGGGAAACGATAGGACGCGCCCTGACCGATGGGACGCACCCTGCCCGATAGAACGGTTCCTGGTCAGGCAGGACATGGCCTGGGTATGGCCCACCATTACTGCACACCGGGCGTGAGAAACAAAGCGCCACCACGTGCAGGCAGCCCTCCGCCTTCCCAGGCGAGACTTGGAAAGGCCCAACTATGGGATCTCCACCCATGAGAGACCATCAGGCTTCCTGAGTCGATCGGATGGCTCAGGCAAATGCTAGGAGACAGGTAAGGAGCAAAAGGAAGCTCCATGTGGGCCATGTTGACTCCATCACGAACGACGAGCGCGGATCCCGGTCGGACATCTCCGATTGGAGCTCCTCAAACCCCGTCACTCAAGTCATCAAGGTAACATTACCAACCCCCACTATTTCTTTATATAATCATTCATTCATCTATACACGCATTCATTCATTCCATACATCCGAGGCATCGCATGTGCAGTTAAATGCATCACAACGCTCCGTGTTGCGTCACGCAGCGGCGGTTGCCTCATTCAACATGAGCAACGATCGACCGGGGTTCAAAGGCTGGCCCACGAAGGGCTCAAGGCTGCCTTGCGTCAAACAGAGCCAGGGGAGAAAATGTAGATGAGCCTCGAGCGGCCCTCGCCCAGTCTGCCCTGAAGCAGACAGGGTCATCTCAATCTTCTCGTTTAATCCTAACCTCATTCTAAACCCACAGAATCTCCATCGAGGGAAGGCCAGCGGGCCACCTGGGTCGGTCTCTAGAATGACCCAGGCATCTACCGGGTTGTAGGTTAAGGAGTAGTGAAATGTCACATGAGGGCTATGCCGACCCGTCACGAACGACGGACCCATATTTCACTCTAACGTGCCCGTTAGCGAGCTCACCGAGCACATCACTCGAGCCATCAAGGCAAGTGACGTTAGCTCAGCCCCTCTAGATGTGAGAAACCACGGACAGGGTAATGCACAAAACTCAACCGACCCCTACCAAAGCCCAACGGGGCTCAGGGGCTCAAGACACCTAAACCGCCTCGGTTGCGCCCGACGCTAGGATCCACGAGCTCCATCTCGCCTGATCCCTAAAACTGCCTCGGTTGCACCTGACGCCAGGATCCGCAAGCTCCGTCTCGCCCGATCCTAAAACTGCCTCAGCTGCGCCCGACGCTAGGATCCGCGAGCTCCGTCTTGCCCAATCTCTAAACTACCACGGCTACGCCCGATGCCAGGATCCACGAGCTCCGTCTCGCTCGATCCCTAAACTGCCTCGGCTGCGCTCGATGGTAGGATCCATGAGCTCCGTCTCGTCTGATCCCTAAACTGCCCCAACTACGCCCGATGCCAGGATCCACGAGCTCTGTCTCGCCTGATCCCTAAATTGCTTCGGTTAGGCCCAATGCTAGGATCCGCGAGCTCCATCTCGCCTGATCCCTAAACTGCCTTGGCTGCGCCCGACACCAAGATCCGCGAGCTACGTCTCGCCTGATCCCTAAAAACTACCTCGGCTACGCCTGACGCCAGGATCCACGAGCTCTGTCTCGCCCGATCCCTAAACTGCATCGGCTGCGCCCGACGCTAGGATCCGCGAGCTCCGTCTCGCCCGATCCCTAAACTACCTCGACTGCACCCGATGCCAGGATCCGCGAGCTCTGTCTCGCCCGATCCCTAAAAACTACCTCGGCTACGCCCGACGCTAGGATCCGCAAGCTCCGCCTCGCCCGATCCCTCGGCTACGCCCGACACCTGGGTCCGCGAGCCCATCTCACCCGATCCCTAAAAAACCGACCAAGGTGCACGCACGCACGCCCGCTGACAAAAAACCCCCCGGGCGACTCTACCTAAATCACCCGGGGGCTCGGGGGCTACGCCCGCGGGTGCGCTCGCGCGCACCCACTGTCAAACAAACAAAAAGTCCCCCGCCGACAAGACGAAATACCCCCAGACGATTCTACCCGAATCACCCGGGGGCTACACCCGTGGGTGCGCTCGCACGCACCCGCCGTCAAGATAAAAATCCCCTAGACGATTCTACCCGAATCACTCGGGGGCTCCTGTCGGGTTCATAAACCTAGGATCCCTCATGGAACGGCTTCCCAGCAAAGGCTCGGCCCAGCACACGACGTTGCACAAACTCCTGGGTCGGTCCAAATACCTAAACGACAGGCCAGAAAGGCGATCCAATCTCCGACCAAAAGGCCTGGCCAAGGAGAAACGGCGCCCGCTTCCGACTCCGGCCCGCCTCTCTAACTGGAAGGCCTCACTAAAGAGGAACAGCGCTCGCTTTCGACTCCGGCCTGCCTCCGGACGGCCTCTCCGACCAGAAGGCCTGGCCAAACACTACTTCCGACTCCGACCCGTGTCTCCAACCAAGGATGCGTCGAACCCCTGCTTACAGCTCTTCTCCGACTGGCACAATCAGAGCCGACTGGGACCAACCGACCGGGGACACCCGCTCGGTGAGGACCAGGAAACGGACAGAGAAAGTAAGGCAGGGCACTCAAGTCAAACGTAATACGGAGGACCGTACCCTGTACACCTGTAGGACAGTACCCTGCAACCTCCTTGGCATGTCAGAACCTAAGCAGTGTTGTGGGCGCCGATATTTTTCCCTACAGTATTGTGGGCGCCAGACAAACATGGTAAGGCTCCCCCCACATGCCTCTGGACATCAATATTGTTGTGGGCGCCGGCATTTATCATACCAGGCGAACATGGTAAAACCCTCTACATGCCTCTAGGTATCAACAGTATGACAGGCATCGACGTCTGTCATACCAGAAGAAGAAGACGCAACCTCCCAAATGCATCTGACATTAACAGTGTTATGGCCGCCTACAATAATCTTGTACCCGGCGGCATGGGCAACAAGACTTAGCATATGTACACTCTCCCTCTCTCACTTGTAAGGCCATCCCGCGCTCTCTCCAAAAATGGGGCTCCATCAGTTCACCCACACACCACACAAGAACCACTAGGTTCAAACCGTGAGCACACGCTCGAACACTTAGCACATTGCGGAGCTTCCGTCACTCTCGGCCCTTCAGACCAGAGTTCGACTGGACCTCTTGTACCCCTATCTTTCTCCCTTCCATTTGTAACCCCACAGCAAACTTCGAGCACCTGGGCTCAAGAATAAAGTCACCGACCGACTCAAACTGAACGTAGGGCACGTTGCCTGAACCAGTATAAATCCTGTGTCATTGAGTGCTAGGTCACATCCGATCACAACATACAGCAAAATTATAAATATTTATGTGTTGGTCACTTTCTGCACCGACATTATCAGATACGAATACAAAACAAATGTCTCGAATTCAGACATCTACTAGATTTCTGTTTGCTTATCGATAGTTTTAGTAGAACAAAATCATTATTCATGTAGAGATTTAAAATATAATTATATAACACCTATAGATATTGACAAATCATAAATATCATATATAATAAATAATTCAATAATTAAATATATAAACATTTAATAAAATTATAGACAAATATCTATCAATAAATAGTTCAAATATATAAAATAATTTCATCAATAAATATGATTAGTCATGAAAATTTACTAAAATTAACCTTTATATATCAACAACAACAACAACAACAACAACAACAATAATAATAATAATAATAATAGTAATAGTAATAGTAATAATGATACTGATAATAAATTATACAATGTTGTTAGCCACATAGATATGTTTTAGATGGTTTAGCAGGTACTTTGTTATTCGTGGCTACGAACAATGTGAGGTATTTCACTTTTTTAAATACGGATTTTGAATCGGATAAAGAAAAATCAAAAAATAAAATAAATTCAGATACATCCATTTAGTATACATTAGAATCAATTACAAAAATGATTTAAATATGAATGCATATGTCTATAGTAACATTAAAGCAAATATGGTTAACGGATTTTTTGGACTTTTTAAGATTCGGATCCACCCCTTAGTTCTGGCTATATGGCATTGTACCACCATCGGTCCTTGTCCTAGGAGTCGATGGGGTTTGATCCTTAGCTTCTGATGATGGCCGACACCGAGCTTGGAGAAAGGCTGTCAATTGCCTATAGGTGGCCAAACGGGTCAGGCCCGTGGGCCTGTAGTGGCACAAGCACAACCCTAAAAGGCACGACCCTAACACGACCTGGCGGGCATGACTCAGATAATGCACCGGCACTGTGCTGGTCCAATCATTCCTAGCCGTTGGATCGCCACAGAGTAAATGAACACCGTTAGATACAATATATAGAGTATATAAATGCGTTTAACTCCTAGATATCCTGGATTCCCTGGTCCCTGCTCCCTCCCTCTGCCTCTTTCTTTCTGTCCCAAGAAGACGGCTCGAATGCGTGGCCCTGGCCTCAGGCGTGGTGGCGTGGCCTCGCACGCGTGGGCACGCGGCCTCAGGCACGACGGTGGCCTCGTGCGGCAACAGCAAAGGCCTCGCACGACGGTGGCGACAGCCTCGTGTGGCGGTTGCAACGACGATGTGGGCGATGGCTTGCTCAAGGGGCGGCGCCGTAGCGCGACAGCTTGAGCGATGCACGGCGGTGACAGCGTGGCTACGTACAGTGACCTCGGACAGGCATGGGCCCGGCGGGCCGTCGCGCCGATGGCACAGCACGGCTAAGTCCCTGTATTGACGTCCGCCGAGGATTGGGCGCGGTGGCTCGGCACGGCATGACACTTAGACATAGTACCTAATAGTGCCATGCCGAGTAATGTCAGGGTAAGGGTCGAGCCATCCATTTGGACATCTATACATCCTGAAGGAACATGGAACCCAGGCCCACACGGGTTCAGGGTTCCCTGTTTGCATGGTACACCAGCCTGGGATTAGCTCCTCCGCTTTCCCAGTGTTCCGTGGTGGCTTCTGGTGGCCTAATTTTATTTAACTAGATGATACCTCGCGCGTTGCTGCGGAATTTGGTAGTGCTATAAAGTAATAACATTTATGGAGAAAGAAATAAGAAAATTAAGGTGAACAATGAATAATAACGTCAATATGTTAGTTGACCCTATTGTACAAACTACAGCTGCATATATGGCCGGGACGTCTATGCTACCGCCTACCAGCACCAAAATGGGAGAATAGCCCACTGAAAATGACTAAGAAGCTCGACAAAATGCCTATCAGTCAAACGGTATCTCTTATAAAGAATGTGTGGTCACGTGAAAAGCTATAGATAGCAATCCATTATGAATAAGTAATGATGCAAATACAAATCATTCTATCTAAAAAGGATGTGATAAAAAAAGTAGTGTACGAAAGTTAGCATTGCTTAGGGTGTCACCTGGAGCTTATCAGATAGCAAATAGCACATGAGTAACATGGAGAACATTGGGTTAGGAAAATCATCCACCTGATGAAACTGAAACTGAAGTATAAAATGGGAAGGGAAATGATACTTAATTTTAAAGGCAAGCTGTAGGAATCAAATCAAATAGTAAATTACAAATTTGTTTAATCTAATTGGGCCAGCATGCTGAAGTAGGGGATTGCTCCTCCTATTCCCATGCCTGCGAGATGGATTCAAGTAGAGACGGGAAAGGAATGGAAGCTTCGTGCAGCCTTCAGGCTTCAGCGCTGGCAGGTACTAACAGACAAGGGACGATAAAGGATAGTACGTATTTACAACCATATATAGGACCAACCGCGCCATTGCGGCCAAAGTCAGCTAATCTCAGTCAGAGAGAACCTTTGCACCTATGTCTAATTAATTAGGAATTCATCAGCTAAAGTACATGGGGCCTCATCCGCTCCTCCACCTTGTCCGCTCACCTCTTCTCTGTCGACGCCGGCTCCGACTTCTTCTTGGCCTAACGCAAAGCCAGGTGCCTCCACTATCCTTACGTTCATCGCCACCATCCACGACGCCAGCCATGTCCTTCTACTCTCCTTGGGACTTGGGTCTTGGCCTTTTGGCTAGGGTGTGGTCATCGATGATTGCCTGACTTGCAGTAGCGCTGTGGAATTGTGTGATGCTGTGTTGCCGTGAGCTTGGGGGCCGGCCGGATTCATCATTATTTAAAGGGATAGCAGCACAAGTGTAGAGAAGATGAGCAAGTGGCACTACTACAGGATGGACTTGCTGTCCCGGGCGGTAACGACCTTTAGTCCCGGTTACCGCGCCGGGACAACGATCCCGGGACTAAAGGTGGAACCTTCAGTCCCGGGTCATTGAACCGGGACTAAAGAGGGACCTGTTACCAACCGGGACTAAAGGTCCTCCAGCCGAGCAAACGTGGCCGCACCCTTTAGTCCCGGTTGGTAACCCCAACCGGGACTAAAGGTTCCTTTTCTTTTTCTTTTTTTTATTTAATTTGTTTTCAGTTCAGTTACACATATTTATTTAATATATAATATGTTTTTATGTACGTATTCTACGCTGCTAATATAAATACACGCACGCATATAATTACATCTAATTCTCATCTCGAGCATTATTATATTCGAATAAAGTATGAAACTATATATATTATAGATATATATGTATATATACAACACTTTCATAATCTTGTTCTCGAAAATAACGATATCAATAAACATTTAATTTACATCATTTATTCCTTAGGATCAAAGTAGAAATCGCCGTTGGGATTTAGCACTTTTTCTAGAAGAAATCCTGCTATTGACTCTTGAACTGCTTTCAGATGGTCTTTTTGCATTACCCTTTGTTTCAACCATTCAGTCTTGCATTTGAAATAAAAGGAAAAGTATTAATCCATATATATATATTCATTTAAAAATAAATAAAAAATTGATATATACGTACTCTGAGGACATCTTCAGGAGTTCTTCTTATGTGTGCAGTGATAAATTCACAAACGTAGTATCCACACAAGTTATTACCTGGTTCCTGCCGTAAACACCACTGTACGAGAAGAAGATTATTCTCATCATCTCACACGTAAATTGAAGTACGATATAGTAATTAAACACGTGGGGAAGTATATATAGTACAACTTACTGGTATTTCAACTACTTTAAGTGGTGCCTTGCAATCCTTGCGGTGTTGCCGAATAAACTCTTTCCAAACCCTGTGCGACCAATAATGTACGATTGTTAATAAATTATGGCAAAGTCTATTCAATAATAGTTGTGCGCGAGAGATCGAAATTACCCCTGGATAATGTCTATCATATCTTGGTATAGTGCCCGCTCTTTTCTCAATGAGTCCAAGATTACTAACCGACTTGAGTTTAACTCAATGACAATGAGTATCCAGTGAAACATGCATTGGTTTATACACACACGTACATGCATATAAGTTGTATTGATATTACATAAAATATGTAGACTACATTATTATTAACACTTACTCAAAGTTGTACGGGAAAAGTATTGTTGTCTTGTCGTGCTGCTTCACGAAGAACCTCATGATATTCGTCTGTGCTTCAGATACCCAGTGCTCCTTGACAATAATATCGGTTTTGAATACGATATAAGGATCAATGAAGCCAACACTGGTGTCTTGTATTCTTTGGAGCTCTGACATTTGGAATCTGTATATAAATATAAGTTACATGTGAGGATAATTATATACACGTACGCATGAAAGTGAGTTTATTAAATAAAAGTAAGAATCACTTACAAATAAAAGGAGCTAATGATTGATTTGTCCAGAGCGTCCAAGTGGTATAGTTGATGCAATTCTTCGAAACTAATATGTAAGATGTCATCGCCACGGAAGTAATGATGGTCTCTAAATCTGACAAAGATCCACTGCTCACCCCTGCCACACGCCTGCATGTACCACTTGTTGAGCAAGTATATTTGCGTACCCAATTCATTCAGAGCCGCATGGTTGTACCGACTTTTGCCAAATTTATAAGTCTTCCAGGTATCAACTTCCAGGTTCTGGATTGGAGCTTTGCGTGTCAATTGATCCAAGGTTAAACCAGTTAGTTCAAAAAAAGCATTAAGGTCTTGAACCGACACTTCTCCAGAGTTGTCTGGTCGATAGACTTCTATGTTGGAACCATATTCATTAGCAACAACAAGATTTTGCATTGGTTGCTTCTGTTGTCCGAGCTGTGGGACATCCTTCCCTGATGCTCTTTTCCTTTTCTTATGTGCATCATGTGACTTCACGAGGGAGCGGTCATAGTCTGATAGTGGCAGAGGCTTACGAACTTCAAGCATCTTTTTCTTGTGAGCTTCGACCTTCTGTCTCAGCTGATCTTGTGGTATGTAAAAGTACGGCTTCTCCTTAAGCTTCGCTTGTCTCTGCTTTTGGATATCTATAAAAAAAATCTTTCACTTTTTTGTCTTCTTCAGCTGCTATTTGCTCATCAGTCTTTTCATTAAGTATTTCTTGAGAAATAACTCTTTTTTCAGGGTCTTCTTTGCCGCCGGGACCTTAGACGTCTTTGTAGTGCGTCGCTGTGGAGGGGGTGGGGGCGGTGTTGGAGACCGGCGTGGAGGCGATGAGGCCGGTGTTGGAGTCCGGCGTGGAGGCGTTGGAGATCGTTGTGGAGGCGGTGGGGCCGGTGTAGGAGTTGGAGATCGTTGTGGAGGCGATGGGGCCGGTGTAGGAGTTGGAGATCGCCGTGGGGATAAAGTCGTCTCGCCCCCCGCGACGCTGTGATGAGATGGGGAATGAATGATTGGGCTAGGCTGGGGGGAGACCCTGCTACAAAAACAAGTTGTGGGTCAATTATTTTTGAAGCCAATATAAAATTAATGGAAAATAATATTTCATTCACTTTCATTTGTACCTAGGGTGAGGTAGGGGAAGCGGTGGTGCCCCAGGAATGATGATGAAGCGTTTGTGCCATTGAATACATGTCTTCTCTGCTTCTCCTAGTGTCTTCTCCCCATCACCGCCTTCAATGTCAAGAGGAACATTGCTGTAACCTTTGAGCACTCTATCGACCGAGACGCTAGCATATCCAGATTGAATAACTGACCCATGGATTCTTGGTGTCTTCGTTCGGTCTATTGGAGATACAACCCCGACAGCCACCATGATTGATGCATTATTACCATCTGGAATGTGCAGCTCACATGTTGTTAGAGGCTCGGTAATGTCATCAACAGGGAAGCGCAACCCAGCGTCACCTTGAATAACTGGTAGCTCCGTGGAAGCACAACTGCTTTTCATCTGACCAACGGGGCTAATGGTGACTCCCGGCATTGATTGCGATTGCATTTGACTCATTGCTAGCTGCACTTGCCTCTTGATCTCCTCCTGCATTCTTGTCTCAAGAGATTTTTCTTGTTCACGTGATTCAAGCAATGCTTGTCGTGACTCATTAACAAATTGCTCCAATACACGGATTTGGTCTGCCTCCTCATCCTTCTTTCTCTGGCGGCTTCTGTAGGTATCCTTGTCTGCTGGGAATGCTTGTAGCCATGGAACCGCCCCATAGCCTCTTGTTCGACCACCGTGTTCGGGATTCTCTAGGGCATATGTCAATTCATCCTTTTCTCTGTTGGGCTTGAAAACACCACTATCAGCTTCTTCCCTAGCACGAGCTAGTCTCTGTGTTGCTCTCTCAATTTTTTGGCCGAAAATTAGCTTGCCAGTGTCTGGGTCTAGGCTTCCCCCATGAGCGTAGAACCAATTCTTCGCGCGTTGAGGCCAGTTCTTCTCTATTGTTTCAGGTATGATTCCTTTGGCAGTAATCTCTGCTTCTAGGTTCTGCCACTTGGGAATAGCACTCCTATAACCACCTGATCCCATGCGATGATGGTATTGCTTCTGTCGGGCATTCTGCTGATTCCTCATCACACGTTCCTCACTCTCTTGAGATGTCTTGTATTATACGAAGTCATCTTAATGGGACTCCAACTTGACAAACGCCTTAGCATTGAAATCCGGCGTTTCATTCTTCAAGATAAACTTTTTATACAATGTCTTCTTCCAACTCTGGAACAATGTTGCCATCTTCTTCATTGTCCAATCCCTCACTAGCTCCTTCAAAGCATCATCTGCTTGTAATGTGAAATGCTGAGTGATATCTCTCCAAGCTAGGTTCTTGTCACGATCAGATACAAAACTAACATTAGGAGCGGATATCTTCTGCTTCCATTCACGAGCACTAACTAGGATCCTATCCCTTACAATGAACCCACATTGATTGACATATGTCTGAGCATGTGGTCCCAATGGTTTGCCGGTGTCGGTGTCGAATTCTGATATTATGAAACGGCCCTCTAATGGCTTTTTTGGCCCTCGGACTTTCCTACTCTTGTCGGTGGTTGATGTAGATCCAGAGACCGGCTACATGAGTAGAAACACAACGATTAACAACAAATATACGTACGC
The DNA here is from genome assembly GCF_019320115.1 of Miscanthus floridulus. Classification (NCBI taxonomy): domain Eukaryota; kingdom Viridiplantae; phylum Streptophyta; class Magnoliopsida; order Poales; family Poaceae; genus Miscanthus; species Miscanthus floridulus. The sequence continues at coordinate 4,897,903 of NC_089592.1, read as the reverse complement.
ATGCATCTATAAGAGATGATAGATAATCGAATATACCTCGCCAGTATTTTCTTGCACGACAATTTGTTGATCTTCAACCACCGGGATATTCAGGATATCCTCATAATCAGCAAAGTACTGACTCGTGTCATCTACATCCGTATTGGTGCCGACGTTGATAATATCCGCCATTATGTCATCATTCAAGTTATCATCCGGAGCAGCCATTTGTATCTTCAAGACATAGATAGAATTACTATGGCACATAACATAAGTACATGTGATAACACATATAGAATTACTAAATCCAATTAAATATAATAACACATAATATTTCATAAGGATAAACAATAATAAGGTATAGGCTTTGGAATCGAATCAAAAACACTTTCGATCCAAAAACATGGAAATAAGTACATGTATATATACACATAGAATGATACAATTTTCTCTCTCTCTCTCTCAACACATAGAATAAGTGCATATGTATATATCTCTAGATATGCATGTGATAACACATAGAATGTCTCTCTAGATACAATTTTCTCTCTCTCTCAACACATGGAAATAATTAAGTACATGTATATATACACATAGAAATAATTAAGTACATATATATGTATACATATAGAATCTCTAGATAGAATTAATTACTAAATCTAATTAAACCTAACATATATACATAGATAGAATTACTAAATCAAAATTAAATCTAACACATATATAGAGAGAGATGGAATAATAATTACTAAATATATCAAAAACTATAATAAAAACTATCTAAATAAAGTACTAATTAAATTTTAATACATTTAAATCTAATTAACGTATATAAAAAACTATCTAAAAACTAAGAATAAACTACTAATTAAATTTTAATCATTTTAATCTAACATATATATCAAACACTACCTAAAAAACTATCTAAAAAATATGGCCGAGCTATAGCTAGCAGCTGGCTAGGGGCGGATGGCCATGGCGGGCGTGCTGGCATGGCCGGCCATGGGGCCGAGCTGAGCCGCGCGAGGACAATGTACGGCGGAGACGATCTCGACGGCCGCCGGGCGGGGCTCGACGATGAGGCCGGGCGGGGGTAGACGACGACGGCGGCGCGGCAGAGCTCGACGCGGCCGGGCGCGGCAGAGACGACGAGATCGACGTTGTAGATCGAAAAGTAGAAGATGAATAGAGGAACCATTCGATATATATAGGCCGGGACCCTTTAGTCCCGGCTGGTAACACCAACCGGGACTAAAGATCCTTTAGTCCCGGCTTGTAAGCCGAACCGGGACTAAAGGTCCAACCATTTAGTCCCGGCTCGGCTTACCAGCCAGGACTAAAGGATCTTTAGTCCCGGTTGGTGTTACCAGCCGGGACTAAAGGTATTTTTGGGCGGGCAATTCCGCTAACCCTTTAGTCCCGGTTCCTGGCCTGGGCCGGGACTGAAGGCCTGAAAATTTTGGCAACCCGCCAAAGTGTTGTTTTTTCATTTGACCAAATTTGACTTGGTCAAACTTGCTCAAATAAGACACTAAATGACCTCAGATGAAAAAACTCTAAATACCAAGTTTGATCATCTCAGCAAGATCTACAATTGTTACATAGCTTATTTTCCCATTTGAGAAAGTTTTATCAAACACTAGTCATAAATTCTTAAATCTCATATAGACTTTCTAAAACTATGTCACACACTTGTGAAATTTGAACTACATTTTATTCAAACTTTCTGAAATGAAAAAATGGCCTATATAAGGATTGTATATCTTGATGAGCTGAACAAACTTGGTATTCAAAACTTTTCAATTTGAGACAATCTAGGGTTCCGAAAACTAGTTTATAGGTATAGAAATTTAAAAATCACAAATTTGAACCGTCCAAACTATCTCAAATGGAAAGTTGACCAAAACAATAATTGTAGATCTTGATGATTTTAACAAACTTGGTATTCAAAACTTTTCAATTTGAAGTCATTTAGAGTTCATAATACTAGAGTCAAAGTGTTGTTTTTTCATTTGACCAAATTTGACTTGGTCAAACTTGCACAAATGAGACACTAAATGACCTCAGATGAAAAAACTCGGAATACCAAGTTTTATCATCTCAGCAAGATCTACAATTGTTACATAGCTCATTTTCCCATTTGAGAAAGTTTTATCAAACACTAGTCACAAATTCTTGAATCTCATATAGACTTTCTAAAACTATGTCACACACTTGTGAAATTTGAACTACATTTTGTTCAAACTTTCTCAAATGAAAAATGGCCTATATAAGGATTGTAGATCTTGATGAGCTGAACAAACTTGGTATTCAAAACTTTTCAATTTGAGACAATCTAGGTTTCCGAAAACTAGTTTGTAGGCGTCAAAATTTAAAAATCACAAATTTGAACCATGCAAACTATCTCAAATGGAAAGTTGACCAAAACAACAATTGTAGATCTTGATGATTTTAACAAATTTGGTATTCAAAACTTTTCAATTTGAAGTCATTTAGAGTTCATAATACTAGAGTCAAAGTGTTGTTTTTTCATTTGACCAAATTTGACTTGGTCAAACTTGCTCAAATGAGACACTAAATGACCTCAGATGAAAAAACTCTGAATATCAAGTTTGATCATCTCAGCAAGATCTACAATTGTTACATAGCTCATTTTCTCATTTAAGAAAGTTTTATCAAACACTAGTCATAAATTCTTGAATCTCATATAGACTTTCTACAACTATGTCACAACAGTGCATCGTTGTATCATGCGGGCACAACAGTGAATTTTTTCTTGACGTATGACCCTTGGTTATGATCTTGTTGTAACCATGGAGTGTCTTCATCATTTAACATGATGCTTGGATCTTTCTTCACTACAAAGGGTGGAATTCGGACATTTCTTTCATAATCTTCTGACATGTCTTACTTGTCTTCAATTCCCACTATATTTATTTTTCCAGAAAGAACTATGTGGCGCTTTGGCTCATTGATCATTGAGTTGATGTCTTCGTTTTTTCCTCTCTTTGATTTTGTAGACATGTCTTTCACATAGAACATCTGACTCACATCGGCAGCAAGGACGAATGGTTCGTCTTTGTACCCAATATTGTTGAGGTCCACTATTGTCATTCCATACTCTTTGTCGACTGTTACCCCTCCTCCGGTCAGCTTGACCCATTAGCACCGGAACAAAGGGACTTTAAAATTAGGTGCGTAGTCTAGTTCCCATATATCTTCTATGCGGCCATAATATGTTTGTATATTCCCATTTGGATCTGTGCCATCTATGCGAACACCACTATTTTGATTGGTGCTCCTTTTATCTTGGGCAACTGTGTAAAATGTATTCCCATTTATCTCGTACCCTTGGTACGTGAGGATATGCCACGATGGTTGCCTAGCCAATAAATACAGTTGCTCATCAATATTGTCATCGCCTTGACATTCTTTTCGCAACCAACCACTGAAACTTTCCATGTGCTGACGCCTAATCCAAGCTTCAGTCTTTCCTGGAAACTTGGATCGTAAGAACTCCTTATGTATCTCGATGTATGGATGCACCAATGACGAGTTCTGAAGAACTGTGTGGTGTGCTTTATTGAAATAATCGTCTTCCATGCCAATATATGTTTTCTTCCCTAAAGTTCCTTTACCACTGAGTCTCCCCTCATGTTGCGATTCGGGAACGCCAATCGGGGCAAGGTCAGGAATAAAGTCAACACAAAACTCAATGACCTCCTCTATTCCATAGCCCTGGGCGATGCTTCCTTCAGGCTTAGAACGGACTTTCACATATTTCTTCAAGACTCCCATAAACCTCTCGAAGGGGAACATGTTATGTAAGAACACAGGTCCAAGAATACTAATCTCCTTCACCAAATGAACTAGGAGGTGTGTCATGATATTAAAGAAGGATGGAGGGAACACCAACTCAAAGCTAATAAGACATTGAACCACATCATTCTGTAGAGTAGCTAGTTCCACTGGATTGATTGCCTTCTGAGAAATTGCATTGAGGAATGCACATAGCTTCACGGTGGCTAGACGTATATGTGGAGGTAGAATTCCTCTTAAAGCAACTGGAAGCAATTGCGTCATAAGCACATGGCAGTCGTGGGACTTTAAGTTTAAGAATTTCTTCTCTGGCACATTTATTATACCCTTTATATTGGAGGAGAATCCCGATGGGACCTTGATGCTGCTTAGACATTCGAACATGCTATCCCTCTCTTCTTTGCTAAGCGTATAGCTAGTAGGACTTAAGTAATGACGTCCATCATCTGTCTTCTCTGGATGAAGGTTGTCTCATTCTTTCATGCCCTGCAAGTCCTGGCGTGCTTCAAGTGAATCCTTTGGCTTCCCGTACACACCCATGAATCCTAATAGGTTCACACAAAGATTATTTGTCAGGTGCATCACGTCGATTGCGTTGCGGACCTCTAGGACTTGCCAATAGGGTAGCTCCCAAAAGATGGACTTCTTCTTCCACATGGGTGCGTGTCCCTTAGTATCTTTGGGAACAAATTCGCTGCCTTGTCCCTTTCCAAATACTACTTTCACATCCTTGACCATTGCGAGTACATCTTCTCCGGTTCGGTTATGAGGCTTCTTCCGGTGGTCTGGCTTACCTTTAAAATGCTTCCCTTTCTTTCTTACTTTGTGATTCAAATGAAGGAATCGACGATGGCCAAGGTACACGACCTTTTGACATCTTTTCAAATATATACTGCCAAGGTCATCAAAACAATGTGTGCATGCATTATATCCTTTGTTTGTCTGACCTGAAAGATTACTTAAAGCAGGCCAATCATTGATTGTTACGAACAACATTGCTCGTAGGTCAAAGTGTTCTTGTTTGTACTCATCCCAGACACGTACACCTGGTTTGTTCCATAAAACTAGAAGTTCTTCAACTAATGGCTTCAGATAGACATCAATGTCGTTGCCAGGTTGCCTTGGACCTTAGATGAGGATCGGCATCATAATGAACTTCCGCTTCATGCATAACCATGGAGGAAGGTTGTAGATACATAGAGTAACTGGCCAAGTGCTATGACTAGTGCTCTGCTCCCCAAAAGGATTCATACCATCTGTACTTAAGGCGAACCTTAAGTTTCTAGCCTCATTTGCAAACTCTGGAAATTCCCTGTCTATCGCTCTCCACTAGGACCCATCAGCTGGGTGTCTCAGCATATTGTCTACCTTACGGTCTTCTTTATGCCACCGTAACAACTTTGCATGGTCTTTATTTCTGAACAAACGTTTTAAGCGTGGTATTATAGGAGCATACCACATAACCTTGGCAAGGATTTTCTTTCTAGGACGTTGTTCACCCTCGACGTCACTAGGATCATCGCGCCTGATCTTATACCGCGCTGCTTTACATACCGGGCATTCATCCAAATTCTCGTATTCATTGCCATGGTAGAGGATGCAGTCATTAGGACATGCATGTATCTTCTGGATTTTTAATCCCAAATGGCAGACAACCTTTTTTGCTTCATACGTAGTGGTGGGCAATTCATTTGGCTTCGGAAGCATCTTCTTTATGAGGTTCAATAAATTCCCAAATGCCTTGTCGGATACACCATTCTTTGTCTTCTACTATAGCAATTCTAGTGTTGTACCCAACTTTTTTTGCCCCTCTTCGGCCGTCGGGTATAGCAACTTCCTATGATCCTCAAGCATGCGCTCGAACTTAACTTTCTCTTTTTCACTTTCGCATTCTTGTTGTGCATCACGAATGGCATCGCCAAGAGCATCACCGAGATCATCTTCTGCCGCTACCTCTTCTTCATCTCCCCCCATTGTAGTATCATCAAAGGCACCATACTGAGCAATAATGTCATCAATGTCTAAATCTTCTCCTTCACCTTCTTCCATCATGACCCCGCTTTCTCCATGCTTAGTCCAACATATATAGTTTGACATGAAACCTGACTTAAGCAAATGTGAATGAAGACTCATTGGGCTTGAATATTCCTTTAAATTCTTACATATGGCACATGGACAGCACATGAAACCATCCCGCTTATTTGCCTCGGCCACACCTAAGAAATAGTGCACGCCCTCAATAAAGTCTTGGGAGCGACGATCGGCATTGTACATCCAATGGCGTGACATAATCTGCATTACACGACAAATTATGAAAACCTTAAACATAATTAATTATTTTATTACACAACATAGATGACACACACACGGTTGATTAATTAACTAAGCCTGGCTACAACGTAAGCAATCCCAACTATCACTAAACAAACTAAAACTACAATGCACTTCAGTAACATAATTATTTCGTGACCGTACGCAACTAAAACAGACAAATCATTCTTCTGTTGAATATCAATAAGCTTCTCCTGCTGGCTCACTGCCTCATTATCAGCAGCCGCTACCTCAAGCGCACCTGAATTCTGCACGTATGTAGCATAATCTTCCTCCCAGTACCAACCATCGCATCAATTGCCCTCCCACTGAAATTAAAGCCAAAAAATATTTAGTTAAAAATATTCAAGAAAAGCAGGTCAATTAGCCATAATAATCAAATGCGTAAGAAACTCACATCGTGATCCGGGCACTTGTAGAAAACACGACCCTTGTTGGGTCCCTGTCTCTTGACTCGGTACTCCATCACAATCTTCTGCTTACACTTGCCGCAGATAATGAGAGGGAGTTCTGGCCTCAGTCGTTTCGCAACCGAACGAGAGGCCGAGGATCCGGTACCAGTTGCCATCTACTTTTTATACTTATTTTTATAAACTAGTGTAAATTTCACATTTTCTAAAATAATATATTTAAACAAAACTAAAATTATTTATTTATCTAACTAAACCATGAAATATGTACTATGTATAATAGTAAAATACCAAACTATCAAGTGATTTTACTATTATAAATCATCATGTGATTTTGAGCTAAAAATGACATAGAAATCACATAGCTCAAAAACATGTTTCAATAAATAACCATTCGTACTAGTTGACCTTGCTTACGTGATCATCTCGGTGAGCATTTCTCCACCGGACGGCACCGTACTTGGCCAAGGAAGAGCTCCGATTCTACGAGGAAGGCAACACGGTCTTCCACGACCGTTGCCGCTCTCCCTCGTAGAATCAAAGCTCCTCCTTGACGTCCGTTACCGCTCGGCAGAGAACATGCTCGCCGAAATGAACACGGTCCGCAAGTTCAACTAGTACGGATTTTCTATAATTTTCTAACTATTTTCTAAGTTTTTCATTTCATGGAAAATTTAATTCTAAAAAATAAAAGGCATGATTTCTAAGTATTTCATTTCATGGAAAAAATAATTCTAAGTGACCTGCTCGATATCGGCGAGCTCGCGGGCGTTTAGGTTGCCGAGGATAGTAACATTTGTAGATGACATTTGTAGGTCTGAAGTTATCAAATATCCATCAAATTATAGCTCAAAAACATGTTTCAATAAATAACCATCCGTACTAGTTGACCTTGCTTACGTGATCATCTCGGCGAGCATTTCTCCACCGGACGGCACCGTACTTGGCCAAGGAAGAGCTCCGATTCTACGAGAAAGGGAACATGGTCTTCCACGACCGTTGCCGCTCTCCCTCGTAGAATCAAAGCTCCTTTTTGACGTCCGTTACCGCTCGGCAGAGAACATGCTCGCCGAGCTGAACACGGTTCGCAAGTTCAACTAGTACGGATTTTCTACAATTTTCTAACAATTTTCTAAGTTTTTTATTTCATGGAAAAATTAATTCTAAGATCACGTAAGCCGCCGGGGACGAGGATGGCGCGTGCTCCAGCGAGGACGAGCGAGGCGTGATTTTGATGAACTAATTTAACTTTTGTTTATCCAAACATATATGCAAATCATCATGTGATTTTGAGCTAAAAATGACATATAAAATCATAATAAAGTCCAACATATAAAGTTACACATGCATCTACATCGCAAAATGAGATAAGCTACTGATAAAACATAAGAGAATTAAGTTTGTTACCTCCAAAATCGAAGAGCAACACCAATGGAGGGGGAGAGAGCAAGAACAACAGCAAGCTGAAGAACAGAGGCAGTGAGTTTGAATGAAATGGCTCGGGCTCGGGGAGGAAGAAATGAGCTGGTCTATAGGCCGGGATAATTAGTCCCGGTTAGGGGCCCAAACTGGGACTAAAGATTAATCTTTATTCCCGGGGCATCACCTAAATCGGGACTAAAAGCTTTAGTCCCGACTGGTATTACCAACCAGGACTAAAGGTGGTAATACCAGCCGGGACTAAAGATCCCTGCTCCGCGGACGACCGTTGGGCAGGAACCTTTAGTCCTGGTTGGTATTACCAACCGGGACTAAAGGATCCTTTAGTTCCGGGGGCAAAAAATGCCGATGCTAATACTAAATTGGGACATCGTTCTAAAGTCTATTCTATAGTAGTGTGGAGGGAGACCAGGGGACTGCAACTATTCGTTTTGCACACCAGGACAGGAAACGGAGAGCGTCTCCTCAGCTACCGTCGACATGAATATTGGATGGGACGCTTCGGGTCTTTAGCTGCGGTCGACAGGAACTGATGTAGTGGAGCTGTGATGACGTGGCTTCACCAAATCACTGGAAAATCCTCTAGTGGGGTTCTTCTATTTAGGTATAGTAGATAGTAGATGTGCAGGAGGAGAAACGTTCGATCGTTGTGTTGCAACTTGTGATTTGTAAAGCTGTAATGATTAAAGCAATAATAATCTGTTGCCCTTTAATGACTTATGGGACAAATGAGATCGGTAAGAAACTGACGACGGACCATTCATGTTTGTTGCCCGCAGGATCTTCAAGGACTGGGAGAGAAGTGTAGAGTATCTCGTGAGTTTTCTGGAGACGTACCTTCTACTCATGGCTAAGGTTACCGAATTCACCGCGAGGATGATTAATTGGACGGGGTTATTCCTTATATTTGTTTCTTCAACAGTCGTAATATTCCCACTCTCGTGCGTTGCTTTGTGCGTCGAGCTGATCTACCTGCTCGGGCCTTTGGCCTGTGCAGCGATATCGTCATTGCGCATAGCGAAGCTCAATCACGGTTATCAAAGGGATGGGACTGACAGCATGACAGACATGATGGCAACACTGAACATATTCTATTCTCTTGTTATTTTCCAAGGCACCATGTTCGTGTTATTGCTCTTTTGTATAACCATGGGCGAGACAGTCATTGCAAGCCACCTCCTTGCACTAGAGCAACTGCCAGAGAAGTGGGGCGAGGATGCCATCGGCAGGTACCTTTCTGATATCAGCGCGAAATGCAGGAAGGATCCTCTATCCATCAAGGGCAGGGACCTGATCAAGTACGGCGCTGAGTTGCTGGATTCTGAATCCCAGGAGGACTACCTGTATGGTGCAAGGCTACTCAGCGCCTTTATTAAGAAGGGGGAAGATGTGAGGTGGCTGCTGCTTCCCTCGACGCACAGGATTCAGAGACTGATAGATTCACTTATGATAAGCAGCAGCAGCAGCCTAGATGAAGCCTGTGTTCAATTAAAATACCAATCCCGCAGCGGTACATGCTATGCAGTGATCGGCAGCCTAGACGATAAAAAGGAGATTAGAGAGCTCGCGGCGACGATCGTGGCCGATGTTGCTGCCCACATAGATGACTTATCCAAGTACCCTGGGGCTATGCGGTGCATCTCCTCCCTGCTCCAAGATCAAGAGGAGACCACCCAGACGTATCGGAATCGGAACAGCAAACAAGTCCCTGATGATCCACCCCAGCATCAGCGACCAACAGGACCACTGAAAAAAGGAGAGCATTACCAAGAGATAGTGATAAGAGAAGAGACACCGCACATACAACTCATGAGAGACCAGGAGAGAATGAAGATAAGGGAACACAGACACCGGCACAAGAGGGAAGGAGGTACAAGCAACGAGCTGGTTCAGCAAGGCTTGACCATCCTAGAGTTGCTGGCGTCCAGCAGCGAATACAACCGCAGGATTATATGCGGGGCCCCCGAGCTCCTTCCTAAAATCACAGCACCCGTCTACTCGGCGACCTTAATTCAGGATGTCAAAACCAAGGCTTGGGCAGACATTGTAACCAGATGCCTCAAAGTGCTGTACCAGCTCATCCGCGCTCCAGACCGGCCTAGCAGGAGGATGCGCCGTCAAATCTTCTCAGAGCATCAAGCACTGAGCAACCTGAAGAGAATTCTTCTTGAACTGGGCAATGATGAAGCTGACCACCAAGAACTGCAGCTGGTTGCCATGGAGATCCTCACAGAACTGGCACTGGATTTGTCTACCAACCTCTCCGAGGAAATTAAAGAAGTACTTGTCACAAATCAGCTGCAACTCTTCCTGCTTGCTAATGGAGATGGTGCCGCCATGGTTGGGAGGACACTGGTATCCCTGTCAACTAACAGTGAAAGTAACTCTGCCCTCATCATGACCACGCAAGATGGCATTATTGGTCGTCTCACTGAAATACTTGATGATAAGAAGAACGTCACGCAGAGAACAATAGCAGCAGAGATAATGGCGAACCTGTGTGCTCACTGTAATGTGGACAATACTATGAAAGAAATACTGCTGCCAAAGGTGAGTGTGCAAGTCTATTAATCTAATCAAAATACATCAGTAGCACAACACTACCTTTTTTTCCCCTGAAAATAGTGGATATACATTGAAAGCATGTTAACACAACAGTTTTTATCTTCTCATTTACATTTTACAAGTACGAAATATGTGTGCATTGATTTGAATTCCATTTCCTATTCTTTTTAGAAGGAGACTTTGTTTCAACAAAAAATTATTGTTCCAGGCTTGGCACCCCGCAAAATGCTAATGATTACAGAAGAACAACAAAAAAACGAAGAGAACTGATAAGTAACTTTGTCATTGCAGGTCCTCAGAGAAATAATGTCAATGACAATAAAATCACAACAAAGACAAATTTCAGCGGGCCAGAACAAACCTGCATCAAGAGACGAGCATAACCAGCGGGGAAGACCACCATCTGTATCCAGAGAGGATGAAGAAAGGCATAACATTTCTAGGGTACTCCGTTTACGCAGAAGGTAATACCTCAAATAAATCTGAGTCATTGATTTTTTTAGGTGTTTTAAATTAATTAATTAACCTAGAAAAAGGAAAAATAAATATTAGCAAATCTCTTCTTCACGGGAGAAACAAACGGGCGAGCGGCCCTTCCTTTGGGTGCATATATATGGAGCACGATAGCGGGTGGAATATTTTTACCGTACGTAGCTCTCATCAAATTATGACAATTAAATTATGCCATGCACGTTAGGCTAAATCCAAATTTTGTCACGTATATCCAAAGTATGCTAATCAAATTATGTTATGTCATGTTTAAATTATGCTAATCAAATTATGTTATATCCAAATTTACAAAATAAAAAGACTTAACGTATCCAATAGACCACACATGCATCAATTAAATCTAGAAAAAAATATATCTAAAACTTTCCTTATTTATCTTATTTTAATTAATTAAATATATATTTTGGTCTATTACCTTCCTAGAAGGTAATAGATGATCCTAACCATATATTCTAATTCTATTAAATGAATGGCGCGTAGATGCTTAGGAGTACCACGACAAAGCCCCACAAGGATAGAGGACATTTCTGATCAAGAAAGGGAGGAGCAAGAAGCGTTTTTATCCCTTGCTCAGGTGATATGTGATAAACTGAACGGTGCAGATTTGGATGGTGCAATTCAGATAGCCTTTCATAATGAGAACAATGCAGGAAGTGTGGAGCGACGACGTGAAATATTTGTGTATAAGCTCAAGACCATAATAGACGACAACCGTCATGCAACAGCAGACAGTCTGAGAATTGTGAAGCTTTGTGGTCAGATTGCTGAATCAGTGATGCGCTGCGAACAGTATGTGGAAATCTTTAGAAACAAGGGATTTAAGAGTTCACTATCTGAAGCTTCGAAAACCATGTCCGAACTTGAAAGCTGCATGCGTTTCGTTGGGACTGATTTCGGACTCAACAAGACTGTCAGGCCGCTCTTTTCTGAAATTGAGGAGACTTGGTCAGAGATGTAGAACATAAACTGTGACTGGCATGACACTAGTGCATCTCTAGTCGTCGCATGTATCAGTATATGTGATTTGCTTTGTTTCATTTCTCGCTATTTTTTTTATGGAACATATATATTGGAGTGTTGTTTTCACACAAATTGTATCCGTTCTCTGAATAAGCATGTTACCGATTTCCTGTATGTGCCTGGAATAATTAACTTTGGTATTAAAAGTTTACATGATGTGCAAGCTGGTTCCCAATGCAAACCAAACCTGTTTGTCTCCAGTTGTTTGCTAAGTTCTCTTGACAAACTAATCTAAACGCCTCTACCTGAGCCTCTGATCTTTGATGTACTTTGGAAAGGCTCCGCCTTTTACCAACCGGTTCTCCGGCATCTGTGGAATGGAAATGCAGGTTGACCTCAAAAAAAAATGCAAACCTGTGGGTGTGGTTGGTAGTCCTGGAACCATACCTTGCAAAATGTTTCAAACCCTTCTCTGATCAAGAAGCTTTTTTATCTTTATTTTTAAATGTTTGTTGAGCTATTTTTCAATTTTCGACTATGTTTGACATAAAAATAAATAAATGGCAACTATGAATATTTTCTAAGTCGACTTTAAACTCTTAATAAGTGAATATGAGATGGTTGGCTTCACTTGCTCTAATAATGGCATGCATCATGAGTAGGTAATAGACAAATAGGGTATATGTATATGTGTACTTTTTATATTAGCTTTTGTTTATGTAACGGGTTGTGGAGGACAATTGTTTAGTAGTGGCATGGCATGTGTAGATAACTGAGAACGTACACACACGTGACACGTTTACAGGCAAGTAATACGTATTCCAGTGCCACACTGATTCAGCAACAGCTCTCGTACGTATCAAATCTGAACAAGTGAACGCTCTCTGTTCCTCTGTCACTACCCTATACAGGAGCTTTGCCCCAAAAATAATCGGCAAACGACACTCGACGTAGGTTTTAACGGCAAAGCGCTCTCTGTTCCCAACTTGTTGTCACTACCCTATACAGGAGCTTTGCCCCAAAAATAATCGGCAAACGACACTCGACGTAGGTTTTAACGGCAAAGAGCTATTTGCCGAGTGTCAATCGTCGGGCACTCGGCAAAGACTATGCCGAGTCCAAAAAGCACTCGGCAAACATTTGTCGGGGAAAAAAAAACAAGTCGCCGGCGGCACCACCACCACAGCCGCCGGCCACCACCACCACCACCACCACCGCCGCCGCCGGCCACCACCACCACCACCAAAGCCACCGCCGCCACCACCACGCCCCGACGCTGGCCACCACCACAACCGCCACCAAAGACGCCGCCACCACCACCACACCACGTCGCCCGCCGCCAGATCCGGCCGCCACCAGCCGGATCCGGGAGAGGGAGGACCAGATCCGACTGGGAGAAGAAGAAGGGGAGGGGAGGGGCCGCCGCCATGGAGCCCGCCACCGCCGCGTTGCTCGCCGTGGAGCCTGCCGCTAGAGGGCTCCTAACCGTCAGATCCACGGATCCACCGCCACCGGGATTGAACCCACCGGATCCGCCGCCGGAGGACACCTCTCCGCCGGACCCGCGCCGTGGTGGCTCCATCCCACCGGATCCGCAATGCCACCCGCCGGTGGAGCCATGGAGGGAGGGGAGGAGGGCGGATCTACACCGCCACCCGCTGCTGCTGCTCCGCATCGCCGGGAGGGGCCGAGCCGCCCTGCGCCATAGACGGGAGGGGCTGGGCTGCCTCGCGCGCGGCCGTGAAGGGCCCCCCAGAGGGAGGGGAGCGGCGTGGCGGCGCCGGAGAGAGGGCGCGGGCGGGCAAATCTGGGGAGGAGGAGGAGGAAGGAGAGGGAGGAGGGGAGGTAGGAGAGGGAGGAGGGGAGGGAGGGGAGGGGCGCGCCGGCGCCAAAAATGGAGGAGGGGAGGGAGGGAGGGGGCGGCCGTGGGGGAAGAAGAAGGGGGAGGGGAGGGGCGCCCGCGGGAAGAAGAAGTGGGAGGGGAGGGGCGCCGTCGGGGGAAGAAGAATGGAGAGGGGAGGGGCGCCCGCGGGAAGAAGAAGGGGGAGGGGAGAGGCGTCCGCGGGGAATTAAGTAGGATTTTGTCCTTTGCCGAGTGTCCTAGATCTGGGCACTCGGCAAAGTTTTTTTTTCATTTTTTCCTCTCCTTCTCTCCCAGAAAAAAGATTTTATTTCTTTGCCGAGTGTAAAAAAGAAAAAACACTCGGCAAACCCCCTATTTGCCGAGTGTTTTTTTTTACACTCGGCAAACCTCTTCTTTGCCGAGTGTTTTTTTCCGAGGGTTTTAGCGCAGCACTTGGCAAAGAATTTGTTCATCGAGTGTCCGTGGAAAAACACTCGGTAAATATAAAAACACTCGGTAAATTTGACGTTTCCGGTAGTGTGTGCGTCGTGGTGCAGTGCAACCCTCCTTGGACTTCGCCAAATTAAATCGGATCGCACGTCCTGCTGCTGCACCTGATCAATGAGCGAGCGCAACGGCAAAAGCAACACGCCGGCGGCGGCGTACCAACACAGTCTTTTTAGGAAGCAAATGCATGCCACTAAAACTGAACCAGAGATTTATGTCAGCACATCCCCGGAAGCCGGAAGGATCCGATCGAGGTTGAACATCTCGTTCTGTAGGCAGCTTGTTCTAGACTCACCATGCCGGTCGTCAACTGTTGGCAGACACAGGACGAGCCAATTAAAAAAAAATCCACTGAAACTGACACATCATCAGTTGGATTTCGATGGCGGGGCGCCGCCGGAGCAGGCATGGCGGTCTGGCGGAGGCGGCTCAACAACCACGCTAACATTCTCAAGGAGTTCAGTGTCACCTTCATGGAGGTAACGAGGATGGTATGGACGCCTCATGTTTTGTGTCCTCTGTGGCGGATGTCACTAGTAGAGAAATGACTTTTGATCCACTTCGAAATTTAGTTTTAGTCCTGGTATTTTTTGCGTCCGGGGCTAGAGAAATCTTTAATCTCGATTGGTAGCTCCAACCGTAAAGGACCCTGTCTAACGGCTACTGTGGCAGGCTTTTGCTGCAAGGGACCTTTAGTCTCGGTTGGAGCTACCAACCGGAACTAAAGGTTAACTTTTACTCCTGGTTGGTCCCTCCAACCGGGAGTAAAAGTCTACTCCCGACTAGAGGCTCCATCCGAAACTAGAAAGGGACCTTTAGTCCCGGTTGGTGTCTCTAACCGGAACTAAAGGTCCCCTCCTATATACCCCTTCTTCCTCCCTGAGCCCGAGCCACTTCGACCTCAGTGTTCTTGCTTCATCACCGGCCTCTCTTCTTCCTCATCGCCGGTAATCACAAGATTTCTTCGATTCCTCCATCGATTCTTCGGTTCTAAAGGTTACCAACTTTATACTCTCATATTTCATCAGTAGCATATCTCATTTTGTGGACTAGATATATGTGGTTTTTTATGGTGGATTTTTTTTATTTGTAAGCCATCTAAGCTCAAAATCACTTTAAAGTTTGCATATTTGGATGAAGGAAGGTTAAAGTAGTTATTCAAAACTAGTATTTAGCTTTCATTTCTAGCATGCATAGCACACTTCATGGTTTAGAGATATAGAGAATTTTAGAGTTTTTTTTAATTTTATTTGTTTATAAAATAAGAAATTTATATTATATTAAAAATGAGTATAGAGAGTAGATGGCAACTGCTTTCGGGTCCTCGGCCTCTCATCGGGTTCCAAAGCAACTGAGGCCGGACCTCCCTCTCATTGCATGTGGCAAGTGTGAGGAGAAGATTGTGATGGAGTACCGGGTGAGAAAGGAGTGTCCCAACAAGGGCCATATCTTCTACATGTGTCCAGATCGCAATGTGAGTTATTTTGTCGCATTTAATGATTATGGTTAATTTATATTTATTTTCATGATGATTGTGATTAGAGTTCTAATTTTTTGTTTTAATTTCAGTGGGATGGTACTGGATGTTCAGGCTGGTACTGGGAGGAAGAGTATATTGAACATGTGCAAAACTCTCTTGCACAGGCGGCTGATGAGGCAGTGATCCTGCGGAAGAAGCCCATAGATATTGAACAAACACATGATCTGTCTGTTTTAGTTGGGATTGGTCACGAAATCCTTATGCTGCTGAAGTGTATTTTAGCTTTAGTTTTTTTAGTGGTAGTTGGGATTGTCTACATTGTAGCGTGACTTTCATAAATTAATACCTTGTGTGGTGGCATGCATGTCATATAATTAACTAATTATGTTCTAGGTTTTAATATGGTATGTATGGCATGTAATGCAGATGAGCCGGTATTGGATGTACAATGCTGATTGCCGCTCCCAAGAGTTCATTGAGGGCGTGCATTCTTTCTTACGTGTGGCCAAGGCAAACAAACACGATGATTTCATATGCTGCCCATGTGCCATATGTAAGAATTTGAAGGAATATGCTAGCTCAAGGAGTCTTCATTCACACTTGTTGAAGTCGGGTTTCATGCCAAACTATATTTATTGGACGAAGCACGGAGAAACCGGGGTTATAATGGAAGAAGGTAAAGAAGAACAATAGGACGATGATGACATTATTGCTGAATATGGTGCCTTCAATGATACTACAATGGGGGAAGCTAAAGAAGAGGTAGGGGCAGAAGTTGAGCCCGCTGATGATCTTGGTCAGGCCATTTGTGATGCACAAAGAGAATGCGAAAGTGAAAAGGAGAAGATCAAGTTCGAGCGCATGCTAGAGGATCACAAGAAATTACTATACCCAACTTGTGATGCGGGACAGAAAAAGTTGGGTACCACACTGGAATTGCTGCAATAGAAGGCAAAGAATGGTGTATCTGACAAGGGATTTGGGGAGTTACTAAAAATCCAAAAGAAGATGCTTCCGAAGGATAACAAATTGCCCGCCGCTACGTATGAAGCAAAACAAGTAGTCTGCCCTTTGGGATTAGAAATCCAGAAGATACATGCATGTCCTAATGACTGCATCCTCTACCGTGGCGAGGAGTATGAGAAGTTAGATGCATGCCCGGTATGTCATGCATCGCGGTATAAGATCAGATGAGATGACCCTGGTGATGTTGAGGGCGAACGTCCCACGAAGAAAATCCCTACCAAGATTATGTGGTATGCTCCTATAATACCACGCTTGAAACATCTGTTCAGAAACAAAGACCATGCAAAGTTGTTGCAATGGCACAAAGAAGACCGTAAGGTAGACAATATGTTGAGACACCCTGCTGATGGGTCACAGTGGAGAGCAATCGATATAGAATTCCCAGAGTTTGCAAACGACTCAAGAAACTTAAGGTTTACTTTAAGTACGGATGGTATGAATCCTTTCGGGGAGCAGAGCAGTAGTCATAGCACTTGGCCTATTACTCTATGTATCTATAACCTTCCTCCCTGGTTATGCATGAAGTGTAAGTTTATTATGATGCCAGTGCTCATCTAAGGCCCAAGGCAACCTGGCAACGATATCGATGTGTACCTGAGGCCACTAGTTGAAGAACTTCTACTTTTGTGGAACGGACCAGGTGTACGTGTGTGGGATGAGCACAAACAGGAGCACTTTGACCTGCGAGCATTGTTGTTCGTAACAATCAATGATTGGCCTGCTCTAAGTAATCTTTAAGGACAATCAAACAAGGGATATAATGCATGCACGCACTGTTTCGATGACATTAAAGGTATATTCTTGAAAAAATGTCGAAAGGTCGTGTACCTTGGCCATCATCGATTTCTTCCTACGAATCACCCCCTAAGAAAGAAAGGCAATCATTTTAAAGGTAAGGCAGACCACCAGACCAAGATGGGCAACCAAACTGGTGAGGATGTACTCAATATGGTCAAGGATGTGAAAGTAGTATTTGGAAAGGCACATGGCAGCGAACCTGTTCCAAACGATGCCGACGGTCATGCACCCATGTGGAAGAAGAAGTCTATATTTTGGGAGCTACCCTATTGGCAAGTCCTAGAGGTCCGTAGCGCGATCGACGTGATGCACCTGACGAAGAATCTTTGTGTGAACCTGCTAGGCTTCATGGGTGTGTATAGGAAGCCTAAGGACACACTTGAAGCACGACAAGACCTACGGTGTTTGAAAGAACGAGACAACCTGCATCCAGAGAAGACAGATGATGGACGCCATTATTTAAGTCTTGCCAGCTACACTCTTAGCAAAGAAGAGAAGGAAAGCATGTTTGAATGCCTAGCAAGCATCAAGGTACCATTTGGATTCTCCTTGAATATAAAGGGTATAATAAATGTGCCAAAGAAGAAATTCCTAAACTTAAAGTCCCATGACTGCCACGTGCTCATGACGCAATTGCTTCCAGTTGCATTAAGAGGATTTTCTACCTCCAAATGTACGTCTAGCCACCGTGAAGATATGTGCATTCCTCAATGCAATTTCTCATAAGGCAATCGATCCAATGGATCTAGCTAAACTACAAAATGATGTGGTTCAATGTCTTGTCAGCTTTGAGTTGGTGTTCCCTCCTTCCTTCTTTAATATCATGACACACCTCCTAGTTCACCTGGTCAAGGAGATTAACATTCTCGGTCCTGTATTCCTGCACAACATGTTCCCCTTTGAGAGGTTCATGGGAGTCCTAAAGAAATATGTTCACAACCGTGCTCGGCCAGAAGGAAGCATCGCCAAGGGCTATAGAACAGAGGAGGTCATTGAGTTTTGTGTTGACTTTATTCCCGACCTTGACCCGATTGGTGTTCCTGAATCACGACACGAGGGGAGACTAAGTGGAAAGGGGACACTAGGGAAGAAAACATATATTGGTACATAAGACAATTATTTTAATAAAGTACACTACACAGTTCTACAAAACTCCTCCTTGGTGGATCCGTATATCGAGACACATAAAGAGTTGCTCCGATCCGAGTTTCCAAGGAAGTCTGAAGCTTGGATTACGCATCAGCACATGGAAACTTTCAGCGACTGGTTACGAAAAGAATGTCAGGGTGATGAGAGTATTGATGAGCAACTGTATTTGTTGGCTAGGCAGCCATCGTGGCATATCCTCACATACAAAGGGTACGAGATAAATGGGAATACATTTTACATAGTAGCCCAAGATAAAAGGAGCACCAACCAAAACAGTGGTGTCCGCATAGATGCCACCAACCCTAATGGAAATAAGCAAACATATTATGGCCGCATAGAGGAGATATGAGAACTAAACTATGCACCTACTTTTAAGGTACCTTTGTTCAAGTGCCAATGGGTAAAGGCGTCTGGAGGCGGGGTAGCAGTCGACAACTAGTATGGAATGACAACCGTGGACCTCAACAATATTAGGTACAAAGACAAACCATTCGTCCTTGCTAAGGATGTGAATCAGGTGTTCTATGTCAAGGACATGTCTACAAAACCGAAGAGAGAGAAAAACAACAACGGCCCAATCAATGAGCCAAAGCGTCACATAGTTTTTTCAGGGAAAAGAAACATTGTTGGAATTGAAGACAAGTTAGACATATCAGAAGATTATGAAAAGGATGACCGAATTCCACCCTTCACAGTGAACAAAGATCCAAGCATTCAGCTAAATGATGAGAACACTCCATGGTTACGGCGCGATCATAACCAAGGGATATATGTTAAGAAGAAGTTCACTACCGTGCCCGCTTGATATATATAGTGATGTTTAATAGTGTGTATTAGAGGTATTATGTAATAATTGTGAATTCAGAGATGTTTATTAGGTGTTTCCTTTTTTTTCTATGTTCAGATTAAATTTGTGTTTGATGGTGGGATTTCCATGTCGCTTTTGGACAATGAGTGATGAAAAAAAATGAAAAGATTTATGTTAAAATGATGTGAAAACAAATTTTCAATCGAAAACAAAAGTTTTAATGATTTAAATTAAGCACTACATTTTTGCATTAACGAAATAGTAAATATTAATGACATTATGTTTCAATACTTATAAGAAAAAACAAAAAACTTTAGGTCACACAATTTTCCTACGTGCAATAAAGAAAAACTAAATCCATATTCTTTTAAAACAATTTTATGCCTTGTATTTAATTTACTGTGCAATTAACAAGACTTTAACATTTTATAGAAAGAAATATATAAAAAAACAAATGGAGCTTGAAACTAGCGGGAAGCCAAACTGCAGCCCACCTTTACTCTCGGGTGGATCAACCACCCGAGAGTAAAGGTGGGCTGCGTTTTCATGGCCTGCCAAAATCCCGTTTACTCTCGGACCGTGGCTACACCCGGGACTAAAGGTCAGACCTTTAGTCCCGGTTTTAACCATCACCCGGGACTAAAGAACCTTTAGTCCCGGTTCTAACCATCACCCGGGACTACAGGTCTCCCTTTATAAACCACGCCCTTCTCCCTTCTCTAGTTCTCTTCCTCTCTGTCTCCGCCACGCCGTCGCCTCATCTTCTCCACCAGATCGATCCGATCCAGCAGCGCCGCCGCCCCCAGGCAACCACCCTAGCCTCGCCTCATCACGCGCGCACGCTGTCACTAGCCTCACGCACACGCGCGCTTCTTCTCCGGCCGGCCAACGCATGCCTCGCTCATCCTCGTCCATCGTCGCCGCAGTCCTCACCGGAGCGCACCCGAGCCTTCCCTGTGCTGCTGCACCTTCGAGGACAAGGAGCCCCGGAGCCTTCCCCGCGCTGCCTCACCGGAGCGTGCCCGAGCCTTCCCCGCACTGCCTCATCAGAGCACGCCCGAGCCTTCCCCGCGCTGAGCATCCCTGGCCCGAGCGACTCCACAGCGGAGGAGCCACCCGAGCCAATGCACCGCCGAGGACGAGGAGCCCCGGAGCCATCAATTGGGTCTGTGTTTTGCTTGTTTCAATTTCTTGCGGCTTGACATCAATTGGGTCTGTGTTTGGAAGACAATGACTAGGGCTCATTTGATCTCTTGTATGTGCCTGTCAGTAGCATGAATCATGAATGAACCATCAAACAAGGCAACCTAAACGACGCTCAGCGATGGTCAAACCCCGTCGGATCGGATCGACAAGCGGCAGCTTACGTGATCTTAGAAGATGTGTGAGGTCATGAGAGCGTGTGTTTTTTCTCAATTTTGTCGAGCAGGCCACTTAGAATTAATTTTTCCATGAAATGCCCGCGAGCTCACCGATGTCGAGTAGGTCACTTAGAATTAATTTTTCCATGAAATGAAATACTTAGAAATCATGCCTTTTTATTTTTTAGAATTAATTTTTCCATGAAATGAAATACTTAGAAAATAGTTAGAAAATTGTAGAAAATCCGTACTAGTTGAACTTGCAGACCGTGTTCATCTCGGCTAGCATGTTCTCTATCGAGCGGTAACGGACGTCAAGGAGGAGCTTTGATTCTACGAGGGAGAGCGACAACGGTCGTGGAAGACCGTGTTCCCTTCCTCGTAGAATCAGAGCTCTTCTGTGGCCAAGTACGGTGCCGTCCGGTGGAGAAATGCTCGCCGAGATGATCACGTAAGCAAGGTCATGAGAGCGTGTGTTTTTTCTCAATTTTGTCGAGCAGGTCACTTAGAATTAATTTTTCCATGAAACGCCCACGAGCTCGCTGATGTCGAGCAGGTCACTTAGAATTAATTTTTCCATGAAATGAAATACTTAGAAATCATGCCTTTTATTTTTTAGAATTAATTTTTCCATGAAATGAAATACCTAGAAAATAGTTAGAAAATTATAGAAAATCCGTACTAGTTGAACTTGCGGACCGTGTTCATCTCGGCTAGCATGTTCTCTGCCGAGCGGTAACGGATGTCAAGGAGGAGCTTTGATTCTACGAGGGAGAGCGGCAATGGTCGTGGAAGACTGTGTTCCCTTCCTCATAGAATCGGAGCTCTTCCGTGGCCAAGTACGGTGCCATCCAGTGGAGAAATGCTCGCCGAGATGATCATGCAAGCAAGGTCAACTAGGATGGATGGTTATTTATTTAAACATGTTTTTGAGCTAGAATTTGATGGATATTTGATAACTTCAGACCTACAAATGGCATCTACAAATGTTACTATCCTCGAGGTGGCACGTCCTACAGGAGTCCATTTTATAGACATAGTTCTTATTTTTTATAGATATATCTAGTGGTGTAAAAGCTAGATGGCTGCCCCGAGAGACAACATGGATGAAGAAATGATGGATATTATCAACACCGGCACTCAATTTGCCGATGGTGACCAATAGGATGTAGATGACGGGAGTCAATACCTGGCTCTTCAAGATAACCAAGAAAATATTGTGCAAGAAAATACTGGTGAGGTATATATATTTGAATATTATATATATATATATTTGAATATCTATCATCTATTATGTGTACACATGATATTTATTTATTTATTTTAAACATAGCCCTCTGGATCGACGACCACAACGGTGAAAAGCAAAAATATTCAAGGCCCGAAAAAGCCATTGGAGGGGCGCTACATAATATCAGAATTCTATATCGATACAGGCGAACCACGTGGTCCACATGCAAGGAAATTCGTGCAACACTGTGGGTGCCTTGTAAGGGACAGACTTCTGATCAGTGCTCGTGAATGGAAGCAAAAGATCAATGAGCCTCATGTTAGTTTTTTCTCTGATCTTGATAAGAATTTAATTTGGGATGATATCCTTCAACATTTCACGTTGCAAGCGGATGATTATGATGATATCAACGATGATGAATTAAAGGAGCTAGTTCAAAAGTGGGCTATGAAGAAGATGGCCACACAATTCCAGACTTGGAAGAAATCCCTATACATGAAATACATCAAGAAGAACCTAACGCCCAATTTCAATACTAGTGGCCCGCTCACGAAGTGAGGCCCTACTGGAATGATTTTGTATAGTACAATACATCAGAAGAGGGTGAGGAACAGGTGAGAAGGAACCAAGAGAATACCCGACATAAGGTATACCACCATGGCATGGGATTAGGTTGCTACGCGACTACCATTCCTAAGTGGGAAAAATGGAAGCAGACATTCTTGCCAAGGGTATCACACCAGAATCACTCAATTGGCCCAAACGTGCGAAGAATTGGTTTTTCGCTCATGGGGGAACACTGGACCTAGAGACCGAAAAGCTGGTTCATGGCCCAAAACTCGAAAGAGCAACACAAATATTTTCTTATGCTCTACAAGGTAAAGCTATTGGTGCGTTCAGGCCCAATAGCGAGAAGGATGAACTGACATATGCCATCGGGACTGCTGAACACAGTGGCCGAACGAGAGGTTTAGGACGGAACATTTCTTGGGAGTATGGTTTCCCTAATGACAGAGATACCTACAGAAGCCGACATAGAAGGAAGGATGAGGAAGCAGCGTGGATCAGTAGGTTGGAGGAATATGTTCGTGAGTCACGGGAGGCGTTGCTTCAAGCATAGGAGCGCAAAAAAGACATGCAAGCTAGAATGCAGGATGAAATCATAAAGCAAGTGCAAATAGCAATGAGTGCCCAAAGGCAGGCATTAGATCTAGGAATCAACATTAATATTAGCCCCCTGATCAGTTGAAAAGTAGCTGCGCTTCCATGGAGTTGCCAAATTAAGATGACGCAATACTACGTTTCCCCGTGGATGACATCACTGCACCATTTACATCATGTGAGCTACATATTCCAAAAGGGAATGCCACAATCATGGTGGCTCTCGGTGTTTTTTCTCCTCCCGATCCTTCCAAGACACCAAGAATCTATGGGGCAATAATACCACCTGGATATGTTAGCGTCTCAGTGGATAGAGTTAACAAAGGTTTTAGTGATCTAGCTCTTGACATTCCAGGAGTGATGGGGAGAAGACTCTATGATAGGTACTAAACTATTTTAGTACGGGAGTTGGCCCGATCTTCATGATAGTAGGTCACGATCAAGATAACTTGCAACAAGGCAGCGGGGATAAAAGGGTAACTTGCTAGAGAACAGCGGAGTAACTAGCTTTATACCTGACTAAGGTTGGATGCGACCAGGCAACGGGAAGAGAGACACCAAAACCACGAAGACTTCGACTCAATCTCCGAACGACCGCAGAACCACAACCGGAGCTAATCCACGCAAGGCGGGGCAACCGTACTGGAACCCGCAAAGCACGAACTAGTGGATTCCAGAGGAATCTCTTCACAAGTCCAGAAAGAACAAGGAAGAACAAGGGTTTGAGTAAACACTCGGTAGCTCGGCTGCAATATCACTGGAATTATCAAATCATCAAAAGTTCTTTTTCTAGTAGCCTCGAGGTGGTATTTATACTACGAGAAGTCTCTTAAGATAGATGTGAACTGAAGAAACCACGTTGAGGAGGCGGAAGGTCAACTGGCTAGAGCTTTTATGAGGTGGTCTTCAGTTCCCACACGTCTTCTAGGCTTCTGTGCAGTCTTCATTATTTTGGTCGTAACTCCTTCAGTTTTGCACGGGATCTTTAGCTTCATGCAGACTGTTGAGCTTTGGAACAGTCTTCACTAAAACTGGTCGGATGCCATGCTAGATTGACTCGAACATAGCTCTTCTCTCTGAACCATCCTTGATGTATCCTTGTCTTCCTTCTCAGAGAACCTGAGTAATAACAACATGCATGACTTAGGTAGCTCGAAATTACCATCAATGTTTAATTGGAATTCACAAAGTAGCACGTGCACCTCTTGTTGTATCTTTTTGGCGTGGCTATGGGTGATTGGTCCAGTAGGGACTTGGAGTGGTGTATCAGCTGGTGAGGTGGTCGGAGAGGTCACCGAGGTCGGTGAGGTGGTCAGAGAGGTCGCCGAGGTGGTTTGAGAGCTCACTGAGGTGGTGGGAGAGATCGCCGAGGTGGTCGGAGAGCTCACCGAGGTGGTCGGAGAGATCGCCGAGGTGGTCGGAGAGGTCCCCGACGCTGTCCTTGACGCTGGCATGGTCACATCATCCTCCCCCCCTTGAAAAGGAGTCATCCTCGACTCTTCCAATCCAAAGAATGGAGATAGGTCGGCCACATTAAAACTGGTACTCACACCATAAGTACTAGGCAGATCAATTTCATAAGCATTGTCGTTGATTTTGCATAGCACTTTGAATGGACCATCAGCTCGGGCTTGCAACTTGCTTTTGTGTTGTTCAGGAAATCTGTCCATACGTAGATGCACCCAAACCAAGTCTCCTGGTTCAAATAACACCTTCTTTCGACCTTTATTGGCGTGCTTCTCATACAGCTTTGTCATCTTTTCAATGTTTGTCCGAGCTCTATCATGAAGGTTCTTGACAAACTCGGCTCGCTTGCTTGCATCGAAGTTTACACGTTCCTACATAGGTAAAGGCAAAAGATCTATGGGAGCAGTGGGTTTAAACCCATATACAATTTCAAATGGACAAAATTTAGTGGTCGAGTGTACTGCCCTGTTGTATGCAAACTCGACATGTGGCAAACTTTCTTCTCAAAGTTTCAAGTTCTTCTTGAGGGTAGCTTGTAGTAGCATTGATAGAGTACAGTTCACAACTTCAGTTTGTCCATCCGTTTGTGGATGACACGTCGTAGAGAAAAGCAACCGTGTTCCAAGTTTTCCCCACAAAGTTTTCCAAAAGTAACTCAAAAATTTAGTGTCACGATAAAAAACAATGGTTCGTGGCACTCCATGTAGTCATACAATTTCTTTGAAAAACAATTCAGCGATATGTGAAGCATCATCGCTCTTGTGACATGGGATAAAATGTGCCATTTTGCTAAAACGATCAACCACAACAAAGATGGAATCCCTTCCCCGCTTGGTTCGAGGTAAACCAAGGACAAAATCCATGGAGATATCTTCCCAAGGCACAGTAGGGATAGGCAGAGGAGTGTATAATCCATGAGGGTTCACACGAGACTTAGCTTTGTGGCATGATTCGCAGCGAAGAACATGTCTCTCCACATCTCTTCTCATCTTTGGCCAAAAGAAGTGGTCGGTAAGGACTTGTTCTGTCTTCTTGGCTCCAAAATGGCCCATGAGTCCTCTTGCGTGGGCTTCCTGCACAAGTAAAATTCGAACAGAGCAATCTAGAATATAGAGTTTGTTAGCTTGAAACAAAAACCCATTATGCACATGAAAGTTTTTCCATCCTTTGCCATCTCGACACTTGGAAAATGGTTCAGCAAAATATGAATCAGTTGTATATAAACCTTTTATGCTTTCTAATCCAAGAATCTTAGTGTCAAGTTGGATTAGCAAAGTGTGACGTCGAGACAACGCATCTGCTACAACATTCTCTTTTCCTTTCTTGTACTTGACAATATAGGGAAATGATTCAATGAATTCACACCATTTTGCATGTCTTCTATTCAGTTTCAGTTGTCCTTTAAGGTGTTTCAATGATTCATGATCTGAATGTATCACAAATTCTTTAGGAAAAAGGTAATGTTGCCAAGTTTCTAGACTCCGAACAAGAGCATATAATTCTTTATCATATACTGAATAATTTAGAGTTGGACCACTTAGCTTTTCATTGAAGTATGCAATTGGCCTTTGTCCTTGCATGAGCACACCTCCAATCCCAACTCCACTTGCATCACATTCTATTTCAAATGACTTACCAAAATCTGGGAGTGCAAGGACTGGGGCTGTTGTTAACTTCATCTTCAATTCTTCAAATGCCTTCTGTTGTGCTTCTCCCCACTTGAAAAGCACTTCTTTCTTTGTCAGCTCATTGATTGGTGCAGCAATAGTGCTGAAATCCTTCACGAACCGCCGATAGAAACCAGCAAGTCTAAGGAAGCTTCTTACTTGGCTCACGTTCTGTGGAGGCGCCCAGTCCCGTACAGCCTTGATCTTCTCTTCATCTACCTCCACTCCTTGTCCTGTAACAACAAATCCAAGAAAGACTATCTTGACGGTGCAAAAGGTGCACTTTTCAAGGTTAGCATACAATTTCTGTTCACGTAGGACAGCAAGCACACATTGGATATGTTCAACATGTTCATCAAGAGTCTTGCTATAAATTAAGATGTCATCAAAGTAAACAACAACAAATTTGCCAATGAAAGCTCTAAGCACATGATTCATCAATCTCATAAATGTACTTGGTGCATTGGTTAACCCGAAAGGCATTACCAACCATTCATACAACCCAAATTTTGTTTTAAAGGCTGTTTTCCATTCATCTCCTTCTTTCGTACGAATCTGATGGTATCCACTTCTTAAATCAATTTTAGTGAATATGATAGCACCACTAAGTTCATCAAGCATATCATCCAGCCGAGGGATGGGGTGTCTATACCTTATGGTAATGTTATTTATTGCTCGGCAATCCACACACATCCGCCAAGACCCATCTTTCTTAGGAACTAAAAGGACAGGAACAGCACAAGGTGATAGACTTTCTTATACATACCCTTTTCTCATCAATTCTTTAACTTGTCGCTGAATCTCCTTGGTTTCTTCTGGGTTGGTGCGGTAGGCAGCATGGTTTGGGAGTGAAGCACCGGTCACAAGATCAATTTGATGTTCGATTCCTCTCTTAGGTGGTAGTCCTGGTGGCACGTCATCTAGAAACACATCTTCATATTCCTGTAACACATCAAAGACAACACTTGGCAAAGTAGAGGGTAAATCGTTAGCGACAAGAAAACTGTCCTTGTATAGGAGTACATAGAACATAGCATTGGGTTCACTTAATTCTTTTAAATCCCCTTTCCTAGCCATCATAACTAAACCCGCTTTTCCTGGTGTCTTGGTTCTTTGAGGCTGTGGGGTTTTATTTGGCTTTGGAATCTCTCCCTCACTATTTTTGTGGGTCACTCGTAGGTGGTTCTCGCTCTCTCGCTGTTTTCTTTTCAGATCATCTCTCACAATCTCCTCCGGTGACAAGGGAAGCAAAGTGATGCGCTCTCCTTTGTACATGAGAACAATCTTGTTGGCGCGACCGCAAATCTGAGCATCTCAGTCATACAACCAAGGTCTTCCTAACAGCAATTGACATGCTTCCATTGGAACCACATCACACTCCACATGTTCATTGTACCGCCCAATGGAGAAGGGAACGGTCACAATATTTGTTACATGCAGCGCACCACAATCATTTAACCATTGCATCTTGTATGGAGAAGGGTGGCGCCACTGTTTCAGTCCCAATCTTTCAACTAATTCTTGACTTGCAATATTATTGCAGCTGCCATTGTCAACAATGATTTGACACAACTTGTCCATGATCATGCCCTGGGTGTGAAAAAGATTGTGCCGCTGATTATTCTCTTCTTGGACAGTAGTAACACTAAGCACTCAGCGAGAAATGAAGCAATTGTTGTCTCCATCATCAGGTTGAATTTCATCACCTTTATCTTGCATGATTTCTTCATCATATATTGGAGCTTCTTCCTCAGGTTCACTTTCAGATTCCCATTCACCTTGCTCATTTATAATCATGGTCCTTCGACTAGGACATTGTCGATGGGGAACCCTACGGGCCCCCCATAGACCGTACTATAGGGAAGTGGGCCTTGGTAACAAGGCCCACAGCCCAATCGCCAAGAAGAACACAGAGCAAAGCAACGTGCGAGACAAAAACTCCAATTCAGACTATACAAGGAAAGGCACCCGAAGCATAGCTTAGGACTCTGACCTTGTATCCGAGTAGAACATAAACAACTCCTCTCAGCACCTAGATTATAAAGGGCTGGTGAGGATATCCCTTGTAAAAATGATGGAACATACCCAATACTCAAAGCAATACGACGCAAACAGGCTAACGCTGAACTGGACGTAAGGTTATTACTCGACCAAGTCGAGGGCCTGAACCAGTATAAATCGTGAGTCTCTTTGCATAACCGCCGAGTTCCACTATTCGCCGAAGCCCGAACAACTGTCCCGGGTACCCCCGTGGCAGGCTATCAGTGGTAAAACATCGACAGCTGGCGCGCCAGGTAGGGGCTTTCGATGATTTTTTTTTTCTCGAGAGCTCGGCGGACCTCAACCTCAAGATGACTTATTAGGCGGGAACAACCTTTGTCTTTGGATCCTGGATCTATGAGGCAGGCAGCGACGGCAAGCTGTGGACCCGTCTCCGAGAAGAAAAAGAATTCGACGACAAGAACAATCCCGTCGAGCAAGAACTCGCCAAAAAAATGATGAAACTTTCGACTTCGAATCCAACTCGGAAAGGAGAAGAAAGCGGATACGAAACTGATTCTGAGAAGGAGATGGAGTACGACTCCGACTCAGACAAGGAGATGAAGTGCAATTCTGACTCAGACAAGAAGATGGAACACAATTCTGACTCGAACAAGAAGATGGGGCATGACTCCAACTCGGATAAGGAGATGGAGCACAACCACAATTCGGATGCAATTTTCAAAACAAAGGAGCCACACCTAATTGGACTCGAAGACACAACAATGATCATGAAGGAGTACAACCCGTACAACTCCAAAAAGAACTCAGGAACGTACGGACTATACAACACGGCATCAATCTACCAACACTTTACCCAAGACAAGATGAACTCAGTAAGAAAAATACTCCTGGAGGGAGCACAAGAAGGGATGATCATGACAGTTACCCCACAAGACTGTGTGGTGCATTGGCCGGGTTCTTTCACCTCAAGCAAAGCCCAAACTAGCACGAACACTGAAGAACTACCTTATCAAGAGGGAAAAGAACTCGGATCCAGCTCAGAAACTACCGACAACTCAACCAAACGAAGGATGAAGTATCGTACAAGAAGAGCTCGAAAGAAGTACACTGTATACATGGTGGAGCAGTTAGAACAACCTTTGGAACCACCGTAGATACCAGATATAAAATCTTCAGACGAATCAGAAGGCATCATCTCGCCGGATGAGAAAAGCGACCGCAACAAAAATGATGAAAAAAGACTAGCAAGACTAAAGAAGAATAAATTGAAGGCTGGAAGAAGGAACAGGGCTAAACAAAGGAAGCAAATCTAGAATAAGTACAAGGCGGAACTAACGGAATACAACAGAAAGAAGGCGGAAAGAGAAGCCACAAAAAATACAAAAAGGGAAAGAATTGAAGAATTAACAAAGGAGTTGCACACCCTCACGAATAACAGAAAAACAAAGGAAGATCAGAAGAAAGAAGTCGGGGGATCAGAAAAACAACCCGACGAAGAAGTTCCACAGGAGCCACAAGGAGAGCAACCACCCAAAAAATCAAGCTTTCAAAGGCTAGGACCAGTAGAGAGTGCTGATGTTTATGGAAGGCAGGAACATTACTTAAAGCAACAAGAAAGAGGCAAACCAGAATTGAGCCAACACTACCAAGAAATATCAAGAAGATTTGACAAAGAAGATGACTACGGAGAGTCCAAATTTAAAGAAAATAGGTCTTATTATAGAAGGGCAAGATCGCCAGACTATGGAAGAACAGAACCATATGACAGATTCCCTTGTTTCGCAGCAAGACTACAAACATTGAAGCTACCACACAAATTTAAACTAGCAAATCATTCCAAGTACGATGGCAAAGTAGAACCAAGACAATGGCTAAGAGTTTATTCCCAATCTATTGAGTTAGCCGGAGGAGATGACGACATCAAGACTCTATTTTTCCCAATGGCCCTCGAAGCAATGCCACTACAATGGTTTGACAAATTGAGGCCAAGATCAATCAGATATTGGGAAGACTTGCAAGAAGCTTTCTGCAACAACTTTGCAGGCATTATTACCCATCCAATGACCACAGCCGAGTTGAAAGGAGTAAGGCAAAGGAGAGGAGAAAGTCTAAGGGAATACTATAGAAGATTCAGAGAATTCAGAGCTCAAGTCCACGACATTACTGACAGAGAAGTGATAGAAGCCTTTGCGGAAGGAATCTCAGCAAACTGGCAATTCAAAGACTATTTTAATGAGAACCCAAGAACAGATGAAGATTTCAAGAGAGTTGTTGAAAAGCTGATTTCATCAGAAGAAAGAACCCGGCATCGGTTTGCTAGGGACAACCTAGAAAATAGGAGATCTGATTACAGATAGCAAGACAAAAGGCTGAGACAGGACAACATGGTGGTAACCACAGACAACAAGAGAAGATATAATGACAACAGCAACGGTGGCGATTACAATGGCAACTACAACAATAACAACAACAGTAACAACAGCGGGTACAACAGTAATAGAAACTATCAGAGCAACAACTACTGAGGAAGAGTACCAGAAAACATAGAGAATATGCCATGTCACATACACCTAGGAACCAGACACAAGTTAGTTGAATGCAGCACTTTTCAGCGGCAATTCATGAAAAGAGAAAACAGGAATCAAAACAACTCGGAGAAAAAGCAAGAAGAATCCAAGAAGGAGGAAAAGAAAGCTGAAGGAGATTATCAAGAACCCAAACACCAATTAGCAGTGATATTCTCAGGTATTCCTAACACACGAAGTAAAAGGCAAGAGAAATTAGCTCACAGAGCCATCATGGCAGCTAAACCAGCCACCCCAAGGTATCTAGATTGGTCAGAGTACCCCATCCACTTCACAAGACAAGACCAATGGACTAGTGCAGTAAACACGGGATGCTACCCATTGGTACTGGGTCCAACTATCGCAGGAGTGGCAGTAACTAAAGTACTCATCGATGGAGGAGCCGGGCTCAACATAATTTTCGCAGATACTCTCAGAAGGATGAATCTGGATTAGGAAGGACTAATGACACCAACAAGCACACCATTCTATGGAATAGTACCCGGCAGAGCAGCTATGCCACTCGGTCAGATAACCCTACCAGTCACCTTTGGCACATCAGACAAATACCGGACGAAATTCATCAAATTCGAAGTTGCAGACTTTGAATCATGCTACCACGCAATACTTGGGAGACCAGCTTTAACAAAATACATGGCAGTGCCACACTATCCATACCTACTACTCAAGATGCCAACAACAAAGGGCGTATTATCATTAAAAGGAGATCTAAAGAAAGCACATGATTACGACGTACAAGTAGTACAAATATCCGAAAGATTACAAGACATAAAGGAAGGAAAGGAGATTGCAATACTAGCCAACGAAATGAACCTGAATGAGATTCAAATAATGGCTAAGAAGCCAAGCAACTTTGCACCACCAAAAGAAACCACTACCAAGACTATTGACTGGTGACTCGGAAAAGACGGCGATCATCAGTGCAAATCTCGATCCCAAATAGGAACTCGCGCTCACCAACTTTCTTCGGGACAACAAAGATATCTTTGCTTGGAAGCTGGCCGACATGCCAAGGGTCCCAAGAAAGTTGGCTGAGCACATAATTGATGTGAACAAAGGGTCCAAACCCGTTAAGCAGAAACTACGAAGATTTGCTCCAGACAGAAAAGCAGCAGTCAAAAAAGAGATCACCAAGCTCAAGGTAGTGGGATTCATCAGAGAAATAATCAACCCAGATTGGCTTGCCAACCTGGTACTAGTTGAGAAGAAGAATTCAAAAGAATGGCGCATGTGCATTGACTACACAGAC
Source organism: Miscanthus floridulus (assembly GCF_019320115.1). NCBI lineage: Eukaryota > Viridiplantae > Streptophyta > Magnoliopsida > Poales > Poaceae > Miscanthus > Miscanthus floridulus. The sequence goes on along the minus strand of NC_089592.1, from coordinate 4,865,553 downwards.
CTCAACAAACATTGCTCAAAAGATCCATATGTTCCTCCAAGGATTGATCAAATCATCGACTCAACAGCAGGATCAGCTCTATTATCCTTTCTGGATTGCTATTCAGGCTATCATCAAATATCTCTAAGAGAAGAAGACCAAAGCAAGACATCGTTCATTACACCATTTGGGGCATATTGCTACAAATCGATGCCTTTTGGGCTAAGGAATGCAGGAGCAACATATCTAAGAGCAATTCAAACTTGTTTAGGGAATCAAGTCGGAAGGAATGCAGAAGCATACATTGACGATGTGGTAATCAAGACAAAAGAACCCAGATCATTGATAGAAGACCTCGAGGAGACTTTCAAGAATATAAAAGCATGGCAGTGGAAGCTAAACCCCCACAAAGTATGTTTTTGGGGTCCCATCAGGACAACTACTCAGATTTCTAGTCAGTAACCGAGGAATTGAAGCAAGTACAAAGCAGGTTAAAGCCATTATGGATATGAAACCTCCAAAGAAAGTTAAAGATATACAGAAGCTTACAGGATGCATGGCAGCACTCAACAGATTCATCTCCTGACTAGGAGAAAAAGGGCTACCTTTTTTCAAATTATTGAAAAAGGTAGGAAATTTTGAATGGACAGAAGAAGCATTCCAAAAGTTAAAAGAATACCTGGCATCATCACCAGTAATGACACCACCAAAAGGCAAAGAGGACATGATGCTATACATTACAGCAACCAAGAACATTGTCAGCACAGCAATTGTGGTTGAGAGAGAAGAGCCCGGACATGCTTACAAAGTGCAGAGACCAGTCTATTACATAAGCGAGGTACTAACAGAATCAAAAGTGCGATACCCACACGTGCAAAAACTACTTTATGCAGTGTTGATATCATCAAGAAAGCTGAGACATTATTTCCATGAACACAAGATTACAGTGGTAACCAATTTTCCACTTCAAGACATTCTACGCAACAAAGATGCAACAGGTCGGATATCAAAATGGGCAGTAGAACTCGGTGCTCTCAACCTAGACTTCAAACCAAGAACAGCAATCAAATCTCAAGCATTATCCGACTTCATTGTTGAATGGACAGAAATCAGTCAAAAAGAGCCCGAACCAATACTTGATCATTGGAAAATGTATTTTGACAGTTCCTTAAAGTTAGGAGGAGCCAGAGTAGGAGTGCTATTCATATCACCAGAAGGAAGATAGTTAAAGTATGTGCTACAAATACTTTGGTAGGCAACTAACAATGAAGCAGAATATGAAGCATTAATACATGGTCTAAGAGTTGCAAGCTCACTTGGGATTAAAAGGCTACTTGTCTACGGTGATTCAGCTATAGTAATCAATCAAGTCAACAAGGATTGGGATTGTACAAAAGACAATATGGACACATACTGTGCAGAAGTCAGAAAATTGGAGAAAATTTTCCAAGGGCTCAAAATCCATCATGTACTAAGGGATTCCAACATTGCAGCAGATGTGCTAGCCAAACTGGGATCAGATAGAGCAAAAGTACCACTTGGTATATTTGTAGAAGAACTCACAGCCCCATCTATCAAACAACCCGGGAAAACAGAAAAGGAGAAGGAGACAACGGATCCAATGGAAATAGATCAAGCAGAAGAACCAGACCAATCAAGATAGATCATGGTCATACAAAATGATTGGAGACAAACATACATTGATTTTATCAAAGAGAAGAAACTACCCGAAGACAAAGCAGAAGCAACCCGGGTTATACGAAGAGGCAAAAACTACGTTCTAGTGGGAGACAAACTATACAAAAGAGCAGCATCATCTGGAGTACTGCTTAAATGTGTTCCAACAGATAAAGGAAAGGAAATCTTGGATGAAATCTACTCAGGATGTTGTGGAAATCATGCAGCCTCTAGGACACTGGTCGGCAAAGCATTCAGAATCGGGTTTTATTGGCCAACAGCACTCAAAGATGCAGAAGAACTCGTCAAAACATGCAAGAATTGCCAAATGTTTGCTAGACAATCACATGTGCTCGCTCATAATTTGATATGCATACCACCAGCTTGGCCGTTCTCATGCTAGGGGCTGGATCAAGTAGGACCACTCAAAAAAGCAAAAGGAGGCTTCGAATACATATCTGTGGCAATCGACAAATTTACAAAGTGGATTGAATATAAACCTTTGGTCAAATACATTGCAGAAAAGGCAGTGGAATTCATACAAGACATCATGCATAGGTTCGGCATGCCCAACAGAATAATCACAGATCTTGGTTCACCATTTACAGCAAGAGAATTTCAATACTGGGCAAAAGATTGTGGGATAGAAATTGACTTTACATCAGTAGCACACCCATAGGCCAATGGACAAGTCAAAAGAGCAAATGGACTCATATTACAAGGCTTAAAACCAAGATTATATGAAGATTTGAAAGATTATGGTGGAAAATGGATCGACGAACTACCAAAAGTAGTATGGGGTCTAAGAACCCAGATCAGCAGAGCCACCGGCTACTCACCTTTCTTTCTGGTCTACGGATCAGAAGCAGTACTACCAGCCGACTTGATATGGCTATCTCCAAGAATAGAACAATACGAAGAAGGCGAGGTCGAAGAAACAAGGCGGTTAGAAATTGATTCAATAGAAGAAATAAGAGACAGTGCAATAATCCAAAATGCAAGATATCAGCAAGGACTACGAAGACATTATGACAAAAGTACTCAGCCCCGATCACTAAAGCCAGGGGACTCAGTATTACGAGTAATCCAGAAGAAAGAGGGATGACACAAACTACTCAGTCCACGGGAAGGACCCTTCATTGTGAAAAACGCAACAGGACCCGGCACATACGAGTTGATGACTCCAGATGAAATACCAGTGAAGAATACTTGGCATATCAGCCAACGCAAAAGATTCTACAATTAGTACAACATATTGTACTCAAGCTTCAAGAGAAATAAAGCATAAATTCTTCAAGAAGAATGACTTCATATACAAGCCCTGTCCAACGAACAGAACCAACCCGTAATCAGGTTGGGGAAAAAGGGGCTTCCCTGTTAACAGCCAACCTAGAAACAGTTGCGCTACATAGGCAATTTTGTCACTCAACCGTATGGAGATGGTTTGACTGATGGCCAACGGCCAAATAGCTTCTTGGGTAAGGAGACCCAAGCTAGCATTTGTCACTCTACCATAAAAAGAGATGGTACGACTGACAGCCCTGTCCAACGGACAGAACCAACCCGTAATCAGGTTGGGGAAAAAGGGGCAGCCCTACAACAGCTCAACCCAGAAATGGTTGTTGCTAAACGGGCGCAATCGCTTACCCCAAGAGCTGGTATGATTGCTTACTTACCCTGCAAACAGCCAACCCGGAAACGGTTGTGCTATACGGGTCCGATTGCCTATCCCAAGAGCGGTACGATCGACTACTTCGCCAAAGGAGCGGCACAAGCACCACAACAAATCGGTCGCCTACCCCAAGAGCGGTACGATCGACTACTTCGCCAAAGGAGCGGCACAAGCACCCCAACAAATCGGTCGCCTACCCTAAGAGTGGTACGATCGACTACTTCGCCAAAGGAGCGGCACAAGCACTCTAACAACCCAGTCACCTATCCCAAGAGCGGTACGATCGACTACTTCGCCAAAGGAGTGGCACAAGCACCCCAACAAATCGGTCACTTACCCCAAGAGCGGTATGATTGACTACTTCACTAAAGGAGCGGCACAAGCACTCCAACAACCTGGTCACCTACCCCAAGAGTGGTACGATCGACTACTTCGCCAAAGGAGTGGCACAAGCACCCCAACAACTCGGTCGCCTACCCCAAGAGTGGTAAGATCAATTACTTCACCAAAGGAGCGGCACAAGCACTCCAACAACCCGATCACCTACCCCAAGAGCGGTACAATCGACTACTTTGCCAAAGGAGTGGCACAAGCACCCCAACAACTCAGTTGCCTACCCCAAGAGTGGTACGATCAACTACCTCACCCAAGGAGGGGCACAAACAATCCAACAACTCGGTCACCGATCCCAAGAGCAGTATAATCAAGCACTCCACACAAAGAACAAGCGCAATCAACTCTACAACTCAGTCAAGCGACTACTTCACCCCAAGAGCGGAACAATCAGCAAAAACAACGTGGCCATTTACTCCAAGAGTAGTATGGTCGACCACTTCGCCCCAAAAGCAGAAACAAGTAACAAGTACAACTCAGGAGCTTACCCTCAGAGCTACCCCGCCCTAAGAATAACACATGTCTACAGTACAAATCGGTTGATTACTCCAAGAAAAGTACAATCAACTCCTTCAACTCTACTACATCACCAAGAGAAAACGAGCTATGGCAAAGCGCGAAAAAGCCACAAGGAAAGATAGGGCGAGACCTGTCCATATCATTCAAAGACAAATTAGAAGAAAAGAAAGATAGGATGAAGCCTGCTCACATCTTAAAAATTCAGAGACAAAGTATATTACAAGGACATCAAAAGAAAGTTGACTTTTCACATCTATTTAAGAAGACGAAGGAGAAGGAGGAAGTACATTCATTTGATCAAGAATTTGGTCTGATAGACCACTAAGCTCTACTTTTGCCTCCTCCCACTGTCTTGAAAACTCAGCCATTACAGAAGCTTCAATAATCCGCTCAAGAGGGGCATCAGGAGCAACAACCCGGACATATGAAACCACATTGTTGATGCATCGGTGAAAGCCACCCCTTACAAAATCATAAAACCAGGAAGAAAGCACCGGTATTATGCCTCCAAGGCCCAGATCTCTGTCTTCTCGTCGACAGACTGAAGCAATGATTGGAGCAACTATAGCATAAAGAGCTCGGAACTACTCATGGGTAGCCTTCAACTTCGCATGCAGATCTCGAACAGATTTTATGGCCTGAACAAGATCTCGGTCAGCGCCAGATCGTATCAATTTAGCCTAAGCAAGAATATCTCGGGTTTCTTTCAACTTCGAATTAGTAAGGGTACTTACAGACTCAGCCTGATTTTGTGAAGTACGGAGGGTGTCAGTCATCGCCTCCCTATCTTTCAACCAGTTCCCTTTTTCACGAGCAAGAGCTAAAAGAAAGCAAATCAACAACTCAGAAAAGAAAAAAAGAGCAAAATCAAGGGAAAGCAGTTGACCAACAAAAGATTAACTTACCAGCCAACCTCTCCTTCAAGTCAGAATTCTCAGCCTGAGCGGTATCACGCGCCTTCTCAGCATCAAGCTCCTTGGCATTAAGGGCGGCCTCCATCAGAGTACGCTGCTCCTTCTCATAAGTCAGGACAACTTTAGCATGAGCTAGCTCATCTTCCTTTCCTTTCAAATTAGCCTCAGCAATGGCAGTAAATTGCGCCTCATAAGGACCGAACAAGACATCCTGATCTTGAAGTAAAGACTACAAAGCAAAAATATGTGAGACAAAAATGGAAGAAACCAATATCGAAAGTCAAAAAGAACTCGGATACCTTGAGTTTGGCGCCATATGCGCCCGAAAAGTTCTCCCATAAAGAGAACACCTCAGCCAACCGCTCAACACGGCCGAGCTGAGCCACTCACTCTCCTCTTTGAGTCAACATAAGAGTGCTCAGCGAGGGAGAAGAAAGTTGACCAGCATCAGTAGTTCCAACAGCAGCAGTGGAGGAAGGGTTGTTCTCGATGGGCTCCTCCACTCGATCATTACGAGCAGATGACTTTGGGATGTCCAATAAGGACAACAAAGCCGGTAGCTGGGGGGCAGCAAATGGGCTACTCAAGCTTTCCTCAACCCGGTGCCCCATGGGGGGAGTCACCGGAGTAGCATTAGCCTCCTCCTCAACTCGTGCTATAGGAGAAGGAGCAGGAGGAGAAGAAGCTACAAAAAAGAGAATTTGTTTAGCAAAAATGAGACTAAACAAAAAGCAAAAGCACAAAATAAAAAAGAAGCTGACCAGCAGTAGAATCCTACAAATTATCCCCAGCATCAAGAACCAGGGAGGAAGAAATACCTTCTGAAGGCCTGCATTTGAAAAAGAACCTGGATTAATCAAAGACAGAAGCAAAAATTATCAAGACAAAGAGAAAAGAAGCCGGATCTTACTTGATAACCTTCTTGAAGCTACCTGCCACCCCCGAGAAGCCAAGATTCGGAAGTGGCACATTAAACAAATCATCCTCAACCACCTCAAAGGAGGGGATTGGGATGGCCCCCAGGACAGAAGCGGATACAACTGTAATAGAAGGGGCGTAGGGTGCCGGTTCATGACTATATTGAAAAAAGCAATTCAGTTATTGTGGAAATGAGCAAAAAGACAAGCACAAGGAAATTTATAGCAGAAAACTTATGGCCGAGTGGTCAAGGGGACCTCATCCTTAGTCTCCATCTCGTTCAAGGCAACAGACTAACCCTCTATCAAAACAACAAACAGAGCTCGGATTAGCAAGACAAGTCAAAACAAAGCCAGGACAACAACTTGGGAAAGGCCAAGCACAAGCCCACCTACAAGAATATTACCTGTTGAAGAAATTTGACGAGTTGAGCATCGCCTCTTGGGCAACGACTGCTTAGAAACAGCCTCAGTTCACCGCTTCCTAGATGACAAGATATATTGAGCAATTCTAGGATCAGGGACATACTCAACATAGGAGTGTTGACCTCCAAACAAGCCAGTGATAAACCTGGCAGAAGAAGAACCCGGCCTGGTGGCAGCGACTACCGCAGGACCAGCAACAGCATCATCATCTTCATCTTTTTCTTCGGCGGGCTCTTCAACGGCAGCCTCACCACCACAAGCAACAGCTATCTCGAGCTTAAAAGCTCAGCAAAAACCCTGCAATAAGAGGTCAGGCAAAGTCAACAACAGATGCAAATCATAAACTACAAAAAAAAACTTGGGAAGGCATACGCATACCTTAGGAGGAGGGTGAGCAGCATCATACTCGTCCACACGAGCGGGCATCATTGAGACACCACTAAGAATCTGCCCCAACCGTTCAAGGACGACTTCTTCAGACAACTCGGCATCCAGAATAAGCCGAGAAGGATATGAAGAACCAGTGTACTCAAAACCAAAATGCACCCTCTGCATAAGAGGCTGCACCCGGCGACGCAAAAAACTAGCAACTATGTAGTTACCAGTTAAGCTCAATTGCTGCAAAACCTTAACTCGGGCGAGTACAGGCTTGAGAGTAGCAGTTTCAGCAGCAGAAAGCTTATCCTTCCAAATAGATAAAGCACTCGGAGTCACAGAAAGATCAGAAGAAAAAGAAGGAGCCGGTTTTGGGACATAAAACCATTTTTCAGCCCAATCTTTAACAGAATCAGAAAGAGTAAGAGAAGGAAAAGTCACCCCTTGACGGGTCTGAATAAGGCAGCAACCAAAGAGGGGAGGATTCTTAGAATCAGAGAGCCACATATGAAAGAAGTAGTGGAAAAGAAGAAGACAAGGTGGAATTCCAAGAAAAACTTCACAAAAATGTGTGAAAGCAGATAGAAAAAGAACCCCGTTTGGGGTAAGATGATGAACTTGAATCTGATAAGATCCAAGAAACTCTATCAAGAAATCAGATGGGGGATAACAGAGCCCCGCCCGCACAAAAGGAACAAAAAGATCAGACTAATCAGGAGAAGGAGATGGAATCAAATGCTCACTAGGGGAGGAGAAATTAGAAAGAAATTTCTCCTAGATGAGCCCGTGGGCAACCAGCAAGTCCAGCTCCGCCTCCTACGTCGTCGGCTTCGGGAACTGCTTCTGCATCCGCCTCATAGCCATGAATTCAGGATTGTCAATTTGCCTAAGAGTTTTCTCCTTGTCAAAAATCTCACCCTTGCCCTTGTTCTTCACCATCAATCGAAAGCAAGGGCCAGATGCAGTAGCAGCAGCAGCAAGAGATTTGAGGCGGCGGACGTAATGCTAGGGTTTTCTTAGCAACGAGGATTGAGGAATTTTTTCAACGCAAAGCCAAGTGGAGCAATAGTAACAGGGCAATCATTTTTATAAAGGGAAAAATACACGGCCCATGCGACCCAAGTGAAAATGGTCACCAAAAATTACCGTTACAGCAATAATTACAGTACGCACCAGAGAAGATCAATGGTCTATTCACACCACAACGGCTATCAATCCGTTCACAAGAAAGTTACTGAGAAAATAATATACTACAAGTCGGGTATGTCTACACAGAGGCAACCGAAACAAAAAGAGCTCGAACACATCTCCAAACAAGTCGGACAACAACTTAGACAATATAATATTCCTCTAATCAAGAAGATACTAGGATTACAACAGAGTACAAGATCTGATAAATTCAACAAAGAAAGCAAAGGAGATTATTCTAGAGTGGCAGCAAAGAACCCAGTAGAATTAGAGGTTGCAACCCTCCACACCAAAATTTGATATAACTAGCAGAATAAACACAACCTAGATACATCACAACTACAGAGGATGAAGCAAATCCTAGGTTATGAATAGGGAGACAACCAAGTTCTGGACGAGCACACTGATATAGTTACCTCCAAAACCAAGACCAACATTCAACAAAGACCAAAGGAGTACAAATCAAGAACCTTCTACCGGCTTCTTCTCAACAGAGAAGAACCCGAAGAAGGCTCGGGGGGCTACAAGTACCCACCACAGAAAAGTACATTTTTATTTTCTGACCCTCCAGCTTTTTGTACTAAAAAACAAGAGGCTCAGGGGCTACACTCAATGAGTGCAATTTTTTGCAAAAATTGCACTCGCTGCACTCTAAGGAAAAGAACTTGGAGGACATCAAGACAGAAAGACCCTCTAGCTTTTTGTGCCAAACAGCTAAGGCTCGGGGGCTGCACTCACTGAGTGCACTTTTTTCAGCAAAAGTGCACATCAGTCAGAAGAAGAATCAAAGAAGACCATCTCAAGATTTCACTTCAAGAAGAACCCGGATCAAGTCTACAACAACTCGGCCCTTGAAGCTCAATCATGAAATGCTCGGGGGCTTGTCGATGGGGAACCCTACGGGCCCCCCATAGACCGTACTATAGGGAAGTGGGCCTTGGTAACAAGGCCCATAGCCCAATCGCCAAGAAGAACATGGAGCAAAGCAACGTGCGAGACAAAAACTCCAATTCGGACTATACAAGGAAAGGCGCCCGAAGCATAGCTTAGGACTCTGACCTTGTATCCGAGTAGAACACAAACAACTCCTCTCAGCACCTGGACTATAAAGGGCTGGTGAGGATATCCCTTGTAAAAACGATGGAACATACCCAATACTCAAAGCAATACGACGCAAACAGGCTAACGCCGAACTGGACGTAAGGTTATTACTCGACCAAGTCGAGGGCCTGAACCAGTATAAATCGTGAGTCTCTTTGCATAACCGCCGAGTTCCACTATTCGCCGAAGCCCGAACAACTGTCTCGGGTACCCCCATGGCAGGCTATCGGTGGTAAAACATTGATAGACATTGAGCAGCAATATGTCCTCGACCTTGGCACTTGTGACAAATAATGCCTCGGGTATGGGAAGAAGAAGCAGCAGCTGATGCAACAGAAGGGGTTGCAGTGCTTGCAGTAGGACGTCGCTGTTCTTGCTGAATTGCAGGTGAAGAAGCAGTAGAAACCATGGTCTTTGCAGCACCAATGGATGGAGAAGGCCTAGTAGCAACTCCTTGTGATCTTCCCCCACCAACAGAGGTACCGGGCTGCTGCCAACGCCATGGGGCTGAAATTGATTGGCTCCCATAAGACCTTCTTCGTCCCTCTTGTTGAATTTTTCTCTCAGTGTGCATAGCTTGATCAGCAAGGTCTTGCAAATTATGATATGGAAACATCTCAACAAAACCTGAAATTTCTTCATTGAGACCATTCAAAAATCTTGCCATTTTTTACTCTTCATCTTCTCTAATTCTAGATCTCACCAAGAGTAACTCCATCTCCTTGAAGTAGTCATCAATAGATTTTGATCCTTGTCTCAATGTTTGTAACCTATTGCGAAGGTCACGCTAATAGCTTGATGGCACAAAGCGTCTTCTCATCACTCTCTTCATCTCAGCCCATGTGTTCATATGATCACATGTTGATTTTCTTGAACTTCGTTCCACCATGTGAGAGCGTAACCTGAAAACTCAATAGAAGTAAGGTTGACATGCCTATGATCAAAAAGGTTGTGCACTCTAAAAATTTGATCACATTGCTCCTCCCATTCAAGATAAGCATCAGCATTTTCTTTCCCTGAAAATTTTGGAACACTCAACTTTACATGAGCAATGCTATCTGGATCATCTCTATTGCGACGACCACGATGATTTTCCCCATCAGGACCAGCACCACGACGATGTTCATGTGGCTGTCCAAAACGCCCATGGTGACCAAAAGGATTTTCATTATCATCAAATCCAGCCTCATACTCATCATGAACCTCATCTTCATCTTCAAATCATACACGACGTCCATGTGCACGACAGCCTCCACGCTGATTATCAAAACCAGCACGGCGACCACCACCATGTCCTGCATGGCCATCGCCGAAGCGATCAAATCCATGGCCAAAACCAGAATTCTCATCACCAGACTCCTCCCGGTGATTTTCTTCATGACGATGATGTGGTCCTCGGCCTCCCTCCATGGGAAGACGAGTGTCAAGCATCCTCTCCATTGCCTCCACTAGCGAGTTTGCCATGTGGCGCACCTCAGCCCATGTGATAGGGGGCTCCCCATCTCCATGGCTTCCACCATGAATACTCGAATTGGATCCTGCCATGTTAAACTAGTTGCAAGAAAAAGTGGAATAGGTAAATTTGTGAAAACACTCGATCTCACCTTTTACTTACCCAAGTTCTTTCCTGATCTCAAGGACCGGGACAGTGCTGGTGTGGTAGCTTCAATGGAGGTGGTAGAGAGGTCGTAAGGATTACAAATCGAACGTCCTGGTTAAGGTTTTTGGTGGAGCTATAGGTGGCTATCAAGGAGGGCTACGGTACTGCCAACCGAGTGGTTTGATGTGCTCACAGATACGACGTTGCTGCTAACAAGATCACCACCAACTCAAATATGTAAATTGAAATTTTCAGCAATACACCGCAACACAGATCCTTCAAATTCTTTTCACTTCTCTCTTTTTTTTTGAAACTAATCTTTCTTTCTTCTTCTTTTTTGATCTATTTTTTATAACACCGACAGCGGTAACGAATGACACAACTCAATCTTTATATAAACGGTGGTGACTAGCAACTTGATGAACACAAAACACAACATAACAGTACCACGAAATGGTTATAGGTTTTTTTTGTGTGGCTTTGGACTATAGGATCTGAAAGAAACACAAATATATGAAGTAGATTAAACAAGGATAACGATGTGGATGTCGGCAAGACCTACCGTGTCAAGCCGAAGCTTTGATACCAGACGATAGGTACTAAACTATTTCAGTACAGGAGTTGGCCCAATCTTCCCGACAGTAGGTCACGATCAAGATAACTTGCAACAAGGCAGCGGGGATAAAAGGGTAACTTGCTGGAGAATAGCGGAGTAACTAGCTTTATACCTGACCAAGGTTGGATGCGACCAGGCGACGGGAAGAGAGACACCGAAACCATGAAGACTTCGACTCGATCTCCGAACAACTGCAGAACCACAACCGGAGCTAATCCACACATGGCGGGGTAGCCGTACTAGAACCCGCAAAGCACGAACTAGTGGATTCCAGAGGAACCTCTTCACAAGTCCAGGAAGAACAAGGGTTTGAGTAAACACTCGGCAGCTTGGCTACAATATCACTGGAATTATCAAATCATCAAAAGTTCTTTTTCTAGTAGCCTCGAGGTGGTATTTATACTACGAGAAGTCTCTTAAGATAGATGTGAACTGAAGATAGATGTGGAAGGTCAACTGGCTAGAGCTTAAATGAGGTGGTCTTCAGTTCTCGCGCGTCTTCTGGGCTTCTGTGCAGTCTTCATTATTTTAGTCATAACTCATTCAGTTTTGCACGGGATCTTTAGCTTCATGCAGACTGTTGAGCTTCGGAGCAGTCTTCACTAAAACTGGTCGGACGCCACGCTAGATTGACTCGAACGTAGCTCTTCTCTCTGAACCATCCTTGATGTATCCTTGTCTTCCTTCTCGGAGAACCTGAGTAATAACAACATGCATGACTTAGGTAGCTCAAAATTACCATCAATGTTTAATTGGAATTCACAAAGTAGCGCGTGCACCTCTTGTTGTATCTTTTTGGCGTGGCTATGGGTGATTGGTCCAGTAGGGACTTGGAGTGGTGTATCAGCTGGTGAGGTGGTCGAAGAGGTCACCGAGGTCGGTGAGGTGGTCGAAGAGGTCGTCGAGGTGGTCTGAGAGCTCGCTGAGGTGGTGGGAGAGATCGTCGAGGTGGTCGGAGAGCTCGCCGAGGTGGTCGGAGAGATCACCGAGGTGGTCAGAGAGATCGCCGAGGTGGTCAGAGAGATCGCCGAGGTGGTCGGAGAGGTCCCCGACGCTGGCGTGGTCACATCACTCTAGGAGAAGCAGAGAAGACATTCATACTGTGCCGCAAGTGCTACATCATTATTCCCAGGGTCTCTAGTCCACCGCCGCTACCTCAACTTCCAGACAATAGGTGTGGACAAAAGTGTACGAAATAATTTTTTTCACTAATTTTCTATTGACATGCATAATTAATAATAATAATTTCTTATACCTAATTATTCTTTTTTGAACTCACACAACAGGGCCTCCGCCAACCTAAGTCCAATTATTCAATCTCTAGATCATCATAGTGCTCCGAGCAATGATTATGCAACGCCGCCACCACCGCCACCTCCAAGGAGGTCTCCAACGCCTCCAAGGAGGTCTTCAACAGCTGCCCCGCCTCCCTTCATGACCAAGAAGTAGCCAGCTCCTAAGAGGTCCGCCCCGCAAACGAAGCCGTTGGCCCACCAGCCAACAAAGAAGAAAGCCTCCTTGTAACACCCCGGTGTTACGATCTCGTTTTGCACCGCGATTTAGGCCTAAGAAAATTTCTAAAATGGTTTTCTCGGATTTTGAAATTTGACTTATATTTAAAAGTATCACTTGTGGCGAGTTATATTGAATTAAATAGTTGAGTAGTTCTTGGATGTTAGTTAAAAACTAAAAGTTATAATTTTCTAAGTCGGAAACGATAGACGATGGCGTGTTAGCATTTAAATTCCAGAAAAAATTCTTAAACACTAACATTCGGTGCATCATGGTCTGGCGTGGAGTGGTTCATAGAATGGTGAGTACTTTGGCGTGGAGTGGTTCATAGAATGGTCTGGCGTAGCGGGGTTATCCCAAAAGTTGCCCAAACTCTTAGAACGCACGAAGAACTACGTTCGGTGCTCCGTTCGCGAACCGGCGCGCTGTGCGACGAACTCATGTTGGCCTTCTCGTATCTTTTACCCTGGTCGCTCTTTGGTCGCGCCGAGTGTTTCTCTAGCTAGCTGGTGGCATGGACTTTGGATTAGTGGAGTTGGCTGAACCTTAACTTCGTTGTTTGGTGGCCTTGGCATCGCTTTAAAAAGCATGCACGGCACTGGTTTCGCCCGTTCGGCCATTGGCCGCGGTCACCACGTGTCTCGGAGCGCTCTGGCCATGTCTGGCCATGCTGTGTCCTGGCTTGCTGGCTAAGCGCCTGGCCGAACCGAGTCACCGTCACCGCGCTGTGATCCCCACTCGCTTGGTTGCCCTCCTCCCGTGCCTTGTCCCGCTACCCCGCGGGCCAGCCTGTGGCTGCCATCTGCGCTGGGCCAGCAGGGTCGCATCTGCTCTCTGCCGTGCACAAGCTGGCCAGGCACAGCGCTGCTCTCATGCCCCAGCATAGGTCTGCGTCCTAGTTGACCGATGTAACCTCGCTGCTGTGTGGCTAGGCATGCATGGGCAGTCACGCTGGGCTGTTGTGCCCGTGCCTTGTCATGTCCCGTCGCACCATGCTCGGCCAGCACCTCGCAACTTGCCGCATTTACATATGTCACGACATCATGCATATGGTGGCTGCTGCTACGCTATGTCACCGTGCCTACGCTGTGGCCGTCTCATCGAGCTACCTCCGTGTCAGTTTGTCATTGCCCTTCCCGCGCGTTCACCATTTCATTTCAGCCGCCCGCTCCTAGACACGATCAGGTGGTCCCATGGTGTAGCTGCCCATCTCCGCTGTCTGATAGCACAGTCGCCTTGTCACTCGCACGCCACAGCAAGCCAAAGCATGCCCTGTGTCATGCACTGCTATCCACTATGCCCTGCCATGCCCTCACGCTGTTGTCGGTAGGCGCCATTCAAATTCGCGATGTGTGGTCCATCTCGAGTCAATTCTTCACGTCAGTAGCTAGGTCACGAAGTTAGCTAAACGCCCAACCCACATAGAGAACCAGAATTGCACGGTGGCCGGCCAATTTGGCATTTCCGTCGCCGCCGTTGCAGACCACGCTTGGGGTAAGTCTCCACGATCGGTATTAGTTCGATTGCTCGTGCTCTTGGACTGCCCTTGACCTGCCGGTGTCGATGCTCATCACAGTTTGGTGGGTGGTGTCGCCAGCGTTGGGAATGGCACACTAGTGCCAGTTCGGTGCGCCGCCGCCCTTCACCGCACATGTGGCCAGCCTTCGTGGCTTCACCGCACCAACCAACCGTTGCAGCGGGACCTAGGTGAGGCCTAGTACCTTCTCTACCCCTCCGCTCTCCCAGGTTCATAGCCATATCGCTGGAACGCACGTGTCTTGGTCGCCATTCGCGTCATCATGTGGGCAGACATGCCCCTGCACGCTGCTGCCCTAACCAAGGGTCGTTGCGGTCCTGTGTGGTCGCGCAGACCCCGTGCTGGCTCTGCAACTCTCACAGCTGGCGTCCCGCTGCCTTGGAGCCTCCCCTGGCCGGGTCTGGCCACCGGTCGGCCAGCTCTATGCCGTGCTCTGTCCCGAGGGCGGTCAGGGACCAGGGTAATGCGAAGACGGGTGACTTCGGGGTCCTAAATGCAAAATGTGTGACTGAAGTAAATAGTGTCCATAGTCGTAAGGAAAATTAGAAAGAATATGAGGTCTCTTTTGCGTAACAGACGTCCCGCCCTAGGCTTTCCCAGCTGGGCCGCCCTGCCGATATCGTGCCTAGGCCGCCGCGCTCGTGACCATGCTGCTGGGCCGTGTCCGGCCAGCAGGCCACGCATGTGTCTACAGGCCGAGGAGCCGGCCGCTCGGGCCCTTGTTCTTTTTGTGTTAGTTTTTGTTAAGTCAGTGCTCTTCCAAATTTGAGAATAAATAGTAGAAAAATCGTAAAAATGCCAAACTAGTTTTGTTAGTCTCCTGAAATCATGATCTACCTATTAGTATATTTTGTTCACATAGTTCAATAATATTCTTGGAAGCTATATAATTAAATTAAGGTACTTAATATTATAAAATATAAACTTATAGGGATTTCCGTGGTAAATTGGTAATAGCGTTGGATCTGAAATTTCTACAGTAGATCCCTAGCAATATTAGGTACTCACTGTAATTTTTCTAGCTCTAGAATAATCAGTTTGCTAAATAGATAATGATGTCCTATTGCGAATAAAGCTTAAATTGATAGAATAGAATAAAGAAACGATTTGGGTTTGATAACGCCTCATGCAACAGCAGGGATACGTAGACCAGCGTTCGAGCTATATCATTAGCTTGTGTGGCGTGATCGGGTTTGTAAGCATATTCGGCTAACGTTGATTATTTACATCTGTGCATTTGCATCAATGCATATCACATAGGTACGATGATGGAGCAACGGATCAATCGAAGAATGATTGAGAATCCGAAGATGGTGTAATGGTATTCTCTCTAGGTGATGACGCAATCGGCTTGTTATTTAGCTGATGGTGGATGATCTGGAGATGCAGACACTAACTTTTTAATAAATCTTACCCAGGCAAGCCCCGGTGCATAACCCCTACTTTTCTGCAGTTTAAATTATATTTGTGCATTAAGGTTTAAGGAATTGAATGAAACCCACTTGCATATATATCTCTATCCTATGAGTCTTACTAGTATGGCAGGATCGTGTAGAATGCTATGCTACAGGACTCCGGTAGAAGTCGAGTGATTGTCTATCACTCGTGAGAGATAGGAGATATATTATTGGATTATCATCACTTGGAAAAATATAAATGGTGGAAAGGAAAATGGTAACCGGGCAGGGATATGGTTTGGATATTGGTGGGTGTAAGAAGTTGTGTCGCCGCAGATGCGGGTCATAGCTTGGTTACACCGTTTTTCCCTGTCTGGTCGGTTAAGGACCGATTATTGCATAAGACTCTAGGCAAGTCACAGACTTATTATCCCGAGCACATACTTGTGTATGGGCGCTTAGAAGACTTGTTTCTCTCTTATCGCGGATCCAACTCTTTCCGGACCGACTGTTAGGGTTTTATTTTGGTGGAGGAGGTCCTTGCACCGCACTGAGTCCGGGACTCAGGGGCAGGGGCTTGGAGTCCTAGTTTGGACGGGGACCTGGACACTCGAGACAGGAGAGTGATAGGTTAGTCCTGCTTATGCCTGGGGTACAAGCAGGGCATGTGTTTTTGGGGTACCCAGCTGGGGGCATTGATTCGCAAATCATCGGGCGATCTGGTATGGCTTGTCTGCGGTTTAGCATCGTAGTAAGAACTAAAAGATGAAAGATGGATGATGAAAAATGAACACTGATTGCTTACCACCTGCTTGAAAGTAGCACAGGTGCTTACATAGAATGGTTAGCTAATGAACCAATGCGGCTATTAATAAAAATCGAATATAAGGACGCACGCTTAGTAATGCTTCCTGCAAATGCAATAAACTCACAAGCCAGATAGCCTTGCATATTCTTGGAGTCTTTTCTTTCTTTCTGTCGGGTAAGTCTTGCTGAGTACAATTGAGTACTCAGGGTTTTATTCCCCCTATTGCAGGTGACAAGGTGGAGACTTAAGCTGACTATTGTGTGTGGATTCCTCCTGGTGGGCTCAGCGATGATTCCTTTACGCTGCGATCGTAGTTTTATTTATAACTCTTACTAAATGCTTTTAATAAATAAAAGTTTCATAATCTGTTGTTGTAGTTTATGTAGCAATACTTCATCATGTCATGATTAGATATTTGTTTCCGCTATAATTCTGCTCACATGTTTATATTCCGCTGTTCAATTAAATTGTTCATAAACTCTAATAATATGATTTCATTCCGCTGTTATATTAATAAATATTATACTCTGATGTTGTATTAAAAGTGATGTAAGAAATGGTTCAGAATGGTGTAAGCTTTATTCTCTCATTTGTGATCCTGAGGGCAAAAATGTGGATTTTTTGGTTCTCCCCTAGGGTGTGCCCGACGGAACCGAGTAATTTAGTGTTCTCCTTTTGGTGCTTAGTGTCTAATGAAAGACAAACACTCCTGGGAGGCATTAGATTAGGCGGTTCTGCCATAGGTGGTATCAGAGAATAAATGAGGAAATAAGGCTTCAAAAACCTTTTCTAAACTAAAATTTGTCAACAAATTCCCTTCGAAAAGTTAGGACGTTTGTATGCGAAGTTATATAAGTAGCCCTAGTACTATTGTTATGTATCCAAGATAGATGGCACTCTGCTGACTTAGATAGGATTAATCAAGTTTATACAGGTACACTGACTCGAGCATAGTCCGATAGTATCGCCTAGTTACAGGGAGCGAACGATGTGCCAAAAATCTGAGAACGGTTGCCCTATATGTTGGCAACAGTGAAAGGACGTATAGAACGTGCATTCATGCATATCCCGTTGGTGCATTGTAGCGCTCGTATTACTTACTGGTACGCTACCCATAGGTGTCACATGTGTCATGTTGCGCACGACTAGCCTGTTTCTGTTCTAGAGTTAGGTCTGCACTATGGCTTCATGTTCCGTGTTCGCCTATGGTTCACGCCTATCATGACCCATGTCTCCCTGTGTCCCTTTTTTGCGCTCTTGTCAGACCCTCGCCCTACAGTCGTACTGGTTAGTAATGGCCTCGCACATCGCTTGCCTAGAACGCATGGAGTTTGGTCGATTTGTCGTAGTGATCCCGTGCGGGAACCCTAGTGAACCGCGCCAAGACCACTAAGCGCTCCGCCTTTATAAGTAGAGCCTAGCTTAGCCATTGGTACCACCACTCGGCGTACTTTAGCTCGCTTAGCTTTTCCTTGAGCCAGCTTTTCGCTCAGCCTTCCTTGCAACCACCGCCAGAGATGGCAGGAGCCTAGGTTAGTACCTATTGCCTGAACATTGAGGGTTTTCCTAGAATCCTACATGCCACCCTACAAAAGCTCGGAGTCAAAGATCGTCCCGAGTATGAGGGCTGTGAGTATGAGGAGCATGGCACCGAGCGGTGTGAGGTTACCGTCTACATCAGGAAGAGTGAAGAGTTCCCCAACCTCACTGAAGCCTGGAGTGTGACCGCAACCGGGTTTCGCTTCGTCAACACCTACCAGGTTGTGGCCCGCAAAGCCTTGCGGTACCTCTGCCAGATCTATGAGGAGCCCATCGCCCATACCCCCATGCGGTTCTTTCCTCCTTTGGACAAGAATCGGCGAGCATGGAGGGCTCGCATGGAGGCTTTGCAAGGGCAGGATGCGCAAGAGGACAGTCCCACCATGGTGCACTTGACCACATACATGCTCGCTCTGGATGAGCAGTATGATCGTCAAGCCTTGGAACTAGGGGCGTGCCTACGGCGCGTCGAGGAAGCCGAGGTCTTCAACCGGATGCTCCAGGTGCAGCTCGCCAAAGCGCATGCCAGTGCCGCAGCTGCTGAGAGCCGGGAGGCTGCCATGGAGGAAGCCTTGAAGGAGGCTAAAGATCGACATGTCCATCAGCTATGGGTGGCCTATCTTGTCACTAGGGCCGAGCGGAGGACGTTGGCTGCTGAAAGGAAGGATTCCCCAATCTTGGAAGGGATCCCTATCCACCTGCTAGAAAGAAGAAGAAGAACTGGTGTTGCAGCACCTCTAGCACCTCCACCATCAGAAGTGTCAGAAGAAGAGCCTTTGGTTCCTCTCACTTAGCCATTGCCACGAGAAGACGTAGATTAGTTGCCTTAGGATGCTGTACCCATAGTAGTAGTGTTTTTTGTCGCTGTCCTTCGTATTGTACTCTTACCGTTGTTGTTCGTCCGTAGTTGTTGAGATCGTCCGCCAGTAGGGAAGGTGAATGCTGTATCGTGCATGGGAGCCTAAATGCATGTATGATGTACCCATATAAGACTGTTGGAACATGCATTTTATTTAGTTCGCTATGTTTATTGCGTTCATCTATCCTCATTTCGTTAGACGTGCTTAAAGTTTTCTAGGGTGATATTAAGCGGGTTACAAGAGAAGTTGATATTCAGATGCCAATAGATCAGCCATGATTGGATAATATTGGACACTGTATCGACTAATTATGGATGTCCCAGTAGAACACTTGAATCTCTTTAAAACAAATATGTCGTTGGGTTTGAATTCCTTGTCCCTTGTTGTGAAGGGAACCCTTGTTGTTTGAATTTTCCCTTGCAATACTCCCCTTACTCTATGGTCTATGACCCCACCACCTTCATGGCGTGTAAGTTGGTAATAGTTGCCTGGTTAAAAGCTTATGGTGCCACGACAAAACCGAGGGCTCCCTGTGGAACAGCTGCCACATGTGATGCTACTCGGCACACACTGGTATTGAGGTTGTTAACCAAGTACCTTTACCAAGTTACACCGCCGTACCATTTTGTTTTAAAAAAATTCTCCTTGGAAATGTTTAGGTGTTCAAATGGGAAATCCACAATGGGTCGGTGCAGAAGTGTTCTCTCAAGGTAAGCAAGAGGTGGTTTTGGAGGAAGAAAGTATGACATGGTCTCAGTCTACATGAAAGACGGATGTGGTCGAGTAAAGGAAAGAAAAAGAAGAGTAGTAAGGAAGTTAGCCTCGGGTAGTCGAGAGTGATTGTAGAAGCATGCGTGGATGTCATGTCACAAGCCCTGTGTTTAGTTGACCGTGCTACGCATGCCGGGTGGTTCGCTGCGTGCCTTGCGAATGTCGTCAGTGTCGGGTCCATTATCACCCCGTTTTCGCGTGGCCGCGGCATCGTGCCGCACTCGCTGTCCTTGGGCACTGTGCGCTTTTCCTTTTTCTAGCGTCCGGTCGGCTCTCGGCTCCCATGCCTTCGTCCTCATACCGGACCCCCTTCCCCTCCCTCCTTTCTTCTTTTGTGAACACGATCGCTCGCACGCCTGCCTCGTCGAGCGAACCCCCTCTCCTCTCCTTCCCCTTTATCCTCTGCCCACTTGCGCAGGGAGCGCACCATGGCCGTGTTTACCTCCATAGCATGACCTGTCTTTGTACCTCATCCATTCCAACTCCACTTCCGATGTGTTGCTCCCCACCTCCGTTCGCCTATATAAGATACCCTTGGTCCTTGCTCTTCTTCTTCATCCACATTCCCCCGTATTCGGAGCATAGCTACGAGATCTAGTCGCCATTGTGAAGCTAGGTTCGTTAGTCGGAGGTGATGGTGTAAGCTGAGGAGGGGAAAGGATCTGAGTTCCGAAGAAGTTCAAGTTCTCTTGGTTTGTTTGGTCTTAGGATTCACGATATTTTATTTCTCAGTCGACTGTTTCTAGATCTGTTGGTGCTATGCCATGTTTTGGATAATCATCTTCTTGTTGATTCTCCATTGTCCTCGTCTATCTCAACTTTCGGAGTAGGTCTCGGTTGTACCAAGTTGCTCTTAACCATGTATCCCTAGATCCCTGTGTGGTTTAGTATTCGAAGTCGTGTAATCTTTTGTGTAATCCCTGATCTACGAAATGTAATCGCGTTTCCCTATTTCTGGTTCGAGTTTCGAATCTCAGGACGAGATTCTTTTTAAGGGGGGTTGGTTGTAACACCCCGGTGTTACGATCTCGTTTAGCACCGTGATTTAGGCCTAAGAAAATTTCTGAAACGGTTTTCTCGGATTTTGAAATTTGACTTATATTTAAAAGTATCACTCGTGGCGAGTTATATTGAATTAAGTAGTTGAGTAGTTCTTGGGTGTTAGTTAAAAACTAAAAGTTATAATTTTCTAAGTCGGAAACGATAGACGATGACGTGTTAGCATTTAAATTCCAGAAAAATTTCTTAAACACTAACTTTATGTTTTTGTATCGCTAGTTGCGTCATGGTGAGTACTTTGGCGTGGAGTGGTTCATAGAATGGTTTGGCGTAGCGGGGTTATCCCAAAAGTTGCCCAAACTCTTAGAACGCACGAAGAACTACGTTCGGTGCTCCGTTCGCGAACCGGCGCGCTGTGCGACGAACTCATGTTAGCCTTCTCGTATCTTTTACCCTGGTCGCTCTTTGGTCGCGCCGAGTGTTTCCCTAGATAGCTGGTGGCATGGACTTTGGATTAGTGGAGTTGGTCGAACCTTAACTTCGCTGTTTGGCGGCCTTGGCATCGCTTTAAAAAGCGTGCACGGCACTGGTTTTGCCCGTTCGGCCGTTGGCTATGGTCACCATGTGTCTCGGAGCGCTCTGGCCGTGTCTGGCCGCGCTGTGTCCTAGCCTGCTGGCTAAGCACCTGGCCGAGCCAAGTCACCGTCACCGTGCTACCATCCCCGCTCGCTTGGTTGCCCTCCTCCCGTGCCTTGCCTCACGGGCCAGCCTATGGCCACCGTCTACGCCGGGCCTGCAGGGTCGCATCCACTCTCTGTCGTGTGCAAGCTAGCCAGGCGCGGCGCTGCTCTCATGCCCTGGCATAGGCCTGCGTCCCAGCTGACCGGTGCTGCCTATCTTGTCGCAAGCCATTGTAACGTCGCTGCTGCATGGCTGGGCGCGAATGGGCAGTCACGCTGGGCTGTTGTGCCCGCGCCTTGTCATGTCCCGTCATGCCGTGCTCGGCCAGCGCCCCGCAACCTGCCGCATTTACGTACGTCACGACATCGCACATACGGTGGCTGCTGCTGCGCTATGTCACCATGCCTACGCTGTGGCCGTCTCGTCGAGCTACCTCCATGTCAGTTTGTGTTGACACCGTTTTTTGCACGTGTCAAAATAATCGGAGTGGACTGATCGGCAAGGGGAGAGTTATTGAATACTTTGATAGCCAATGAAAGCCAGTTTGTAAAGATGGTTGCCGATAGCTGGTGATGGTCGATGTAAAGGTTGATTTGGACTCGGGCGTTGCCGATG
Source organism: Miscanthus floridulus (assembly GCF_019320115.1). Classification (NCBI taxonomy): domain Eukaryota; kingdom Viridiplantae; phylum Streptophyta; class Magnoliopsida; order Poales; family Poaceae; genus Miscanthus; species Miscanthus floridulus. Next base: position 4,843,457 of record NC_089592.1, on the reverse strand, counting down.
AGGTTGGAGGTGTTATTGTCGATGCCGATGAAGGAAGACTTGAAGACTACTGCCGATGAAATAGGGAGTATGCCGATGAGGGAAGACTTGAAGACTACTGCCGATGAAATAGGGAGTATGCCGATGGGAAGGAGGACAGTGAGATTTCCATCGTAATTGAGGCGGACAGGGAAATAGATAGGAGTTGATTTCCTTTTCTGTATTTGTTAGGTTATGATTCATGTAAGAGTCACGTGTTTCCTTAGATATGGGATTGGTGTCCTAGTTGTGTTTGGTTGTGTCTCTTTAGATCAGGGTATAAATATGGAGTAAGGGGCAATGTAATAGAGATATATCAATCAACATCAAAACCAATTTTTATTCCTATTTGCATCTACTTAATTTTCGGCGACTTCGTCAATTTGCATATTTTTCCTTTTTACGAGTTCTCATTGATTCGGCGAGCTGCATCGCTTCAGTGCGACCTTCGACGATTCTCGAGTTCCGCGTGAGCACCTCTTGGCCGTGACTTCCGGGCGTATCGCTGTTGTCAGGACCAAAGTGTTCGTATCTTCATCCTTGTCGATTAACAGGTCAAATCGACTGGCACGCTTTGGATATCGATTCGGGTATTAGCCCTTTGTGTTTGCAGATCACTTTTGCATCAACACATCTTTTGGCACGCCCGGTGGGACAAATCAATCAATATGTTCAATTCTGAGATCGATCCAGGGAACATTATCGCAGTATCAGAAGAAGATCTCAAGGAAGAACAGAGGCAGGCTATGGAAAAGGCTGTAGAAGAATACAAGCAGCTTTGTCTGAGATCATTTAGCTTGAACAAGAGTGGACAAGTCATCCAGAAGCAAGATTTGCCGTTGCCTCGGCAGGTTACCTTTGACTCCAATCCTGGTAAACTTCAAGAGATGGTTAATTCTGCAGTAAATCATGCTTTGATTAATCATTCCAATGTGCTGTCCAATACTGTTCATAATGCTGTGGTTCGAACTCTCAAAGAAGGACAAGCAGCACCACATTACGTTGGGCCTGCCTATCATCAACCAGAGCCGGCATCTGTCAAAACTCCATCGGCTCCTTCGGCCGTTGTGGGTACAGAAGTTACTTCCCCTCCAGTATTGGCAGGCTCACCTAATATTCAATCTACACCGATACAATCAGATCAGGTGTTACCAGGAGGGCGAGTTCAGCTTAATACAGATCTATCGGCATCAGCTATGTCAGGCCCTGTGTCTCAGAATAGCCAGATTCCTACTAATTGGTGGGGATATGGCATGCCTCCAGAGTCATCTGCTTTCAATCCTAGATTACCTCAAGTGTTTGATGCAGCAGGAAGAGCGCCTATATCATCGGCCGTTTCGCCGATGGCTCAAGTGCCTCAATATGCCGCAACTACTTCTGTACAACCAACTCCAGGAGGTTTCCAGATGCCTATGATTCAAACATTCAATTCAAGTCCATCGGCGAGCGTACTGCCGATGCAGCAGAAAGCCCCTGCTATGAGTCAAACTGGGGTTCAGTTCATGCCTCAAACCAGTTATAATTATCCAACAATATCAGCAAATTACCAGCCATCGGTAAGTTTTGTACCGATGAGTTCTAATAATGATTGGTCAGGACAGTTACCTGTTCAACATACAGTTCAGCGAAATCAGCAGGTTGCAGGGATTCAACAAGGTCATATGCAAGCTGGTTTCCAGAATCAAGCATCGGCAGCCCAGCTGATGAATCCTTTCCAACAGGCTAATGGACCACAAGTAACGGCAAATATGCCGATTGCTGGAGATCGTGGGCTACAAAGATATGTGGAGGGATGTCAGCAGGCACCTCCTGTAGAAATTCAACCAGTTCGTCAGCAGGAGGCTGATGCTTTTTGGGCCGATAAGATAGCAGAAATTGTGAAGGATCAGTTTGGGATAAAGCCCAAGGTCAATACTTATTCTTATCGAACTCCATACCCTCCTGCATACGATTTAATTCCTCTCCCAAATCGGTACAAGGTACCGGATTTCACTAAATTCTCTGGGCAAGATGATACATCAACAATGGAACATGTCAATCGCTTCATTATTCAATGTGGAGAGGCAGCTAACAGAGATGAATTAAGAGTTCGATTATTTTCATCATCTTTGTCTGGATCAGCATTTACATGGTTCATTTCATTGCCACCAAATTCTATTATTACTTGGGTTGATCTAGAAAAACAATTCCATAAGTATTTCTTTGCTGGAATCCATGAAAAGAAGCTTACCGATTTAGTAAAATTGAGACAGCGTAATGATGAATCGGTAGAGAGCTTTGTACAAAGGCTACGAGATGTAAAAAATAAGTGCTACAGCCTGGTGTTGGATGATCGGCAGCTGGCCGATTTGGCTTTCCAAGGGTTATTGCCACATCTTAAGGACAGATATGCTTCTCAGGAGTTTGAAAGCCTCAGTCATCTTGTGCAAAGGATCTCTGATCAAGATACTAGGGTTTTTGAACCTAAAAAGAACTGGAGTAAAAAGGTATTATTTGTTGAAGAAGTAGGAGATTCTGACTCTGATGAAGAACCAGTTATCGGCTTAGCTGAGTGGGTTAAGAATAAAAAGCCGATATCATGTCCCTTTGGTCAAAAAGAGCCGGAAAAGTTTACCTTTGATATCACCAAGGCCGATAAAATATTTGATCTTCTGCTTCAAGAGGGCCAAATTAAGCTGTCACCTAATCATGTGATCCCATCGGCAGAAGAGTTGAAGAGGATTTTGTACTGCAAATGGCACAATGCAACTTCACACAGTACAAATGAGTGCAAGGTATTCAGGCAAGCAGTTACAATCGGCTATTGAATCTGGGAGAATTAAGTTTGGTACTTCCAAGACCCAGAAGCCGATGAAAATTGATCAACACCCTTTTCCAGCAAATATGTTGGATGCCAAAGGAAAGACCAAGGTATTGACGTCAGAGGCTGCTGAGAAAAACTGCGTCAGTAGACCCCCAACATCGGATAACTACCGATGATGCAAAGAGTAAGGGTTTGCTAGGAGAAAGCAGTAGTTCCAAAAATCCTCCTCGACCTGGCATTGTGATTACTCATCGAAGGCAGCAGGAGGGTTGGCGTCAACGTAATGACCGATATCGGCAACAGCAAGAAATGAGACGTCAGGAAGAGTGGAATCGACATAAAGATCATTGGAGATGTCCGTTTTTCATCCATTGCTGGGAAGAAGGTATTAAATTGCCAACTGTTGAAAATTGCCCTGAGTGTAATGGTTATTACGGAGTCAATCGTTCAGAAAGGAGGTTTCAACGTGGTAATCAGGGTTTGTCTATCAACGAGCCGATCAGAGGTAGAGCATCAGTGCATGATCGGCTGGGGGGCAGACTTAGTGTACATGAGAGGCTTGGTAAACGCGCTGGATATTTTCCAAGGAATCAAGAGGAGCTTGAGGAGATGGCAAACGCAAGAGTTCCCGATGAGGAAATATTCTACAGGGACCCTAATATACGTCGTGTAGAACCAACTAGGACTTGTTATCAGCCGGTTTGGAAAACCAAGTTTCCTCGATGGTGCCCAGAGGGTCTGACAAAGACGCAGAGAAGGAGGATGCAACGTGAGCGTCAGGAGGATTTATACCAGGAGGAAAATTCCTCCAATGAAAGGCCTGGTCATCAGCAGTGGCAGGTAAAACACAAAAATAAGGGTCCATCGGCAGATGTTAATATGGTATTCATGTTGCCGATGGAGTTTCTGGCACTATCTGATAATGAGGAAGAAGTTGTTCTCTCTGATCAAGTAGCTCAGCTAACACTAGATCCAATGATGGCTGTTTTTGAGAAACCTACCGATGACGAGAGACAGCATCTTAAGGCTTTATTTGTGAAGGGCAGAGTTGATGGGCAGCCTGTGTCTAAGGTACTTATTGATGGAGGGGCTGCGATTAATATTATGCCTTACGTGATGTATCGGAAACTTGGTAAGGGAGATCAAGACTTGACCAAAACCGATATGATGTTGAAAGATTTTGAAGGCAATGTGTCACCGGCTAAAGGGGCAGTGTGCGTTGAATTGACCATCGGCAGCAAAACCTTGCCAACGACGTTCTTTGTTATCAACGGCAAGGGTGCATATAATCTGCTTCTAGGGAGGGATTGGATTCATGCTAATTGTTGTGTTCCTTCTACAATGCATCAATGCCTCGTACAGTGGATTGGGGATAAGATTGAGGTCGTCCCTGGTGATTCTTCTTATATCATCGCATCGGCAGAATCAGATACTTATGAGCGAACTAAATGCATATCAGGAGAAGCTTGGGAAAAAGAGTTCCTTAGAGTTGCTGATTATGAAATTCCACCGATCCAAGCAGTCGGTTCTGAAGAAGAGTTGTAATGGATAGGTTTGCCGATGATGGAAAATTAGGTCAAGGGTTCACATCGGCAGATGATTTAGTAGAAGTAGATATCGGTGATGGTGATAGGTCAAGACCTACTTTTATTAGTGCTAAGTTAGATTCCAAGTGTAAGCAGCGAATAACAGATTTGTTAAAAGAATATAAAGATTGTTTTGCTTGGGATTATACTGAGATGCCTGGATTAGACCGATCGATAGTTGAACATCGGTTACCTATCAAATCTGGATTTCGGCCACATCAGCAGCCAGCGCGCCGATGCAACCCTAATGTACTTCCTGACATTAAGGCCGAAATAACTAAATTAATTGAAGCAAGGTTTATTCGGCAATGTCGATACGCAGAGTGGATCTCTAATGTGGTTCCTGTTTATAAGAAAAATGGAAAACTTCGTGTCTGTATTGATTTCAGGAATCTCAACAAAGCCACACCGATGGATGGTTATCCAATGCCGATTGCTGATTTGTTGATTGATGCTGCAGCTGGACATCGAATTATCAGCTTCATGGATGGTAATGCAGGTTACAATCAAATATTCATGGCTGAGGAAGATATTCCCAAGACTGCTTTCAGATGTTCAGGACATGTGGGGTTGTTCGAGTGGATAGTCATGATGTTTGGTTTGAAAAATGCCGGTGCTACTTATCAGAGGGCTATGAACTTTATTTTTCATGAGTACATCGGCACATTAGTGGAGATCTACATTGATGATGTAGTAATTAAGTCTGGAGATATCACAGCACATTTAGCTGATCTGCGAAAGATACTGGAGTGCACAAGGAAGCATGGACTGAAGATGAATCCTAATAAATGTGCATTTGGTGTATCGGCAGGACAATTCTTGGGTTTTATGGTGCATCAGCGGGGCATTGAAATCAGTAGGAAGTCTATTGATGCAATTAACAAGGTGATTGCTCCTGCCAATAAGACTGAATTGCAATCTTTGATCGGTAAGATTAATTTCATTAGAAGATTCATATCTAATCTGTCGGGTAAGATCAAGGCTTTCAGCCCACTACTTAAATTGAAAGCTGATCAGGAATTTGTATGGGGAGTTGAACAGCAATTAGCCCTTGATGAGATTAAGAAGTATTTATCAAATCCTCCAGTGCTAGTTCCACCTCAACATGGGAAGCCTTTCAGGTTATATTTGTCAACTGATGATGCAGTTATCGGTTCAGCTCTTATTCAAGAATTTGAAGGGAAAGAACGTGTTATTTATTATCTGAGCAGAAGATTAGTGGATGCTGAGACGAGGTATTCGGCTATCGAAAAATTGTGTCTGTGCTTATACTTTTCTTGTGTCAAATTAAGGCATTATTTGTTATCTGCCGAATGTACGGTCATATGCAAAGACGATGTGGTCAAGTATATGCTGTCGATGCCGATATTAAGTGGTAGAATCGGCAAATGGATTTTAGCATTATCAGAATTTGAACTACGCTACAAATCAACTAAGGCAGTTAAAGGGCAAGTGATGGCTGATTTTGTCACTCAGCATTGTAACACGGTGGATTCTCTGGGGATTGCTCCCTGGACACTTTTCTTCGATGGGTCCACATGTGGTGAAGGAGCAGGTATCGGCATTGTGTTAATTTCACCTCAAGGAAAGAAGTATGAGTTTTCATTGCCGATTGTTGCTACAGCGACAAATAATCAAGCTGAATACCAAGCCTTGATAAAGGGGTTAGAATTGCTGAAGGAGATACGTGCCGATGTTGTTGAGATCTTTGGTGATTCTATGCTAGTTATAAATCAATTGGCTGGAATTTATGAATGCCGAAGTGAAGCTTTGATTTCGTATTATGAAAGGTGTTTGCAATTATTGAAAGGATTTAGAGATTTTCGTCTTGAACATATCTCTCGATTGCATAATGAGGAAGCTAATCGACTAGCTCAGCATGCTTCAGGGTATCAGCCTATTCAGGAAGTGCTAACATCGGCAGTTGATACCGATGACTGGAGGAAGGAGATTGTCGATTATTTAAAGGATCCATATAGAAAGGTTGAGAGACGTATAAGGTTCCAAGCTACCAAATATGTGCTCCTCGATGATGAATTATATTATCGAACTATAGATGGAGTTTTACTCAGATGTGTTAGCAATGATGAATCGAAAAGCTTAATGGGTGAAATTCATGAAGGAGTATGTGGGGCACATCAATCGGCTTTCAAGATGAAATGGATGATCAGAAGGAATGGGTACTTTTGGCCGACTATTCTTGAAGATTGTTTTAAATATTTTAAGGGATGCCAGGGGTGTCAAAAGTTTGGTAATATTCAAAGAGCGCCTGCATCGGCTATGAATCCTATAATCAAACCATGGCCGTTCCGGGGATGGGCTATTGATCTCATTGGTCAGATTTATCCGCCATCGAGTAAAGGACATAAATTTATTCTGGTTGCTACCGATTATTTCACAAAGTGGGTTGAGGCAATTCCTTTAAAAAAGGTGACATCGGTCAATATGATTGATTTTGTGAAAGAGCATATTGTTTACCGATTTGGTATTCCTCAGACTATCACTACCGATCAGGGCACTATGTTTACATCAGGAGAATTTGATGAGTTTGCTGTAGGTATGGGAATTAAAATTTTAAATTCTTCTCCATATTATGCTCAAGCTAATGGTCAAGCTGAGGCTTCTAACAAAGGGATCATCAAACTCATTAAGCGCAAAATTGAAGAAAATCCTAGGAGGTGGCATACAGTATTAAATGAAGCCTTGTGGTCATATCGGATGTCATATCATGGTGCAACCAAAGTAACGCCTTATCAGTTAGTATATGGACACGATGCAGTATTGCCTTGGGAAATTAAGGTTGGCTCTAGACGAATACATTCTCAAAATCAGCTGACAGCCGATGATTATAATACTCTTATGAAGGATGAGTTGGAAGATGTGGCGGGTCATCGGTTAAGGGCTTTAGTTAGTATCGAAGAAAATAAGAAAAGAGTAGCTAGATGGTATGACAAGAAGGTGAAAGTAAAAGAGTTTGCCGATGGAGATCTGGTCTGGAAATTGATTTTACCGATTGGGACTAAAAGTTCAAAGTTTGGAAAGTGGTCTCCCAATTGGGAAGGTCCATATCGGATAAATCAGTCTGTTCCTGGTAATGCATATATTTTAGAAACCCTCGAAGGGGTTGTGTTTCCCAGAGCGTTAAATGGAAAACATTTAAAGAAATATTACCCTAGTATCTGGATAGATGCATAAAAGTACAAGTGCCGATAACAGTACTATCGGCTAGAATTATGCAAGGATGTCAATGTCTCATAAAGTGCCGATACAATAAATAAGATTACACGTTCAACAAGGATTGGATAGCTAATATCGCACGCAGGCGAATCTGGTCGGCTTCCTCCATTTCTTTGATATCGTCATCGGCAGTACCCTCCACAGGCTTGAGTTTTTTCTTCATGGCTAAAGCCTTGCGAGCTTGGATATCTCTTTCTTGCTGAAGGGCTTTGACGGCATTGGGTAGCTGGCTTTCTTCTTGGTGAGCATGAGTTAAGGCTGCATCGATTTCTTTCAATTCAGCCAATAGAGCTGCCTTCCTTGCCGATAGATCCAAGATTTTCTGCTTGAGTGCAGCACCCGAAGTCTGCAAGTTGACGATGCCCTTGTGCTTCTCATCAGTGATTTGTTTCAGTTGTAGCATCTCTTCTTTAAGTTGAGCTTGAGCTGCTCTATCGGCAATGCGCTGAGCAACCCGTTGATATTGCAGTTGGCGGCTTTCTAAGTGAGCTGCTGGGAAGAGTACTTCTTCAACATCGGCAGGGACCTGGCCGCGAATTGTTTTGAAAATTGTTTTTGCGGGGTCCGAGTCATCTACCAGTTGGGCGGTACCTTGCTGTAGCAAGTTCAGGAGGGTTTCCAACTTGGATTTAGTCTCTGCCGATATTGTTCCCAGTGCAAGGGAAGAACTTGTCTCCTCTCCATCATCGTCAGAAATGTCAATGGCAAAGGAAAATAGGCTGTTCGGGGAATCTTGTTCCTGAGAGAGAGAAAAGGAGATCAGTTAGGGGTAAGTATGAGTATTGTAAAATCAGATAGGCTGATTGATTTACCTGTTTCAAGGCAATTTCCTGTGCTTGACTAGAGGAAGCAACCTGGAGTATGTCGTGTGGAGGATCGGCTGAGCTTGCCGATGGGATATCCTCTATGACTTCATCGGTGGTGGGTTCTTGAGGTATGATGACCGATGACATTGGGGCAGATGTAGGGATCGGCATAGACCTTTGTCGTTTTGGCTGTGCTTCAGTATCTGTTAAAGCTTTGCGCTTTGCTTGGACATCGGCAACGATTGGCTGGGGGGCATCGACACTTGTTGGTTGTGAAGCTTGGGCATCTGGTACGTTTGCTGATGTACCCAATTGTTGCTGCAAAACAAGTGTAAGATATGATATTTAACAGATGAAATGTAAAGTCAAGAAGCTACCTCTGAGGGTTTATCGAAAGAAGTGGTGCTTGATATCGGCGGAATTGCCGATGACGATCCAGTAGCAGCTCTTACCCCCTGATGATTAAAGTTAATACAGTTTGTGATCGGCATAAGTGAAAATAAACAAGGTTGTTACCTTAAAGGCTTTGACCAAGGTTGTAGCAGCGGCCGATGGAGTAGCCCTGGATGTAGCCAATTTGGACTTAGAAGTGATGGTCTTGGTATGAATCTTCTGGTGGGTCAAAGCGGCTAAGGTGGGAGCGTTGTAGCCGATCGGCGATGTTGGGGAAACAGGCCGGAGATTGAAGGGTTTCCCACTTTTGCTCACCGATGGTGCTGGGTTGTTAACCTGTTACAAGAGAATCAGTTACTGATAAATGAAGGGAAAAGCAGAAGGGAGTTAAAGGAAACTTACCGCGTCGTCAGGGATGGCATATTCAGGGTCGATCATGTGCCGATATGTGTGAGCAGAAGTTGCGAACAGTTGCTCTTTCCACTCTCGCCACCATTGCTTGTATGACTCGGTGATGAAAGATATTGGTGTCCAGGTGGATATATCAACATCTGTAGTATCGGCATCAGGAGAGAGTTGTACTACTTTGTTCCAGTCTGTTCCGTAGGTGATTGTTTCCCTGGGTTTGATCACATCGGCAAAGCAGAGTTTGATTGGCAGTTGCCCAAAAGCCAATTGGCGGGATACTGCCGATGGGTTGTAAAATTCATATGTAATGTTGGTGTTTTTCCCGCTGCCGAATGTGTTTACTGGAATTGCCCTGGGAGTGATGATAGCCATCATGAGCTCATTATCTTGATTCAGAGTGTCATCGGCAAAGTTGAAAAGAAGGGGGAATCTGTTTTCTTCGTCGATATAAGGCACCCAGGCCCTATGATCACGAGAAAGACCATTGTAGAAGCTTTGAAAGAATCTGCCGATTTGGTCTTCGTTGGCTTCTGTTCCAGGAAGGACAATTATGGCTTCACCAAAATTGAGGGGTGAGCGTGTTGCCGATTCATCATCCCCGAGCACATAATCTTCAGCAATTTCTCGTGGGAATTGTTGAGCAAAAAAGTCCCATTGCAAACGTTTGTGCATATGGGCATTCAGCCACATGTTGATAAACCACCACGGGCCTCCCAGGTTGCCGATGGGTTCGCCAAGCAAAAGTTTCTGAGACACTTGGTGAAGAAGATGATAAGTGGAGCTCAGAAGGTATCGGCCAAGAGGAAACCTTACGCCATTAGCCAAAAGTTCAGCTGCAGGGAGGAAGGCATTGGTTGGTCCTACTGATCGACCACAGAAGATAAATTTTTCTAACCACATATTCAGGAATGTGGCATGTTCCCTCTGGCTAAGTGTCCCGGTTTTCTGGTATTCTTGAATATATCCTGTCCAACCGCCGATGTTGCGGGTATTCACTCTATATTCAGGCTTTCTACCATAGATGGAGCCTTCATCGGCAGTTGAGATGTCCAAGCCAGTAAGCATGTGGACATCGGCAAGGGTAGGAGTAGCTGGGCCATGTCCAAACATAAAAGTATTGGTCGTGTCTGACCAGAAATAAGCAGCTGCAATTATCATTGATTCATTTTTCTGCATATCGGCAATAGAGAGCCTGATACATTGGTCTAACCTTCGTTCTACCCAGTATACTTGCATCGATCTATTAACCCTCAAATACCAATCTTTCCACCCTTTGGTGGTTTTGGGCCAAGATCGGAATGTGTCTTTCCACAAATTCAGAGAGAAATTTTGGGCTCTAAAGGGGATTCTGTTAACCTCTGCGTTGATCAGATCGGTTGGATCTGGGTTGCCCATTGGTCCAAGGCATTGGACGTGCGGCTGATCGGTTGGGATAATTAATTTGTTGCGCAGTTCCTAAGGTTATGGAATCCAGAAGACAGAAGAAAGGAAAAATCACCAACTGAATGAATTTGCAAAAAGATCAAAGTAAAAGGTAATGGAAGTGGAGCGAACTGCAGGGACATCGAAATTGATGGCCATTGTCTTGAGGAAGGTGGAGGTACGAGCCGGAAACTTGAAGTTAGCGCCGGAGAAGGGTTCTTGTTGGTTGAGGTCACGCGGTTGTTCGTCGGAGTCGCCGCCGGAGAGAGAGAATGCCAAGGATTGGAGGCTGAAGATAGAAAATGAGGGTTCCGGAGAAATCTATTTATAAGCCGCCCAGAATAAGGGTATTTTGGACTTATCTCTATGTCGCGCGCATATAGGTCAAGGCGGTTCAGAGGGATATGGTAACTGTTCGCGCGATAATCAGGGGATTGTACAGATGAGTTGATAACAAGTAATCATGACTTGGAAGGGATATCGATACATGATATTTTAATTCTGAAAATGGCAGCATTATCATGTTAAGATCTTGCCGATGGGTTATTGTTTTGGTATCTCAACCATAATCAAGGCAAGAGTGGTTGGTGATTGTGCGATATTTACTGAAGTGCGTGAATCAAGATGAGATTTGATTGGATTTGATAGCAAATCAAGTTTTGGCTTGGAGAGTGAGTTACGGTAATCGGGCAAAGGCAAGCGTTATCTGGAGTAAATTTCGGAGCATTAATGGTTTTATACTCCGAAATTGGGGGGCATGTGTTGACACCGTTTTTTGCACGTGTCAAAATAATCGGAGTGGACTGATCGGCAAGGGGAGAGTTATTGAATACTTTGATAGCCAATGAAAGCCAGTTTGTAAAGATGGTTGCCGATAGCTGGTGATGGTCGATGTAAAGGTTGATTTGGACTCGGGCGTTGCCGATGAGGTTGGAGGTGTTATTGTCGATGCCGATGAAGGAAGACTTGAAGACTACTGCCGATGAAACAGGGAGTATGCCGATGAGGGAAGACTTGAAGACTACTGCCGATGAAATAGGGAGTATGCCGATGGGAAGGAGGACAGTGAGATTTCCATCGTAATTGAGGCGGACAGGGAAATAGATAGGAGTTGATTTCCTTTTCTGTATTTGTTAGGTTATGATTCATGTAAGAGTCACGTGTTTCCTTAGATATGGGATTGGTGTCCTAGTTGTGTTTGGTTGTGTCTCTTTAGATCAGGGTATAAATATGGAGTAAGGGGCAATGTAATAGAGATATATCAATCAACATCAAAACCAATTTTTATTCCTATTTGCATCTACTTAATTTTCGGCGACTTCGTCAATTTGCATATTTTTCCTTTTTACGAGTTCTCATTGATTCGGCGAGCTGCATCGCTTCAGTGCGACCTTCGACGATTCTCGAGTTCCGCGTGAGCACCTCTTGGCCGTGACTTCCGGGCGTATCGCTGTTGTCAGGACCAAAGTGTTCGTATCTTCATCCTTGTCGATTAACAGGTCAAATCGACTGGCACGCTTTGGATATCGATTCGGGTATTAGCCCTTTGTGTTTGCAGATCACTTTTGCATCAACAGTTTGTCATTGCCTTCCCGCACGTTCGCCATTTCATTTCAGCCGCCCGCTCCCGGACACGGTCAGGTGGTCCCATCATGTAGCCGCCCATCTCCGCTATCCGATAGCACAGTCGCCTTGTCACTCGCACGCCACAGCAAGCCAAAGCATGCCCTATGTCACGCACTGCTGTCCACTGTGCCCTGCCATGCCCTCACGCTACTGTCGGTAGGCGCCATTCAAATTCGCAATGCGTGGTCCGTCTTGAGTCAATTCTTTGCGTCAGTAGCTAGGTCACGAAGTTATCTAAACGCCCAACCCACATACAGAACTAGAGGTGCATGATGGCCGACCAATTTGGCATTTCCATCGCCACCGGTCAGCTCGTCGCCATTGTAGAGCACGCTTGGGGTAAGTCTCCACGATCGGTATTAGTTCGATTGCTCGCGCTCTTGGACTACCCTGGACCTGCCGGTGTCGATGCTCATCATAGTTTGGCGGGTGGTGTCGCCGGCGTTGGGAATGGCACACTAGTGCCAGTTCGGTGCACCGCCGCCCTTCACCGCACACATGGCCAGCCTCCTCCACGGCTTCACCACAACAACCAACCATTGCAGCGGGACCTAGGTGAGGCCTAGTACCTTCTCTACCCCTCCGCTCTCCTAGGTTTGTAGCCATATCGCCGGAACACGAGCGCCTTGGTCGCCATTCATGTCTGCATGTGGGCAGACATGCCCCTACACGCCGCTGCCCTAACCATGGGTCATTACGGTCCTGTGTGGTCGCGCGGACCCCGCGCTGGCTCTGCAATGCTCGCAGCTGGCGTCCCGCTGCCTTGGAGCCTCCCCCGGCCGGGTCTGGCCACCGGTCGACCAGCTCTATGCTATGCTCTATCCCAGGGGTGGTCGGGGACCAGGGTAATGCGAAGATGGTGTAATGGTATTCTCTCCAGGAGATGATGCAATGGGCTTGTTATTTAGCTGATGGTGGATGATCTGAAGATGCAGACACTAACTTTTTAATAAATCTTACCCAGGCAAGCCCCGATGCATAACCCCTACTTTTCTGCAGTTTAAATTATATTTGTGCATTAAGTTTTAAGGAATTGAATGAAACCCACTTGCATATATATCTTTATCCTATGAGTCTTACTAGTATGACAGGATCATGTAGAATGCTATGCTACAGGACTCTGGTAGAAGTCGAGTGATTGTCTGTCACTCGCGAGAGATAGGAGATATATTATTGGATTATCATCACTTGGAAAAATATAAATGGTGGAAAAGAAAATGGTGACCGGGTAGGGATATGGTTTGGGTATTGGTGGGTGTAAGAAGTTGTGTCGCCGCGGATGCGGGTCATAGCTTGGTTACACCGTTTTTCCCTGTCTGGTCGGTTAAGGACCGATCGTTGCATAAGACTCTAGGCAGGTCCTAGACTTATTATCCTGAGCACATACTTGTGTATGGGTGCTTGGAAGACTTATTTCTCTCTTATCGCGGATCTGGCTCTTTCCGGACCGACTGTTAGGGTTTTATTTTGGTGGAGGAGGTCCTTGCACCGCACTAAGTCCGGGACTCAGGGGCGGGGGCTTGGAGTCCTAGTTTGGACGGGGACCTAGACACCCAGGACAGGAGAGTGATGGGTTGGTCCTGCTTGTGCCTGGGGTACAAGCGGGGTGTGTGTTTTTGGGGTACCTAGCTGGGGGCATTGATTTGCGAATCGTCGAGCGATCCGGTACGGCTTGTCTGCGGTTTAGCATCGTAGTAAGAACTGAAAGATGAAAGATGGATGATGGAAAAAGGAACGCTGATTGCTTACCACCTGCTTGAAAGTAGCACAGGTGCTTACATAGAATGGTTAGCTAATGAACCAATGCGGCTATTAGTAAAAATCGAATATAAGGACGCACGCTTAGTAATGCTTCCTGCAAATGCAATAAACCCATAAGCCAGATAGCCTTGCATATCCTTGGAGTCTTTTCTTTCTTTCTGTCGGGTAAGTCTTGCTGAGTACAATTGAGTACTCAAGGTTTTATTCCCCCTGTTGCAGGTGACAAGGTGGAGACTTAAGCTGACTATTGTGTGTGGATTCCTCCTGGTGGGCTCAGCGATGATTCCTTTACGCTGCGATCGTAGTTTTATTTATAACTCTTACTAAATGCTTTTAATAAATAAAAGTTTCATAATCTGTTGTTGTAGTTTATGTAGCAATACTTCATCATGTCATGATTAGATATTTGTTTCCGCTGTAATTCTGCTCACATGTTTATATTCCGCTGTTCAATTAAATTGTTCATAAACTCTAATAATATGATTTCATTCCGCTGTTATATTAATAAATATTATACTCTGATGTTGTATTAAAAGTGATGCAAGAAATGGTTCAGAATGGTGTAAGCTTTATTCTCTCATTTGTGATCCTGAGGGCAAAAATGTGGATTTTTAGGTTCTCCCCTGGGGTGTGCCCGACGGAACCGAGTAATTTAGTGTTCTCCTTTGGGTGCTTAGTGTCTAATGAAAGACAAGCACTCCTGGGAGGCATTAGATTAGGCGGTTCTACCACACTCCTCTAATCCAGTTATTCTTCAAAAACTGTATTACGAGAAAAGTGAAAAGGAATTAAATGCTGCAGTACAAAAAGATGTGAGCAGTTTCTTCGAAAAAGTAAGAAAGCGAAGAGAAGCGAAGGAGAACCTAGAGAAACCGTACTTCTACCTACCTCCAGATCTTCTAAGAAAGAAGGCGGACCAGAAAAAATGGGAATCTCAAAAGACCCTGCCAAAATCGAACTACGATCGCTCTCTCACCAAGTCATTTGAGGCAACGCAAAAAAAGACTAGAGCAGAGAAAGGTGTTGCACAACTCAGACAACAATCGCAACAATCAGTCCTCCCTCTTATCATTCGTAATGAATATGGTTCAAACTTAGACTCACTGGACATCGATTTTGAGGCCCTGGCTCGGTTTTACGAGGATATCGGTTTGGACCTTGCCCAAGTGCTCGCTAAAGGACCATCTGCTCCGAAAGTAGATCCTTGGAAGAAATTTGAACATGGAAAGAGTCTATACAACCCTGAGGCCTTAGGTGAACTGGGTACGCAAATGTACCTGCTAAACAAGTGGTACATGGCGGCGTGTGAACGGGGAGATAACTTTATTTTCGTTAGAGTTAGAAACCAACATTACTTTCATGGCGATGACGTTATATACGTCGAGTTTTTAGAATTACACCAACTATGCCACCTGGACTCTCTCGACAAAAGTCTCATTAGCTGCTATTGTCTGTAAGTGTGATTATTTTCTACTATTAAAGTGTATATATATAAAGCTATATGTATATATATAAAAATTATATATCCTCACACTATATTTTTATATATGCAGATATGAGATGATAGAACTTAGAAAGAAAAAGGATAATGATGTTGGTTTCATTGATCCAAATGTCGTATTCAAACACCCTAATCCCCCGCCTCAATGGAAAGCTGAACTCGAGAAAAATCTCATGAGGTTCTTAGTGAACCAACAAAATAAGGACATACTCTTCTCCTACAACTTCAAGTGAGTGTTAAATAATTAATATCGATCATATGGACATTTGTTCAATTATCTCCCATATATATATATATAATTCAATTAACACCATGTATGCTTTTAATTCACCGGATCTTTTTTCTCGTAAAAGTGGGTTCTAAGGCAAGAACAGGGGAACAACTACTGTGGATACTATGTTTGCGAGTTTATCATAGCGTACGCAAAAAGAACTCCTGAAGAGACCCTCAAAGTACGTTATATAAATATATTCATATATTCATAATTTCTTTTAATTGCTCATATATATAAGTAATCACGTGACCAACACACATATATATATATATATATTAATACTTTTCCTTTAACTTTTATTGAAGACTCTATGGTTGAAGGAAAAAGTCATACGACGTGACCAACTGAAACCAATTCAAGAGACCATAGCAGGATTTCTTAATGACCAGGTCTTAAACTCCGCCGACGAGTTCTACAATGACGTGAACGAAACATGGAAGCCAAACCAGATGGAGTGAATTTGTTATCCCAAGGATATGATAGAATATACAATAAAAGATTTATTTGTAATATATATATACATATTATATGTACATAAAATAACGTACAATATATGTATATGCATGTAATATATACGTTAGTTTCATACTTTAGTTTGTATAAAATGTTCGAACATTATAAGCGTGTACAATACATATATTATTAGTAGCGTAGAATGCGTATTCGAAAACCTATTCGAAAACCAAAATGAATTATCAATTGAAAATAGAAACAAAAAATAAAAAAAAACCTTTAGTCCCGATTGGTAATACCAACCGGGACTAAAGGAGAGGCACTTTAGTTCCGGATTCGTGCTCTCAGTTGGGAAACCGGGACTTAAGGGGTTTCTCAACCGGAAGTACAGCTCGTTTTTGTACTAGTGTGTTTTCAGACGTGCTTTTTTTTCCTCTAGTCCAAAGCTGTCGGTGCTACCTGCTACGTGCTAAGTTCTGCTCTAGCAATTTCAGATGAGCCTTGGCCTGAGACTCTGGTCGTGTGTTCGGGAGGAGGCGTCACATGGACGAGTGACATCAGCTATCCTATGCATGATTTTCGTCAAAACACAAATGGATCAAAAAACTATGCTGACAGGATGTAATCTGTTGTTGTGCTTGCAGAAAGCTCCAATCGATCTAGTTTACAAAAGAGCGTTGTAAACCGTCAGCTTCCCAGGGTGTGCCACTTGGTGGGATGGGGTGTGTGCTAATGCCATTGCTTATCTGAACTTCATACTTCGATGCATTCCGGAGGACTTTATATCAGCAGATTGGTTTTGCAGGAGTGGTAGCATTTCTAGAGGTTTTTAGGGTTGAGATCATACCCGGTCTGTGTGAGAGTTCGTCGGTCATGGAGAATCAGTTTTCTGTAATGCTTCTTTCTTATCTCGCTGTACGTTGCTTGCTATTAGACTTCAGATTGCTGTATGATATGTGTGTGCAATGCTTTCAGTACTCTTGAATCTTGATGGGTATGAAGGTATGTCCTTTTGAGTACCATAGATGCTCAAAGTATCACTTAAGCATACATGTTTTGACTTCCACTCGCAAATGGGTTATCATATTTTAAAAGTACGTGAGCACTGTAATTTTTTGGGGAGCAAGATAAGATGATATTTCTTTGCTAAGCTGTCATAACACGCCTGGGATGGTTGCTTGATCTTCACAACTGGCACTTGATGGTGGGCTGGTGACACTTTCTTTTTTCACTGATATATGAACTATGGTTGTTGGGCATTTTTTGATATATGAACTATGGACCTTTTGCTATGCATACCTTCAATAATGCATTTCATTTCTTTAGTAGGTATAGTAACTTTTAGGTCGTGCTCCTTTCATGTACCTTTGATTTAGTTTATGATATTTTGGGAAGACAGTAATTTAGCTGAGTGTATTTGAGCTTGGTTTTCTTAGCTGGTGCTAAGTTGTTTTTGTTCATTAGCTGAGTGTATTTTTCTTAGTTTGTAGTTTTTATAGGTTTTTTTAATAGAGCTCATTTGATGTTCAGAGTGTGAATTTGAGTGTTTAGGTTGTCTGATGTTTTTTTGTTTTTGTATTTTTTATGTTTAGATCGGAGTATGCCTCTGCTTACCTCTTCTTTCTTTTATGTATAAGTTTTTGTTTTGCTGCTGCAGTGTTCTTAAAAGTTGATGAAACATTGGCCTCGTTCGCGTGCCCTTAAACCCGGCTTAATCTGCTTCTTTTTTCATCCGAAACAATGTTTTTCTCTCACAAATTCCTCCAGCATTCTTCCAAACCATCCAAATTCCTCCAGAATTCCTCCACCTTCAATATTTTTCTATTGCTAAACTGAACATAATTTGGTACAGAAAGCCACATAGCTATTTTGTTAACCGGAGTTCCCTTCAAAAAATATGTTAGTATAAAGTTCCTGAATTTCGAAAGTAAAGTTTTAAATTTCAAAGTTTTAAATCTTAAAGTACAAAGTTTTTAAGTGTGTTAGTATAAAGTTTTTGAATTTTAAAAATATAGTTTCAAATTAAAAGTTTTAAATCTTAAATTACAAAGTTTTAAATGTACCAGTAGAGAGTTTATAATATGATAGTTCAAAGTTTATAAATTCTGAGTGTAAAATTTTGAACCTAGCAATACAAAGTTTATAATGTGATAGTTGAACGCTTTGAACCTAACAGTACAAAGTTTGTAACGTGATAGTTCAAAGTTTATAAATTCTGAGTGTAAAATTTTAAACCTAGCTGTACAAAATTTATAATGATAGTTCAACATTTTGAACCTAGCAGTACATTATAGTTCAAAGTTTATAAATTCAGAGTGCAAAATTTTAAACCTAGCCGTACAAAGTTTATAATGTGATAGTTTAATGTTTTGAACCTAGGATACAAAGTTTATAATGTCATAGTTCAAATTTTATAAATTCTGAGTGTAAAGTTTTGAACCTATCAGTACAAAGTTCATAATATGATAGTTCAAAGTTTTGAACGTAACAGTATAGAGTTTGTAATGTCATAGTTCAAAGTTTATAAATTCTGAGTGTAATGTTTTGAACCTAACAGTACAAAGTTTATAATATGATAGTTTAAAGTTTTGAACCACTAGTACAAAAATTGTAATGTGATAGTTTAAAGTTTATAAATTCTGAATGCAAAGTTTTGAACCTAGCAGTACAAAGTTTATTAAGTGATAGTTCAAAGTTTTGAATAGTATAAAGTTTGTAATGTCATAGTTTAAAGTTTATAAATTGTGAGTATAAAGTTTTGAACCTATCAGTACAAAGTTCATAATATGATAGTTCAAAGTTTTGAACGTACAAGTATAGAGTTTGTAATGTCATAGTTCAAAGTTTATAAATTCTGAGTGTAATGTTTTGAACCTAACAGTACAAAGTTTATAATATGATAGTTTAAAGTTTTGAACCACTAGTACAAAAATTGTAATGTGATAGTTTAAAGTTTATAAATTCTGAATGCAAAGTTTTGAACCTAGCAGTACAAAGTTTATTAAGTGATAGTTCAAAGTTTTGAATAGTATAAAGTTTGTAATGTCATAGTTTAAAGTTTATAAATTGTGAGTATAAAGTTTTGAACCTAGCAGTGCAAAGTTTATAATGTGATAGATCAAAGTATTGAATTTAGCACTGCAAAGTTTGTAATGTGATAGTTTAAAGTTTATAAATTCTGAGTGTAAAGTTTTGAACCTGCCAACACCAAGTTTATAGTGTGATAGTTCAAAGTTTTTGAACCTACCAGTTCAAATTTCTAATGTCATAGTTGATTATAAATTCTGAGTGCAAAGGTTTGAATCTAGCAATACAAAGTTTATAATGTGATAGTTCAAATTTTTTTGAACCTAGCCGTACAAAGTTTGTAATGTCGTGTTGAAAGTTTATAAATTCTGGATCAGTTTTACATTTCATAGAATTCATATTTTTTTTACATACAAAAAATGTAATGTTCAACATAATTTCATGCATTTTTTATTTGCTTACCTTGTCTTTTTTTTCAGGGTATTAATGACAACTATTTAGCAATGAAAAACGGAAGCCACATGTGCTTTATATTAGCTATTTGCAAAGTCTTATATATCTCGACAAATAAGATGTACTCCTTTCTCTAGTATTTTTGCTAATAACCATGCATGTCTTTTATGAACTATTTTTTATTTTTCTGTATCGATTGAATTATTAATCCTATATAAAGTATTATGGAACAAAAGATATTATGAATTTTGAAAATACTACTTCTACTTCCATATGGATGGCAAACCATCTTCTCGCTCTTTTCATCTCCCACAAACCCGCTATCCCAAAAGAGAGAAAAAAAAAACTTGTAGAATCTAAATCAGCCCATTGGCCCAAATCTAGACAGGAAAAATGTCAAGGGGCCGGCCCAGAAAAAAGCTAGACATGAGAAGATAGAAGCCTGCTTTGTGGCCCATGAATAGGTTTCTAAAAAAACGTATCGCACCAACTCGTCGTCTGCGCGTATGCATACGTGCGCTACTCGGGACTCCAGGCACGCGCGCTGATACTCGTACTAGCGTACTCGTGAGGACCGAGGCACGAGCCCGTGAGGGTACGGCCCTTTCCCCGCCGATTGAGTGGGCTGGACCTGGATTTGAAGTAGTAAATCTTGAAGGGCCAGCAAGTAGCCATGGGCTCAGAACCCGTTAAGTGGCCCTGTACGTGGGCTGGTTAAACCAGCCCAACCCGGAAACCAGCCCACGATAAACCGTGTTTGGAGACCCGCACGGGTTGGTTTGGTTACGGTCCACACCACGGTACCCGTCTTCTACCTCTAGCAACTGACCGAACAACGAAGTCGCCGCTGCCGCTAGCGAGATGGGCACACCTGATCCTCAAGTCTGTCTTTTTTTTTTTATGGTGCAACTATTGTATTCAGATGTTTTAAAAGTAGATTAGGTATTGCATATGAGATGTACGTGAGAAGCGGCCGGCGGCGCAGGCGACGTTCAGCACGGTATGAGCCCACTATTGGTGTGCTCGCTCTCAAGCCTAACTCGTATCCGTTGGGTATGGCCCTTTCCCCACGCGCCGTTTGAGTGGGCTGGACCTGGATTCAAGTAGTAGTCGTAAACATTGAAGGCCCAACTCGTATCCGTTGGGTCCACCTTCGTGGCAATCGCATTTGTACTGCAGTGGGCTGAAAACCTGTTAGGTACACAACTGGGCTGCCGATGCATCTTCCTTTTTTGGATCTTTTTTTTATTTGACATCTTTTTGGTGACAAAACGAATTTGGATTTGAAATATTTATGCCGTTCCCTCCACGTGACAAAACGAATTTGTCTTCTGCGTGCACGGACGTAAAAGATGTTTGTGTGAATAATCTGTCTACTGCTTGTTGGAAGCAAATACATATATTCAAACATTTCGATGACTTTTATTTTATTATATTCTATATACGATCCTTTTCAGATACTGCTCGGATCTTTGGGCTAGCTGGAGAGGGACCCAAATCGAACCTTTTCCCTTTCTGTGTTGTCACCGTCGTTGACGCATATGACTTGGTCCTTATTAGTCAGCTTAGGCGGCTAGCTAGCTTATCGCATTCACAATCTCACATCGATTAATTGCGACGAGAGAGACGCAATGGCGGCGTCGCCGTCGTCCAAAGACTCCAAGCAATGCAATGCGCGCAATTCATGCGAGTCTAGCAGTCTCGTCTCGTCTCGTCCAGATGAGACCGGCACGGGGTTTCCCATGCCCAAATGATCCTTCCCGAGACGCATGGCTTAGCTGCACATGATGTATGTGTGATGATCACCAGGGGTCTGCCTAATCCACCTCACCTCACATCAAATTAAAAGAGATGAACAAGCTAGAGTACAAAGACACAAACTCAAGCTAATAAACACCGTACGCGTACACACGGGCAGCTTGCTTCTTTCGTTCTTTCCATCCTTCCTTCTCACCAAGTCACCATCTACGTTTCAATTTGTCATTTAACTTATTTATTTACACTCCTGCCCCAATTAATTGTCCCGAGCATGTGACTAGTCATCCTTAATATATATACTCATCTAACGGTCCTGAAATACAAGGTATTTTTTTTTATTCTCTCAAGTCAAAACATGAAGTTTCATCAAGCTTTTTTTTTTTTTGGGGGGGGGGGGGGGGGGGGGGGGCGGGGACAATAATACTTATGATGTCAGATCATCTTTATTAGGTACATTATATGCCCCGTTCGTTTGAACTATTTATCAGTCATGGTAAAATATTTTTTCTAGAAACCATCAGCCGAACAGCATCGAAATATACTTTCATAAATTATCTCCCTAATATCGTGGACATTAATACTATTTTTTTTATATGGAGAACAACATAAAATACATTGTATTTTAGAACGGAGGGAGTGAGTAGAAAAAATAAAATCTTGCTTTTCTCCTCACAAGAAGCAGTAGTCCAAATAAACTCCAAAGTGGAAAACCGGCACAGGTGTAGATATATATAGTGGATGTCTGCGTCGCGGCAGGGCGGTCGGTGCTTTTCCCTTCAACGGCGGCTCTGTTCAAGCCGCTTGTGCTGATTTGCACCCTGTTGGTTTCGTCGTAAATGATCGTGAATTATTTACTGCTGCCTGGTTTAGTGTAAGAGAAAAATATTGTTCTAACTTATAATCTACAATCGTATATGAGCAAACGAACAGGCTGTTGTATGACTGATTTGTAAAGAGAGAAAATAATATACCATGACTAATAAACCAGCTTATAATGGCAACCGAACAGAGCCAACATTCTGCCCTCAGCAAATCGCCCAGAATCATATGCATGCAGTTCGTTCAAAGCTGGTTGGCTATCATGTAATAAAGCTGGGGGCAAATTCAAATTAGGAAGGTTCCATCTATCTATCTATTATTATTCTTCAGCTTTATCTAGCTAATTTCCACACAGCATCATATGCAACGACCTGCTGCTGCTCTCTCTGTGTGTGTGTCATCCTTTGGAAATTGGAATATATAAAACGTCACAGTCACCAACTAGATATAGGGAGCAGTATATATATGCGACGATGAAATTTTTTTCCTCAGCGGCTACTTATAAATTAATAAGCTAGCTATTAATTACTGGAGAGGGAAATGTGTGCATAATTAAATTGCATAGCTAGATAATGTTTATTTGTTTTATGTGGTGTTTACTTATTTGAATAAAGACATAATGTCACCACCAGAGAATCTCATATGGCTTTTGCAAAAAAAAAAAAGTGAAAGAAAGAAATTTACAAAACCCAGTCACTAAATAATAACCACTCAACCTAGTCACATTTCCATTACTGGGATAATACCTGTGCAATCAGTAACTCGGGTTTTCCAACTAGGAAAATTTACAAAATTCATGCGCGCAGCATGTAATTTAAATCATGAGGAAAGTGACAGACAGCAATGGCATGCATGAACTCTGCCATTAGTCGATTTTTCCAGTCCTATGAACTGTGATGTGTGATTAACACATGATGTCACCTTTAATTTCCCAAGACGGCCCCAAGTGCAGCAAGAGGTTAGGGATCAGGGGATTAGTCACCGGTGATTGGGAGGAGGATGACGGTGCGGGCCCGTCACGCCATGGAGACGAGCTTGTAGAAGAAACTAATATTTTGGAGAAGGCGAGGAAGAAGAAACATTTAACATTAGTAGTGCACTAATAAGGAGTACGTGTCGTCATGGATGATCAACAATCACTCGGGTTTAATTTGTAGTCGACAGTCAAAACAAAATCCAAGAGGTCAAGGAAAATATATAGGAAGTTAAAACTGTTGTTGTTTACATTCTATCTCTGTACATAATATATATATTTCCAGTGGGAAATTCAAGAAATGCATCACACACCTCGCCTAGCTCGTTCCCCAAATGAGTCACAAAAAAAATAGCCGTTCCCCAAATGAAACTAATTAAAGAATATACATCATCGTCATCAGACGTTTGATATATGCACACGCACGTACGCGCTACTTGTGGACGACCACGTCGACCAAGGGCGGCTGCGGCGGCGCACCGGCGGACTCGGATGAGCCTTTGCCCGGCGGCAGCAACGGCGGCGGCGCGCGGGAGACAGAGCTGAAGCGGAGCGCGAGGCAGACGACGGGCGGGGTGCCGGCGAGGACGAGGCCGAGCGGGACCATCCACAGCTGCGCGTAGGACGGGTGGAACGCGACGGCCCACCACGCCAGCAGCGCCGCGCCGGCCATGGCGGCCGCGGTGAGGCACACGTCGACGGCGGCGGATTCGGCGGCGACGACCGCTGCGGCTGCCTCGCGTCGGCATGCCGCCGCCGGGTCGTCCCCTTGGCGGCGGTCGCCGACCTTGACGACGGCTGGCAGTGGCGCCGTCGCCACCGCCGCTGGCGCTTTCTTGCTGCTGCTCGGGTGCTGGTGGTGCATCGTCTGCATCGGGAGCATCATGTGGATCAGATCACGACGTGATCCATTGAGCTCTTATACTAATTTATATAGGCAGGCAGGAAGCCAGGAAGGTGCATGCTGCCTAACCGCTGCATGAAAAGTGGTCAGATCCGAACAGTGAATACTGAATGAAAAGCAGCAGCTACCTAACCGCTGCATCACCTGGGACTTGCATTATGCAGTGGAGGCGTATTTTTTTTATATATTCTATATATACAGTTTAGTATATGCTCAAAGAACAGTTTACTACGTACTCACCTAGCATATAGTAAAATGGCCACCTTACACCCCTAACGGATTCATTTGGTTTGAGCCTTGTGAAACACCTCTTCAGTATCTGTGCAACAATCTCTATATACCCTAGCTCTTTAAAACGAGATGTCTAGGATATTATACATGGTTCACACAAGTTTGTCTGAGTTGAAACCAAACATGACATGCTCTCTACATGTATCAACTTTTTCCTGTGTGTGTATCAACTTAGCTTTTGCGATGATACGTTGCACCGGCGGCCCTGCTGAGCCCCAGTGAGCAGCGGTGGCAGCTATAGAGGTTTTGTCACGTGCGTCTTGGTCTCTTCGCTCTCGGACCTGCTAGTGCGGCATGCGTATTTGAATTTTGATGAAGACCCCGTCCCGTTTCTTCTGTCACGTTTTGGACTATCTATGTGTATCTCTATATCTATCTATATCTATCTCTATTACACATAAAAAGACTCTAACATCATCATCTACCCAGTGATACCAAATCTTATTCCTACTAACGCATCCGTGTCAGATACGAATCACCCTCCCCTCGGAGCTCCTGTGTCTGCAGATCCACGTATCCATGTCAGATATGAAGTCCTTGGAGCTCACGTGTCCACATCCGATTACTGAGGTTCGGCTTAAAATATTATGACCTCGGTGCAACACAAGGGTATATATCTAGTTATTATTAAAAATTTGATGGACACTCCATCGCGTTTTCTCGCCATCCTCGGCTGGTATTAAATCGGCTTATGCTGATTTGTACGATTAGTTTGTTGTGAGAGAAAAATATTGTTCTACGACTGATTTGTATGAATTAAAGTCGGCTGAATAGCACGAGGGGACAGAGCCCTGATAACAAACTTTTGCACACTTTCGTTGCGTGGGCGGTGCGCTGCCTACGACCAATGGCACTCTGACAGAGATGGTACGGTCCACATATTTTTGTTTATCTAAGTTCTTGGATACAGCTACCGAATAGATAAATAGTACTAGTAGATCGATACAGCTACCGAATGTCTACATCCTGTGTGTCGGTCACGCATCTATATACCGTCTCCATCGAGGATGTATATAGCGAAAATACATAAACATGTATGCATGGGCAAATTAAAGAATTAATCAAGACGCTGGATTGTCATCTAAAGAATGGAGAAAGCCGTTTCTTACCGGTGGAAAGCCCTGCCAACTCCCTTTATTCTTACGTAGCCGGGAATAGAAGTTCGAGAATAAAGGGTTAGTAGCCAGGAATAGAAGTGGACCTTATATCAACCGGAACTAAAAAGGTAGCCACGCCAGCGTCTGGGCTGGCCCCTTTATTCCCGGTTGGTATTACCAACCGGGACTAAAGGGTTTTTTTTCTTTTTTGCTTATTTCAATTGATGATTCTTTTTTGTTTTAATTTGGTTTTTGAATACGCATTATTCGCTGCAAAGTAATATACGTATACACGCGCGTACTGTAAAGTTTTCGCTCGATCAATGCACGCAAGCAACACAAGTAAAAGTAAACTAAAACATAATATTACATTTCATCGTCACATGTAAAGTTTGCATTAATTGTATATTTCATCATCACATGTTCTTTGGATCAATATGAAATTTGGCGTTCATCATCACATATTTGGGTCATAGTAAAACTCGCCGCCGGGAGTTAAGACCTGATCATTCAGAAATCCACCTATTGTCTCTTGGATTGCTTTGAGATGGTGTGTGTCCAGGATTTTTTTCTTCAACCAACGAGTCTTCAATTTGAGATATAAGATAAAGAAAAAGTATATTAGTATATATATATATATATATATATATATATATATATATATATATATATATATATGTATGTATGTATGTATGTATCAAGAATAATGATAAATAAATTGTATCTATCACGAATATATATATATATAAATATATGTATGAAGAATATATATATATATATATATATATATATATATATGTGTGTGTGTGTGTGTGTGTACACTTACCTTTTTCCCTCTAGACTGTTCTTTTTTAGCACGCTCTCATGAACTCGCAAACATAGTATCCATAGAGATTGGTCCCCTGGGACTGCAGCAGAACCCACTTTATGAGAAAAAGATTCGTCATCATCCGAGCATAGGAAAATTGAACTAAGGTAGGTATATAGTACTTACTTTGTATAGCACTACTTTCAGTGGCACTTTGCGTTTCATATGGTGTTCCTGATAGACCTTTTCCCAACAACTACCAAATAACATAAAAAATATTTGGATCATTAATTTGCATGCAGAGAGACTAGAATAGTTTTGCTAGTGAGACTGCAATTACCTCTGAATAATATATATCATCTCTTGGAACTCTTTTTGCTCTTTTCTCATCGAGTCCTAGATGCCTAGAAGACCTTTCTCCAGATCGAGTTCCATCAATATCCAGTGTTCACTGCCATGTCCATTAACACTCATTAATTAGTTCACAGGTACAGTGAACATATATATATATATATGGATACACGATCATCGACATTATGAACACTTACCTGAAGTTGTAGGGGAAGAGTATACATTTCTTGTCACGTTGCTTCTCTAAGAACATCTTGATATTGGCCTCCGTTTCTGCTTTCCATGTTGGTTGGGGTTTAGGGTTTTTGAATACGATATGTGGATCAATGAAACCAATATCAGTACACCCTCTCTTTTTGCACTCTCCTATCTCAAACCTGCATCATATATATAGAGTAAGAATAATAAACACAGACATGTACGTACGTAGCGACTTATTATTAATTAGTAGAAAGAATCACTTACAGACAATAGCAGCTGATGAGAGTCTTGTCGAGAGAGTTCCGGTGGACTAGTTGGTGTAATTCAGCTAACTCAATATACATAACGTCATCGCCACAGAACCAATGGTCGTCTTTGATTCTGACAGAAATATAGAACTCTTTCCGGTGACACGCGTCGAGGTACAAGGTGTTTAGCTTGAACAATTGTGTACCCAGTTCATTGATGGTCTTAGGATTCCATAGACTCCTGCCATGCTCATATTTCTGCCATTCATCTGCTACCGGCGCACTTTCGAAGAGGAAATCGCCAAGGTCGATACCTCTCATAGCATAAAAGTTAGCAAGTTCTGCCATATCCACTTCTTTATCAGTAGGTATTTCCATCATATCCAGCATATCTATGTTTGAACCATATTCATTAGCAATAACTAGAGGAGGGACTGATTGCAATTCTTGTTCTCCGAGTTGTGCAATAGTTTTCCCTGCTTTAGCAGCTTTCTTGATTATTTTGCTAAGAGTGTGGTCAAAGTCTGATGGTGGCGAGGGCTTACGAGCTTGCCGCCTCTTTTTCTGCTTAGCTTCCACCATCCGCCTTAGTTTAGCAGGAGGTAGGTGGAAGTGCTTCTGCTCCTGCTGCTTCCTCTTCCCTGTGCCTGAGAAGAATGCTTCGACGTTTTTTTAACAGCGTCATCTAACTCCTCTTTACTCATTTCACCAGGCAATTTCTATGGAATTGGCCTTGGTTTCACGGGGGCCTTCTTGGTCGTCTTCGCCGGCGGGGCAGATGGCTTATTTGTTTGCAGCCGTCTTCCCTGGTTCATGGGAGGAGGTGGGGGAACAAGCGTTGGAGACCTTCGAGGCGGTGTTGAGGAACGCCTTGGAGGCAGTGGCGGCGGCGGTGGAGACCGTCTTGGAGATGGTGGGGATGCAGCCGTGTCTTCTACCCCATCGTAACCGCCGCCTAGAGCACTATGCTGGTCTGGTGATTGTACTATTGGACTTAGGTTGGGGGAGGCCCTGCTGTGTGCGTACAGAAGACAATGAGTCAATTGTTATTTAAGAGGCAATATAAAATTAATAAAAAAATTGTTTCGTTTACTTTCATCCGTACCTATTGTGCAGCAATGGCTTCCCAGGAATATTGATGTAGCGCTTGCGCCATGCAATGAATGACTTCTCTGCTTCTCCCACGGTCTTCTCCCCATCACCTCCATGAATGTCAAGAGGCACATCGCTAAAACCTTCAATAGCTTTATCCACCGAGACGGTAGCATATCCAGCTGGTACTACTGCCCCATGGATTCTTGGTGTCTTGGTACGGTCGATAGGGTTTACAACACCAATAGCCACCTTCACTGTGCCATTATCTTTTGGAATGTGCAACTCACATGATGTAAAAGGTTCAGTGACATCATCCATGGGGAAGTGTAGCTCTACATCTTTTATGGCATCAGGCAGCTCCGTAGAAGCACAACTGCTTCTCAACTGATCGGAGCTAATGTTGATTCCTAGAGCTATTGTAATCCCGTGGGCACTCAATTGTATTTGCACTTGCCTTACGACTTCCTCTTGCATTTTCGCTTGCATTTCTTTTTCTCGCCTTTGTGATTCAAGCACTGCTTCCCGTGACTCAATAACATATTGCTGGAAGATGCAGATCCCCTCTGCCTCCTCATCCTTCTGTCTCTGGTGGCTTCTGTACGAATCGATCCATTCAGGGAAACCTTGCACCCACAGAACGGCCCCTTTGCCTCTAGTTCGTCCACAATGCTCAGCAGTCCTGATGGAATATGTTAGTTCATCTTTCTCTCTGTTGGGCCAGAATAGTCCACTATCTCTAGCTTTTAGAATTTAAATCAACCTTTCTGTTGCTCTTTCGAGTTTTGTGCCATGGACAAGCTTCCTGGTGACTGGGTCCAATCCTCCCCCATGACCTAAAAACCAACGCTTTGTGCGTTCAGGCCACAGTGCTGATTCAGGTATGACCCCCTTGGCAATAAGGTCTGCTTCTATTTTTGCCACTTAGGAACGGAAGTCACGTAGCCACCTGATCCCATGTTATGGTGGTATTGCTTTTGTTTGGAATTCTCTTGGTTCCTTCTCGCCCGTTCCGCGCCCTCTTCTGATGTCTTGTACTATACAAATTCCTCCTAGTAGGGCCTTGCCTTCGTGATTGGGCCCTTATCGTTACAATTTGGAGTCTTGTTCTTGTTGACGTATGATTTGTATAGCTACTTCTTCCAAGATTAGAATTGGGTGGCCATCTTCTTCATTGTCCAGTGCCTAACTCACTCCGTCAACCTTTCATGGGTGATGTCTTCATGATAATCATCTGTTTGGAGCGTGAAATGTGCAAGAACATCTTGCCAAATCAGCTCCTTGTCCTTATCAGAGACATAACTAATATGAGGAGCATTGTTATTTTTTTCCATTCACGGGCATTGATGGGGAGCTTGTCCCTTATAAGGTACCCACAGTGGTACATGAATTTTTGTGCATATTGTCCTAGTTGTTCGCCTGTAGCCATGTTGAATTCTGAGATGATGTAGTGGCCTTCCAACGGCTTTTTGGCCCCTCGAACATTCTTTGTGTTCCCCGTCATCGTCGTCGATCCAGACGGCTATGTACGCATAGAAACACAAAAAGTATTATAAAACGAAGGTCGATCCAGTGGGCTACATGTATATATGCATAATAAATAAATGAGAGCTAGATATTGAGAAATATATACCTCGCTGGAATTATCTTCATGAACAACTTTCTCAACAATATGATCGAGATTCAAGTATTGACTCCCGTCATCTTCCTGCTGGTCATTATCAACATCGGCACGATGTTCAGTGCCAGCATTGATAATATCCATCATTTCCGCCTCCAGGTCATCGTCTCTCGGGTCGGCCATAAAGAGCCTAAACAATTATAAAACAATAATTATGCAATTAGGGTTTCATAGACATTTCATGCACATTTCATAGATATATAATTTTTTTCATACTCCACAATAGATTTTTTCCTAAGTAAAAATTATACATGTCATATATATAATTTTAATGGATTACATATATATAGGGTGGTTTAGGGTTTAGCCATATAATTTCATACACATTTCATAGATATAAATATAAATTTATACATTTCATATATATATAACCCATTATTATAATTTCATACATATAAAATGAAATTTAATTAGTATTATACTTGTAAATTTATACATTTCATACATATAATTTCATACATATAAAATGAAATTTAGTATTATATATAACATTATATATAACATAAATTTATACATTTCATACATATAATTTCATATACTTCCATATACATTTCATATATATAAAAAATAAAATTTATAAATAATTATATACTTATTGATGGCTGAGGGCGGTGGTGCCTGCGCGGGGCGGCCAGCCAGTGTCGGTGGCTGGGGAAGCGAGCGCGGGCGTCGCGTGGAGTGTGCCCGTGGGGGGCCACCGTCGGTGGGGAGGCCGGTGGCACGTGGAGGCCGGCGTGGGCCGCGGCGAGAGGTGGCGCGCACGGGGCGTCGTGCAGAAGCTAGCGAGAGGTGGCGCGCGGGCATCGTGGAGTGCCCGCAGGGGGGCGTCGTCGGTGGGGAGGCACGCGCCGGCGTCGTGGAGTGCCTATGGGGGGCGCCGTCGGTGGGGAGGCTGGTGGCACGTGCAGGCCGGCATGGGGGCCGCGGCGAGAGGTGGCGCGCGTGGGGCGTCGTCTCGGGGGCTCCTCCGGTGACGGGCGCGGTGTCGGGGGCTCCTCCGGCGAGGAGGGCGGCGTCGGGGTGGCCGGGATCCACAATCTGATGACGGAGAGCCGAATCGGCGGCGACACGGCTCGCTGATGACGATGAAGTCGAAGACGAGAAGTGAGAGGAGGAAGAGAAGGGAGCTGGCGTATATAGGAGAGGGACCTTTAGTCCTGGCTCCTAACATTGCCCGGGACTAAAGGTCACCTTTAGTCCTGGCTCCAATAACCAGCCGGGACTAAAGGTCCTTTAGTCTTGGCTCCAACCACCAGTGGGGACTAAAGGTAATTTTTGGCGGGCCACCAAATGCAGCCCACCTTTCGTCCCAGGCCGTGATCGAAGCCGGGACTAAAGGGGGCTGGAAAATTCACTTCGCGCCAGTTTTTTGGTTGGTTAGTGTATTATATATATTTCTTTTTATTTAAATGTTAAATTCTTATTATTTTCTTAGTAAATTAAATACTAGGCATAATATTTTCTTTAAAAAGGTAATAAAATTTATTTTGATTTACTGCACACAAGAAAAATATGTGACCTAAACTATTGTCTTTTTAATTATAAATATTGAACATAATGCAACTAATAATCACTATTTTCGTTAATGAAAAAATATAGACTTTAATTAAAATCATTAAATCTATTGGTTTTTGATAGGAAATTTATTTTCACATTATTTTAACGTAAATCTTTAAGTTCTTCCTCAATAATTGTATAATTAATCGGTGAATTTGCGTGGAAATTCAATTAAAGTGTAAAAAGCACCAAACCAGCTCAGAAAAATCTCAAACTTGGCGGTAGCCTCACACAAGGCATTTGTAGTCTTGAGAAAAAGTTTGAGACCAATCTGGCACTAGAAAGCACATGGACCTAGGTGTATAGATAGGGTTCGACGAAAGGTTCTAGATACCTCTGTGAAGCACGTCGACTCCGCCTATGTCGAAATGGCTTGAATTTTTTTGGCAGTCATTTACCCCCAAAATATGGGCCCACACAAGATCTTAGATTTTTTTTTTGATAATTATGTTTATTATTACATTTTTCTTTGTGCCACGTGAGACGAAATACGGTGAATTATAGACTGAAAACACTAGAATTTTGCGTCGACCTCCACAGAGATTTGTCACCTAGGGCACAAGAGACCATTTGTCAAAGTTTGGCACCATTCCGGATCTTTTTGGGGGTGGACTCAGTTCAACATATAATTAATCGGTGAATTCACGCGGAAATTCAATTAAAGTGCAAAAAGCA
Source organism: Miscanthus floridulus (assembly GCF_019320115.1). Classification (NCBI taxonomy): domain Eukaryota; kingdom Viridiplantae; phylum Streptophyta; class Magnoliopsida; order Poales; family Poaceae; genus Miscanthus; species Miscanthus floridulus. Next base: position 4,811,234 of record NC_089592.1, on the reverse strand, counting down.
CCAAACCAGCTCAGAAAAAATCTCAAACTTGGCGGTGGCCCCACATAGGGCATTTGCAGTCTTGAGAAAAAGTTTGAGACCAATCCGGCACTAGAAAGCACATGAACCTCAGAAATCCCAGAGAACCTAGGTGTATAGATAGGGTTCGCCGAAAGGTTCTATATACCTCTGTGAAGCACGTCGACTCCACCTATGTTGAAATGGCTTGAAATTTTTTTGGCAGCCATTTACCCCCAAAATATGGGCCCACACAAGATCTTAGGTTTTTCTAATAATTATTTTTATTATTACATTTTTCTTTGTGTCGTGTGAGACGAAATATGGTGAATTATAGATTGAAAACACTAGAATTTTGCGTCGACCTCCATAGAGATTTGTCACCTAGGGCACAAGAGACCATTTAACAAAGTTTGGCACCATTTCGGATCTTTTCGGGGGTGGACTTAGTTCAACGTATAATTAATCGGTGAATTCACGTGGAAATTCAATTAAAGTGCAAAAAGCACCAAACCAGCTCAGAAAAATCTCAAACTTGGCGGTGGCCTCACACAGGGCATTTGCAGTCTTGAGAAAAAGTTTGAGACCAATCCGACACTGGAAAGCACATGGACCTTAGAATCCCAGAGAACCTAGGTGTATAGATGGGGTTCAACGAAAGGTTCTATATACCTCTGTGAAGCACGTCGACTCCGTCTATGTCGAAATGGCTTGAAATTTTTTTGGCAGCCATTTACCCCCAAAATATAGGCCCACACAAGATCTTAGGTTTTTCTAATAATTATTTTTATTATTACATTTTTCTTTGTGCCGCGTGAGACGAAATACGGTGAATTATAGATTGAAAACACTAGAATTTTGTGTCGACCTCCACAGAGATTTGTCACCTAGGGCACAAGAGACCATTTGTCAAAGTTTGGCACCATTTCAGATCTTTTCGGGGGTGGACTCAGGTCAACGTATAATTAATCGGTGAATTCGCGCGGAAATTCAATTAAAGTGCAAAAGGCACCAAACCAGCTCAGAAAAATCTTAAACTTGGCGGTGGCCCCACATAAGGCATTTGCAGTCTTGAGAAAAAGTTTGAGACCAATCTGGTACTGAAAAGCACATGGACCTCAGAATCCTAGAGAACCTAGGTGTATAGATATGGTTCGACGAAAGGTTATATATACCTCTGTGAAGCATGTCGACTCCGCCTATGTCGAAATGGCTTGAAATTTTTTTGGCAGTCATTTACCCCCAAAATATGGGCCCACACAAGATCTTAGGTTTTTCTGATAATTATTTTTATTATTACATTTTTCTTTGTGCCGCGTGAGACGAAATACGGTGAATTATAGATTGAAAACACTAGAATTTTACGTCGAAATATGGTAAAATAAAACTTAAAAACTTATGTGTGAAAATTATAATTTTCCCCTAAAATCTAAAACTATTTTTTCAACAAAAGACTCTAAAAATCAAAGTATACTTAAGAAAAGAATATAAATGAAACTAATAAACTAAAACTATTTGTTTTTTTTAATAACTACTGGCGGAAGCTTTATTCCCGGTTAGAGGTTATAACTAGGAACAAAGAGCAATATTTATTCCTGCCTAAAGCCTTCAGCCGAGACTAAACATTTAGTCCCGGTTAGTGGTTCTAGCCGGGACTAAATGTCGATCTTTAGTCCCGGTTATAGCCTCGAACCGGGACTAAAGGTTTGCCTGCCGAGCCAGCAGCGTTGGGCAGCGACCTTTACTCCCGGCTCGAGGGTATAGCCGGGATTAAATCTCCTTCACTCCCGGGTTCAAAAAATGCCGGGAGTAACTCCGAAAATGATGCCGAGACAAAAGGTTTGTTTTCTACTGGTGTAGTTTAGGAACAACTAGAAAATGCAAAAGAAAAAAAATAAAAACCATGCCCAGCAGATCTCCTGCCGATAGCTTTAAAAAACACAGAGAGATTGCAAAAACATACATATTTTCTAGGGTTCCTATTTTCTACATGCTTCATAGAGTAGAGCGACATAACAATAAAAACACCCCCAAAGAGCCCAAACAGAATCAATCAGTGCAGATTTGGTGCATTCGAGGCTCCACATATTCATCTTCTCGTAGACCCTGGACCTTGATAAGTTGGGAAATAAAGAAAATAAAATAATTGGGCTATAAAGGACACAAAACTAAAATTGATTATACATTTTTAATCATAATCGCTGAATGTAACATATATTACATATATACCACCAAGCTAGATTACTAGAGTACCGGATAATTTAGGTACTCTTTTTTTTCATGATTCTTAGATTCTTGAAATGATGTAAAAAATTTTCATTATTTTTAGTTATATACTTGCACATACTCCTCACTCAATAGCATACAGTCCTATGATTCTGCAATTCATCACTATTTCTCATAAAAAATAGACCACTCTTTCCTCCTTGTTGGCTGCAGCCACAAACTCGACGCCATGGCGGCCACACTGCAACAAACGGTGCTCGCTCTGGCACCGCAGAGAGCTTCGGGCGGGCAGGGCACGCGGCGAGGATTTTCCATCCAGGCATGCGGCGAAGACCTGTGGTGCACGAACTAACAAGTTTAGGGACCCATAAATACATTTTTAAAGTTTATTGACATATGTGACGCACGCTTACAAGTTCGAGGACCGCTCATGCATTTAACTCTTTCTACAATAAACCTCCAGCCATGGTGCTCTTTTTCTCCAATAGTGGCATGCATATTCATCCACTAATCAAATTGCATCCCACATGTGAACAAGACATCACAATGTCTTATGATGTGAGCCCCATTGAGTACGCCCTAGGTCTTGAAAGGTTACTTTCTTGTTTTTTTATTCTTCCTGTTTTACTAGAGTCAAATTGTAATATTTTTCCTCTTCCTATAAAAATTAAATTTTATTAATGATTTGCAATTGATTTTCACTTGTTATTGTAACCAGCCAACACCAATCTACCAAAATGATGTTGATGAATTTTTACGTAAACATGTTGAAAGTAGAAAAAAATATTGAGGACAAAACTAAAATGACCTACATTTTGAAATGAATGGAGTAATATACTTTTGTATAAACTTGTCAACATTAAATAAGTGTAATTCATAGAAAATAAACATGTAATTTGATCGGGAATATTTAACAGTGCAAACTATATTCGTCGTTAACAGTGAACTAATTTCCGAGAAATCGAAAACATTCTGTTTTCTGTTTTAGTCGACGAAATTTAGTTCAAGATTTTAGGGAAAGTGGACGTGACCGGCCCAAATACGTCCTTCGGCCTTGGCCCAACAGCCGAACTTCTCGTCGCCCGACTCCCATTTCCTCCTCTTCCCTTCCCCGTCGATCTCGTCGGCGACGGCGACACCACTACCTCGCCGTCCGGTCCCACCCCGTTCCTCCAACTCCTGCGACCCAGCCACGGATCCCGAGGAGATGAACTGAGTCTGGCGATGGGGGTGGTGATCGAGCGTGAGGAGTGGGCGCTCACCCCCTTCGCCTACCCGCTCCTCTCCGCCGCCGCCCTCGCCGCGGTGCTCCTCCTCCCTTACTTCTCCGCGAGGACTTCGGCGCACGCCACGGGGTCCTCTTTCCCCTTCGACGTGGGTACCGTTCCCTTCCTCCGGTTCCGACGCGCCTTCCTCGTCCTCTTCTCCCTCGCGTCGGGTGAGCAGCTAGCGCGCCCCTCCGATCTCCTGCCTTTGTCGTGCCGCCGCGCCGCGCCTAATCGGGTGGTGTTGGTTGTTGTTGTGCAGTGGTTGAAGGGATCCATTCCGTGTTCGGGGAGGATGAGTTCGTGCGGTGTGGGCTTGGCAGGGAGCAGATGGCCGGGCGCCTTGCCTCTACCACTGCAGCTGCGCTGATCCCCGGTGCCATTTCTGGCGTCATCTCTGACAAAATGTAAGTTTCGGGGATGAATGCTTTTGCTCAACTTGTCAGTTGTGTGAGTATGAGTTTGTTTTAGGTGTTGTAACATTTTGCATAGCCTGTTAAAATCCCCCCCGTATTGTTTGGTGTCATGTAGCAGTGCATTTCAAATTAGTCTTTGATCTGAGATCTGATTCGGTGTTTAAATGGAGTAAATGACTAACAAAGCACTGTTAATGAGCCTCAGTTATCGGGTTGAAGCCACTTCATGAATAGTAGTACTTGGTACATGTTACCTTTTTTCTGTTTACAAATGGTTGTTTGAAATAGATCGGATGCCAACTGATTGACCATAGCCTAGAGATCTCTTCACGGTCTTGTACTGTAGTAGGCTTAGCATTGTCATTTTGTGGTTTTGTGATGGGGAGTGATTGAGAACCAACATCCGAACCTGTGTTTCTGAGTCCAGCAGTGTGTAAATTTCTGGTTCTTTACCACTTACCACCTAATTTACTAGCCAATTAATTTTTCATGTCATATGACCCTTGTGCCTCCATGACAACTATGAGGACTTAAACCTGTGTGTCTGGGTACAACATAAAGATCCTGAAGATTAGTTTAGCTAATGCGTTGATACTCTGTAGCTCTATGCATTGCTTGTTAAATTTTTTTTTAAACAAATGGCAGGAGCTCTGTCTCTCAATTAAGATAGAAAATAGTTTATGTACAGAAAGAGCCCGAAGGCTCTAGGCATGAAGGCTGCCTCTTCCCACCAATCACAGATTTCTGTTGGCTGGGTCGGCTTGCTTGTTAGTTTTTAACCTAGTCTAGTGCCTCATGGTGAAGCTTGGATGATATAATAGGCAAGTAGAAATTGCAGAGTATAATCCTACACCTTGGTATGATTTAAGTTTTCTCTTCTATTTGCGTGTGTAGTTTTTTATTCCCTAAGCTACATGTATCGTTTGCACATGTACTGCTATGTGATACAGCTGTGAGCAGTCTATGTTTTTTTATCCTTACAGTAGTAGCTATAACGTTCTTTTCACTGATGATTACAGAGGACCACGAAGGGCTTGCATATTGTACTGGGTACTTCAGCTTGCAGTAGGTGCTGTGAAGAGTTTCAGCGTGCTTCGTTGTTCATGGATCAACAATTTCATTCTGGCTTTTGCCTCTTCAGTGTTCTCTTTCTGTTTTGAGACGTGGCTTGTGCTGGAGCATGAGAAGGTGTGTATTTTTTGAAACACTTATGTGCTAGTATTACTGTGTTCTCTATTTTGTATAAATCATTGAGTGCTTGATCCTGACTTTTCAGCAAGACCAGAAGCAAGATCTGCTGTTTGATACCTTCTGGCTGATGACATTCTTTGAATCGGTGTCCCTTATTGGAAGTCAAGAAATCACAAATGTATTGGTTAGCGATGATGACACTAGATTCTTGCTTCCCTATGCATTTGCAGCCACACTATCGGTAGTGGGGATTCTGTATATCAGAAATGCATCAAGTACCAGTCAGCATGCATCTGCCATTGGGAGCTACCAAAAATCATTTTTTGCCCATGTCCTCAGAGGTGAGTGGTGAGTCATCTTGCTTGCTCCAGTGCTTTCTTTCTCATTTCTGTTGGTAAAGCTCTATCTATATTCCATAAATAGTGTCCAGGAGCAAATTTTGCCACATTTAGATACAGAAATATAAGTTGACCAATATTTTTGATGGCATTGTATTTGATCTGCAGTAGTGTTCACGATTTCATTATAAAACATGTGCAGTTTTGTAACCTTTTTAAAGATATCACCATTGACTCTGTTGAATATTGACCATGAATATTTTAATATGAGACACAATTGAAAACAAAATATGACCTCTGTGCGGTGCACTTCTAGATATTTATGAGTTTATCAAAATAAATTTAGCATGTGAGGAATTGCTTTAGTCAAATCTAAGAGATATTTCTGAATTCTGATTTGAAAAATGCATAAAAGGAAGCAGCCATCTCTCAAAATATGAACTCCTGAGTCATGATTGTCGCAGGTTAAGCTTTTCAGTGCTTGCATGTTCCATTTCCATTTCTATTTCCATTTCTGACCACAATTAATGTGTTTCAGACAAAAGAGTACTGATCCTGGTCTTAGCTCAAGCAAGCATCCATTTTGCTGTCTCAACCTTTTGGTTTCTCTGGGCACCAACCATAGTGGTATGAGTCTGAGTTCTTCCTGCTAGTTTTCTGCCTGGTCTTCTGTATGAGTAGTGTTTCAGAAACTTGAGGCTGAAATTCTGCTACCATTCTCATAGATCTGTTGATTGACACAGGCTGACGGAAGGTATGCTCAATTGTCAGTAATTTACCCCTGTTTGTTGGCATCAAGAATGCTTGGAAGTGCTGGTTTTCCATGGTTTCATGGAGCCACAGCTCCCTTCCGGAATGAGGACAGCTTGACAATGGCTTACATTGGCGCTGGACTCGCCTTGTCCATTGTGGCTTATGATTACCAGGTATCCCGTGCATGCATACCTCTAAAGGCAACTACATTTAGATGGAAATTGGTGTTCAAAGTCTAATGAGAAGTTATATTCATCCAACAGGAGATTGGACCACTGGTGATAGTGTTCTGCATCTTCCATGCATGCGTGGGCTTTATTTTGCCTTCACTAGCAAGATTGAGAACAATGTAAGTTACTGCTGCAAGTACGATACTATGAGAAAGCTTAAATTACAGTCTAGTACTTTCTGTTTACAATGCTGGCATCACTATAGGTACCTACCAAATGAGCTGCGTGGGGGCATGATGAGCTTTTCACTGTCACTGTCAAATGCTGCCATCTTCATTTTCTTGTTACAGGTATCCATCTGAAGTCCTCTTTTGAGTGAACGTACGTTTTTGTGCAAATGTTTGCATAATGCTGAGATCATTTCTTTCGTCTGCAGGGCGCCCACCATCAATGCTTCGCAAATTCAACCATCCTGTTTCTTGCATCCTATGGCCTGTTAGGAGCTGGGGGTTGCATTCATATGTTGAGGAGGTGGAGAAAGCACACTCGGCAGAATGCTCGTAGTTTGTAGGAGCTTGAAGAGGCACCTAAATGGTTATAACCTACAGTCGAACTTGAGAGCGATTTTGTAGCATGCTAGCATCTCACGTTTTGTTGTCGACTCCCCTCGTCTGGAAACATGAAACTCATGGTGACACCGTTGGGCACTGGTGACTGTTCAGCATATCAGGAGTTAGGTGCAGGATATTGTTTTTTTTTGTTTGACGAAATCGTTGAAATTGAAGGTTGACACATGCTGTATACATGTAACGAAGGCAGAATACCTTGACCAAAGATACAAAGTTCTTATTGGATATATTTTTGTGCCATGTAAATACCAGATTGTTCATCAGTTTTGGCCCCATAAGAGCATCTCCAAGAGTATCTAAAACACTCCCAATACAGAATTTTTGGCAGGATAGAAAAAAAATCATCTCCAAAACTCCTAATCCCACCTAATCTTGTAGCACTTGGAAAAAAACGGTCTGTTGCGCGTAAAGATGCGCGGACCGGAAGCCACATGTATCTTCTCCCGCCAATTTAAACGAGCGTATTATGCAGCCAATCTAAAAGTGGAATGGTGGAAAAAGAATAAAGAGTAGTAAAGAGTTCTAATGTAAATGTACAAGAGAAAAAAAATTTATAAAAGTGGTTAGGATAATTTAGAAATAGTATAAGATTGCTGATGTAAAATTGTATTCTTTTGTTTTTTTTTGAACTTTGGAATTGTATTATTATTTTAGGAGTGGGTAATTAGAAACCGTTGGAGATGATCTTATCTATTCTTCTCAATAACTTTTTAGGAGTTAAAAAAACATGTTTTAGGGATAATAAAATAGTATACTCTTGGGGATGCTCTAAGGCCTTGTTTGGGAGAGCTCCGCTCCCTAATTCTTCAGCTCCCCTCCCTGATTCAACGATGGAGTGATTCCATTAGATTTCTAGGAGGGAGCACAGTGGAGAGCTGATGAGAATTGATTCTCTACTGATCCCCACCAGAATATAAGAGGGGGCAGGTTGAAGTAGGTTTTTTTAGCTCCCAGCTCGTAGTGTAAATAGAGAAGTGATTCTTTACTGATGGACATCTGAATCAGTTGGCATTTTCTCTGTGTTTGACTGGTTGGGAGTGATTCTCTTCGGAAGCTCCCAAACGGCCCCTAAGTAACACCATGGCTGAGGTGGTTTTGAGTAAATGTGGAACACCTTGTTTCTGTTGAGCTGTTTACTACATATGCATTGGGTCTTCCGCGTAGCACAAGGGGTGGTCGGTGCCACCAGAGGCCAAACGCATTCTGCTGAGCTGCAGGGTGCATCATACTCTGTGTCTCAAGTTAAGCGCAACAAAGGACTTAGGGGGAGAAATGTCTGAAACTAAAGCTAGGAGCAGGCATAGGGATATAAGCAGGCCATGGGCATCTTCGTTAGGCTAATCACGATCCTAGTTTAGATTATGACCGAACACAACTAAGATTATATTCAGAAAGAATAAAATCATATTTGCCTATAAGTGAGGCAGCCTGAAGCTGCCAAGCACCCGGGACAAGTTGTGTTGCATTTGTGTTTTTAATAATTTGGTTATGGGCGTGGCTAGCGTCCGGATGTCCGGACGGACGCGTGCAGACGGATGCGTGCATCTGGACGCCCCCCGTCCGTCTTCGCCCTAACTGAAAGGATCAAGAAGCCCAAGAGGAGGATGAATTGAGCTAATTTTAAATTTCTTTCAATAATTAACCCCACACTTAGCCCATTTCACCCCCTTCTACCTAGAAGTGTTTCTATTGTTCTACCATACACGAGTTTTGCACCTTAGGTTCCAATCCTACTCTAGCATGACAATTCTAAGAATGTAAAGACATTAATTGAATTGCTCAAATGTAAATGCTCAAAGTAAAGAGAAGGAGAGAAACACGGCGATGTTTTTCCGAGGTATCGGAGAGTCGTCACTCCCCACTAGTCCTCGTTAGAGCACCCGCGCAAGGGTATAGCTCCCCCTTGATCCGTGCAAGGATCAAGTGCTCTCTACGGGCTGATTCTTTGACACTCCGTCGCGGTGAATCGTCTACAACCGCTCACACCATGACTTGGGTCATCCACAAGCTCCGCCGGATGATCACCAAGCTTCCAATCACCACCGAGCTATCTAGGTGATTGCGATCACCAAGAGTAACAAGCACAAACTCTCACTTGACCAAGACAAGCCAAATGAGAAAGGTGGATGCACACTTGCTGCTCCCTATACACTAATGAGGTCCTTAATCTTGGATTACCAAATCTCAATCACCCTACTAGACTCTTGCTCTCCCTTGCACTCCAAAGGTGTTTCTCAGCTGAACAAATAGGCAATAGAGCTAATTTCGACGAGTGAGAGAAATATTTATACTCTCCACTTCAAAACATACCCGTTGGGGTCCAACTCAGCATTTTCGGGGTGACCAGACGCTCAGGTCAAAGTGACCGGACACGTCCGATCAGTAGCCAACGGCTACATGGCGTCGGCTGTTGGAGCGACCGGACGTAGTTCAGCAAGAATAAAATCATATTTGCCTATAAGTGAGGCAGCCTGAAGCTACCAAGCACCCGGGACAAGTTGTGTTGCATTTTTATTTTTAATAATTTGGTTATGGGCGTGGCTAGCGCTTGGATGTTTGGACGGACGCACACATCCGGACACCCCCCGTCCAACTTCGTCCCAACTGAAAGGATCAAGATGCCCAAAAAGAGGATTGGTCCATGCATCCCAACTGAAAGGATTTTTTCTGACGTGGTATCTCTCCATCCCACTTACTTCCCGTCGTCTTATCTCTAGCTATTTTAGAGGATTGGTCCATGCATGCCAGACTGGGTTTGGTGACATGGACATCTTTTCAGTTTAGTACGTCTACTTTAGGGCACCCGCAACCGCGTCTAGTCAGCTAGCTCTTAGAAGTCCACGTCATCATTTAGCTTAGGTGGGGGTGGGCGTGGGTGGGGGGGGGGGGGTGGGGGGGGGGGGGGGGGGGGAGTTTTCTAAAAAAAAACTGAAGAGCTAACTCTTGTTTGGGCGCTATACTCGAACTCAGTACCAACACACACACACACACACACACACACATATATATATATATATATATATATATATATATATATATATATATATATATACACACACACACGGTAAGGCTATTCTAGAGTTGGGTAAGGCTATTCTAGAGTTGGCTACAGAATAACTTATTCTATAGCCACCTTGATTTGCGATAATATTTGTACCAATTTACGATAATGACAATACACATTTACGATACATGGGTTACTATAATTCAAAATGACACTTACCATAATGTTATAGTAAATCACTTATGAGAGAGTTACCATAATCTCATAAATTAGTATAGTAATTATCGTAACTCAAAGTGGCCACAAAATAACTTATTCTGTGGCCAGCTACAGAACAATACGTGTCTATATATATATATATATATATATATATATATATATATATATTTGTTGATAATTTCTTTTATGTCCAACCGTACGGTTAAAATGTACCGCTTGTGTGCATGACAGTTGTATTTATCTAAGGATGCCCACAAAAGGATTTGAGAAAATTCCTTCATTGCCATTGAAAACTATAACAATCCCTTCGTTGCCATTTAAAATTACATGTTCCCTTCGTTGCCATCAATTTTAGATTTTCCGTTCCCTCATTGCCACTGCTGTTACAGAGGAGTCACGGCGTGACTTCGCTCCCATACCCGACGTCCAGACACCATCTGACGGTTCAAAAAAGTACTTCTCTGTTCTCGGCATCTGGCATCTGGTCGTAACCCTTTGACCTCTCACGCCACGCGCCATCACCGCCCTCCTGCTCCGCTGCACACCGCACGTCACGCCATCTCTCTCTCCACGGCATCCTTGCGCGGTCGTGCATTCGGGCGGCGGCGCTTGACCGGCCGGCGGCCTGTGTCCGGTGCGCGCATCGCGTGCGCAGCGCGGCTCTGCACCAACCGACAGTGGCGGCCCGGGCAAGGCCGCGGCGGCGCGGTGCGTTCTGGCGAGGGGACCGCGGGCGCGGCCAACCGGGGGGGGGGGGGGGGGCGTCCGTGGCCGCGCCCTCTCGCCCCGACTCGTGCCGCCGCCCAGGCCGGTCCCGCCCCGTGCTCGCCGCGCCATCGTTGACCCCGCGGCGGCCACGCGCCCCGCCTGGTTGCGAGCCCACCGGCTGGCCCTTGCCTCGCCTGGCCGGGAGCCCTCCGGCCGGCTACGCCTCGTGCCCGCACCCGCTACGACCGGCCCTACGCCGGCTGTGCCTCGACGTTGTTGGTGGCAGCGTCCGACGGGGTGACGGCGGCGGCACCGCGTGGGCACGACGGCCGGCCAATGGAGGAGAACGGGAAGGAGTGGCCTTGCGTCGATGGGGAGGAGCCCTGGAGGTCGTGGCCACCATGGAGGCCGCGGCGGCGACGTTGCTGCGCGCCGAGGAGGAGATCCAGCGGATGGGCCGCCTCAACAACTCAGCACTCGAGGAGCAGGTGTGGCGCGACCTAGCACAGTCCAAGGAGGCCGCGGCCAACGCGCTCCATGGTGAGCTGCAGTAGGCGCTCGATGCCCAGCAGGCGAACTCGCAGGCGCCGCTGGCGCTGGCACCGGCAGCACCGACGACGACGAGTCGTGCTGCTGCGGGGAGAACGACGTCGCCGCCGGAACTGGAGCAGCAGGCACGGGGGAGCACGGGGAGGAGCCCGGGACATCATCGCTGCCAAGGTGCTGCACTGCTGCTGCTGCCGTGCCGCCACCTGTGCGCGTGCGCGGCAAGGGCGTGGGTGCTCGGGCTTTTTCCCGATGAGATTACGTGGGGGATGTCTGCACGGCCGATTCGACAGGCGCCGACATCATTAGGTGTAAAATTAACGGAATGGCAATGAAGGAACGAAAAATCTAACTGAATGGCAACCAAGGAAATTTGTATTTTTCAATGACAACGAACGAACTGCTATAGCTTTAAGTGGCAGTGAAGGAATTCTCTCCCTTAGTTTGTTAAATTATCTATACTTGTCACAAACATATTAATAATTGAAAAAACACCTCATGTATCTTTTTTGTATTTCTTTTATCAGAACAAAGAAAACCAATTAGTTAATATATGTTTTGAATAGTGGCTCCTGATCTTCTTGTTGAATACTTTGCAGTCACTACTACAGTATTGGACATCACTGCCGGCCTCATCACTATCGGATTTTAAGAAACCGACAGTGATAGTCCATCACTGCCAGTTTTTGGCTAAAAACCGGCAGTGATAGGATCAACCAACACTGATATTCGGGTCTTCACTGTCGGTTCATATCACTGTCGGTTTTAGCCAAGAACCGACAGTGTTACTGGGTCATCACTACTGGTTTTAGCCAAGTACTCATTTCAAAATCAGATGAACATAAAATGGCTAGGATAAAAATCTCCTTTGGACACAAACAACTTGCAAGTGGAGTGGTTAGAGACCAAAGACGCGAAGTAGGAGGTCAATGGTTCGAGCGCCTGTGGTCGCGAAGCGCGCATTTTTCGTGTTTTTTTGGATTTCCTGAAAACCACATCACTCTCAGTTTTTTTAACCGGTAGTGATGAGCCCCCTTCATCACTATCGGTATGCCGTTGTCGGGTTTTTGAACCGACGGTGATGTGAAGATCTAGGGCAGTGAGTCTTCAGTTTTGCACATTAAACGTGTCCACTTTGGTACCATGGCAATCATTGTGCTGAAAAATATGAATGGTAAGACAAGTGCATTATTTATTGTCTATGTAGCTAGCTGAGCTTCATAGATAAAACCACAGGTGCATTCCCTTCATAGATAAAATCAGAGGCGCATTCCCTTTTTTTTCTGGGCCATCATGATCCAGCAGTTCAGCTTGTAGTCCCTATGGCCTATACTAATAGAATGTACCAAATGAAATCATAGAAGTTAGTTCCCGAACTGCTGTTGTGATCTGGACTGATATGTTCTTGCTCATAGATTTTGAATTATCGGAATTTTTTTTCTGAAAATTCTGTTAGCATTGCAAAGTGTCAGTGGTTATGCTGTTTATCTCATTGATCGATCTTAATGAAAATAGCTATGCCAACTGACATACACTTGCTTCTCTTATCAGGTTGATTGTTATATACTTATATTCCCTGCTTGTACAATCGGATAGACTGTTATCTGCACCATCACTAATAAGCAGCCATAAAGCAATGATTTTTTGAAAAAAATGTTAATGATGTGTGCTTCAGCACATCTGTTTTCTAGGCAAGTTTTCTGTCAATCCACTTCCCCTCACTCTGTGTATACCTGGCACATTTAATCTTCCGATTGATGTTATGGTCCTAGTAGGAGAATATGTAGCATTGCTCCGTTCGGAATTCAGTAGTAAAAGAAATTTATAGTGGTAGTTAGTTTGATAGAACTTCTAATCCGGGACATTTTACTCTTGAGTCATTTGCTTTGACCCCAGCTTTTCTTCTGGAGTAATCGGTTAAGACACTTGATTGAATTTAAGTCCTTGACTTTTTAAAGGAAATTTCACCTTTTTATGTACTAACACACTCAAATTGGTGGTTCACATAGTTATATGTAAGTTTTGGTAGCCACACTTCCAAAAATATAAGTGGGTTTTGCTTTGCCGCAGACATTTTACATACAATCGGTACCAGTACATACAAGTTATATGTCATATCGTTGTTAGTAGAATCGATCGGTACCAGTACATACTATCTATAAAAAAGAGATAAATGTTTCAGTAGCTGTTAATTAATCGCTGTTGCTTCCCCCCGGACGTCCGGCGTCCAAGAAGCGTCCGGACGCAGGCGGCAGCAGCCAGGAGAAGTTGGGGTCATGCGGCACCGGAAGAGGCGCGGACGGTGTAGTAGCAAAGTGAGGAAGCGACGTCCGTTCTGTCTGGACGTCCGCACGGGAGAATTACCGTTAATTAATTCATGTAGTTATAAATTCCTATAGGTAGAGAACACGAGGCCGGTTGTAGGCACATAGGAGAGGTCAGGGCACAAGAGGAGGTGCAAGCTTTTGCTAACAACACGCCTAGGCACATGCCTGCGGCCGTTATGATGAGAGCAACAGAGCCAGCAGCTGCGGGACACCCTTCTTTAGGCTGTGTTTGGAATTTGGGGCTACTGTAGCACGTTCGTTTTTATTTGGCAAATAGTGTTCAAACATGGATTAATTAGGCTCAAAACGTTCGTCTCGTAATTTCCCACCAAACTGTGCAATTAGTTTTTTTTCGTCTACATTTAATGCTCCATGCACGGACCGCAAACATTCGATGTGACAAGTACTGTAGCACTTTTTAGATATTGGAGTGGAACTAAAGAAGGGCTTGCTGCGTAGGCCAGCTTGAGTTGCAGCAGCAGTTACATGCCCGACCATACCTCTGATGTTTCCCAACGACCTTGGCAAGACGGATCTGGTCTAACCAGTATGTAGCCGTCTCATGCTAGTTGTCCGGCATGTAGCTGCTGCTGCAACTCAAGCTGGCCAGCACAGTAAAGAAGGGTGTCCCCGCAGCTACTGGCTCTGCTGCTCTCATCATAGCGACCGCAGGCGTGTGCCAGGCGTGTTGTCAGCAGAATCTTGCACCTTCTCTTGTGCTCTGAGGCTTTGGATGTATTCCGATTAGCATCAATACACATGTGTTGGGATGTATTGTAGAGTAATTTAAACTAAATTTCACTCCAATCCACCCCAATACATGTGGATTGAGGTGAATCCGATAACAACCAAATAAAGCCTTATGGAGATGGTGGCCCTCTCTTGTGTGCCGATAGCCAGTCTCGTGTTCTCTATACATAGAAATTAATAACGACAAGAATTAATTAATAGATACCTACAGAAACATTTCTCTTTAGATTTAAAGATTGTATGTACTAGTACCGATTCTACCAACAAAAATCTGATATTTCTCGCCGCCAATTCAAATACACCCTAAGAATGAATGGTAGCACTTACTTTAAGATGACATGGTACCCCAATTTCATTGGCGCTAACACCATGGATCGCAGGAGGGTCGTCGTCGTTGGACCCTTCTCCTTGAGGGCGTCGTTGGACCCTTCTTCTCCTTGTCTGTGGTGCATTGTCGTCGTCCAATTCCTCAGCTATGGTATCTCTTATTCAAAATATTTGGATTAACTAATGCTGATGAAGCATACTCTCTCGGTCCTAATATATAGGTGTAACAACTTTTTACTCATGTTTCATAATAGAAGGTGTGCTCTTTCTCATGCATTAATGCAGTAGTACTAGTGTTGTGAGAGAAAATTAAATGTGTTCTTGATCTTTGAACCAGAGTTGATTACGCCTTATATACTAGGACGAAGGGAGTACATCATTACTCCCTCCAGACCTAAAAGCATGTCGTTTTGGACATGTTAACACAGTTAAAATAATTTATTAGCACAGAATTAAGGACTTGGAAGTTGAAAATAATATATCAAATCAATATATAAAAAAATGATATGTCGTGAAAAAGATATATACCTTGGAGGATCGACCGTCCGATTTGCCCGTCCTCTCTCTAACGTCCATTGTTGTCGTCGTGAACTCGTGATCCCAACAAGCGGCAATGCCACCGTCGTCCCCATTGAGGGGGCTTGTGCATGTTTGGATCTGCGGTTCCGTTGCGGTGGCAGCGGTAGCACTACCGTACCGTGGCCGCAGAAGAGCTGCGTTATACGGAATTGAGCCGCCATCTCGGACTTGGAAGGCTTGCCGGCCGGTGCCTGCTTCCGGCCACTACTGGCGGTTCGAATCAGGAGTCATGGTGACCTACATAGAAAATTAAATATCCAGCGCACTTACGTATTTACCTCAGCATCAGTATCAAGAATGAATTGAGAGTGAAGGAATCCTTGCCGTGATGACGACGGCCGTGATTGTGGGGCGGTGTTGACGTTGTCCGTCGGCGGACTCTTGGCCATCCTCACTACACGCGCCGCAACAACCAGCCGGTTATTATTACCTGCATTCGATGCATCCCGCCAAGTCAGCAGCATGCACCGGAGAACGAAACAGCTGCGCACCGCCGCCGCTAACCTAGAATGTGTAGTTTTTCTCTTTTCTTTGCGTGTGTTGTTTTTTGTTTCATAAGCTACATGAATCGTTTGCACAGGTACTGCTATATGATACAACTGTGAAGTGTGAGCAGTCTATGTTTTTCACTGATGATCATAGGGGACCACGAAGGGCTTGCATTTACTGGGCACTTCAGCTTGCAGTAGGTGCTGTGAAGAGTTTCAGTGTGCTTTTGTTAGTTGTTCATGGATCAACAATTTCATTCTGGCTTTTGCCTCTTCAGTGTTCTCTTTCTGTTTTGAGACGTGGCTTGTGCCGGAGCATGAGAAGGTTTGTGTATTTTCTGAAACACCTAAGTGCTATTACTGTGTTCTCTGTGCTGTATGAATCATTAAGTTCTTGATCCTGACTTATCAGCAAGACCAGAAGCAAGATCTTCTGTTTAATACATTCTAGCTGATGAAATTCTTTGAATCGGTGTCCCTTATTGGAAGTCAAGAAATCACAAATGTATTCGTTAGTGATGATGACAGTAGATTCTTGCTTCCCTATGCATATTGCAGCCACAATATCAGTAGTTGGAATTCTGTATATCAGAAATGCATCAAGTACCAGTCACCACCATGCGTCTGCCATTGGGAGCTACCAAATTGCCCATGTCCTCAGAGGTGAGTGCTGAGTCCGCTTGCTTGCCCCAGTGCTTTCTTTCTCATTTCTGTTGATAAAGCTCTACCTGTATTACATAAATAATGTCCAGGAGCAAATTTTACCATATCTAGATACAACTGAGAAAATAAGTCGGCCAATGTCTGATGAGATTGTGTTTGATCTGTAGTAGTCTTCACGATTTCATTATAAAGCATATGCAGTTCTGTAACCTTTTAAAGATATTGCAATCGACTTCGTTGAATATTGACCATGAATATTTTAATATGAGACATAATTGTAATTTGTAAATAAATATGACCAAGACTGCTTATGAGGAAATACATTTAACATAATTGTAATTTGTAAATAAATATGACCAGGTATTTATGGGTTTGTTGAAATACATTTAGCATATGAGGAATTGCTTGAGTCAAATTTAAGAGATGTTCCTGAATTTTGATGTGAAAAATGCATCAAAGGAAGCAGCTTTTCCATCTCTCACAATATGAACTCGTGAATCATGATTGTTGAAGTTTAAGCTTTTCAGTGCTTGCATGTTCCATTCCCATTTCTGACCACAATTATTGTGTTTCAGACAAAAGAGTACTGATCCTGGTCTTAGCTCAAGCAAGCATCCATTTTGCTCTCTCAACCTTTTGGTTTCTCTCGGCACCAACCATAGTGGTATGAGTCTCAGCCTGCTAGTTTTTTGCCTGGTCGTCGGTATGAATAGTGTTTCAGAAACTTGAGGCTGAAATTCTGCTACCGTTCTCATAGATCTGTTGATTGACACAGGCTGACGGAAGGTATGCTCAATTGCCAGTAATTTACCCCTGTTTGTTGGCATCAAGAATGCTTGGAAGTGCTGGTTTTCCATGGTTTCATGGAGCCACAGCTCCCTTCCGGAATGAGGACAGCTTGACAATGGCTTACATTGGCGCTGGACTCGCCTTGTCCATTGTGGCTTATGGCGCTGGACTCGCCTTGTCCATTGTGGCTTATGATTACCAGGTATCCCGTGCATGCATACCTCTAAAGGCAACTACATGTAGTTGGAAATTGGTGTTCAAAGTCTAATGAGAAGTTATATTCATCCAACAGGAGATTGGACCACTGGTGAGTGTTCTGCATCTTCCACGCATGTGTGGGTTTTATTTTGCCTTCACTAGCGAGGTTCGGGTGCACGGCCACGCAGCCCGCCTCCATCTGCCTCGCCTCCGCCTCGCACGCGCACCCTACGCCCGTCGCTGTGGCCCTATCTGTTGGTTCCAGCTCTGTCGCGCCCCATCCCCCGATGCCTGGGCCATGGCGTCCATCACTCACCGTGCCCCCTGGAAGCACTTGCAACATGAAATACTTGAATGCAACATTCATATGACATAGATAAAATATTTGAAATATGCTTTTGCAACATATGTGTGAAACATATACAACATACAGATAAAACATTTGCAACATGTGTGTGAAACATAACATACGTAGGACATAGATAAAATATACTTTTGCAACATATGTGTGAAACATATACAACATCCAGATAAAACATTTATAATATGTATGTGAAACATATGCAACATTCAGATAAAACACTTGTTCCAACGTATGTCTGAAAATATTTTTCAAAACGCTCGCAACATAACACTAAAAACACTTGCAGATATGCAACATGTGCAACATCCCGATCTACTTTTGCAACATTCATATGTAACAATTGCACCATACCTCTGAAACATCTGAAAACATACATTTGCAACATAGAAGAGGAAAAAACTAGGGCCGGTCGACTCCGGTCATCGGGGTGGGAGATCGCGGCGAGCGGCGACGTGCGAGCACCACCACCACCAGCACTAGTGGCGGCGCGCGAGCTCCACCACCATCTAGCACCAACAGCACTGGCCTTGGTTCAACCTGGAGAGCAGTGCGTGCTACGAGAGGGAGCGGGCGACGCAGCGCACGGCCAAAGCGAGGTGCAAGGTGCGGGTGGGGCGTGTGACGGGCGGGGAAGAGGAGTGAGGAGCGAGCAAGCGAGTGGCGTAGGGTCTGAGCGTGGTGGGAGAACACCGCAGCAACGAGCGGAGTGTGGCGCGATGTCCGGAAAAGAATAAGAAACATGCAAATGAGTATGGAATAAAAAAACAAACTTGTGGTGCACGTCACGCCACACGTCCGTTCCCAGGGAGTCCCAACTGGCGTCGGAGCTGGTGTTTACCGTTTTCAAAACGCGGCCTCGCAAGCACGTTCGCTTAAACATGTTCGCGGGTTGGCGACTCCCGAACCCCAACCCCTAATAATAATAATAAAACAAAAGACTCCCGAACCCCAAAGCAGGACGCGAAACAGCCGCCGCTCCTCTCTGCTATGGCGTCTCCGGCCTCTGCCCTGGCGCCTTCCGCAACCGCACGTTCGCGCCCAGACCCTTTTTGGTGCTCGCCCCCTTTTCTGCGCGTCGCGCACAGGATTCACCGGTGCACACCAGTGCAGGTAGGGTCGGTTCCCACTATCGTGCGGGTAGCACCGGTTGTAATCGGTGAAGGCACGCACCGATGTTGTGCGCAGGGTATATCCGGTGCTCTCTTCGTTCTGTGCTGCTATTTGGGGCCTGGAAATTCTGGTCTGACGCCTGGAATTTCTGGTCCATCTCTTCGCTTCTCATGCGTTTGAGTTCCGTTTGCATTCCGTCTTTTGTGTTCGTTTTCTACTGATCCAAGTAACTTTTCTCAATACTCTTGTCACCAGCTGGCTTGGTATTTTGAATCAGGAACTTGCTTCTTCTCTGTAGGATTTGAATACCCACTTTTCAGATGTTCCCTAAAAAAACCCCACTTTTCAGATCTTTAGTTCTGTGTGAGAGCATCTCGTTAGATCGTGTGGTGTCCCGCTATGTTCTTAGGGAACATCCAGCCACTAGTTGGCTTGAGGGCATCACGAGTATCGAGTTTAGCATTTGGCGGTGATTTTGGGACAGCAGCCCAAAAATTTAGAAAGAAAATTTACGGCTCACATTCACCTCCTCCTGTGGTCATCGTTTTCGGTCCTTCAAATAAAGCACCTTGCATACAAACTTCTCGCACATAGTTGGAAGTAAGGATCTAGCCATTGATTCTTCTGGTGATGTCATTCGTCCAACGATTGTCTGATGCAATATCTTCCTCACCACTCGCCAGGGATGAAGAGTGAGGGGCCTAGGCAGGAATCTAGACAGTAGGGGAGATGAACAGTGGAGACGGGTTGGGACTAGGGAGGGGGGAAGTGACCCGCTATCCTCGGTAGATCCTTATGCCCTATTTGGTTCCCAGCTCCTAAAATTAGTCAGCTAAACTGCCTCCTAAAATTTAGTCAGGTCATGTTTGGTTAGGTGGACTAAATTGGATTAAACCTGACATGTGCATGTTTAGAATGACCAAAACACCCCTAATTAATGTTCACCTACTGCCCCTGGCATTTGGCGCGAACGGTGGCTGCGCTGCTGGCTCCTGCGCACGTGCCTGCTCTGCTAGCTGCTAGCCGCAATGTTCATTCTCACTCACAAACAATGTTCAAATTGTTTACAAAAAAAAACTTCATTGTTACAAACCATGTCACATCTATGACCTTGCAAACAAACCATTGGCTATCCAATCACGAAATTGATTCATGTTTTCATCTTCGTCTCCATAACGTGTATTGCCTCCAGTTGCTTGAGTTGAAGTTCCTTCCTCATTTGGGTTATAGTTTTCATCTTGATCACACAAGTCAAAGAGGTCATCCATCATACCACTCTATCTAATGAAACTGTGCAGTGCCATGCATGCCATGATTATTTTGCTTTGCTTTGCCATCAGAAAGCTATGTAAATCCAACAAAATTCTCCACTTCATCTTTAGAACTCTAAAAAGACCTCTCTATGATATTTCTAAGTGAAGAATGTGTATAATTAAACAACTCTTTTTTACCTCTTGGCCCAGGGCCTTCTCTCCATTCGGGGACATGGTATTTTGTACCCTTGTATGGTGCAAGAAAACCCGATCGATTTGGGTACCCCGAGTCAATAAGATAAAAATTCTCTAAACAACACAATATCTTGTGTAACATGACAAATACTACAACAAAGACAAAGAAGACATTGAAGAGCACATGTATACCTTCAGGTGGATGTGGAAACTTGTTACCAAACTTCTCAAGTGCATCATTGAACACCCTCATATCATGAACCGAGCCAGGCCATCTAGTCAAAACAAAAGTAAATCTCATATCGAAGTCACATACGACCAACACATTCTGAGTGATGATTCCTTTCCTTCCTGTGTACTGGACTACCTTCTCAGTTGGCATAGTGATAGGTACATGTGTCCCATCTATATCTCCAATGCAATTATCAAAGTACAGAGCAAACCGAGAAGATTGTAACCTTCTATGAATAGTTGTAAATTCTAGATCTTTCGGCCTAATGATATCAGTAGCTAGCTTCATGACACTAGATAGTACCTTATCAAACTTGTTGCTACATGTCCCTAGTGACCTCTCAAATCTATTATCAACTTGTCTCATTGACTGAGGGGCACCACACATCCACAAAACATTGCGAGAGCCTCTATAGATGTCATTTTCTTAGTGGACTTTAGACTAGATCTCTCAGCAAGCATAGTGTGCAGGCTATAAAAAACATCATTGTGCATCCTAAACATGTTATAGCATTATCTCCTATGTCCTAGGGTTCTCATAGTCCACTGATATCCATATTCAAGAGGAACTCTATAAGTAGCCTTGTTCATGTACTTGTCATAGTGGTACATACCTAGCAATAGAACAACAGTAGCAATCCTTCTCCTCTTCTGCTGACACCTTAGAACATGCATTGTCAAAGCTTCTTCCTCATCTTCAGTAGAGTCCCCTTCATCATCAATATCTGATCAATCATCATCAGTAGACCACTTGTCATAAGAGTCTTCAGTAGTGGCACCATCATCAGTAGTACTCCAACCATCATCAGGCACTCCACCAGCAACAGACCCCCCACCAGCAGTAGCCCCTCCATCAGATGCAGCCCCTCCATTAGTAACATCCCCTCCACCACTAGCAACCCCTCCATTATTTGCGCCATGATCATCATAAGAATTAAATGTGAAATAAGTGTTAAGAAACAGTCTTGAATTATGGCAGCAACAAAATTACTTGGCAGCAGCCCAACAACATCACCAATCATGGCAGCAACACACATTACATTGTCCAACAAACATTACAAGGTCTAGACAAATACCATGGTTCATTAACTTTACAAAGTTCATCATAAATTAAAGGTCCTAAGCAAAATAAAATTAAGGCTGCCAAACTTGATACTCTAGCTGCATAGTCCTCTGCCATGCCATCCTTTCCTCCTCAACCATGTTAGGTGGCCCTCCTCAACCATGCCATCCTTTGCTCCTTTATATCGAAGTTATTGAGGACCAATCTGTTGTAGCTACTTCTGAACATCATGGTAGCAATGTAGTACTCATTTGAAGCTTTGTCTGCCCTAGCCTCCACAGTCAAGTTTAGGCACCTTGCAACATCATCAATCTTGGCTTGCTTTGCTTGAGAAACTTCCCCTCTCTTGCTCTATGATATTTCTTTCAAAGCACTCACTTCTTTGTCAGTAGTAATCTCCAATTGAGTGACCAGCCCCTGCATAATAACATTAACTAGAACTTTTTTGTTCTTGCTTGGACTCGAGGCTGTGTCAGTAGTGCTGCTTCCCCTCTTGTGGCTGTTGCTGATACTAGGTGGACTGGTCTGGAAGCCAAAGTTCTCTGCAGTAGCAGCACCATCTTCATCTCCGTCATCTATCCCTATCTCTTGGTCATAGCAGGATAGGCCAGGGATGGTGGTTGTAGAGCCATCAACAGTAGTGTTCTAGAAAAGCTCAACAATATGAGGAAAGAATCTAGGCAACCCATACATGAATTTCCTGCACTCTGGCTGCTTCTAAAAAATGAGGAGAATTCACTGTTAGTACAAACTAACTTGACAAAAGAACAAGCAAAAAAATAATAAGGAACAAAGATTACCTTGGTGTGCCTTTCCCACCAACTAAGTGGTGCATCTATCCCTCCATTTGTGACGAGATCCTAACATACAGGTATGTTAAGCCTCGGGTCTAATTGTTCCCGAATGAAGAAGACCCCCCAACCAACTCCTTCAAGATCGCCCGAGGGCTCGAGGGCTATGCCCATCTATAGGATCTACAGGAAGATAAAGAAGGCCTAGAGGGGGGGGGGTGAATAGGCCTGTAAAAATTTAACTCAAAACTCTGTTAGAACAGAGGGCAGCACTGCCGGCATTATAGGGCGGCACTGCCGCTCTATAAAAATTAATCTAACACAGTTGAGATTTAACAGATATGAACCTGACCCCACTAGTTGCTTAATCCTGCAATATAACTTCAAGATTCAGTTCGAAGACTGGATACCACAGAAACTTCACACAAATGTAAATCGAGCAACTAAACCCTAACAACAGCTAGCAACAAAGTAAACAGCAAGTATAATAAAGACGAAGCACGCAAGACGCAAGATTTATCTCGTGGTTCAGCTCACCACTAAGGTTTGCCTAAGTCCACGTTGTTGAGGAAGCCACAAAAGGCTTGAGCTTGCCACAAAGGCTTGCCTTACCCTCGTTCTCAAATCAAGAGAGTGAACTCTTGAAGTGAGGGGTGATTTCTTAGCTTTCGAATGAGGTTACAAACCTCCCAAGGCTGCCACACAAGTTGGCAAGCACAAGGGCGACGCCTAGCCAGCTAGGAGCAAGCTCTAAGAGTAATAAACCCTAGAACCGTCGGCCAAGCATGAACCAAATGCTCTTAGACTTTGGGAATCAGTGGATCTACTCTCCAATCGAGTTTTGCTGCCTTTTCTCTCAAGTTTTGATGGTTTGAATCAAGGATTTGCTTGAGGGATGGAGGAGCAACAATGGTGGAGAGGGATGAGCTTTGGTTCTGTCTATTTTCGAGCAGAGTGACTCTGTGAGGAAGATGACCGTTGTGGGCTAGGCCTGAGGAGTATAAATACTCTCCGAATCCAACGGTCAGTTAAGGGCGGCACTGCCGCTCTTAATAGGGCGGCACTACCGCCCTAGCCAAAATAGGTAACATGATCTGAAATTTGGTTGGCAGTTTTGACTAGGTGAGATAATATAGATCTGTGAATTTGAGCATCTGGTTCAACAGTTGACCAACTATCCTAAAATCCCTCTTAATAGTACGGCTTTCCCTAAACTTAAATTCAAAACATAAATGAATTTAAACCTCTTTTGAGCTGGGTCTAGCCACCTTTCGTAATTTGGACACTTGTAACCTGTACATCATCCTCATTCTTTGATTCCCTGCTTGTCATCTCGATAAACCTCATTAGTCCTCTAATTTGGTGATCATTAATGCCAAAACCCACAATAGGGCTTGATTGCACTTACAATCTCCCCCTTTTTGGTAATTGATAACAACCCAATTAGAGCTTACATATGATATGAAATCTAAACTGAGATTTTCGAATCATGGATGTAGGAGCCTCCCCTTAAATCTGTGAATAGAGATTTGAATTCTCAAACTGACCTAAAAGGCCATGATTCACATTTTAGGTGTGATGGGAACCTCCCCCTACATCCATGCCTGCTGTGGGGTGCTGAACAAAGTGTCACAGGAATAAACATGATGCATATGACAGGTTATATTAGTTCAAGCACACAAGATTCTGGCTGATACAGCAGAGGGCGGCACTGCCGCCCTGACTATGTTAGTCAGGTAGCAAACAGATTTCTACAGCAGATCATATGAATATAAAACAATTTAAACTCAGAATATGACAAGCTAAAACAGTAACCATGAATACATGTCCATATCTGAAGCAAATAAAGTCACCCAGTAGCATAATTTCATAAAATAGAGTTTTGAGCGACTCTCAAACTCACAACCTGACAATTACTCTCATCGGATCTGAACATAAGTGCAGCAGCGAAGAATCATAAGGTGTATGGCGTCGAAAAACTATTGACCCCTCTAATTTTCTCCCCCTTTGGCATCAAGTACCAAAAAGAGAAGAAGAAGAAGAAGAAGAAGAGAGATCACTCATCACTGTCGGAGTCGATGTGAGCACGTCCGGCGTCGTGGGTGTGCGAAGTGAAGCATGCTGAACGTCGCAGAGGAACTGCCCCAGCTGATGTAGAAGGCCCTGGCTGATCCGTCGAAGGACGCAGTCTCCTGGAATATGTGCGAAGCAAAGCTGCCTGAACCTATGGATCGGCCTCTGTAGGGTGAATCTCTGCACCAAGGTCCTCCTGCCTTGGGGGCTCCTCAAAATGCTGATCTTCTGGCTGCTCATCATGGTGCTTATCTGCCTGATCCTGCTCCTCATCAGAAGAAGAAAGGCGAGGCAAGTTAGGAAACTGAGGTGGTGGCTGCACTGGTGGAAGTGGTGGCAGCCCTGCCATCTCCCTAGCATGCCTCACTGCTTCTCTGTTCTCCATTCGATCCTCATAAATAGTCTGTGAGGCATATGTACACTGAGCAAAAATTGCTTTCATCCATGCATTCATCTTTCCCCACTTTGACTTCTTCTTTTGTTCTTTAGCCCTGGACGGCTCAGGAATATCTCTATGTTCAGCTCCAAAGGGATGAACGCCTGCTGCCCCACTATCTCCAAGTCCTCCAGAACCAGTGTGCTGAGTAGCTGAGCCAAGTCCCCCTAAACCACCATGGGTCTTTTTGATCTTATACACAGTATGCTCATAATCCTTAGGGACCACATGTCAGTCACTCTCTCAATCATAAACATGAGGTAAGGAGCATAGGGCAAAGATCTCCTCCCATCATCCATGGCATATGCAAGCTCAACCCAAATAAACCTTGGAACATTAAATTTCTCACTGTTGGGAAACCTAGACAACACATTAGTGATATAGCCATTCAAATCTGTTGCATTGTCTTTAGGGTTGAGAGTGATCCTAAAAAGATTGTTCATGATGTAATAAAAACTCTTGAGCTTTGTTCTTGACCAATCAGGAACTACAAGATTTTGATCCTCCCACATGAAACTTACTTCCATTGGCTCAAAACGACGCTCATTATGTATCCTCTCATATGCCCTGTGGATGTGTCCAAAACCAAGAATTCGACAGAAGGTGACAAAATCAATGCGATAATGTCGCCCATCAGTCATCCAATGAAGCTCATCCACTTTCCTGTTCCAATAGTAAGTAGCATGAAATTGAGCAAGAATCTCCCTGTTCCAGTCATACCTGAAACTCATGATGTCTGTCATCTCAAAGCGGTCACAGGTCTTGATTGCTGTAGCAAACTGATGATCATCCCTGCTCTCCAAGTCACCAAAGTCAATGTACTGCATCTTGCTAATCTTGCCCTTGGACTTAGATAGAATGGCTATAGCATAAAAATCAGATTGGAAAGCATTCCAAAATCTATAATCAATACCATTTGATCTGTCAGAAAAGTAGGGATCAATCTCTCTGGCTTCACCTGTCTTCTTCCAACTCATGGAATAATCAACAACTCTATGATCATCACTGTTTTGGGGAGGAATGAGATCGAACCTATCGGTGTTATTTCTCATGTAGTTGCTATCAAACTCTGAAATGTGCAAAGGAGAATCAGGCCACACACAAATAGTTCTTCCCATCCTCTGAATGTTTTCCTCTTCAGCAAGGTCTTCATCAAGATCTCTGTCTCTGGGAGTATAGCTCGCCTGTCCCCTGCCTCTCTTGACCTTTTGCTTGGTTGTCAACACCTTCCTTTTACCTCAGTCCATCTATGCAATATAAATGAGACTTGATAAGAAACTATAAAAGATAATGAGTTAGACATAGCTGCAAGTAGGTTTTAACAAGAAAAAGAACTTTGAAGATGACACAGGAAGCTGTGCTGATTTTGAAATCAGCATGGTAGGGCGGCACTGCCGCCCCCTGAGGCCGGTACTGCCGCCCTCAGTAGCTTCACTATTTCATCTTCAATTTTCTCGTTCTGGTTAAATCCTATTTCCAATAGTGTCTATTCATCATCACAATTTCATAATCACAGTCTAAACAGAGAACACATGAAACCCTAGCCATGGGTTTGAAAGATTGAGTATGAAAAACTTTTAAAACAATTTTTGATAAGTGAATCCAATCCATTCTGAACTTCACCAGCTATATGAAATTGAGTATAGCAGTTAGAATCTACGAGGGGTGCCATTAATGGTCCCAAGGGCGACATTGCCGCTCTCTCCAAAATCATCCAACTGGTGAAATCCAAAATCAACTTGATTCAACCATCAAAAATCTTTCTAAATCCTTCATACTCCCCCTAGAAACTGAAATCCATGACCAAAAGCTTCACATTGCATAGATCGAGAAGGGTTTAGGGTTTCACCTTGCTTCCAAACCGTTGGAGTGGAGGGAGAAGAGAAGAAACGGCTCGACCAGGAGCCTCCTGCAGTGACCAGCAAAGAAGAGTCTCGGTCGGCTACAGGGGCGGCACTGCCGGAGTGGCAGTCTGCAAGGAACAGCGGCGGCGTGTGCTTGTGAAAGAGGAAGAGAGAAGCACAGGCGTCGGCGTCGACTGGGAGAGAAGGAGAGAGTTGCGTCGGGGGCCAGAGAAGGAATAAGTAGAAGAAAACGGGCCCCGTGACCCAACCAAAATTGGCTAAAAATGGCCCAGTTTTCAGAGAGCGGCACTGCCGGCCATAATGGGAAGAGAGAAGCACAGGTGTCGGCGTCGACTGGGAGAGAAGGAGAGAGTTGCGTCGGGGGCCAGAGAAGGAATAAGTAGAAGAAAACGGGCCCCGTGACCCAACCAAAATTGGCTAAAAATGGCCCAGTTTTCAGAGAGCGGCACTGCCGGCCATAATGGGTGGCACTGCCGCCCTGCCAATTTTGCAGGGATTACGCTGAAACTTTATGACTTTCTTAACCTCAGATATGGATATATATTCTCTAAATATCATGACCAGTAAGCAATCAACAATACAGACAATGGTCATGACACTTAGTTGGTCTTTTTAAAGTGATTTTGAAACACAATGTAATATCCTTTTAAATCATTTTCCTATATTGCTTGGTTGTCAACAGAGGTGTGCTATATTTTAGACCATGTTACGAGAATCAAGTATATTTAACTCACTACGTAAAGCACAAAACCTTGACTCATCGAGAGGCTTAGTGAAGATATTGGCTAGTTATTTTTCGGTGCTCACATGACGAATTTCGATATCTCCTTTGGTTTCGTGGTCTCTCAAGAAATGATGTCGGATGTCTATGTGTTTGGTTCTTGAGTGGCTTACGGGATTGTTTGCAAGCTTTATGGCACTTTCATTGTCACACAAGAGTGGAATTTTGGTAAATTGACATCTGAAATCAAGAAGGGTTTGCTTCATTCAAAGTAGTTGAGCACAACATGCACCGGCTGCAACATACTCGGCCTCAGTGGTGGAAAGGGCTACACAATTTTGCTTCTTAGAACTCCAAGACACTAGGGACCGTCCAAGGAATTGACATGTCCCTGAAGTGCTTTTTCTATCTACCTTGCAACCGGCATAATTAGAATCTGAATAGCCAAGTAGATTGAACTTGGAGCCTTTGGGATACCACAAGCCAAGGTTAGGAGTGTGTACTAAATATCTTAAGATTCTCTTAATAGCCACTAAATGGCACTCTTTTGGGTTAGCTTGAAATCTAGCACACATGTACACACTAAGCATTATATCCGACCTAGATGCACATAAGTAAAGTAAAGAGCCAATCATGGAACGATATACCTTGATGTCGATGGCTTTCCCTTCTTCATTTAGATCAAGATGTCCATTAGTTGACATGGGAGTTTTGATAGGCTTGGCATTCACCATGTCAAACTTGTTAAGCATATCATGGGTGTACTTGGTTTGGCTAATGAATGTCCCTTCCTTCATTTGCTTGATTTGAAATCCAAGGAAGAACTTCAGCTCACCCATCATGGACATCTGAAATGTCTTAGTCATAGTCCTACTAAACTCATCACAATACACATGATTAGTACTACCAAATATTATGTCATCGACATATATTTAGCACACAAATATATCATTTCCAACTTTGTGAGTAAAGAGTGTAGGGTCGGCTTTGCCTATTTCAAAGCCTTGTTTGAGCAAGAATTCCTTAAGGCATTCATACCATGCTCTTGGTGCTTGCTTAAGCCCATAGAGCACCTTTTGGAGTTTATAGACATGGTTTGGGAACTTGGGATCTTCAAACCCCGGTGGCTGCTCCACAGACACCAACTCTTGTATTGGGCCATTGAGGAATGCACTCTTGACATCCATTTGGTATAGCTTGAAGTCATGATGGGCAGCAAAGGCTAGAAGCATTCGAATTGCTTCAAGTCTTGCCACCGGTGCATATGTTTCTTCAAAGTCCAAGCCCTCTACTTGAGTGAAGCCTTGGGCCACCAATCTTGCCTTATTCCGTGTCACCACGCCATTTTCATCTTGCTTGTTGCAGAAGACCCACTTGGTACCAATGACATTGGTATTGGGCCTTTCCACCAAGTTCCACACTTGGTTTCTCTCGAAGTTGTTAAGCTCTTCTTGCATGGCCATGACCCAATCCGGATCTCCAAGTGCTTGTTCTACCTTGAGGGGTTCCAAAGAGGAAACAAATGAGTAATATTGACAAAAATTTGCTAAATGTGAGCGAGTTGTTATCCCCTTTCGAATGCTCCCAAGAATGTTGTCAACGGGGTGATCCCGTTGTATAGTTTGACGTAGCCTTGGATGCTCAACACCTCCTTGTTCTTCTTCTAGACCTTCAGTCTCTTCTTGTCCAAAAATAGGTTCTAGGTTGAGCCCTTGAAGTGGTGGAGTAGGAGTTGAAGCAGCTGTTGCTGTGGTGGATGGGGCGGCACTGCCGCCCTGCTGATGTTCAGCAGGTGAGTGCTGCCCTTGTCAATGAAGTACGTCAGCGGAAATTTGTGCAGCAACTGCCTAGGGATCCTCATCATTAGGAGCTCGATCTTCTTGTGGCCTAATGTCGCCGATAGCCATTTGCTTGATTGACTCACATGGTGGATCCTCCTTTCCTACAACACTTGAATCAACTTACTCCACTTGAGAGCCATTAGATTCATCAAATGTCACATCTACCGTGACTTCAACTCTTCTCATGGTTTTGTTGAAGACACGATAGGCATGCTCATTTGATCCATAGCCAAGAAGAATTCCTTCATCAACTTTAGGTGCAAATTTGGAGGTTTTGGGTCTTTTGTTAAGTATAAAACACTTGCACCCAAACACTCTAAAGTATGACACCTTTGGTTTGTTACCGGTTAGAAGCTCATATGAGGTCTTCTTGAGTTTCTTGTGTAAGTAGAGACGGTTGATGGCATGGCAAGCGGTGTTGACGGCGTCACTCCAAAAGAGATCCGACATCTTGTATTCATCTAGCATTGTCCTTGCCATATCAAGAAGTGTACGGTTCTTCCTCTCTACTACACCATTTTGTTGAGGGGTGTACGGAGTTGAAAACTCATGTTTGATGCCCTCATCATCAAGAAACTCTTCAACTAGAGTGTTCTTGAATTCGGTCCCATTGTCACTTCTTATCTTCTTGATAGGAAGGCCAAACTCCCTTTGTGACCTTCTCACAAATATTTTGACTTTTTCTTGCACCTAGGACTTATCATAAACAAAGAACACCCAAGTGAAACGGGAATAATCATCAACAATAACTAGATCATATTTGTTACCCCCGATGCTTATGTAGGCGACCGGTCCAAAGAGATCCATGTGAATCAACTCCAGTGGTTGTGTGGTAGTCATGATGCTCTTTGGTGGGTGTGGTACACCTACTTGCTTTCTGGCTTGGCAAGCACTACAAATCCTATCTTTCTCAAATTGAATATTGGTTAGTCCAAGAATGTGGTTGTCTTTTAGGAGTTTGGCCAAGTTCCTCATCACAACATGAGCCAGTCGGCGATGCCATAGCCAACCCATGCTAGATTTTACCACTAAACAGGTCTCAAGCTTAGCTTTACTTTTGCTGAAATCAACTAAGTAAAGCTTGTTCTTGAGGTGACCCATAAAGACAATTGAGGAATCCTCCCTCTTAGAGACTTCCACACCCTTATCCATGAAGAGACAATTGTAGCCCATCTCACATAATTGAGAGACGGACAGCAGATTGTACTTCAAGAAATCAACATGTAAGACATTTGTAATTGAATGATCAAGTGTAATAGCTACTTTACCAAGTCCAATCACACTCCCTTTTGAATTATCACCAAATATGATATTTTCATCTGAATTTGTAGTTGGGGAATATGATGAGAACATACTCCTTTCTCCGGTCATATGATTTGTACATCCACTATCAAGCACCCAACTTAACCCACCAGAGGAGTATTCCTACAACATAAGTTTAGTTCCAAGTCTTAGGTCCCCAAATATTCTTGAGGCCTTGCATGTTAGTCACAAGAACTTTAGGAACCCAAATAGAAGCATTATGATAAACATTTCGACCATTGCCAACAAACTTGGCAAACACCTCCCCCTTGCTGTTGTGCTATAAAACAAAGTTAGAATCCAAACATTGAGGAGGTGATTTTGCCTTTGGTTGATAAGCATATCTATTTGGAGTGACCTAGATAGATTTCTTTGGTTTCTGAACAACCTGCTCTAGAAGTGACACCTTCTTCTTGGACTTGTCATGAGCAGAGGAGTAGGAGGTGGTCTTCCCTTTTCTATGGGGAGCAGCACTGCCGCCCTTCATAGTGGCACTGCCGCCCATAGGCCGCGGTGCTGCTCTGGACTGGCCTTGTGCCACCTTCTGTGCAGACCTATCTGTACCTTCTTGCCCTTTGCTCACGAACTGAACACACTCATATCCATTTATTACCTTTCTTCCATTGGTTTTACCTCCATGAGTATGCCCAAGCCCATCTTTGATGCGTGGATTTCTTCCATCTTTGTATTGTGGCTTCATTGGTTTTTCGCCTTTGCCACTAGCAGGTTTCTTACCTTCCATGCCCCTTTTTCCTAACATAGCATTGAGCCTAGCAATCTCCTTTTTCATGACCTCCAAGTTTGCAAGGTTAGTGGAATAAACTTTTAAGTCAAGATTATAGCATTTTCCACACCCTTGGCTAGTGGAGGAAATAGAAATGTCATTTGTGTTGGAGGGAAGTAGGGTGCTCTCGCATAGAAGGTTATATTGCTTCTCAAGTTTGTTGTGCTTTTCAACTAAGACACAATACTTGTCATTGAGTGCAATATTTGCCTTCTTTGTGAGAGCATGTTCTCTTTGTTCTTCGGCCAAGGCCTTGTTCAAAGAGTCCACCTCACTTCTCTCTAACTCAAGAGCTTCCTTGCAGCCAATATACATCTTTTCGGTTTCCTCAAGATAATCATCTCTATCGGCTAGCTTAACTTTGACACTTTCTAGTTCCTCCATCAGATTCATGATGAAGAGCTTAGTTTTAGAATCTAACTTTTTGGTCAACTTAACATATTTCTCAACATCACTAGTATCATTATCACTAGAATCACTAAGTTCACTACTAGAGATGTCACTAGGAGGTGGAGGAGATTTAGCCTTTCGATTTACCTTCTCACCCTTTACCATAAGACAAACATGAGTGGAGCAGTGGTCATCATCATCGGACATGTTGTTGAAGAGCCTTGAGGTAGAGGATGACTTTTGAATAGCCACGGTTGCAATCTTCATATCCTCTTCACTTGACTCTTTAGTTGAGTCCCACTCATGCCCAATGTGTGCCTCTCCCATTTGCTTATATCTCCTTTTGTGCTCATGCTTGCCCTCATTGTTGTCCTTCTTATATTTGTTCTCTTTCTTGTCATAGGACACTTAGCAATGAAGTGCTCCGTGCTGCCACAATTGTAGCAAGTCCTCTTCTTCTTATTGGGGAACCTTCTTTGCACTATTTTATACCCATTCTTTTTCAACCCCTTGTGATAGCTCTTCATGAACAAAGCCATGTCATCAATCTTCATATAATCAGCCCCATCATCTTCATCTTCACTTGAGGATGAACTTGGATCATCATTTTGTGGAGTTGACTTGATTTCCTTGGGTTGACTTGTTGATGCTTGCTTGCTGCCCTTTACCTTGTTGGAGATGCCTTGATTGCTTGATTTGTTGGCCTTGAGAGCTACTTCCTTGATCTTCATGCCTTCTAGCTTGGCTTGCAACTCACCAAGTCTTCTCCTCTCATTAGCTTCTTCTCTTTGCATGTCAAATGTCAACAATCTTCCAAGCACATCATTAGGTGTGAAGTGCTCAAACTTCTTCTTATCCCTAATCAAGGTGACTATGGTCTCATTTCTTGGTGAGTAGGCCTCTAACATAACCTTCACAACCTTGTGATCATCAAGCTCATCACACCCATAGCCTCTAATCTTGCCCACTAAGGTCATTAATCTATCAAACATCTCTTGTGGCCCCTCTTCATCTATAATCACAAACCTATTGAGCTTGGCCATCAACAAATCAATCTTTGCTTTCCTCACTTTATCTACACCTTCATGTGCTAGATGCAAAGTGTCCCAAATCTATTTTGCAACATTGACATTCATCACTCGGTTGTACTCATTTCCATCCAAGGCACTGAGGAGAATATTTGTGGCTTGGCCATTGAGATGGACAGCAGCTAGCTCTTCATTTGTTGGCGCTTCGGGATCTTCTGGTGGCTGCAATCCATTCACCACAATCTCCCAAAGACCGGGGTGAAGACCTACAAGATAGGCACTCATCAAGTGCTTCCACTTGGCAAAGTTTGTCCCATCAAAATGAGGCAACTTTCCCGCGGGTACATTGACAAAGGACCTTTTGTTATGGTTAGACAAATAAGAATAATTAAAGGATATGGCGGCATATTTGTTCTTGTTGTTGTTGCTGCCCTTGTCCTTGTTATCCTTCTTTTTGTCCTTGCTCTTCACCTCCTTGCTATCTTTTGAAGCATGGTATGATACATCATCATCTCCATCGTCTGAGCTACTAGAGAGCTCACTAGATGATGCATCATACTCATTCTTCTCTTGATCTTGAGTTCTTGCTGCCCTTCTCTTAGCTCTTGCCTCTCTTGTGATTCTTCTTTCTTCTTTTCTCTTCTTCTTGTCTTTGAGACGCTGCTCTTCCTTCTTCTTTTCTCCAGCTTCTCTTGTCGAGATCTTTGCGGCTTTTCTTTCTTTTCTTGCCTTTCTTCTTTCGGCATCGGTGGTCTTGGGTTCTTTGATGGTGGCATCACTTGCTGTGGACATGGACAGCTTGCTGCTGCTGCTGCCGACATCCTCAATGTGTACACCACTTGAGTCCGCAACACGAACGTTCTTCGAACCTTCTCCTTCTTCCATACTTCACACGGTGAAGCGTATGCGAAGCAACCTCGCTCTGATACCACTTGTAGGATCTACAGGAAGATAAAGAAGGCCTAGAGGGGGGTGAATAGGCCTGTAAAAATTCAACTCAAAACTCTGTTAGAACAGAGGGCGGCACTGCCGCTCTACAAAAATTAATCTAACATAGTTGAGATTTAACAGATATGAACCTGACCCCACTAGCTGCTTAATCCTGCAATATAACTTCAAGATCCAGTTCAAAGACTAGATACCATAGAAACTTCACACAAATGTAAATCGAGCAACTAAACCCTAACAACAGCTAGCAACAAAGTAAACAACAAGTATAATAAAGACGAAGTATGCAAGACGCAAGATTTATCCCATGGTTCAGCTCACCACTAAGGTTTGCCTAAGTCCACGTTGTTGAGGAAGCCACAAAAGGCTTAAGCTTGCCACAAAGGCTTGCCTTACCCTCGTTCTCAAATCAAGAGAGTGAACTCTTGAGGTGAGGGGTGATTTCTTAGCTTTCGAATGAGGTTACAAACCTCCCAAGGCTGCCACACAAGTTGGCAAGCACAAGGGCGACGCCTAGCCGGCTAGGAGCAAGCTCCAAGAGTAATAAACCCTAGAACCGTCGGTCAAGCGTGAACCAAATGCTCTTAGACTTTGAGAATCAGTGGATCTACTCTCCAATCGAGTTTTGCTGCCTTTTCTCTCAAGTTTTGATGGTTGGAATCAAGGATTTGCTTGAGGGATGGAGGAGCAACAATGGTGGAGAGGGATGAGCTTTGGTTCTGTCTATTTTCGAGCAAAGTGACTCTATGAGGAAGATGACCGTTGTGGGCCGGGCCTAAGGGGTATAAATACTCCCTGAATCCAACAGTCAGTTAAGGGCGGCACTGCTGCTCTTAACAGGGCGACACTGCCGTCCTAGCCAAAACAAGTAATATGATCTGAAATTTGGTTGGCTATTTTGACTAGGTGAGATGATGTAGATCTGTGAATTTGAGCATCTAGTTCAACAGTTGACCAATTGTCCTAAAATCCCTCTTAATAGTATGGCTTTCCCTAAACTTAAATTCAAAACATAAATGAATTTAAATCTCTTTTGAGCTGGGTCTAGCCACCTTTCGTAATTTGGACACTTGTAACCTGTACATCATCCTCATTCTTTGATTCCCTGCTTGTCATCTCAATAAACCTCATTAGTCCTCTAATTTGGTGGTCATCAATGCCAAAACCCACAATAGGGCTTGATTGCACTTACACCATCGAGCATGCTCGCGCGCACCCTCTGGCAAGGAGATCTAGCCGAGCCTGACTCGACCACAGCCTTCGCCTAGGGCTCAGGGGCTTCCCCAAGCCTTGGGCTTCTGATCTACGGCACGACCAAGCCCAACCCTTAGCTCCTGCCTGGCTCACAACGCCAGCCAAGGCCCAGACATAAGAAGATAGGCCCCGAGCTACCGATGCTCGGGGGCTCCTCGACACCTCTCCCTAGGCGTGGCCCTGCTAACTGCTCCTCCGATAGGGTCACGTCTGGGGCATGACACAAGAAGACAAAGCTTCCCACGGCCTTCGAGGGCTCATGGGCTTCTAGGCCCGCATGTCAGCCCCCTAGAGCTGACCTCTTCCGCTACCAAGAAGACTCTAGAAGGTCTCACCCAGGGGAGGTCGGTCCAAGCTGACAGCGCCTGACACGCAGTGTCAAAATAGAGCAGTCGAACGACGCCCAAGGCTTCTTTGGCTCCAACACACCGTGGTGGTCCACGACACACTACTGCAAGACCCTCTAGACTCTAGCACATGTAGACTGTAGACTAAACCCCCAAACCACCATGTACCCGACCTATCTCATTATATAAGGGATAAGGTCAGACCTAGAGCGGGGAGGATCCCATTTTCAATCGCCAGACACTCCATTCCATCCACCTCCACTCTGCACGGAGAGCAAGGTAACCTAGAGAGGGGCACCAAGAGCCTCTCCTCCACTGCATCCCATCGTCTTCCTCCTCTCCGACAAGAGGAAAGGCTCCACCGGTGGCAAGGTAACCTTAGGATTAGCATCAAGCTAACCCCCATACCAAATCTTCTTCCTTTACACTCTGTTGTAACCCCCGATTTTGGGTGCTATTGAGTATAAGGATCATCAGCTGTTGGATGTAGGGACTAAATTGGCCCAAACCAGGATAAACCGTTGCATCTCCTCTACGTGATTCTTGTGTTCCTAAGTCCACTCAAGCCACTGGAGACCCATACTCTGACACCGACTCAAACAACATGCTTGTCGTGGTTTGGACCCCACGACAGCTGGTGCGCCTGGTAGGGAGCAGTGTCAAGTGCGATTCTAGCTCTATGATGGCTAGAGCCACCCGCCTCATCACCTGAGCAGGTGGCACCGCCCCAGACGGTGGTGTCCGCTTCCCCAGCAAGCTCTCCATCATGGATGATGCTTTCGCTCCGAGCTAGGTCCTCAACTTTGGGACCCTGGCCTACATCACCGACTGCTATGGCGAGCTTCATCTACTCCAAGGGGCTGCGCTGGCAGGCATTGAGCCCCCAGCATCGCCCCCTCCGCTAGGGCCCTTGAGGGCAAATCTTGAGGTCCTGGCCCAACAGATCTGGCATAGCTTGGGGGCCAGACCCCACTATGTTGGACCACCGCTAGATGTTTTCCATGCTAGCGAACATTCATCACTGGACCACTACCAGTGAGGCACTCCCGCTGCCGCATCACTTCTAGTACAACCCCTAGATCTACCCTTGGGAGTCTAGAGCATGGCGGAGTCCTTCTAGATGGAGCTAGAGCACCTTGTCATCCACGAGGCTCCCCGAAGCCCCATCCTCTCTAGTGTAGTACGGGCCAATGCCCCTTTGCTATGTGCCTTCTTTGCGACCCTCCAAGGAGGTAACCCAGAGCATCACTTCAGCGACGCTGAGCACAACGCGATGCCTCATGAATGTCGTTGTGCCAATGACAAGGCTCCGCTAAGGGAGCACATGGGCTCACATCGCCAGACAAAAGCCCTGAATACTGCATGGACCACCCCATGGAGGGGGCGAGCCGGCTACAAGCGGGGCAAGCGGGCTAGGAAGCCGCTGCGATAGAGTGCAAGCCCCAAAAGCAGAAACTCATGCAGCAACACTATGCACGCCCCCACTAGCAACAACGATGACTACGCCAAGATCCCTATGGGCCCATGTCAATAGAAGGAGAAGAAGAGGCGACATCAGTACCTGGCCCATCCGGCTCCCAGAGCACGTTCGGCACACCCAACAGCAGCAGCGGCTTGCCAGGTCCCTCCACCTAGGCGTCTGGTCCCCAAGAGGAGCCAAGCTGATCGAGGGTAGCCCTAGCCCTTCCCCACAACAAAAGACCCTCGACAAGCTAATCCCCCGAGGGGCAAACATAGGATCTAAACTAGGACACCCCCTCCTCTATCCTCCATCGAGCATGCAGGAGGTGGGCTGAAAGCTACGTAACTCTCCTTCTTCACTTCCTACATTTCATTTTTCCTAGGCTAAATATTGAGTTCGCTTCCTGTTCACCGCTAATACCCCCTCCTCCTAGTAAGCGCGAAGTGCCGCTCGCGCACCGCTCACCAAGCCAACCCAACCTTCTCCTCCCGGTCTATTTTCTCTTCTCGGCTACCTGACCTAGCGCCAGCGCCAGTGCGCCATCGAAAGGGTCATGAACCCTAGCCACTCATGGCATATCCAAGGATCTCATGGGAAATGAGACTCCAAATACCGATCGGGGAAAGGCCGTGGGCACCCGGGAAGCAGAACAACACAGGCGGTGAAGAAACGATAGACAAATGAACTTAATATTTACAAAAACATTAAATTGTTTTGGGGATGTCACCCCACTGTTTAGCCACAGAGACACGCTGGTTGATCTTTCTTCTCTCGTAGGCATGCGTGGGGAAGCATAGCTTGCGGCCGTCAC
The DNA here is from genome assembly GCF_019320115.1 of Miscanthus floridulus. NCBI lineage: Eukaryota > Viridiplantae > Streptophyta > Magnoliopsida > Poales > Poaceae > Miscanthus > Miscanthus floridulus. The sequence goes on along the minus strand of NC_089592.1, from coordinate 4,773,382 downwards.
CCTTCGTGGTCCGGCGAAGGGACACGGAGGACCGCATCTAGCGGGGCGGTCGCTAGGATGGTGTTAGTGGCTTCCTCTAGGCGGGGCATTAGGAGCGCCATGTTGGTGTCATTGGTGTTCATGGGGAGCCCCTCCGCCACTTCACGGACATCCACCAGGCCGAGGAAATGGAAGTGCACTATGGCCAGCGCAGAAGCTGCACCCTGCCAGATGCCATCCTCCATGGCCTCACGAAAACACTTAGCACGGCGCGAAGATGCTCATTCACCTCCGCTGCGTTGTCACGCACCCCATGTGGGAAGAGCACGCGGTAGGCCCCTAGAGCCTTAACACGGAGCTTCTTTGACTCCTCGCCCTAGGACTCAAGGCATGCTCGTAGGCTGCCTACCTCCTCCCGGGCCCTGCGAAGCTACTCCATCAAGCAAAGAACCTCCTCCCTTGACTCTACACCGACAAAAACCAGGGGCGTTAAGGCTAGGCATCACAAGCGGGGCTCGCATACTAGAACCAACGAGAAGCGAGAAGTGAAGGAAACAACCCATACTTTCGAGCTCCTCCCTTAGACGAGCTACCTCCACCTGCGCCGCATCGCGGACATTCTCCACCATCGCTGCTGTAGCTACTCCTCCTCGACCTCCCTCCTAGTGTCCTTGGCAGCTTGAAGGGTTCCATCTCACTCCTTCTATAGCGCCTCAACTGCCACCATGGGGAGGGTGATCGAAGTGCCTTGAGAGAGCGCCCCAGTGAAGGGGTGCGCTGATAAGATACTAACACCGAGGGAGAGGTCGGCAGCAAGTGGGCTCAGCATCAGGGAGGCTCAATGCCACTCATGGAACCAACCTCGATGAACGTTTGGCTAGGGAGCCCCTACACACGATTAGCACACCAACGTCAGAAGCAATAATGAAGACAAAGGGAAGCAAATTCGACTCCTTCCTGTCCCTCTGTGTGGGCGATGTGCGAGGCGAACTCCGTCCTTGCCTGGTGGGACTCCTTTGGTTCCTCTAGGACCCTTCGCTGACCTGCGATCCCACGATCAGGGGGAAGCAAGAGTCATAGAAAGGGGGAAGGTTTCACTGAAAGTAGAAGGTAATGCCCCTCCGCCTTTTCATCTCCACTTTTGTACTCCACGAGCAGCGGTTGCCGCACTCCCATGATCCGGCACGCGATTATACAGCGTGGTGATGGTTGCTGGACCCAAGGTGGAGGTGAACCACTGCCTCCCTGTCGGTCCGGCCCTATTGGGCCAAGCTACGCACGCCGCCCACTCCGCGCACACCTCCTCCTAGGACTTGGGGGATCCAGCTCCCCCTAGGCCCATCGACTATCATCAACGGCTTGGATCCACGTGCAACAAGTGCCATGGCTCCTCCACCAGATCTGCTCCATGTGGCCTCGACGTCAACTCTCCCAGACAAGATGGGGGATGGCATGGGGGCTACGCGCCATAACTCCTCCACCAGGCACAACAGCCTAGATGCCATCAACCGCCTACGCAAGGCGTCAGCGGATGGGACGCACCTAGAAGCCGCCCCTTCCACTAGCAAGGAGGCCCCACAATGGCCTCAGGGGCTGCACTGGCTCCCTAGAAGGAGTAGCCCGAACCCCCGATCGATGGGCACTCAGGTGGTGCATCCCCCAAAAACCAACCAACTCACTAGAGTTAGGTCAGGAGCCGCTGAGTAGTGGGCCCAACGAGGGCCTCTATTGAAGCCTTAGTGTGCTCCCATCTCCCCGACCTATGGCCATAGAGGGTTGGCCCTAGAATGCCAACTCAAGAAGATTGGGACCTATTACCACAGCCCCCAGAAGGGCGTGGTGCTTTGGATGATCAAACAGCCCCAAGCCAGAGCCCAGCGCTCTTGATCACCCGGCCCATGGTAGAATCCGATCAAAAAGGAGGGCACACAGTAGGCAACTCCAAGATGAGTTCACTGAGCTCTCACTCAAGTTGAAGACCCATGCAACATAGGCTCATGAAGGGATCAACACCATCTTCACTCAGCCCCAACAGCCGAGCAACGCCCATCACTTTGGAGAAGAAGGCCCCAAGTAGGGCACAACACTCTCACCAGCAGAAGATGTCTCCGCTAAGGAGGGTTTGGTCACCAGATGATCGAATGTAGCCCTTCATCGCCATCATGCTAGGTAAGGCCACAAAGGGCTCGGGGGCTCTGAAAGATCCTAATGGCAAGAGGGGGGTGAATAGCCTATAAAAATTTCTACAACAACACTAAATAAAGTGGTTAGACAAATATGAGGCGAAGCGAATGTTATGCTAGCCTACTAAAAGGCAAGCCACCTACCACAATTCTAGTTGCTATAGTCTCTATCCACACAATGGCTATGTCACTACACTAAGTGAGCACTCAAAGACTAACTAAAGAGCCTCACTAATCACTAGACCTGATGCAAGCTAGCTCTCAAAACCAATTACACTAAAGAGCTTAGCTTACACACTAGGAGTGTAATATAAGAGAGGATGGCGATGATTATACTGACGTATCGAGGTATGAGCCAATCTGATGAGGACATGGCACCTTCGGATATGAACAATGATTATAAGGTGCGCTCGTTCCTACATTTGCATAGTGGCTTTGGTTATAATTCACTTGGTTCCACATGTACATGTCACTATTTGATTGTAGGTTCAAATGTGTTTCATAATGGAAGTTCATCAAAGTTGAACTTTTGGTTCGTCGGCAGCCCGACAGTGTCTCATTGGGAAGGCCATAACTCATCCATCCGGAGTGCGATCGAGGTCAATGAGCACTTGATGGAAAGCTTGTTTGATAAGCTTTCAAATAGATCTGGTTCCATCTCAATATCACGTCAACAAGGCTTCCAAATCATCAATATATTCTGTCGCTATTTCTGGCGGGAGCTACACTGTCGTTATGGGCTTGTTAGACATCCTTGGGACCCAGGCCCAAGTTGGAGCACGCCCCAAGAAGATGGAGAACACCTAAGAGATGGCCTTGGACGTCCTCTTCCTTGGCCACCACCTTAGGAGGCCAGCAAGGACGTCCAAGTCAAGCCAGAGGCCTAGTCCAATCCGAGTTCGAGTCTGCCTCGGCCATCAGGACCAGTCTGCGATAAAACGGACGCCCAGGACGCATCCGAACTCCGTTTTCAATGATCCACATATGGATGGAACGATAATTTGATAAGGAAGCCAATCCAAGTGGTTTCACATCAAAAGCTCTTCGGAATCAATGGGAATCGTCGAAAGTCAGCGTCCAGAATCTGTCAGGGTGCTGCGACACCTTCTTTTGGGCCGTTGGGCCTTGTAACGTGTTGGGACACCTTTAGGACGTGAAGAGGGATCCTTGGACGTCCCTTAGGCTATATAATCAGTAGCCACCACCTACTTTAGGTTTTGGGTTTTGCTTAGATTATTCTATCAAGAAATAGTTTCGCCGTTCTTCGGTTTATGAGACCCCAACTCGTGAGATTAATCATACATCTGTAATTTGGTTGCGATCTTTCTTGTTCTTGCTTGTGTTCTTCGTTGCGTAGGCAGGGATTAGCCTTCTTGGCGAGGTCAATCTGGTCCGTGACTCGGTTGATAACCAGAGGAGCTGTGGTGCTAAGATTGCAGGGTTCGATCTTTCGATCTGAAGCTGGATCGGTGTGTCATTCTCCGCCACAACGATAGTTACCATCACCTGACGGAAGATCGGGATCCCCGTCTCCATTAAGTGGTATCAGAGCTAAGGTATACCGTCAGGTTCACTTTTATTCCCTAGTTTGAGAGTTTTGCATTCGTCCTATAGTCTAGTGCCATACTTTTATTTCCTATCCTAGAACCTTCCGCGCCATAGCCTTTGCATATTTCAGTTTCAGAGTTCACTTTGTTGAGTTTATGTCCTAGGTCAAAGTCTTATTGCTGGTTTAGATTGTGTTCTTTTCTAGTTTGTGTTGATCCCTTCACCCGCCGCTATTCCGTATCACCATCGGTTTGCATCTTGTGTCCACTAAAACCCTTATTCGAGCAGCTTCCTTAAAACAGTCATAACTTTTGCATCCGAACTCGAAACGGGGAAAATTTTATATCTACGGAGAACGCCAAAAAAATTTAGATCTATTTCATCCCAGCGTTGCTGGGTTCGCAAAAATTAGATTTGCGAAATTCGATTAGGAAAATTGAGTTTCTGGGCCCATAAGTTTTGGTATGCTTTTTAGAGCACAGTCCTAATTTTCTATAGGCCACATCTTTTATTCAATTGAGCTCAAATTTTTTGTGGTTTATTCTTGTGTGCTCCTTGCTGAGAAAAAAATATCAAAAGAGCAAAAGCAAGAAAAAAAAGATTGGACAAAAAAAATAAAAGAATAAAATAGTAAAAGAGAATAGAAGATATCGAAAAGGAGCACATAAGGAACACTCAATAGCTTTATTGTTTGTGGTACCTTTTACCTTGTTCATATCCGTTGCTACCTTTAATACTTGTTTCCTTTCATCCTTGTTTCCTCTCTTGTTTATCACAACTGGTGATAGGAACACGTATAGGCCAGCAACTAGGACAAGTGCTCTGGACATTTATTCAATATTGCTATCTGTCACTGACTTGTGTGCCACATATATATATTTGTTCTTTTTCATGCCTCCCAAGCTCCACATATACTTCAGATCGGTACAGAAAAAGACCCTTGCAATCTCGGTACCACTGCCTCATAGGTATCACGAACCAGCCGCCGGTTGTACTGTCCACTGCTTGCATTGGTAAGAACTTTGTAAGAGCTTGGTAAGACGCTTCCACTTGCTGTCAAAAGTGACACCACTGCAACCACGTAGTCATTTGATAGGGATAATATTTTTGTATTGTCTTTTGCTGTCTTCTAATAATGACAGGTTATTCGTATTCACCGACTTATGATGGTATAGGTGCTGATGAGTACATGGAGTGGAAAATTGCCATCGATAACATATTTGCTACTCGCTTTATGTGTCCAAGGAGGAAGGTAAAAAATGCAGCTAGCGTTTTGCTACATTCTGCTTTATCTTGGTGGGAGTCTTTAGATCCTTCTGATAAGCCTCAAACTTGGAATGATATGAAACTTCTTATGCGAGAAACCTTTGTTAATCCACCTCCTGTTTTAACTTCATATGATGAGGTGCACCATTTAGAGGAAGAGTCTATTGTTATTCCTTCTACTATGCCTAACCTTTTGTAGGACAATGTAGAAAAGAGCAAGGATGATGTGACAGAAAATGAGAAGCTCACAGCCTCATGTGAAAATTCAGAACCATCAACTATTACCCCTGCTGAACATGAGAGCAAAGGTAATGCCCATGATGCTAAACTCATAGAAGGTGAGAGTTCTCTTGATGTGCTGAATTTTTCCACCAATCATGCTATGATAGAGCAAATTTTAGTGGAGCATTCGCTTGATTTACCTTTGTCACAAGATGATTTGCTTGATGTTTCTTATGACGAAGATGACTTGCATGATGATATTTATGTTATACCCATGCAATCATTGAAGAATGATCACACTATATGTGTGCTGAAAATGAGCACTTGTGCTGAAAATAGACTTGTTATTCATAATGCTAGTGAAGTTGATGAGCTGAAATTATTGTCTTCTTTAAATACTTTGGGTTACATTGAATTTGATGTTCCGTGTAATCTTAGTTCTTTAGAGGAGAAACTTTATGCATATGCTGATTTGCCATGGTTCTCTAGACATACATATCATTTTATTGGAAAATATAATTGTAAAGGAAAGTATATGGTGCATCGTGTCTATATTTGTTCAAATCTGAAATCTCCTTATATTGAGCAAAAGTATGATCAATCAAAGGATTGCAATTGCTATAATCTTGTCATGTCGAGTTCCCCTAGTTTTGTTATAAAGAAACATGTTAAATTTCAAGAAGGGGAGCAATGTTGGCTACTACCAACAATGTTTTCTTCATCTAATCTCAAACCGAGGACGGTTTGTTGTCAAGAAGGGGAGGATGATGAGGACATGGCACCTTCGGATATGAACAATGATTATAAGGTGCGCTCGTTCCTACATTTGCATAGTGGCTTTGGTTATAATTCACTTGGTTCCACATGTACATGTCACTATTTGATTGTAGGTTCAAATGTGTTTCATAATGGAAGTTCATCAAAGTTGAACTTTTAGTTCGTCGGCAGCCCGACAGTGTCTCATTGGGAAGGCCATAACTCATCCATCCGGAGTGCGATCGAGGTCAATGAGCACTTGATGGAAAGCTTGTTTGATAAGCTTTCAAATAGATCTGGTTTCATCTCAATATCACGTCAACAAGGCTTCCAAATCATCAATATATTCTGTCGCCATTTCTGGCGGGAGCTACACTGTCGTCATGGGCTTGTTAGACATCCTTGGGACCCAGGCCCAAGTTGGAGCATGCCCCAAGAAGATGGAGAACACCTAAGAGATGGCCTTGGACGTCCTCTTCCTTGGCCACCACCTTAGGAGGCCAGCAAGGACGTCCAAGTCAAGCCAGAGGCCCAGTCCAATCCGAGTTCGAGTCTGCCTCGGCCATCAGGACCAGTCTGCAATAAAACGGATGCCCAGGACGCATCTGAACTCCGTTTTCAATGATCCACATATGTATGGAAAGATAATTTGATAAGGAAGCCAATCCAAGTGGTTTCACATCAAAAGCTCTTCGGAATCAACGGGAATCGTCGAAACAAGTCAGCGTCCAGAATCTGTCAGGGTGCTGCGACACCTTCTTTTGGGCCGTTGGGCCTTGTAACGTGTTGGGACACCTTTAGGACGTGAAGAGGGATCCTTGGACGTCCCTTAGGCTATATAATCAGTAGCCACCACCTACTTTAGGTTTTGGGTTTTGCTTAGATTATTCTATCAAGAAACAGTTTCGCCGTTCTTCGGTTTGTGAGACCCCAACTCGTGAGATTAATCATACATCTGCAATTTGGTTGCGATCTTTCTTGTTCTTGCTTGTGTTCTTCATTGCGTAGGCAGGGATTAGCCTTCTTGGCGAGGTCAATCTGGTCCGTGACTCGGTTGATAACCAGAGGAGCTATGGTGCTAAGATTGCAGGGTTCGATCTTTCGATCTGAAGCCAGATCGGTGTGTCATTCTGCGCCACAACGATAGTTACCATCACCTGACGGAAGATCGGGATCCCCGTCTCCATTACAATCACAAGATGGAGGCAATCAATTAATCACAAGATAACCAATGAAATCCTCGGATAAGATGACACAATGATTTTTTATCGAGGTTCACTTGCTTGCCGGTAAGCTAGTCCTTGTTGTGGTGATTCACTCACTTGGACGTTCACGCGCTAATTGGCATCACATGCTAATTGGCATCACACGCCAAACCCGCAACTGGGTGCTGCACAACCAACACAATATGAGGATCACACAAGCCATGAGCAATCCACTAGAGTACCTTTTGGCTCTTCGCCGAGGAAAGGTCAAGAACCCCTCATAATCACCACAATCGGAGCCGAAGACAATCACCAACCTCTGCTCGATGATCTTCGCTGCTCCAAGCCATCGAGGTGGCAGCCACCACCAAGAGTAACAAGCGAATCCTGCAGTGAAACACGAACACCGAGTGCCTCTAGATGCAATCACTCAAGCAATGCACTTGGATTCACTCCTAATCTTACAAAGACGAAGAATCAATGATGGAGATGAGTGGGAGGGCTTTGGCTAAGCCCACAAGGTTGCTATGTCAATGCAAATGGCAAAGAGAGTGAGCTTTAGCCGGCCAAGGGGCTTAAATAGAGAGCCCCCATGAATAGAGCCGTTGGGCTCTTGGGGCAGCCCACTGCACAGCGACCGGACGTGTAGGTCAGGATGACCTGACGCATGCCACCCAACGTTCAGTAGCACGATGCGTGCCACATGGCCCCTCGGTTCAACCTCGTCCACATGATGCCAACGGCTAGTAGCCATTCCCGCACGCGTTAAGTGATGACCGGACTCAGCGCGCCGAGACCGGACGCACCATGACCACGTTAGATCAACAGAACCGTGCATGCCACCAACAGATGACCGGACGCGCCGATCAACTCGGCCTCCCAGTGTCAGGTCATTTCCAAAGAGCTCCTCGAGCATCAAAATAGCGACCAAACGCATCAGGTCCACCCTGACTGGACACACGGGAGCGTACGATCCTGCCTTCACCTCTATGCGCCAAGATTTCTACTGTCATCACCATACGAAATCCTTGATTGGATGCACAAGTGTCCCTACGTCTGATCACTCACCGAAGCTGGGCACTTCACTGCTCAGTACTGACTGGACGCATCGGCTGAGTCTGGTCACACCAAGCTCAGCGTTCGGCCACTAAAAAACATTGATAAACACCTCATCCACTTCACCAACTTCTCCTCCCTTGCTCAAATGTGCCAACCAACAAGTGTATCACCTTGTGCACGTGTGTTAGCATATTTCACAAACATTTTCCAGGGTATTAGCACTCCACTAGATCTAAATGCATATGTAATGAGTTAGAGCATCTAGTGGCACTTTGATAACCGTATTTCATGACGAGTTTCACCCTTCTTAATAGTAAGGCTATCCATCCTAAATGTGATCACACCCACTAGGTGTCTTGATCACCGAAATAAAATGGCCCTATGAATTTCACCTTTGCCTAGAGCCCATTTTGTTTTTCTCTTTCTTCTTTTCCAAGTCCAAGCACTTGATCATCACCATGGTCACACCATCATCATGATCTTCACCATTGCTCCACCACTTGGAATAGTGCTAACTATCTTATGATCGCTTTGATAAACTAGGTTAGCAGTTAGGGTTTCATCAATTCACCAAAACCAAACTAGAATTTTAGGCTTCTAACGAGATCCTAAGATATAGGTATGTTAAGCCTCGGGTCTAATGGTTCCCGAATGAAAAAGACCCCCCGACCGACCCATTTAGGATCACCAGGGGGCTCGGTGGCTATACCCATCAGGCACGCTCGTGTGCACCCTCTAGCAAGGAGATCCCACCGAGCCTAACTCGACCACAGCCTCCGCCTAGGGTTTAGGGGCTTTTCTGAGCCGTAGGCTCCCGATCTACAGCACGACCAAGACCGACCCTTGGCTCCTGCCTAGCTCACGATGCTAGCCAAGGCCCGGGCATAAGAACACAGGCCTTGAGCTACCGATGCTTGGGAGCTCCTCGACACCGCTCCCCAAGAGTGGCCCTACCAACTGCTCCTCCGACAGGGTCAGGTCCGGAGCGTGATACAAGAAAACAAAGCTTTCAATAGCCTCTAGGGGCTTCTGGGCTTTCTGGGCCCGCGCATCAGCCCCTAGAGCCGACCTCTTCCACCATCAAGAAGACTCTAGAAGGTCTCACCCAAGGAAGGTCGGTCCAAGCTGACACCGCCTGAAATGCAGAGTGTCAAAACAGAGCACCCAGACGACGCCCAAGGCTTCTTCGGCTCTAAGACACCGCGATGGTCCATGGCACACCACTGCAAGACCCTCCTAGACTCCGACGCCCGTAGACCATAGACTAAACCCCCAAACTACTATGTACTCGACCTATCTTGTTATATAAGGGATAAGGTCGGACCTAGAGGGAGAGGATCCTATTTTCGATCGCCATACACTCCATTCCATCCGCCTCCGCTCTGCACGGAGAGCAAGGCAACCTAGATAGGGGCACCGAGAGCCTCTCCTCCACCGCATCACGTCATCTTCCTCCTCTCTGATGAGGGGGAAGGCTCCACCGACAGTGAGGCTACCTTAGGTTAGCACCGAGCTAACCCCCTACCAAATCTTCTTCCTTTACACTTTGTTATAACCCCTAATTTTGGGTGCTCTTGAGTATAAGGATCATCAGTTGCTAGACATTGGGACCGAATTAGCCCTAACCAGGATAAACCGTTGCATCTCCTCTGTGTGATTCTTGTGTTCCTGAGTCCACCCGAGCCATCGGAGACCCGTACTCTAACACCAACTCGAACAACATGCTTGCCATGGTTTTGAACCTGTGATAGTTTGCTTGGTGGCCAACCCCTGTTTGGTTTAGTGCCCACTTACATGGTCTTCAGCTGATTATATCTATTCTTCAGACATTTCAGATCATGTCTAAGGCCAGTTTGTTGCTCATAGAACTCTTGTAAATTATCATAACCTCTCCTTCTCATTGTCCCATTACTTGTGTTGCCCTTTTTCATTTCATCAACAACAAGACAAGAGTATACAAATGTATTTGCATCTGACCAATTTGCCTTGTCAAACTAGTAGAGAAGCAGATCAAAGACCAAAAACAAAAAGTCAAATATTTACAAATAACTACACACTTGTAGATCAAACAAATACACACTTGTAGATCAAACAACTACAAACATTTACATTTCAACAGATCAGACAAATATACAATTGTAGATCAAACAAACATGACCTAATACATCAGATAAATACAACCTAATAGATCACACAAGTGCAAGTCTATAGATCAGACAAATACAAACTAATTTGTCAGAGCAAAACATACTTAACAATTAGAGCAAAACAAATCATACTTAAAAAACCGATCAGACTTGCAAAACCTCACCTCAGGTGGAACATCGTTGTCATCTTCTTGCTCCATTGCATCTGTTGGAGGATAATAGCTGTCGGAAGCCATTGATCCATGCATCCTTGTTGATGGCACGTGGTTGACGGTCGATCCGGCACAGGCACCGCCGGATTCGGGCCTGGTGCGGCGCATAGCTCTGCGCGACGCCGGACGTTTTCCAGATCCGCTCGCTCCTGTGGTCGGGGGAGGAGGAACAATCGGGACGCCACCAGATCTAGTGCTAATGCGAACAGGAGGAAGCCCTCGTCCATCGGGAACGCCGTCACCTTGGAGGAGCCCCTAGTACGAGGCGATGTAGGGGTAGCCGTCGGTGTCGGTGTTCAGATCCAGCCCCTCCATGTCGCGCCGAGCTGAGGAGCCAGCTCCATTCGATGGCGCCGGGGAAAATAGGCCGAAGTCACCGGCGTTGGGGGGGGGGGGGGGGGGGGGAGGACGGAGCAAAGGCCATGGGATCCACCGGAGAAGAAGACTACGAGAAATAGTCCAAATACTCAGACCCATGGCCATCCATGGCGGATGTAGTGAGCGGAGGAGCGGGTCCGACGGGGGAGGCGTTAGGAGGAGCAGGGACGGCATGGAGCGCAGTGGTGGCGGCGGCGGGGAGAGCAGAGGAGAGCGAACACGAGAGGGAGAGAGTGAGCAAGCTGAGAGTGAGCGAGAGTGAAGGGATAGGGTTGAGCGGTGCTCGGATAGGGCAATGATGAGGGGTACCCCCTATCCATGATGGGCTTTTAGTATCCTTTAGCAAGCTTTGGGGGACTAGTTGGCTAATTGGCATTTAGTCCCATTTAGTCAAGGTGTTTGGCAAAAAAGTGACTAAATGGTACTAAATTTAGGTGCTGCTAGATGAACCAAACACCCCCTTAATTTACTCTAGAGTCTAGACATGTTTGGATCGCAGCCTAAAATTACCATAGCTAAGCTTAGGCAACCATATTTTTCTTTAACCAATGTTTCTTTACCGCCACAGCTTAGGCGGTCTAACTTAGTCATTTGGCCCACATGTTATAAACTCAAATTTTTGTGCCCACATGTGAATTTTCTTACTAGAAAAGTGTGGCAAGAGTAACCGTAGTTGTCATAAGTAAAAATCTGATGAGAAAGGACAACAAATCTTTTGCCGCTAATTTCATTAGACGACAAAAAACGGCTGTAAATATATACTTCCTTTATTTTAAATTATAAGGCATTTTGGTTTTATAGATATATCATTTTTCTATGTACTTATTACTCCCTCCGTCCTATAATATAGTACATTGTAGCATTTAAAATTTATCCTCAAATATCATACATTCTAGAGGACAAAATCATTTTTGCATTAAATATTTTTTATTTATCCACCAATCAGCATTAATCACGTTGATGATAGCGTCTGATTAGGAAATAAAATAAAGATACATATGTCTTTTGTGTTCTCTTAATTTATCTCAAAATTTCTATAATGCAATGTATTATAGGATAGATGGAGTAGATACATAATAAAAAAAATGCACGTAAAGCTAGGGCGGGACAAAGATTTATTAAATGATACCACAAGAGCCCACCCTATTGTATTAAAACTTCTATTCTTTTAATATAAAAACACGTAAGTCTTTGCGAGAAAAAAAATATAGGTAAAAAATAAAAAAATGTATTATAATTTAAAAGAGACGGAATAGTCGTTATCTAAAGATGCTTTATTCGGTGCGCACTAAATGACCAGCATTGCCCCTGATTCTCTCTCTGCCAGCAAGGTTATTATGCGCACAATGTACCCGGCTGAGAAAAATATTATTCTGACTAAAAAAGCCGAACAAATTAAATATAGGATAAGCCGAACAATAATATAATTATTCTTTTGTCAAAAAAAAATGCATCACTGCAGTCAGCGCCATTTATTATGCGCACCGAATAAAGCGGCATCGGCGTGCGCACTAACGGCCATGGGCCACCTGTCCTCTGTGAATGTGTCGACGGAGATATGGACGCAGCAGCCAGCAGCCCATGGCCATCACAAATGGCAGACCTGCTATGCCTGGTCTTCTGTATGATTAGTATTTCAGAAACGTGAGGCTGAAATTGTGCTACCGTTCTCATAGATCAAGAGCATTGCATTCTACTATTGTAGTACTCCTACTGTCCTACAAAACATGGTCCAGTGTTTCCCCTAGGAAGCAAGAGCAACAGCAACAGCAGTGTTGGTGATAGGAAATGGAAGGCTCCACCGGCGGGGTTCGGATCGTGTCCAGGCGTCTCGTCCGGCCAGAGCAGGCCGCGGGCTCGCTGGACGACAGCGCGCCGTCGGAGTCGGAGCCGGAGACCATCCACTTGACACCGTGGGATCTCCGCATGATCACGGTGGACTACATCCAGAAGGGACTGCTCCTGCCCAAGCCACGGACAGCAGGAGGAGGAGGAGCACAGCTCGTGGACAACCTCGCTTCGTCCTTGGCGCGCGCCCTGGCCCGCTTCTACCCGCTGGCCGGCCGCCTCGCCGTCACCGCCACGGATGATGCCACTGGAGATCCGAGCATCGTCGTCTCGCTCCGCTGCAACGGCGAAGGCGCCGAGTTCGTCCGCGCCGAGGCGCCGGGGGTCACCGTCAGCGACATTATCGCGTCCGGCCCCGGCTATTACATCCCAAGCTCGGTGGTGTGGTCGTTCTTCCCGCTGAACGGCCTGCTTGGCACGGACGCCGCCTTGGACGACGACGACGGCTCCCGCCTCGCCGTGCTAGCGGCTCAGGTCACCGAGCTCGCCGACGGCGTCTTCGTCGCCATGTCGCTCAACCACGCCGTCGCCGACGGGACCACGCTCTGGCACCTGTTCAACACCTGGTCGGAGATCAGCCGGACGAGGGACGGCTGTGAGCTTTCCACGCCGCGGCTGGTGCTGGACAGGTGGTTCCTCGAGACCAGCCCGGTGCCCATCGCTCTGCCCTTCGCCAAGCTGGAGGACATCGTCCGGCGGCCCGTGTACCTGCCGGTGCGGGAGTGTTTCTTCCACTTCTCAGCCGAGAGTGTGAAGAAGCTAAAGGAGAAAGCGAACGCCGAGATGGCCGGCACGGCGACGGCGACGGCCACGGTGTCGTCTCTGCAGTCCCTGCTCGCGCACCTGTGGCGAACGTCGTGTCGGGCCCGGGAGCTCGCGCCGGACCGGGAGACCACGTACACCCTCCTCGTCGGATGCCGGGCACGGGTGAAGGGGATTCCACAAGAGTACATGGGCAATGCCGTGACGACCGCCGTCGCCAGGTCGACGGCCGGCGACGTGGTGAGCAAGGGGCTGGGGTGGGCGGCGTGGCTCCTGAACCGCGCCGTGGCGGCGTTCGACGAGGCGAGCGTGAGGGACGACCTCGCGTCGTGGCCGCGGGATCCCAGCTTCCTCTACGTGGCGCAGCCTACCAGGGAGAAGGACCCCGCGACGGTCATCACCGGGAGCTCGCCGCGGTTCGACGTCTACGGCAACGACTTCGGCTGGGGCCGGCCGGTGGCCGTCCGCAGCGGCGCAGGGAACAAGACGGACGGGAAGGTGACCGTGTACGAGGGGCGCGACGGCGGGGGAAGCATGGCGCTGGAGGTGTGTCTGGCGCCCAAGGCGCTCGCCAGGCTCGTTGCCGACGAGGAGTTCATGGAGGCGGTGAGCGCCGCCGTGGCGTGATCCAAAGGTGCACGCACTCCGCCGCGCCGTTGGTAGCTGTGGCCTGTGGCTGTGCTGAGAGCCACGTGTACCATTGAACTAGGTTGTAATCTTGAAAGATTAATTTCTTCCTCTCGTTTTTTCATTCAGAAACGCTATACAACACATATGTGTTTTAGCATAAAAAACACATGGATTTTTTTTTGTCCCTCTCTTCCTCTCTCTTTTCAACTGTCGTCTCTTTCCATTTTGTTTTAATTGTTGGAGAGACTTTCTTGTTGCTCGTCACGGCTAAGATCGGCTGTCTTCTCTACCAAGAGACCGTCGATGACGTTGTTGGCAACGGCAACCACATCGACTCGACGCTGACCAGCGGAGCTTACGACCTGCGCAGCAATGGAGACGAAAACACATGAAACCTTTCTCTTTTTTTGTCCTTGCAAAGAAAAAAATTGTTTCTTGTGATCTGTGTATATGTGATCTTGTGATTATCTGGAGGTAGAAGAAGGCTAGAGGTAGAAGAAGGATGGAGACTGTTGGATCTTAATTCTATGGTGCAAAAAAATTCATTTGTTCAAACTACATAAAACACATGATTGTTGGGTAGACAGACTCAATTTGATGAACAAGGCATGCATGCACGAGATCCATCCATCCATGTAGCAGATTCTGTTGCGACGCAACAAGTATTGAGCGCGCGTTTAGTTTGAGGGAATTTTGGAATTTGGCTACTGTAGTACTTTTGTTTTTATTTGGCAATTAGTGTTTAATCATGGACTAATTAGGCTTAAAACGTTCGTCTCGCAATTTCCCATCAAACTGTGTAATTAGTTTTTTTTTCGTCTACATTTAATGCTCTATGCAAGTATCGCAAGATTCGATGTGATGGGTACTGTAGCACTTTTTGAGAAGTTATTTTGGAACTAAACACGAGCTGAGTGACCGGTGACGTATAAGTGCAAGGTTCCGCCGATGCATCCGCGATGGTGCATGGGTGGCCACCATGGCAGAAGCCTGTCACGACATGTACTCCCTCCGTCCAAAAAGTGTGATTCTTGTTTTTTGAGAGGTTAAAAACTTTTTTGTCATAAATCTATGACAGATATTACTCTCTCCGAGTAAAAAGAATAGTCGTTAAAACTTCTATTCTCTTAATATAAAAACACATAAGTCTTTGCGTGATGGAGAAAAAAATATAGGTAAAAAATCAAAATATATTATAATTTAAAAGGGACGGAATAGTCGTTATCTAAAGATGCTTTATTCGGTGCGCACTAAATGGCCAGCATTGCCCCTGATTCTCTCTCTGCCAGCAAGGTTGCAGGTTCAGCGACGTCTTGACTTGACCCTAGTGCTGCAGTGCCCAGAGGGAGCCATTGGGATGGCCATCTTTCCAGGTTCCAGCAACAAAGGACAGTTATATTCATCCTGCAGGAGATTGTAGCACTGGTGATAGTGTTCTGCATCTTCCATGCATGTGTGGGCTTTATTCTGCCTTCACTAGCAAGACTGAGAACAATGTAAGTTGCTGGTGCAAGTACGATCAAGCTTAAATTTATAGTTTCTGTTTGCAAATCTTGCATCACTGTAGGTACCAGCCAAATGAGCTTCGTGGGGGCATGATGAGCTTTTTCACTGTCACTGGCAAACGCTGCCATCTTCGTATTCCTGTTACAGGTATCCATGTAAAAACCTCTTTTGAGTGAACGAATTCAAATGTTCACACAATGCTGAGATCATTTCTTTCGTCTGCAGGGCGCCCACCATCGACGCATTGCAAATTCAACCATCCTGAGCCTTGCGTCCTATGACCTGTTAGGAGCTGGGGGTTGCATTCATGTGTTGAGGAGATGGAGAAAGCACACTCCGCAGAATGCCCGTAGTTTGTAGGAGCTTGAAGAGGCACCTAAATGGTTATACCCTACAGTCGAACTTGAGAGCGATTTTGTAGCATGCTAGTATCTGACGTTTTCTTTGTTTCTGACTCCCTTCATCTGGAAGTTGTGTAGCATATCACACTACGATTCTTGCGCTAGGAACGGGGGAATTTTTACTATAGGGGCGGCTGGGGTTGGGGGCGCCCCTACAGTGGACGTCCTCGGGCCCCAGCAGCCCAGCCGCCCCTACAGATAGCACTGTAGGGGTGGCTGGTAACCTGAGCCGCCCCTACAGTTGGGGTTGATCTGTAGGGGCGGCTCAATCACCAGCCGCCCCTGCAGTATCCATTTGTCTTTTTTCAAATTTCAAAATTTAAAAAATTCAAATTTAGTCAAATGATAAGATAACCAAAATAAAAGTGGTAGATATTGATGAGTTGAACAACTTTTGTATTCATCACTTTTACATCTGAAATCATTTAGGGTTTTAAAATTTGGTTTGAACTTGTTAAATATTAAATTTTAAAATGTGTAAAACATTGTCACATCCAAGTTTGATCAAACTTAAATGCTAAAGCATGATTTTAAAAATTTTTAGAAAAAAAACCATCACATTTGGAGTTAGTATGAGGGAGAACAACTAGTTACAAAGTTTACCCATAGATTAAAAAGAAAAATCATACTGTTCTAAGTGAACAGTGCGATTTCTTTTTTTATTCTTTTTTTAATCTATGGGTCAATTTTGTAACTAGTTTTTCTTTCTCATACTAACTCCAAATCTGATGATTTTTTTTCCTAAAATTTTCTAAAATCATTCTTTATCAATTTATTTTGTTGGTTTTGTCAATATATACATATGAAAAGTTTAAGCAATTTAAATTTTGAATTTCAAAAAAATGCAACTTCAGACAAGATTTTGATACCCCAAATGATTTCAGCTGAAAAAGTGATAAATACCAAAGTTGAATAACTCATCAAGATCTACAACTTTTGTATTGGTCATTTCTTCATATGACAAAGTGGTAATGACGTTGTTCACAAATGTGACACATCTCTCGTAAGGTTTTATAAACTATATGAGACATGTGTAAGATTAGTGAACAATATGTGCTAAGAATTAATCAAATGAAGAAATGACCAAAATAAAAGTTGTAGATATTCATGAGTTGAACAACTTTGGTACTCATCACTTTTTATGTTGAAATCAATTTGGGTCTCAAATTTTGGTTCGAACTTGTCGTTTTTCAAAATTTTAAATTTGAAAGGTTCAAATTTTGTCAAATGACAAGATGACTAAAATAAAAGTTGTAGATATTAATGAGTTGAACAACTTTGGTATTCATCACTTTTTATGTTGAAATCATTTTGGGTCTCAAATTTTGGTTCGAACTTGTTATTTTTTTATCCCAGCAAAACAGGCTCCACGTGGCTCTTCGCCGTTAGATCAAAACGGATGGTCGAGATGCACTAGGCTCAAAATAAAAATCGAGGAAGCCTAACTCTTGCATCTCATTTCTCCCGTCTCTCCTCTCTCTTGCCTGTAGCCGCCGCCCTCCCATGGCATCTTCTCCCCCCTCACTCTTGTAGCAGCCGAGCGTGGCCCTGCCTCCCTTCCGACTGGCGCACGTGGACCCGCCACCTTCAGCCCGGCGCAGAGCAGCTCCGGCCCCTCCTCAGGGAGGCGTGCGTGGCCTGTCCGCACCCATCTCACCCCGAGAGGCAAAGATCCCAGCCGCCGTCCTGTACGGCCGCGGTAGCAGCGGTGCCCTACCGCTCGACCTCACGGAGCAGCGAGGGCGCGAGATCCGGTGGCAGTGGCCAGTTCTGTGGAGGACGACGCGGGATCTAGCGGCCTCGGCCAGCTCTGTCGAGGAGGGCGCGGGTTCCAGTCAACACGTCGGTCCCAGTGTACATTCCATTGCTGATTTACTAAGTCCAGTTTTCTTTATCCAGTCTAGCATCATAAGTTAATTGTTTTTATACTATTCTATAACTATCTCTTAGTGGGGAAAAGAAATATTGCTTTTGTACGTGATATTAAGAATTACTAAGTGAATAGCTATTAGCAACTATGCGATGCTATCTCATTTTCCCTGAACAAGTCTTTTATATATTGATGTCAGAAGATGTATCTAATCATACTAGACAATTATTAGTCAATACTGCTAAACATTTCAGGAGGCTTGTTCTTTTGTTTTCCTTTTCTGATTCTGATTTTTTTTCCTGGTTTTACTTTATGTTAGGCACCATGTATGAGGAGCCACAAGCTGGGGGACAAGATCGCGACACTTTAGTAGCTAGTCTCGCCATATGGCAAGGTAAGGACTAGCAACTATTTGCTTTGGGTGCTGATTATTATCTGTCATTACAAGAAGTACATTCCATCGCTGAAAACTGAAATCCGACGTAGTATACTTTTCTAAAAGCATGTGTAGTAGTACTGTATGCTTTGGTTCAGATCTCAATAGCCCAAGTATAGATATTTTGACCAGACATGCACTAGTGTAAACAAAAGTGATTCCTAGTGATTCCTTCTATTGCAGAATGCCACAAAACTTTAAATTTCAAACTCTTATTATTTGTTCTGAACATGAATCATTTTCAGGGGGCAAACAATCTATAACTTTTCATTTGTCAGCATATTTTAATTTATAGCTACAGGTGTATATATGTTTTCACTACTAGGAACTTCTATGTTTGCTAATTATTGTTCTTTATCCAATAATTAAATACTATACGTAATTCTCATGTCTCACTATTCCATGGCCCAACAGTAGACATCAGACATGTTGATTTGTAGGAAAGTTTATATCCAAAATATTTGACAATGTTAAGTACAAATCCTCAAGGTGAGGGCTTTCATATGTAATGAATCTATCTCTGTTGAAATTGGTTTTCCCTGTAGCTGTCCTTGCATGATTGTTCTTAATAATTATTTGTCTCCATGAAGATTTCTTAGCAGTAGCAATATCTGCATGTGTAGTTGTGACTGCATCAAATGTACTGAATTTTCAGTATTGGCTAGAGCAAATGTTTGAACTTTATTATTCTAGTTGTATTTACTTGCTGTGATTTTGTAAAACCAGTGTCAAAATGTTTAGTGTGAATTGGTGTACTTCCTGGAAATGCTTAAATATATATCAGAGTTGAGAAAAGATTGTTGTTACTTGATTTGAATTATATATATATATATATATATATATATATATATATATATATATATATATATATATATATATATATATATATATATGGTCAGATTTGAATTTGAATTATTTTTTTTTTGCTGGAAAATCCACTGTAGGGGCGGTTCTTGATTGAACCGCCCTTACAAATACACACAGCAGGGGCGGCTGGTGATACAGCCGCCTTTACAGAAGTCTACTACAGGGGCGGCTGATATTACCAGCCACCCCTACAGAGGGCACTGTAGGGGCGACTGAAAACACCGGCCGCCCCTACAGAGGGCACTGCAGGGGCGGTCAGGAAACCGCCCCTACAGAGGCACCCTCTGTAGGAACACCCTGGGAAGGGCGGCTGGCGCAGCCGCCCCTACAGAGGCTCTAGAGCCGCCCATATAGTTAAATTTTGTAGTAGTGTCAGGAGGTACGTGTAGGATAGTATATATGTTTTTTGTTCGAAAAAGTTGTTGAAATTGAAGGTTGGCAAATTGTGTGTGCGTGCATTGGGATTCGGGGCCACTTGCTTGACGAATGACGAGCCCGGCCGTGTTGCAATGCGTAGCAACGCAAAGGGAGAAGCGTACTTTTGGCCATCCAACTAACGTTGAGCCTGGTTTTGGCTAATAAACTCGAAAACTAGGAATCTTTGACCATGTAACTATTGATACTGTTTATATTCGTCCCGTCTGCTGTTTTGATTGGTGCTTTTGGTGAGGTGGTTTACAAATTTTGAAAGTCAGTATTTTGAAATGTTAAATGTGAACGATACCAATAGTTGGATAGTTAAAGATTCTTGATTTTTTTAGTTTAATGACAAAACCAAACTCGGACAAAAGTTTAGACGGCTAAAAATAGACTTTACCCAAGGCAAACGCTTCAGGGCAGCGTCCGTGACTCCACATGACATGAGGTTGATCCGTGAACCTAACACGGTTTTAAGAAGTCAATTTTTTATTAAGATTGACAAAATATATAAAAATTACTAATATTTATCATGTGTAATAAATAATACTCTCCCAGTATCTTCGTTTCAAATTGTAAATTGTTATGGATTTTTTTTAGATACACAACTTTTGCTATGATCCTAGGTATATATTTTTTATTTTGCGAAACGATTGGGTATATATAAGAAAGAACTATATACAAAGAACCATTGAGTAATTTTTGAACTATTTAAAAGAATATGAATGTTGGTTGTCACGGTGAATATGTCGATTATTTTAATAAATGTTAAGTAATGGTCCTAGAAACATGTTTCTTAGGGTATACGATATTCGAGTATTTATGGTCTTATAAGATTCCACATGTTTTCCATCATAATTAATTTAAGAAATTTTAAGTTTTTTTTATAAGACCACTAAATGAAATAGTTTGCACTATATTTGTCCATAGTTTGTTAGAAAGACGAAGGAAAGCAGCATGCATATATGCTCTGTGAGGAATCGATGTGCAATAATTGTGGATATATGCTCTTGAGGAATTGAATGTGTCAATCTTTCCCAACTGAGAATCTGACTTTACTTTAAGGCCAATGTACCCTCCGCCCCGAAAAAGATTACACATCTCGGTTTTAAGAAGTCAATTTTTATTAAGATTGACAAAATATATAAAAATTACTAATATTTATCATGTGTAATAAATAATACTCTCCCAGTATCTTCGTTTCAAATTGTAAATTGTTATGGATTTTTTTAGATACACAACTTTTGTTGTGATCCTAGGTATATATTTTTTATTTTGCGAAACGATTGGGTATATATAAGAAAGAACTATATACAAAGAACCATTGAGTAATTTTTGAACTGATTAAAAGAATATGAATGTTGGCTGTCATGGTGAATATGTCGATTATTTTAATAAATGTTAAGTAATGGTCCTAGAAACATGTTTCTTAGGGTATACATGTATTCGAGTATTTATGGTCTTATAAGATTCCACATGTTTTCCATCATAATTAATTTAAGAATTTTTAAGTTTTTTATTAGACTGCTAAATGAAACAGTTTGCACTATATTTGTCCATAGTTTGTTAGAGAGCATCTCCAACAAGGACCCCAAACAGAGCCCTTATTCTACTTTTTGTTACTAGAGTAAAACATCTTAATCCAACAAGGCCCTACTCAAGTTCCTACTTATGGAGGCCCAAAATCTTCTCCCTCGGCCCCATCTCTCAAGGGTGTGCACAAAGCTCCCTACTTCTTCCTAGAATTTTTTTTCATGCATCAATTCACTCCCACACTTCTTTTTTTCATCCACACGCCGCCACCCTATTCCCCTCCTGGCGTGGCACCCCCGGTGAATACCCTCGAGCCTCGATCGAACGTGGCTCCCCTCCCATACGCCCATCCCATCTATGCCAGCGCCCCTCCCTAGCACCCGTCCTGTCTGTCCTAGCAAGGAACTCGACCCCACCATGGATCTCATCTCTGTGCCCCCATGCTCCTTGCTCTCCCTATGACCAGTGCTCCAGACCCTACATGTGTTGTCTCGACTCCTTATCCTCTCTCGCGTCCCCATAGCTCAGTCGATTGGAACTACAGTGGATATGGCCAAATAACGAGTGAGTGTCATATGCTAGTGTCTATTGGAATGGATTTGAAGACTCTGATTTAAGAGCTCTTACTAGAGTAGATGCAAAGAAGTAGACCCTCCAAAGAGTAGGGGACCCTCCAACCACTCTTATAGCTTTGGGAGGAGAAGCTAGTAGGATACCTGTCACACCCAATTTTAAGGATAAAATTGAATGCACAATACTTATGTGTGTCCAGGAATCAGTCACACACACAAGTCAACAAATCATATAAAGTACCATCACGGTGTCCCTTACATCACATCCATAATACAACTTAGTCTTACATCACACAGCGGAAAATAAAAGATAATAAACTCTCGTGGGCTTCATCATAGGGAAGGTCAACTGGTTGACCACAAGCCTAAAAATCCTCCGAGAAATCCTCATACCCGTTGTCATCTGTTACCCATCCGGGATTTTTATCCAAATAAAGAAAATAAACAAGTGTAAGTACATCCCGTACTTAACAAGCTAACATGGGGTTATGAAGCTCAAAAGGTTGACACTGGTTTACTGCAGTTAGCATTTTTAGTAAGTCAAACTTTTATTATCAGATATTATCAAATTATGCTTAAGCTCCCATTTAATCCCATACGAACATATATCAGTGTAAAGTGTATCGTATATCATCATAGAACATCTTAAATGAACATCATCAAGTATCCAGTTATTCTGTGAGTTTTCTGGGCCGCTCGTGACCGTGAGCACGGCTGTTATAACAGTTTGTTACCCTCTACAGAGAAGGTGCACATTCACCGCGAGTCGTGATCCCCATATGCCCGGGTTAATTACTCCCATGTCACTACCAAGGTGAACAGGTAGGGTACACTATGAAGCCATTTCATAGGTTTTCCTAACAAGTTAGGGCCGCTAGGTTTCCTTGGCAGGCAGATGTAGGAACCCCCCTTTCCTATGGCACATATCCATCACGGCTATACTCATAGGAACAGAGGCAGCCCTATACCCAACGTGGCAAGCCCCATTTGCGCCAAAAAGGTAACCTCTAACTAGCTAGAAAAGATCCTATTACTGAGCTAAAGTCAGAGCCATATGACTCTCTCGGTTGCACTGTTAGTCCTAGCTTTTGCCGACATATAAGTCCTTAAGGAGAGCTGGGAGCAACATGAACAAAGGTCATTTGCACCTTCGCCCTATGGAACAGTTATTATGAATCATGTTAAACTCTTAGTTCTATAGTAACATTCATCATCATGTATATCAAGTTTAGTTAGAGCACTAGCAATCTACCCATATGCATTTAACCCATAGGAGACAAGGCACAGGATAAACAATCACTAGGTTGTCCTTACGGTTATCAAAATTAGACACATGCAAATGAGTAATTGATTACAGTGAAATAGGACATCAAGGAAGGCCCATGTTATACTTGCCTTGGTTCACAAACTCGTGCTGGTCCTGCTGGTCATCGAAGAGTTCTTGGTCTCCAACGTTTTCCTCACCGTCTGAATGTGACCAACACGACAACATACAACATTCCAAAAGCATTCATACAAAGCAAACATTCCTATCATTAGAACAATACACCAACAGTATTGAAAACAAGATAAAATGTTTGTAAACATAATCTACGTCTCGCTACGATCACGTCAACGCGAAGTTCACGAAAAACAGAGCTAAAATGCGAAAGTTATGATTTAAACAGGTTTTCCTATAGCCATATATTTAATTAAATCTAATCATGAAATTAAAAAGTTCCAAACTTGACTAACAGTAGTTCCAACATGTAGCTTATGAAATTACGAAGCTAACGCGATTTGAATGGATCAATTCGGAGCTAAAACAACAATTTTATAAGCGAAACAGTTCAAATGGCATTTCTGTAAATACTGAAAACGTATTTTTGACTTAAACCGTGAAGTTTATGCTTTCCAAACGGGATTGCGCATTCGGGGAACTACGCCTTGGACTACGGGTTAGGACTTAGAAAAGTCCAGGGTCTCTTTTACAAAACAGCCACGCGAAGGGGTATCGGCTGATCTCGGCCGTCGGATCATGGATGGAGGGCTCGGATTAGACTTGGGGAGGGAGAGAGAAGAATTCTGGCCGGCATAGTGACGCCGGCGGTGAGGCGCCATTGCCGGCGGCATGGAGGTCTCGGTCGCGCGCGGTTAGGGGCTAGGGTTCACCAAATGTGAAACCGAGAGCACCGGTGAACGCGGGGGAGGAAGGGGGTCTCGGCCATGCCGATACGGCGACCGAGAACAGCGGGTAGCGCGGTGGCCACCATGGCTGGCGGTGACGGCTTGCGGAGCTCGCGGCTAGGGCTCAAGAAGCCAAGAAAAGAGAAAGTAGAGGTACCGAGAGATTGATGGAGGCCGAGGGGTTCTCACCGCGGGGAGGAAGGAGGACGGGGAAGCTCGGCGGCGGTGGTCCGTGCGAAGGAGAAGACGGCGGATCCCGGCGACCACGGAGTGGTGGTTGCGGAGCTTCCTCGGTGCTTGGCGAGCGCGAAGAAGAGCCGGGGAGGCAGCAGGGTGCGCGGGGGATGGCTTGGCTGCTATTTGTAGCGGCCGGGGCGCGAGGGGGGCGCTCCCACGATGTCGTTCGTGGGCGACGGTTGCGGCCAGGTCGGGTGCGAGCGGTTCCGAGCCGCACGGGGAAGAAGGCGGCGCCGACAAGCGGGGCCCGGGCATCAGCGGCAGGACATGGGGGAGCGTGGGCGACGGTTGCCTGGTGCGGCTTGCTGGGTCGAGCGGCCGAGGCGCGCGTCTGGGCTGGCGGTTGGCGGGGTGCTGGGCCGCAGGGCGGGGAGGAGAGCTGGGCTGCGGTGCTGGGCCGAGCAGGGAAAGGGGAGAGGGGGCCAGTGGGCCGATTTCAAGAAAGGGGAAGAAAAGAGGAAAAAGATTCTTTTCTTTTCTATTTCTTCTACAATTTTCCAAATCCCTTTTTAAATTCAAATTTCAATTCTTTTTGAAATCTTTAACAAATTCCAAGCATTCACAAAATGATATGCAGCAGCATGTATGCATCAAAAAGTTTTCTAACCTTATTTTTAAATTTTAATTCCACAAAATTTATTATTTCCCTATCTTTTAATGCACACACCTTTGCTTAAATAAATCATATTTACTAATTTTAAAAGAATACAAATTTTAGGATGTTACAATTCTACCCCCCCTTAAGATGAATCTCGTCCTCGAGATTCGGGTGATTGCTTACTCAAACAGTTGGGGATAAGTCTTTCTCAGATCCTCTTCTCTTTCCCAAGTAGCCTCATCCTCTGTATAACGATTCCACTGCACCTTGCACATCTTTACTGTTCGGCTTCTCGTAACTCTTTCGGCAGTTTCCAAGATCTTTATCGGATACTCTTCATAGGTAAGATCTTCTTTGATAGCAAGTTCTTCCAAAGGAATTTGTTCTTCTGGTACCCTCAAACACTTTTTCAATTGGGAAACATGGAACACGTCGTGCACACCGGACAAACTCTCAGGCAGTTCCAACTGATAAGCTACCTCTCCACATCTCTCTAGGATCTTAAAAGGTCCTATATACCTTGGTGCTAACTTTCCCTTCATATTAAATCTTCTCACACTTCTCATTGGTGACACTTTCAAGTACACATAATCACCAATCTCGAAAGTCAGCTCTCTTCTGCGGGTATCAGCGTAACTCTTCTGCCGGGACTGAGCTACTCTCAAATTGTCTCTAATCATTCTCACTTGTTCTTCCGCGTCTCTAAGGACATTGGGACCAAACACTTGAGTTTCTCCAGTCTGATTCCAGAACAAAGGCGTTCTACACTTATGTCCATACAACGCCTCGAAAGGTGCCATCTTGAGGCTCTTCTGATAACTGTTGTTGTACGAGAACTCTGCGTAAGGCAGACTCTTATCCCAACTATCACCATACTGAAGTGCACAGGCTATCAACATATCTTCCAAAATCTGGTTGATCTTTTCAGTCTGTCCATCAGTTTGTGGGTGGTAAGTAGAACTAAAATTTAGCTTTGTTCCCAAAGATCTATGTACTTTATGCCAGAATTGCGATGTAAATTGGGTGCCTCTATCCGACACAATTTTTTTGGGAACACCATGTAAGCACACTATTCTTTCCATGTACAACTCTGCTAATCTTGCACCATTATAGGTAGTCTTGATAGGTAAAAAGTGAGCAACCTTGGTGAGTCGATCCACTATTACCCATATTGAATCATAACCTCTTTAAGTGCGGGGCAATCCTACAATAAAATCCATACCAACTTCTTCCCATTTTCATTCAGGGATCTTCATTGGTTGTAGTAACCCTGCAGGTCTTTGATGCTCAGCTTTCACTCTTTGACAAGTGTCACACAAAGCCACATATTCTGTCACATCTCTCTTCAAACCATACCACCAATACTTCTCCTTGAGATCCAAGTACATCTTGGTACTTCCGGGATGTATAGAATAAGCAGACTCATGGGCCTCTTGCAGAATTGCATCTCGGATAGCTTTCACTTCCGGTACACATATCCTTTTCCCGAACCAAAGAGTACCATTCTCATTCATTCTGAATCCGGGTGCCTTTCCAAGCACTACATTCTCTGCTATCTCCTTAAGTTTTTCATCCTCCAATTGACCTTTGCGTATCTCCTGCTCCAATGTAGGTTCTATCACCAATTCCATTGCATTAGTGACTAGGCTCAAGTTGAGATACTCCATTTCAGCACACAACTCTACTGACATAGATGTTATCTGAAGTCCATTGGCATAGCTCTTTCTGCTAAGTGCATCAGCTACGACGTTTGCCTTTCCCGGGTGATAATGCACTTCCAAATCATAGTCTTTGATCAATTCCAACCAACGACGTTGTCTCAGATTCATATCTGATTGGGTAAAGATATACTTCAAACTCTTATGATCAGTATAGATATCACTCTTATGTCCAATCAGATAATGTCTCCAGATCTTCAAAGCATGAACCACAGCTGCCAATTCCAAGTCATGAGTAGGATAATTCAACTCATGCTTCCTTAGTTGTCTAGATGCATATGCAACCACTCTTCCTTCTTGCATAAGCACACATCCAAGACCCAAACAGGATGCATCACAATATATAGAGAAGTTCTTGCTTAAATCAGGCAAGATTAATACTAGAGCTGTAGTCAACCTCTTCTTTAGCTCTTCAAAGTTTGTCTGGCATTTATCTGACCATACATACTTAGCATTCTTTTCCAACAGAGCTGTCATGGGCTTGGCTAGCTTGGAAAAGCCTTCAATGAACCTTCGGTAATAACCAGCTAATCCCAAAAAGCTATGAATCTCACTTACAGTAGTTGGTGGTTTCGAATTCAGTACATCTTGCACTTTGCCTGGATCCACTGCTATTCCACCATTGGAGACAACATGACCCAGAAAAGAGACTTCCTTTAACCAAAACTCACACTTGCTCCGCTTAGCGTACAACTTATGTTCTCTAAGCTTTTGCAAGACCAACGTTATGTGTTCCGCATGTTCTTCTTTAGTCTTGGAGAATATTAGTATGTCATCTATGAATACTACCACAAATTTATCTAGAAACTCCATGAACACCTTATTCATCAGATACATGAAGTATGCAGGTGCATTGGTCAATCCAAAAGACATAACGGTGTACTCGTATAATCCATACCGTGTAGTGAATGTTGTCTTGGGTATGTCCGAGTTCCGAATCTTAAGCTGATGATATCCAGATCGGAGATCAATCTTGGAGAACACATGAGCTCCTCTCAATTGATCAAACAAATCATCAATCCTAGGCAAAGGGTATTTATTCTTGATGGTAACCTCATTAAGTGAGCGGTAATCCACACACATCCGTTGACTACCATCCTTCTTATCCACAAATATCACAGGGGCCCCCCATGGGGAAGAACTGGGGCGTATGAAACCTTTTTCTTGCAACTCTTTTAGTTGTTTCTTAAGCTCTTCTAATTTATTAACTCACATTCTATATGGATGTTTAGCTATTGGTGTAGTTCTAGGTAATAATTCAATAATGAATTCAATGTCTCGGTTAGGTGGCATACCTGGCAAGTCATCGGGGAAGACATTCGGGAACTCCTCCACGACATGATCTTGTTCATTGACTTCACCATCTAGCTGATTCACTATGGCTGTAGGCTGAGCTTGCACTACCACTTCTACACAGATTCTATCTTCATTGAGTGATGTCACAACCATAGATTTCTCCTGACACTGAATCACTGCCCGGTGTTGTTTCATCCAATCTATTCCCAGGATAAGATCAATTCCCGCTGTTCTCAACACAATAGGCTTCACTTTGAAGTCTACCCCCCTTAAGGAAATGCTAGTTGAGGGGCTCCAATAAGAAGCGGGCATACTACCTCCTAGGGAATTTACTAGTATGGGGTTTTTCATGGCACATAACGGTATGCTATGCATTCTAACAAAAGCTTGGGAGATAAAAGAATGCGAAGCACCAGAATCAAAAAGTACGGTAGCAGAAATAGAGTTGACGCTGAACATACCCAGCATGACCTCAGGCGTCTCCTGAGCTGCATCAGATGACACATAGTTCACCTTCGCAGTGTGAGGTGGTCGGACGTTGAACTTCTGATTGTTGGTCTGGTTCTGAGGTGCTTGTTGATTCTGCTTCTTAGGACACTGATGAGCATAGTGACCTACTTCTCCGCATCGGTAGTAGGCATTGGGATTGTTGGGTGCACCACTCTTCATAGGAGCATTGTTGGGCACTCCTTGGCGTGGTGCAGGATTGCTGGTCTATTGCGGGGGACACTGATTTCCAAACTGTTGCTGATACTGAGGACGTTGCTGGAACTGGTTCCGCTGAGGATACTGACCACGGTTTCCTTGGTGTGTTGGTCCTTGATTCCTCTGCTGGAAACCTTGCTGGGGATAAGCACATGGGCGAGTGTTGCTTCCAGAAGCTTGCCCTTGGAGCCTTCTCTTCTTAGCTTCCATCTCCTTGCGCTTATCATCAATCACGATTGCGCGATTCACCAAAGACTGGAAGTTAGGGTAAGTATTAGACATCAGCTAGAGCTGCAGTCCATCATAGAGTCCCTTGAGGAAACGGCGTTGCTTATCCTTGTCATCCGCTACATCATTAGGAGCGTAGCATGATAGTTGGGCGAACTTGTCCCGATACTCCGCCACAGTCATTGATCCTTGCTTGAGAGATCTGAATTCTTCCTGCTTCAGTTCCACAAGTCTATCAGGAATATGGTATGATCAGAAATTATCCTTGAATTCCTACCAAGTAATAGCAGGAGCATTATTGGGACGTCCAAATTGGAATGATTCCCACCAATCCTGAGCAGCTCCTTGGAGTTGCCCGGAAGCGTACAACACCTTCTCAAGGTCGTTGCATTGTGCTATGTTCAGTTGTTTCTCCACAGCACACAACCAATCATCTGCCTCCATAGGGTCTGAGGCATGGGTAAACACCGGTGGTCGACCTTTCATGAACTCTCCACGCTTATCTCTGACCTGAATAGACAGTGGTCCTCTTGCAGGTTCATTGTCCAAGCGCTGCATCATAGCTTGCATCAGCTACGCTTGCATTCCTAATATCTGTTCCATGGTCACAGGTGGCGGTGGTGGATTTATAAGAGCATCACGCCCACGACCATGGCATCTGCCTCTTCCTCCTCTTGCGGCCATCTATTTTTCAACAAATGTGCAAAATTTAGAGATTTTTTTCCAATTATAGAGAGCTTACAAAAGATAAGAAACAATGCTGAGAATTTTCTGGACAAGATTCAAATTCAGCAGTTCAGTAAAACTGTTATAACTCGAGTTTCAGAGATCCAACAGAGGTGTACCAAGATTCGTTAGAAAGCTTAGGACATCAGCTACAACTTTCATTTAGACCACTTTTACAGATTTTGACATGCACATGGTCAAAAGTAGAGCTAAACCGAAACTGTTCTGGGTTCCAGACAGCGCAGGAACATCAACTTGTGTCAGCTAGATCTCACAATCCTGAATAGCTAATGACGTGATTCCAGAGACACTAGAAAGATACAGAGATCTAGTTATCTCCACAAAAATTTTAGAATTTTTATCATCCCAGATTTCGAGATACCAGATAAAGAACACAGGCTGCTCCAGAAATCAGCACAGCAGAGATAAGATAAAACGAAACATCTGCATTAAGATTTCATTCTAAACTTAAAGTTCCAATCTAAGGAAGTTGTGGACATGCCCACAAACTTCCAGCAATCAAGCAAAATACCAAATCAACCAAGTTCACAAATTAAACATCTAATCAACCAAGTTCACAAGACCAACAAGACTTGGTAATCTAAATCAAGGCACCTACCACCTATGAAGCGGTGTCAATCATGGTGAAGGACCGGCGCTTCTTCTTGTAGATGGAAGGCTGTCCAAGTTGTGCTCGAAGTTCATCCACTTGTTTCTGAAGACGTCTCCGCGCCCTCTGAGATGCACGCAGTTCTCCTTTGACTTCCTCATCCACTCCCTACATAGCGTGGACATGTTGCACCGTTGCCTCTAGAGTTGGGTCATTCTCTGGTGGAGCCAAAACCTACCAAACACCCTCATGGTCATTTCGAGGAAGGAACCTGAAGCGATCCTCCCTCATGGCCTCAAAGCGACGACCATGGTAGTGGATGTAGGCATTCTGTGCTGCATCCTCCATGCCATCCAAAGCATGGGCTCTCCTGGCAGGGGCACAGTGGACTGTCTCCACCTCATGTCCATTCTTGATATCATTTCAAGCGGTGACCACCAGCTCTACCTTCCAGAAGGTAGCCTCCAATGGATGCTGGTACTCGGCACAGTGGTAGCTGATTGAGGCATGCAAGTCGGGGTAGTAGTCATCTAGCACGTGGGTGAGGAGAGTGTGGTAGTATGTTGTCTCTGGAGCTGGCTTGAAGTAGTACTTGCACTTCCAGCCAATCTCCTCGTCCTCCATGGGGACAACTGGGGAGGGTGCAGGTGTAGGGGAAGTAGCCGTCGACTCCTCAGGTGTAGCTACAATAGGATAGACGGGCATGGCGACTGGTGTAGGAGCAGGTGTAGGCGTCGGTGTAGCCATCTCCTCATCGTCGGAGATGATCACAATCTCCCTCTCCGCCGGTGGGGCACGCTATGTGAACATGGCACGATAGCCGGCGGTGCTGAGTCGAGCAGTCTTCGGATTATGAGACATCTATAGATTTAAAGTGAGATAGAATTAGAATCAACAATTTTATATAATAGATTAAGGTATGAAAAACATAAATGTTTTAATAAAATAACAAGAATAAGACAGTAAGCAAGAAACCAGAGGAGCAAAGATGCTAAAACGACCGTTTTCTAACTAGGCTTGCGTCCTACAGTCAACACGGCTTAGATACCAATTTGTCACACCCAATTTTAAGGATAAAATTGAATGCACAATACTTATGTGTGCCCAGGAATCAGTCACACACACAAGTCGACAAATCATATAAAGTACCATCACGGTGTCCCTTACATCACATCCGTAATACAACTTAGTCTTACATCACACAGCGGAAAATAAAAGATAATAAACTCTCATGGGCTTCATCACAGGGAAGGTCAACTGGTTGACCACAAGCCTAAAAATCCTCCGAGAAATCCTCATACCCGTTGTCATCTGTTACCCATCCGGGATTTTTATCCAAATAAAAAAAATAAACAAGTGTAAGTACATCCCGTACTTAACAAGCTAACATGGGGTTATGAAGCTCAAAAGGTTGACACTGGTTTACTGCAGTTAGCATTTTTAGCAAGTCAAACTTTTATTATCAGATATTATCAAATTATGCTTAAGCTCCCATTTAATCCCATACGAACATATATCAGTGTAAAGTGTATCGTATATCATCATAGAACATCTTAAATGAACATCATCAAGTATCCAGTGAGTTTTTCGGGCCGTTTGTGACCGTGAGCACGGCTGTTATAATAGTTTGTTATCCTCTGTAGAGGTGGTGCACATTCACCGCGAGTCGTGATCCCCATATGCCTGGGTTAATTACTCCCGTGTCACTACCAAGGTGAGTGGGCAGGGTACACTATGAAGCCATTTCATAGGTTTCCCTAACAAGTTAGGGCCGCTAGGTTTCCTTGGCAGGCAGATGTAGGAACCCCCCTTTCCTATGGCACATATTCATCGCGGCTATACTCATAGGAATAGAGGTAGCCCTATACCCCACGTGGCAAGCCCCATTTGCGCCAAAAAGGTAACCTCTAACTAGCTAGAAAAGATCCTATTACTGAGCTAAAGTCAGAGCCATATGACTCTCCCAGTTGCACTGTCAGTCTCAGCTTTTGCCGATAGATAAGTCCTTAAGGAGAGCTGGGAGCAACATGAACAAAGGTCATTTGCACCTTCGCCCTATGGAACAGTTATTATGAATCATGTTAAACTCTTAGTTCCATAGTAACATTCATCATCATGTATATCAAGTTTAGTTAGAGCACTAGCAATCTTCCCATATGCATTTAACCCATAGGAGACAAGGCACAGGATAAACAATCACTAGGTTGTCCTTACGGTTATCAAAATTAGACACATGCAAATGAGTAATTGATTATAGTGAAATAGGACATCAAGGAAGGCCCATGCTATACTTGCCTTGGTTCACAAACTCGTGCTGGTCCTGCTGGTCATCGAAGAGTTCTTGGTCTCCAACGTTTTCCTCACCGTCTGAATGTGACCAACACGGCAACATACAACATTCCAAAAGCATTCGTGCAAAGCAAACATTCCTATCATTAGAAAAGTACACCAATAGTATTGAAAACAAGATAAAATGTTTGTAAACATAATCTATGTCTCGCTACGATCACGTCAACACGAAGTTCACGAAAAACGGAGCTAAAATGCGAAAGTTATGATTTAAACGAGTTTTCCTATAGCCATATATTTAATTAAATCTAATCATGAAATTAAAAAGTTCCAAACTTGACTAACAGTAGTTCCAACATGTAGCTTATGAAATTACGAAGCTAACGCGATTTGAATAGATCAATTTGGAGCTAAAACGACAATTTTATAAGCGAAACAGTTCAAATGGCATTTCTGTAAATACTGAAAACGTATTTTTGACTTAAACCGTGAAGTTTACGCTTTCCAAACGGGATTGCGCATTCGGGGAACTACGCCTTGGACTGCGGGTTAGGACTTAGAAAAGTCTAGGGTCTCTTTTACAAAACAGCCACGCGAAGGGGTATCGGCTGATCTCAGCCATCGGATCATGGATGGAGGGCTCGGATTAGACTTGGGGAGGGAGAGAGAAGAATTCCGGCCGGCACAGTGACGCCGGCGGTGAGGCGCCATTGCCGGCGGCGTGGAGGTCTCGGTCGCGCGCGGTTAGGGGCTAGGGTTCACCAAATGCGAAACCGAGAGCACCGGTGAACGCGGGGGAGGAAGGGGGTCTCAGCCATGCCGATACGGCGGTCGGGAACAGCGGGTAGCGCGGTGGCCGCCATGGCCGGTGGTGACGGCTTGCGGAGCTCACGGCCAGGGCTCAAGAAGCCAAGAAAAGAGAAAGTAGAGGTACCGGGAGATAGAGGGAGGCCGGGGGGTTCTCACCGCGGGGAGGAAGGAGGACGGGGAAGCTCGGCGGCGGCGGTCCGTGCGAAGGAGAAGACGGCGGATCCCGGCGACCACGGAGCGGCGGTTGCGGAGCTTCCACAGTGCTTGGCGAGCGCGAAGAAGAGCCGGGGAGGCAGCAGGGTGCGCGGGGGATGACTCGGCTACTATTTGTAGTGGCCGGGGCGCGAGGGGGGGGGGGGGCGCTCCCACGATGTCGTTCGTGGGCGGCGGTTGCGGCTAGGCCGGGCGCGAGCGGTTCCGAGCCACGCGGGGAAGAAGGCGGCGCCGACAAGCGGGGCCCGGGCATCAGCGGTAGGGAACGGGGGAGCGTGGGCGACGGTAGCCTGGAGCGGCTTGCTGGCGCCGAGCGGCCGAGGCGCGCGTCTGGGCTGGCGGTTGGCGGGGTGCTGGGCCGCGGGGCGGGGAGGAGAGCTGGGCTGCGGTGCTGGGCCAAGCGGGGAAAGGGGAGAGGGGGCCAGCGGGCCGATTTCAAGAAAGGGGAAGAAAAGAGGAAAAAGATTCTTTTCTTTTCTATTTCTTCTACAATTTTCCAAATCCCTTTTTAAATTCAAATTTCAATTCTTTTTGAAATCTTTAACAAATTCCAAGCATTCACAAAATGATATGCAGCAGCATGTATGCATCAAAAAGTTTTCTAACCTTATTTTTAAATTTTAATTCCACAAAATTTATTATTTCCCTATCTTTTAATGCACACACCTTTGCTTAAATAAATCAAATTTACTAATTTTAAAAGAATGCAAATTTTAGGATGTTACAATACCGCTAAATGTCAATTCACCAATATCCATGTTTTCATGGCATTTGAAAGTTGAATGCCTCTAACATCTTCCAAGTTCTCATTCTCATCTTGGGAACCCTTGGTTTCATCAAATTCAATATCATGAAATTCTTTAAGAGTACCACTATCCAAATTCCAAACTCTATATGCTTTGCTAGTAGTTGAGTATCCAAGTAGGAATCATTCATCACATTTCTTGTCAAATTTGCTCAATCTAGTGCATTTCTTTAAGATATAGCATTTGCAACCAAAGACCCAAAAATATGCAATGTTAGGCTTTCTACCATTCAAGAGCTCATATGGTGTCTTCTCTTTCAATGGGTGACAATAGAGGCAATTGCTACAATAGCAAGCCATGTTGATAGCTTCGGCCCAAAAAGATTTACTCACATTGTACTCACTAAGCATAGACTTTGCCATATCAATGAGTGTTCAATTTTTCCTCTCAACAATGCCATTTGATTGTGGAGTGTACTTGGTCGAGAATTGATGTCTAATTCCAAATTCATCACACAACTCATCAATTCTAGGGTTCTTGAACTCACTACCAATGTCACTTCTAACTCTCTTAATGGTTGTTTCAAACTCATTGTGAATGCCCTTGACAAATGATTTGAATGTTGCAAACACATAACTTTTGTCCACTTGAAAGAATACTCAAGTGTATCTAGTATAATCATCCACTATCATAAAGCCATATTTGTTTCCACCGATGCTAGTGTATTATGTTGCCCCAAACAAATCCATGTGCAATAACTCAAATGCTTTACTAGTGCTCATCATGCTTTTCTTAGGATGGGTGTTTCCAACTGTTTGTTGGCTTGACAAGAGCTACAAAGCTTATTCTTCTCAAACACAACATCTTTCAAGCCTCTCACCAAGTCATGCTTAACCAGTCTATTCAATTGTTTCATTCCAACATGACCAAGTCTTCTATGCCATAACCAACCCATGGTAGACTTAGTGAACAAACATGTAGATAATTGAGCTTCACTAGTATTGAAATCAACAAAGTATAGATTCTCATATCTAAAGCCTTTGAAGATCAAGTTAGAGTCATCTACACTTACGCTCTCTATATCATCTACCCCAAAGATGCATTTAAATCCAAGATCACACAATTGAGCCACAGATAGCAAATTAAAGTTCAAGCTCTCTACTAGCAACACATTGGATATGTTCATGTGATTAGATATTGCAATCTTAACAAGCCCTTTGACCTTGCCTTTGTCATTGTCACCAAATATGATACTATCATAACCATCATTGCTATTGGTATTGGTTGAGTTGAACATTCTTGCTTCACCAGTCATGTGTTGAGTGCACACACTATTAAGAACCCAATGCCTTCCTCTGGCTTTGTAATTGACCTACAAAGTCGTTAGACAAATATGAGGCGAAGTGAGTGTTGTGCTAGCCTACTAAAAATGCAAGCCACCTACCACAATTCTAGTTTCTATAGTCTCTATCCATACAATGGCTATGTCACTACACTAAGTTAGTGTGCTCTCAAAGGCTAACTAAAGAGCCACACTAACCAAACTAACAAGCTCTCACGACTAGCTACACTAAAGAGCTTAACAACTAGTTTATGGTAATATAAAGAGAGAGAGAGAGAGAGCAAGATGGTTATACCTTCGAGTCAAGGAATGAACCAATCAATCACAAGAATAAATACCAATGAAGACCAATCACCTCGGAATCAAATGATGACACAATGATTTTTTACCGAGGTTCACTTACTTGCCGGCAAGCTAGTCCTTGTTGTGGCGATTCACTCACTCAGAGGTTCATGTGCTAATTGGCATCACACACCAAACTCCAATAGGGTGCCGCACAACCAACACAAGATGAGGATCACACAAACTATGAGCAATTTACTAGAGTATATTTTGGCTCTTCACCGGGGAAAGGTCAAGAATCCCTCACAATCACCACGATCGGAGCCGGAGACAATCACCAACCTCCGCTCGACAATCCTCGTAGCTCCAAGCCATCTAGGTGACGGCAACCACTAAGAGTAACAAGCCAAACCCGCAGCGAAACACGAACACCAAGTGCCTCTAGATACAAACACTCAAGCAATGCACTTGGATTCACTCCCAATCTCACAAAGATGATGAATCAATGATGGAGATAAGTGGGAGGGCTTTGACTAAGCTTACAAGGTTGATATAATATGCAAATGTCCAAAGGTATGAGCTAGAGCCGACCACACACCTTTAAATAGAGCCCCCAACGAAATAAGGCCGTTGGCTCCCCTGTTCAGTGAAACATGGGTTGACCGGACACACCGGTCAGGTTGACCGGATGTAGGACCCCAGCGTCCGATTGCCCAATGCTCGTCACGTGTCATCAGCCTCAAATGCTGAGCGCCTAATCTTAACGTCTAGTCAACTTCGCGCCACATGTTAAGTTGCGACCAGACGCACTGCTGTGTAGGACCGGATGCACAGTCGCCTAGCGTCCGGTCACTTTCAGTAAGGTTCTAGAGACATAAATTCATGACCGGACGTGTCCGGTGGCTCATGACCGGACCTAGGCCTGTGTCCGGTCAACTCAGCCTCTCTCTGTTGCTTGCGTCAGCGTACGTCACTAGGTTACCAGACACACCCCCTGCGCGTCCGGTCCCTCTTTCTCTTCAGCGTCCGGTCAAGGGACTGAGGGCGGCCTTCACTGCGCGCCACTGACCGAACGCAGGGTCAGAGTCTGGTCTCTGCCCAAGGCAGAGTCCGGTCAATACAAAACTTCTCCTTTTGACCCCGAACTTCCCCACCCTTGATCAAATGTGCCAACCATCAAGTGTATCACCTTGTGCACATGTGTTAGTATATTTTCATAAATGTTTTCAAGGGTGTTAGCACTCCACTAGTTCCTAAATGCATATGCAATGAGTTAGAGCATCTAGTGGCATTTTGATAACCGCATTTCGATATGAGTTTCACCCCTCTTAATAGTACGGCTATCGATCCTAAATGTGATCATACTCGCTAAGTGTTTCGATCACTTAAACCGAAAAGCTCCTATCAATTTCACCTTTGCCTTGAGCTTTTTGTTTTTCTCTTTCTTCTTTTGCAAGTCCAAGCACTTGATCATCACCATAGCATCACCATCATCATGTCATGATCTTCATTTGCTTCAACACTTGGAATAGTGCTACCTATCTCATAATCACTTTTGATAAACTAGGTTAGCCCTTAGGGTTTCATCAATTCACCAAAACCAAACTAGAGCTTTTAGAGGCTCGAACCTCGCCGGAGTTGGGCGAATCGATGACTCCGGGCACCGTTGTACATGGGAAAGGCACAGGAAGCAAGAGGAGCTCAAGATGAACTCGAAGGAGGGTTTAGAGTGGCTACGACGGCATGGTGATGACGCGGTGCTTGATTTGGTGGCTCGGGAATCCAGCGATGCAACGACAAGCTTGCACCGGCGGTTGAAAGCAAGAGAGGGGTCAAGGGTGGTACTCGAAGCTTGCTTACCTCACGTAGAAGCCCAGCAAGGCAGTCATAGAGGTGAAGAGGCGGTGGAACGACGAACACGGTGGTGGCAGATCTCCTATGACGGCGCTAGGGCTACGGCTGCTGCGATTAGGGCACGGGTGGTGGCTCGGAGGCGGCTAGGTGAGGGCGGCACGATGCGGGCTTTGGTTTTTATGGAGCAGGAAGACGTGGGCGGCACACAACGGACGAGGTGAGAGCGGCGTGGAGTCCCGATGGTGGAGCAGAGTCCAGCGTGGCTACGCGAGGAAGAAGACGGTGCCGACAGGTGGGTCCACCGGTCAGCGAGAGAGGGAGCGGGTCCAGGTCGTCAGACAGACAGAGGGAAGAGGAGGCGGGGACATGGACTTCCGCGCGGCTTAGCTGCTGGGCCGTGGCTGTGGACTTGGCAATGGGCCGAGAGAGCTGGGCCGCGGGGTCGGGCCCCCTACAGGAAAGAGAGGCCAGCAGGCCGCACGAGAGCGGGAAGAGAGAGGTCGGGGTGGGTCGAACCGAGAGAGAGGAGAGGGAAATGATTTTTTTTTCTTTTTCCTTTTCTATTTTGTTTTCAAAACCAAATTCAATTATGAACCAAATGCAAATTCAAATAGAGTTTCAAATATACTTTTCAACTCAAATAAAATGGGCAATTTTGGTAGGCTTCCAAAAATAAATTTTACACCTTTTTAAGTTCTTTTATTTTCTAATTTTCTTTTCTTTTACTTGAAAGCCATTTTCAAACTCATTTTCAAAAGTAATTTAAACGTTTTGAATTTTAATCAAAACCACTCAACCAAATAAATCAAATGCATTGACATGTATGCACATCCATGTTGCTACTCCTATGCTGAATTTTAATAAAATGAAAAATATTCTTTCTCCTACATTTCATGAGCACAAAATTCATAAATAAATCATTTGAAACCTATTTTCAAAAGTAAAAATTTTAGGGTGTTACACGGATAAAAATATGTTGTATATCAAAATTGTCGTTCTCGATGAGATCTTCAAATTCCTAGTTTTGAGTTTTGTTATTTAAGGTCATTAAGATGGTCAAAAGAATAATGTAAAGCTCCAACATCATATTAATTGCGTACGTGTGCTTGTCATCTTAAAAAAATCATATCATTCTTATATGATGATAGATAAAGAAACTTTTTATATAAAAGCGGTAGCGTTCGATGAGATCTATAATTTTCTAGTTTTGATTCTTTTTATTTGAAGTTGTTTAGACTTTTTTTTTAAATTGATACAAACTTTAGGGAGCCAACTTTCTTGTATCAACTACTGTAGGAAAAGAGTAATAGTTAAATTTGAAGTGGCATCTCTGGCATACTACTCAAGGGAAACTCCAACCACATCAGCAGTGACAAACCTCGTCCAAAAGAAATGGATAAATAAAGAACCTATAAAAGTGGTTCAGAATGGAAAAGCATAATGTTTTGGATTGGAATATATGGAAACGTGGATCAGGCTAGCTAGGTCCTTTAACTACTACTACTGTAGGAAAAGAAAGGAAAAATATTCGAGGCTGTCGCCT
Source organism: Miscanthus floridulus (assembly GCF_019320115.1). Classification (NCBI taxonomy): domain Eukaryota; kingdom Viridiplantae; phylum Streptophyta; class Magnoliopsida; order Poales; family Poaceae; genus Miscanthus; species Miscanthus floridulus. The sequence goes on along the minus strand of NC_089592.1, from coordinate 4,734,222 downwards.
CTCGCCTACACCTTGTTCGTTTGGGCTTGTTTGACTTATAAGTCGTACTTTTTCAGCCAACGAACAGTACTTTTCTCTCACACTAAATCAGCTAACCGTACTTTTAGTCAAATAAGTCCAAGCTTTGGTGTTGCTTGTTGTCAGGTATGGCACTGGATTCCCTTCTATCAATTCCTATGTTCCAGAGTTCCAGTCCCAGACCATATATTTGTGTTGTGCCCCATCTCCTCCATTCGACTCCTCGACTCTCTCTCTCTCTCTCTCACACACACACGACTACAAGAGAAGAGATCAAGATGGCTGACCTGACCCACGGCGCCGTGGACTCGCTGCTGGGCGTCCTATCGGCGGCGATCAAGGACGAGGCGGCGCTGCTGAGCGGCGTGCAGGGCAACATCCAGTTCATCCGGGACGAGATGGACAGCATGAACGGCTTCCTCCTCCACCTAAGGATGAAAACGGTCGAACTCGGTCGAAAAACTCCTCAACCGTTTTTTACTTTTACATTTGAAATACGAAAGCGAAAGCGAAAGCGGACAAGCCGGACACGAAAACGAACATGAACTTACGGAATATCTAGAATTTCGGAAACGAACCAATTCGAGCGGAATTATGTCGAACACGGTCGGTATACGAAAATTCAATACGGAATACCGACCTGTATCATCAAGTTGTAACCCCTAGTTTTCCCTCATGCTAAAATTCACTAAAAATTGAAAATTTTAAATTTAACAACAATTTAAAACTTATTTTCTGCAAAACTATTTTAAGCCTTGCATTAAAATTCACCATATGCATTTTCATGTGTTGATATGCTTTCTCGAATTTATTTGTGACACCAAAAATATTTACCTTGAATCTCTAACCCAAACCTCTTCTTAGAATTTAAATCAAATCACTTCAAATTCGAATTTGTTTTAATTTGTTTGAAAATATGAATTCGATCGGGTTAAATGTAGAAAACGATGCGGTTCGATTCGGGATATTTCTGTACGGTTTTCATCCTTACCTCCACCACACCAAGTCCGGCGACGACCAGCAGCGCGCGTGGATGAAGCAGGTCTGCGACATCGCGCATGGCTGCATCGATCTCTACATGCGCATCACCCCGTCCCACAAGGGCTTCTGGGGATACGTGCGCCACGTCCCCGAACTCGTCAAGACCTGGTGACCCCGCCGCCGCCTGGCCAACCGCCTGCGCGACCTCAAGGTCCGGGTGCGCGACGTCGGCGAGAGGCGGCAGCGCTACGGCGTCACCGTCCCCGAGGCAAAGAAGGGGAACAAGCCCGCCGCAGTCCTCCACGGGGCCAAGGGTGCCGCCGACGAGGCCAGGGGTGCTTTCCTGCTGGCTTTAGCGTCACTCGGCATGGATGCTTTCCTGCAGGCTTTAGCATCAGTTGCCATGGACGACGACGATGGTGCTGGAGCAGAGAAGAACATCGCCATCGTCATCACATTGCTTCCCGGGGACCTCAGGTCTGACAAGACACTCATTAAGGACCTGCAAGCTGTTGCTCTACGCCATGGAGGAGATAATGCTACCATCTGCTGCATGGTCATGGAGATGCTCCTCCGTGCTCTTCATGTATCTCCTCAAGGTAAAGGCCGCGTGAGCAAGGAAGAAGTGAGGAACCTCGTCGTCGCTGCCAGTTCCAGCTCCAGCGGTGCAGGCGCAGATCTTGATCTTCCCAAGCAAGTGATGCTCCTCTGCTACAGCAAGCTGTCCAGGGATTACAAGAGCTGCCTGCAGTACCTGACCGCCTTCCACGAGGAGAAGAGCATCAGCAGGACAAGCTTGGTCCGGCGATGGGCGGCCGAGTGCCTGGTCGTCAAGGAAGAGAAGCAATCGTACGAAGAAGCAGCTGAGATGTTTCACTGAGCTTCTCTTCCGAGGCTTCGTTTATCCTGTCGAGTATGGCGCTGCCGGCAACAAGGTCAAGAGCTGCAGGATGAGAGATGAGGTGAAGAACTTCGTCGATGGGATCTCGAAGAGCGAGAACTTCGAGGGAAGCCGATTGCCACCCCACCTTGACAACCAGTTCCGCATCCGTCAGATGGTGGCCAAGCAGGAGAAGCTAGAGAAGGAGAAAGCAGAAGGAGCATCAGGTTCAGCCGTATCTCTGAACATCTGTGGGGTTTCCCTTCCAAGAAAGCAGCAGGGCCAGGACGGGAAGTCGCCCGTTTCGGCGGCGAGCAGTAAGAACCTAGAGAAATCCATCGACAAAGAGCTGAAACATTTCAGATCACTCCCTGAAACCTATCGAGTGAATGTCATGGATCTCGGAGGTTGCAAAGGCTTGAAGAAGCGCCACCTCAAGAGCATCTGCAAGCTGCAGACGCTCAAATATCTGAGCCTCCGGAACACGGACGTTCCGGATCTGCCCCATCGAATCAAGGCGCTCCAGCTGCTGGAGACGCTGGATATTCGGCAGACCAAGATCCGTCACTCCTGCACAAAGCACATAAATAATCTGGGCAAGCTGAAGCATCTTCTCGCCGGTGACATCAATCATTCCAGCTGTGATGGGAGCACACCATTCTCCACCGTAAGGATGCCGACCAACATCAGTGAGATGACCGACATGGAGGTATATATAGCTCTTGCTTGCACCTGTATATGTTTGTCCATAGTGTTCCATGCATAGGTGAGATTTTTTTTTTAAAAGTAGTATTGCATCTAAAATATCGTTAGTGTTATATTAGAAAAAACACACAAAGAGAGAAGACATAGAAATATGCATTTTTTACTCGTTGTCGGTCTTATAAATATATCAATGAATTTCTAATAGAGTAATAAAATACATAAGAGGTTCTCAAATTTATTCAGTGGTGTCACCTAGATCCAAGAACTATTAATTTGCATATTTAACTCTCTAAAGTTTTACTAAAAATGGTTCACTCAAGATCCAAACCTCTCTTACTAGTTGATATGTTAACACCTACAAACGTCGGTGTCACTGTTTTTTTTTACAAGTCATCATTCACATCACTGTGGGTTATACATCTAGTCAATGAAATAAAAGAAGAAATCCAATAGGACCCAAATGTTACCTGAGAACATAGTCTCTCTTTTTGATGGTCATGCTGATTTCCCATATCGACAGTCACATGTTAATTGGTATTTGGACTCAAGAGGGCATAATTAATAAGTTTACTGACTTAAATATGAAAACTAATGGTTTAGACACTTAGGTGACACCGCCAAACAAGTTCAGGGACACTGGTGCACTCTATACTCTTTCTAATATATTACTTATGTCTACTAAGAATCTCACAATGTTCTTAGACTAGTCTTAACGAATTAAGTTGGTTGTTACTACAATTTGAGAGTTTAATGACACGAACGCTTGGCATATGTGGGAAACCTAAGTGGCTCGTGTTGCATTTTTCTCTTTGCTACATGTAAAGGAGCTCTAGAAGAACCAACACCACCAAAACCTAATTAAATGTCGAACAGGTACTGTCCTGTGTCCAAATTTACCGTGGCAGCGAGCTCAGCGAACTCGAGAATCTGAAGAAGCTAAGGAAGCTTGGTGTACTTCTCCCCGGAAGGAAAGAAGACATCAAGGATCTGCGCCAAGCCATTTCCATGATGGGAGGACGCCTGCACTCCCTGTCCATCTGGATCAATGCACCATGTGCCGACGGCGTTTCTCTCGACAAGGAAGACGGCGATGGCACATTCTTGCATCTGGTTAATCTTGAGAGCCTAAGCATCACTGGCATGGTTAAATCTGGATTGCCTGGCTGGGTCGACGAGGGCCTCAAACAGCTTTCCAAGATAACATTGTGCAACACTCCTCTGACGCATAGGAAACTGGAAACCCTCAGCAAGCTTACCGGCTTGCTCTGCCTCAGGCTCCATCACGGGTCATTCATGGAACAAGAGCTCGCCTTCTGGGCTGACGGGTTCATTGCTCTCAAGTTCCTCCTGCTCGAGAGTGCCACCACCACCAACACCAAGCTCACCTTCGAAGAAAACTCAGGTCCTAAGCTTGAGAAGACCGTATGGTCCATGCCCTCAGACGCTAGCTTCGTCACCACAGTTCCTGCTACTGGAATCGAGCACCTTGCGGGACTGAAGCAGGTGGTGCTTAAAGGCCTAAGTGAAGGTGATTCTTGCCCCTTGGTGGAAAATGCCATCGCAAAACATCCAAGGCATCAAGCCATAGAGATCATTCGTATCTGGAAGAACGTTGCTGTCACCTCCACTACATGATGCATCACTTTCATTCATGAAAATCAAATTAATTACAATGTACATCTATATCTAATAAGCATTGGCATGTGTTAATAAAATTACAATTCCAGGTTGTCCCAAGTCAACTAATAGTTGACCCAAGCTAACTACTACTCCCTCCGTTTTAAATTTTAAGTCACTTTGACTTTTCTAGGTATATGCAAGTAGTTTTTGTAATGCACCTAAATATACCTTATGTCTTAGATACATTATAAAAACTATGGATGTGTTTGGTTAGGTGGCTCTATCTAACCTGGCTAGAAAAATAAGCCAGACTTGAGTTAGCCTGCCCAAATCAAGCTATCCTAGTAGTGTTTGGTTATCATGTGCTAGCTCAGCCTGGCTAAGTTAGTTTTTGTTTTGTTGCCTGGATTATTTGGTAGTGTTACCTCTCCTCTGTAATGATGACCTTACCTCCATCACCTTTGTCCTCTCTGTTCATCTCGTTGCCATAGGTCCAACTGCAAAACATCGGATAACAAATTGGCTTGCATCTCCCAAAACGCAATCTATCTTCTTGTTGCTCCACGGTACAGACAATGAGACAAACGAAGCAACTAGTTTCCTCCAATTCTTTGGGTGCTAGGCAACAATAGAATAGAAATTTCAACAGCAAGAACCGATCTGAATACATGAACAGGTCAAGTCCACGAAACTCACGCAAACTCACGCGGGGAAGGAGGCGTCACCCGCATCACCACTACTATAGAATAAACAATCGCTGCTGGCCTTATCATAGCCAAAATTTTAACAGGAATGCTATATGACACACATGTGTTTTGTTGTTTGTTGGCACACGATTTTGGTGTCCGTTGGATGGGTATCGTGTGCTTGTGCTGGCCACCGCCGTTTGTTTCTCTGTATTGTGGGTCCCAATTATCAGTGCTACTGTTTGTCTTGGGGACTCCGCGCCTGATTTCGTGTCATCCGTTTCCTCCTTTCCCCATTCTCATTTCGTTTCGGCTTCCTCCCGTCGACTCCTGGCTTGCTCGACGGCCTGCGGCACGCTCGACGCCCGCTACGAGGCCGCGCGCGCCCGCGTGGAGGGCGTCCGGTTGGCGTAGGTGGGTGTGGCCCTGGCCAGCCCCGACGGCGGCCTGGCGCTGGTCCGCGTGTGGCGGTTCCACCTGGGCGACCGGCTAGACTCGGAGGACGCGCGCTTCCTCGCGGCCGTCGGCGTGGATCCCCGCGCAACGCGCCGACCCTGGTCGCCTGTGCAGGGCGCTCAGGGCCTGGTGCCGCTCCCCAGCACGGCGAGCTGCGGTTTCTAGGGTTTCGTGAGCTAAATTGTTCCTGCCCCCTTCTTTGCGATATGTTCCATTGATGCTTGGGTTTGTTTGTTACCTTATTCAATTTGTGTGTTCATGTTTAATGCCTTTGTCCTCGTTTCAGATCTGGTTTGTGTGTCCGCTCGTATGCGATTTTTGTGTTGTGTTGTTTGTTGTCTAGGGTTTTCCCCTTAGGTGATGCGGGATCCGGTTTCCCGTGTTCTTCAGTTTGTGCTTAGGTTTTTTGCCCCATTTTTTGATTCGTTGGAGGATGGTGTTGTCTCTGCAGGGTAGTCTGTATAGATTTTAGGAGTTGACGGTTGTTTGTTGGCTCATTGTCCTGTGATTGTTGTTCACATGGTTTGTGGTTTGAATGGTTCGAGGGATTTAAATGGTTCGATTGATGCAGAGGTAGATGATACGTTATTGTTGTTGATTGTATCTTTATTTTTTTCGATGCAGATTGGTATTTATAATTGTTTTTGGATAGTGGAAATGTGGTGTTGATTTTTAAGGCAGATTAATTTGTGAGAATATTTTTTGTAATGCTCATTGTAGAATATTTTTTGTAGTAGACATTTTTTAGCTGCATGTTGTTTTTCTATGATGATAATTGCCTCTTATCCCTTTATGTGATTTTAGTTTTATTGTTCATTTTCAGTTAATTTTTTAGTGCTCATTTATTTTCAGTTATAGTGTTCAATAAGTTTTTTTTGTTGTCTCAAGTATCAAGATGTTCCTTGCACAATTTGTGGTAGTGCTCACTGCAATAGCCACTTCTTTATATAGAGAAAGGTTCTCCCATTATATCTTGTGATGATTTAAAGAAACTAAAAACACATACGCTCAGTACCTGGAACAATTAATCAAGACAAGTTAATCATTTACATAATGTTTGTTCCCTACATTGTCACAATCGGCATCTGAGATGACCTCTTTGATTTTATCGGCGTCATACAACCCTTTGCTGATGTTGTTAGGTAGAGGTGAAGCAATATTTTCTAGCATTTGATGTGTAGTTTTACCAAATAAATATTTCGCTCTGACCTGATTTAAAGAAAATTAAAGCATTGTTTCTTCTTCTAATTGATGTTGTCATGTCCTTTTCAGTGTATTGTATTTCACGTCGTTCTCGGTCAAAGTTTGTAGCCTAAACCAAAACTTCTATCTAATAGCAGGCTGTAGGCTCAACTCTTAGACATACTCATATATAATCCATTTGAAACAGTCCAACATTCTTTTTCTCGTGTCACTGTTATAATCTTTAGTAATCTGTTTTCTTCATCCATCTTTTCTGCTAGCATGGCTACTTCTTCTGTATCCATTGACTGCACATGTATGGCAAATGAAGCAAGGGTCAGCTACATTCAGTTTCAGTTATATTTTGAGCTTCCTTAAATTCGGATGCTGACATCTCTGATCTGATCTGCTACGTTCAGACTTAGAAGTGAATTGTTTCAATGTTCAGCACCACTTATTTGTCTTTGAAAATTTTTTAAATATACACTAATTTGATAATCTCGATTGATGTTCACCGGTCCGTATAGATATATAAATACAGTAATACACTGCTCTTTTAATTTGCAGCTCCACATCTCCAATCCAACCAACCATTGCAAAGCAATATACTTTAACAATGGGCTACTCGAAGCTCATTGCAGCAGTACTTGCCCCGGCTCTTGTAGCCCTCCATGCCGTCCATGTCCCAATGGGTTACAGTTTCTGTGTGCAATATTTTTTAAGGTCATCAATGGTGTTTCCTTTGGATCTGTAGATCTGGTTTTGCGTGCAGTGCTTGTTCATGTTTTAGTTTGACATTGGGATGCAACTGTTCTTGTTTTTTTACTTGAAGTTGGAGCCTGCACCGCTTATGGTGTTTGTAGGTTCCACATGTTGTGGCTGAGGCTGTTTTTTTAGCATATGCAATTTGTGTTGGCTATTGTAAAAACATTCAGATAATTAATTGCAAATAGGAATAATGTAAATTGCAGGTATACAACACTGCAATTGTAGTTATGAGTATATGCAATTTGGTTGTATGTGCTCGTTATATTATTTATTTCTCGATTTAGCCTGAAAAACATTAGGTGATTCATTCTCTTGTATCTACGATTCAGAGTTCATGTTATGCAACCAAACATGATGCTCACTCCAAGTTTGTTTATTGGCCAGGTACCAAAGGCTTACCAAGCACTCCATTGTGATTGATGGATCCCGGATGTCACCATTGGGCTGTAGTGGTCTGCCATCGGCAATCGGCATCCTCATCGTGGCACCGCTCCTCACTCAGACTTCTCTATCTCGACCATGGCTAGTATAATCGCTAATCCTCATTGCTGCTCATCTCCCTGTGACAATATAACCTGCAATTATTTGCATTCATCATTACAATAAACTTGTAATGTTTTGTTAGTGCCCACATATTTTTGATAAATGAGGTATGAATTTTGAATCTCACATTCATTCCACGTGTTTGTTGTTCTTGTCCGTAGCAGTTGTAGTTCACTGCTGTTGTTGAACTCTCCTGTTCATGAAAACATACAAATAAAACACAAATTTCATTAGTTGCAATCAGGAATAGTGTAAATTGCGAGTATGTAGCACCGTAATTTTAGTTGTCATAATATGCAATATGTGAAATTTTGATTTACCTCATGAGTATAACTGGCATTACATTGTTTGAATACAATTTGTAATAACTATCAATATTCATTTCCACATCTTGTCCTTTGTTTTTGTGATTTGTGCCGGCACATGCCACATTTTTGTCCTTGTCCTTGCATAGAAAAAAATTGTTTTTTGTGATTTGTGCCAACACACACCAAATTTTTGTCCTTGTCTTTTTCATAGAAAAAAAATGTTTCTTGTAATTTGTGCCGACACATTTCAGATATTTGTGCTAGAACACACTGCATTTTTGTGATTCTGTTCTGTATGTGTCTCTGTCTCTCTCTCTCTGTGTTTTGGTGTGGGTGTGTGTTGTATTTTTCTTGATTGTGTATTTGTAGCTGATTTTTGGTTTTTTTAGTAGATCTGCATTTTTTTGACCCGCTGCATTTTTTAGTAGATCTGCATTTCATTGGTTTGGAATTCAAGAGACGAGCGCTCCCAGAACGTAGAGAAGCTGACTTCATTGATAGAAGTAAGTTGTTGAAACTGAGGTTCTGCAACAATGGAGTACTTTTCATATTTCTATTGGAACTTTGTCCCAACACATTCCACTGCTTTGCACGCTGTATCACTAAATCATTCCGAATATACCGTTTGTGACAGTACTTGTGGAGAAATGGTGGGCCAAAAAGTAGTGTTCATCTGATCCATTCTATATGGGCCAATTTTCAGACATCAACCAGCAACGTAAGATATCCATGTCATAGTTCTTGTGGATGTAAACCATGTCTATACTTATATTATTTCTTGTAAAAAATACACAACTCATTTGGCATTATCATTACGGCTACTGTAAATAGTTGTAGTTTTGTGCAAAGGAACTAAGGAAGACAATAAAACATACTGTGATGCTGAGATTCTGTTTTAGAACCACTGGCATAGCGATTACCAGGTTTGCAGAAATTAGGACTTACGAGTCGATAATCCATATGGACATGTGGTAACCACTGCATGTGTCAGCAGATGAACAGATTCAGGCATTGTTGCCCCACATATAAGCAGCAATGCTGCATCTAAGTACTAAATTCCGCTGGAGTAGGTTCATGTCCTTGGGTGAAGGTGCAGTGGGGTGGGGCTGGTGTTGCAGGTGTACCAAGATCACTTTTCTTTGTCATATATAGGATAACTACATTCTACTTCACATGTATGCAAACTGTACTTCCTCCAATCCGAAATACAAGTCCATCTAGGTTTGTCCTAAGTCAAACAGTTTTAACTCTGACTAGCAATCTCTACACAAGATGTACTATCTTAAATGAAAAGAGTTATATATGATGAAAGTACTTTTCATAATGAATTTAGTAATGTCAAACTTGTGTTGTCAATCTATATAAAAATTTAGATATTGACGATTAAAGTTATAATATTTTGACTTTGGACAAACCTAGATGGACTTCTATTTCCGATAGGAGGAAGAATGTATGTGTACGACCATGTTGTTCTTCCTTCTCATTATTACTTTTAACTGTTTGCCTTGGTCAAAGATTAGCTACCAGATCTGCTGAGCAACCAACTCCACACTATCTTGTAAGGAACATGTTTTTATTTCTTTCCTTATAACAATGTGTCGTTCTGCAGATAATTTTTGGGCATAAATGGAGACATCTTAAGGGGGAGAGGGACCTGTGGGGGCGTTATGGGGGAGTTGATATTTCTCTGGATCCTTGTACCTTTGGCCAGGCTAATACTCTGGTATGTAGAGCTTGGTGGTTGCTCTACATACACCAACTCGGATAGGGGGCCATTGAGAAATGCACTCTTGACGTCCATTTGATATAACTTGAAATCATGATGGGAGGCATAGGCAAGTAGAATGCGAATTGATTCTAGCCTAGCCACTGGTGCATAGGTCTCCCCAAAATCCAAGCCTTCAATTTGAGTGAATCCTTGAGCCACCAACCTTGCCTTGTTCCTTGTTACCATGCCATGCTCATCTTGCTTGTTGCAGAAAACCCACTTGGTTCCAATCACATTTTGCTTGGGTCTTTCCACCAAGGACCAGACTTCATTCCAAGTGAAGTTATTCAACTCCTCTTGCATGGCTATCATCCAATCCGGATCATCAAGTGCCTCTTCCACCCTATGAGGTTCCAAAGGAGAAATAAACGAGTAATATTCACAAAAACTTGCTAAACGGGAACGTGTAGTTACCCCTCGTCGAATGCTCCCCAATATGTTATCAACGGAATGATCCCATTGAATGGATTGAAGCACTCTAGGATGTGGCACTTGAGTTGATCTTTGGATAGGGCCATCATCATCATGGTCATGATCGATTGGAAGATCACAATCATGAGCTTGTGGAGGGTTGACCTCACTACTTTCTTCATTGTTGAGTTGTGGTTGAGCTCGCTCATTGTTGACACCATCTTCATGAGAATGACCTTGTGCTTCTTTTGATCTCCCATCTTGACTATCTCTTGTTGTGGAAGCTTCACCATGTTCATTTGATGAAACATGATGAATGGTTGGATCAAGATCATCATGTACAACATGGTCTTCATCTTCATCTTCAACGGGCTTTACTTCACCAATAGCAAGCTTCTTGATTGCTTCATGTGGGGCTTCCTCATTACCTACATTCTCAACATTGACTTGCTCTTTTTGAGAGCTGTCGGTTTCATCAAAAGTCACGTCTACCGCGATTTCAATCAAACCAGTGGTTTTATTGAAAACACGATATCCATGTTCGTTAGTACCATAACCAAGCATGAAACCTTCATCAACCTTTGGTGCAAACTTAGAACTTTTGGATTTCTTGTTAAGTATGAAACACTTCTATCCAAAAACTCTAAAGTAGTGCACCTTAGGCTTTTTACCGGTTAGAAGTTCGTAGGTGGTCTTTTCTCTTTTCTTGTGAAGATATAAGCGGTTGATGGCATGACATGCCGTGTTGACCGCTTCCACCCAATAGTTGGTTGGAGTCTTGTACTCATCCAACATTGCTCTTGCGGCTTCTATGAGCATTCGGTTCTTCCTCTCCACAACACCATTTTGTTGTGGAGTGTATGGAACCAAAAACACATGCTTGATTCCTTCTTCATCAAGAAACTCTTCAATGTTGGTGTTCTTGAACTCCGTCCCGTTGTCACTTCTAACTCTCTTGATTTTGACATCAAACTCATTTTGGGCTCTTTTTGCAAACTTCTTGAAGATTCCTTGAACTTCACTCTTTTCACACAAAAAGAATACCCAAGTGAAACGAGCATAATCATCAACAATTACAAAACCATATTTGTTACCACCAATGCTTATATAAGCGACGGGTCCAAATATGTCCATGTGAAGCAACTCCAATGGCCTTTCAGTTGTCACAACATTCTTGACGGGATGTTTAGCTCCAACTTGTTTTCCCGCTTGGCATGAGCTATAAATCCTATCTTTCTCAAAAGAAACATTTGTTAGTCCAAGGATGTGTTCACCTTTTTGAAGTTTGGCCAAGGTCCTCATCCCAACATGGGCAAGTCGGCGATGCCATAACCATCCCATGCTAGATTTTGCCATTAAACAAGTCTCGGGATTTACTCTATTTGATGTGAAATCAACTAGATAGAGTTTCCCTTTTAAATGACCCATAAATGCAATAGAGGAATCCTCCCTTCTATAGACCTCCACACCCTTATCCGTAAAGAGACAATTGTAACCCATCTCACAAAGTTGTGAAATGGACAACAAATTGTATCTCAACGAATTCACAAGTAAGACATTGGAAATGGAATTATCATTTGATATTGTAATTTTACCCAAACCGAGTACTTCACCTTTTCCATTGTCACCAAACACAATATTTCCACTTTGATCATGACTTGGTTGGAATGATGTGAACATGTCCTTCTCTCCGGTCATATGATTGGTGCATTCACTATCCAACACCCAACTTGTTTCACCGGAGGAATATTCCTACAGAGACAAATTAAGCTTTTGTTTTAGGTACCCAAAAAGATTTGTGTCCTAGGGGGTTAGTCACATAAAACTTGGGCACCCAAACACTCCTCATAATTTCCTTTCTCTTTTGGGCACCAACATACTTAACCACAATCTTGCCATCCTTGCCCCAACAACACATATAGTCACTAGCATAGCACCATGGAAGTGGTGCTTGTGGCTTGAGGACATCGAATTGCTTTGTCTTGATTGTCTTGATATTTGTAGGTTGGATCTTTGGAATGTAGACCTTGTTGTTGGCCTTGCATATTAGCTCATCAAGAGCAACGCCCTTGTTGAACTTCACACAAGGCACATCATTTATCATATTCCTTCCATTGGCCTTTCCATCATACCTATTGTTGCCAATGCCTTCCTTGATTGATGGGTGCCTTGATGACTTGTATATAGTCTTATTAGATTGCTCTTGACACTTGCACCCATTCTTCAATATCATCTTCAACCTATGAATCTCCTTGTCTTTCTTTTCTAACTCAACAAGGTTAGTTGCATATGCATTCACATCAATTTTATAGCATCTTTTACAACCATCACTAGTGGAGACATTAGAGTCTTCGGTTGTCTTAGGAGAAGTTGAAGTGCTAGCCCAAAGAGTACTACAGTTTTGCTCAAGATTTCTATATTTTTCTTCCAAGCTTGTGAGGCTTTCTTGAGCTATACTCTTTTCATTCTTAAGGCTAGCTATTTGATCATTAACCGAGGAATGTTCCTTAGTCAATTTCCCAATTGAGTCATTGGCTAAAGACAATTCAATGGTTAACTTCTCAACCCTCATCTTTTCCTCGGCGATAGATGCTTCAAGTGCAATGTTTTTCTCTCTCTCTTGAGTAATTATATCTCCTTGCAACTCTAAGCATCTATCCCTCTTCTCTAATTTCTTCATTAGCATTTTTATTTTAGTGAATGCCTTTTTACCAAATTTCTTTATCATGGTTGCTTCAACTTCTTCTATGTTATCATCACAACTATCATACTCATCACTAGAGGAAACGGGTGTAGTATGTACCTTCTCCCCTTTTGCCATGAGACAAGTTGGGGTGTAGTAGTTGTTGTCGATGAGGTTGGAGAAGAGTTTTGGTGGTGAAGTTGAGTCGGGGAAGATCATGGTCAGTGAAGAAGAGTGGTGGATGGCGATGTTTGTGGCTCCCTTCTTCTTCTTCTCATCATCACTTGAGTTACTATCACTTGACTCCCATTCTTTCCCAAGATGAGCTTCACCTCTCTTCTTGCCTTTGCTCTTCTTGTCATCATCCTTATCATGCTTGTGCTTCTTTTTCTCATTAGGACAATCGGCTATGAAGTGACCGATTTGACCACATCCATAGCAAAATCTCTTTTTGAACCTTCTCTTACCATCACCATAGGTCTTGCGGTTGCTTTTCTTCTTCATAAACTTTCTAAGATTTCTAATCACAAATGCAACCTCCGCATCAGAATCTTCTTCTCCACTTGAGGAATCATCCTTCACTTTCTTCTTCTTTTCTTGACTTGAACCTTCATGTTGTTGAGTTGCTTTAAGGGCGGCACTCTTGTTGAATCCCATTGCATTCGGATTTTGATTGTGAGCATTGATTGCATCTTCATCTAGACACTCATGATGCTTGAGATTTGAAAGAACTTCTTGAGGTGTCATCTCATCATAACCGGGCCTTTCCATGATCACGGACGCTAGCATGTTGTTCTTGGCTCTATAGGTTCTCAACATCTTTCTAGAAACTTTGTTGTCATCCCATTCGTTGCTACCAAGAGCTCTTATGCGGTTGACCAATGCCATGAGCCTATCAAACATGGATTGTGTTATTTCATTTTGCAAGAATACAAATCTTTCCAATTCACCATGAAGTAACTCTATGTTGCCTTTTCTCACACTTTTATCTCCTTCAAATGATACTTTCAAAGTATCCCAAATTTGCTTTGCACTTTCCATTCCATTTACTTTTCTAAACTCATCCGGAGCTAGGCTTGACACAAGCAATGCTACGGCTTGTGCATTTTGATGGAGGTTGTGCACTTCTTTCGGAGTTATCTCTCTATCTTCATCGGTAGGAATCATCACACCAACATCCATAACTTCCCAAAGTCTTGCGGCTATTAGATGCATCTTCATCTTGTAAGACCAATCGGTGTATCTTGTTCCATCAAAGTGAGGTGGCTTGCCAATATTGACGGATGGAGTATGTAGTGTTGAACCTTTCATGATTTGTCCATAGTCAAAACTCATGTGTGAATATATTCCTTTTCCATGAGCATGCTCACCGGCTCCAATATCACTAGCGGCATCTTTGTTTGCTTCATTCTTGTCACTAGTATCATTCTTGCCACTTATTGCATCATCAACCTTCTTGCTCAATTCGTCCTTCAACTTGCTCATCTCATCTTGCATCTTTTTCATTTCATCTTGAAAGAGCTTGGCTTGAGCACTCATCAACTCTTCAGCTATTTTCTTGGCCATTTCGACGGCAACGGCTTGCATCTTGTCGGTCTCCGACATTGTTTCTTCTCACGTGGTGAAACGCAAAGAGAAGACCTTTCTCTAATACCAATTGAAAGGATCTAACAATGCCTAGAGGGGGGGTGAATAGGCATATCTAAAAATTTACTGCAAATGCTAGGTTCAAATCTGTCAGCCACTATCGGAAGTCTCGATGTTTGGGTCAGAACTCCCGACGTTGTCAGAAGTTTCGACGCAAACGTCAGCAGTTCCGACGCCTACGTGAACTACAAAAGTAGTGCCAAATTTAACTTTGCGGATAAATAATCTTACAACCTCACTTCCTAGTGGTTTGGTGAAGATGTTGGGTCACTCCCTTGACGCCGTAATGCCTCCAAACCGTAGATCGAGTCCAAACCCTAAAATGGAGATTTTGGAGACAAAGAGACAAACATATACAAGTAATCTCAAGCAATCACAACAACAACAAGCACGCGAGACACAAGGATTTATCCCGAGGTTCGAAAACCCCACAAAGGAGCTCCTATGTCCTCGTTGTTGAGGTGACCACTAAGGTCGGTGTCTTTTCCACCTCCTTGCCTCTCTCAAAGCGACCACAAAGGTCACTTGAGCTTTCCACTAAGAAATCGAAGGGTAATACAAACTTCCCAAGGCTCTTCCACAAGATGGAAGCTCTTGGGCAACGCCTAGCCGGCTAGGGGCAAAGCCCCAAGAGTAATAGATGCAAAATCAACTGGCTTGACGAAGAAATCAAGTGCTCAAGCTTTCCAAAGTGATGCTCTCACTTAATCCACTCTCCTTTCACTCAAACCCTAAGGGAATCGAAGATTAGAGCAAAGGAGGAAGGAGAGGGGTGCTTTAGTTGCTTGGGAGCTGTTCAGCACGAAGTGAGTCAACTGTAAAATGAGTCCGTAACGGTTAGAAGTGAAGAGAGGAGTATTTATACTCCAAGTGAAAATTCAACCGTTCAGATCTACGTCGGGAGTCCCGACGCAGATCCTGGGACTTCCGACGTTAACAGAAAACACTGTTCACAACGGGTCAGAAGTCCACGGGTGCAAGTCAGTGTCAGAACTTCCGGCGTACGTCAGAACTTCCGACGGTCGGAACTCTCGACGTTCGTCGGGACTTTCGACACGCACAGTTGAACAAACAGTCAGCACCACTGATGCCGGGACTCCCGGCTTGGGTCAAGTCAGTGTCGGAACTTCCGACGGTCGGGACTTCCGACGATCGTCGGGACTCCCGACGAGCACAGACAGCCAGCTAGTCAGAAGCAAGGGTGCCGGGACTCCCGGCTTAGGTCGGGACTTCCGACCGTCGGGAGTTCCAACATACGTTGGGACTTCCGACGTCCACAGACATAGAAAAATTATTCTATGTGTTCATGAAGTGCTAGAGTGTCTCCCTTTTGATTTTGTTTAAATGCTTGAGCACTCTATCTTCCTCAGACCAACTAAATTTGCATCCCTCTTTATAGTGCGGCGGATCCTAAACTCAAAATCAAAATTAAAACCTTTGGAGATCGTTTTGAGTCCTTCCGCCCTTACAACTTCTAGAATTGAGGGATATCATTTCATCTTTTTCAACTCTTTGATTCTTTCACGGGACTAATAACTATGACATATCTCATTTAGATCACATTAGTCCCTAATTTGGATGTCATCAATACACCAAAACCCACATAGGGGGCAAATGCACTTTCATCGCCGGCGCTGTGGAGCACCTCACTCGACTCCTCACTCATCATGATGACAAGGTAGGGTCTTCTTCTTGGTGGCATCCGCGCCTCTGCTGGCCACCGCGCATCTGGCTTCAGGGAGACTGCCGCCACACATATGGCTCCGGGGAGATGGCTCCGCCATGCTTCCACCTCTACCATGCATCTGGCTCTGGTGCTGCATCCACCAGCGCCGCCACAGCTCACGCTCATGTGGAGGACCGTCGATGGCGTCGAAGAGCACCGTGGAAAGGAGCGTCGACAGAGCACGGGAGGGAGGGGACTAGTGGAGCACGAGACGAGAGGAGAACAGGAGGCCGAACTCGTCGGTGTGGCAGCACGAGTGAATGAGGAGGCAGTGAGTGGAACAAACGTGTGAGCTAAGCCAAGCCTAGACAGGAAAGAATGACTGATCCCTGCGTTCTTCTAGAGCCAGGCTATGAGCTCAAATGTGGCTTAGTTCGGCCTCACTAGGGGCTATAAAGAGTCAACCAAACAGCTGAAAGGTGGCTCCCTGAAGCTTGATTTAGGTTTAGCCACCCAACCAAACACACCCTATGTATCTAAGAAAGTCAAAATGTCATACAATTTAGAACGGAAGAAGTACCAAAATATTATCGGTTGCTTAGTACACAAATAAAGTACTCCCACATAGCTAGTTTTTTATGTATCCTTTTTTTGCGATGAAAGTAGAATTATATTAGATAATATCTGGATACATCAACACGAAAAAATTATATTAGTAAAACCAATGTATCTAAAAAAGTCAAAATATCTTATAATTTGGGACAGAGGGAGTATATATTTTTGTGCTTTGCACCTAGAGAGCAAAAATCTACCAAGATTGTATTTTAATTCTATACAAACTTAATAAACATTGTCATATTATTACCAATGTCAACTTATATTATGGAGGTCGTAGTCATTGTAAAGCAAATTAGAAGTCTTAAATTTCATAGAAATGCAAACATAAATAGACATATAGCATTCCCTATCCTCATTTTTCATAAATATAACAAAATATTTTTATTTTCTCCCATTGAAGGTATGGGCATGTTTGCTAGACTCTCACGACTAAAAAGACTATAGAGTTTAACATGGGTCCATCGTCCTGCCCCTATGATTCCCCACCCCTTGCGCCTGCGCCCCTCGCTTGTGAAAAGGAAGGAAAGAAACTAGGAGCGCGCCCCCATCGTTGTCCTCACCAGCATCTACGAGCGCGCCGCCGTCGCCCGTGACCACCCTGTGCAACACCCGCCCGCCGCCACCCACCCAAGCCCCGAGGCCACCTTCCTGGCAGCGGAGCCGGTGCGACATCCCGATGGCGGAGTCCGCACGACGTCCCGGCGGCCCCCTATGCCAATGTCGAGCCCCGCTGCCATCTTGCGTTTGTGCCCAGGTTGCTCGTGATTGTGGAGGCCAGGCGGGCGGTAGTGGAAGCCGGTAGGGCACGCGTGCGGCCCTCCATCCGTACCCGGCTCGCCTGCATCTGTGTTGCTAGAACTTCATCGAGGCCCTTCACCGGCGATGAAGACCCGTGGCAGCGGAAGCCGCTGGGGCACCCGCGCGTCACTCCCCCCGATCTGGCTCGTGTCTTCATTGGCCTTGCTTGTGGAAACTCTAGGTATTCCTCTCCTCTCTATTCTTATTTCTTGGCTCGATCTCTGTCTGTTCTTGTTTCTTGGCCTAGATCTTCATGTATACCTCTCTATCTTGTGGATTTATGGTTGGATGAATGTGACTTGAGATACCTAGATAGGGATTCTTATATGTTTCTTTACCAGGTCATTGTCCTCCGTGCGGCCATACTCCTCCATCTGGGTGCGCTTGCGGGATCTTAGGCACTCAAGGATCAGATGTCCCATCTGATGTTGTGCAAAGGTACGTGATATGCTCAGTGGGCACTTTGTTCTTTTACGCCCTGCCCTGCCTTGCAGCCGTTTCCTCTCCCTCGCCATCGCCACCTTCCACTTTGATCGATGGCATTGGGGCTCGGCTGCATGGATCCTTCTCTTGGTGGGCACAACTCGTCCTCCTATCCGGGATCCAGGAAAAACCTGCCCTGCAAGGGGGCAAATTTTCGGTGCCAAGTAAGATCACACAAGAATTCAAGAATGCATGACGTTTTTTGGAGAATTGATGCGTTATAGTTTGCAGCCTCCTTTCCGAGTTTTTTTCATGATAGTCCATACAGATAATTGGGTAACATTATTGATAGGAGGATGCAAGTAATTGGAGTATTAATTTTTTGATGAACTTAATACAACTTAAAAGATTTTTGTGCTCCTTGAATATGATAGCCTACTACTGTTAGCATGAATAATTTGCATATAGCTCGATGGACAGTCAATTTGCTGCATAAATACATGGTTAGGATCTATATCTTGTATTAGTGATAAAACCTGCACAAAATTAAGATTGTGGTAGTGGTGATCTAGGCTGCAGTGGACCACAGAATAGAGTGGGTGGCATAAATACCTGCTGTCTACAAATAGGCATTCTTGTTAAGGGATTGTTTAGCCAATTGTCTTATTTAATTATATTCGACATCCCCTTTTGACTTTCAGGAAATCTTGTACATGTATACACACTCCTGGTTCTAAGCCCATGGAACTAGAAGAGCTCACAAAGGCAAACGTGTCATCCGCTTTTGATGGTGCTGACATCTTCTACTTTGATATATGATTGCACGACACTGTTTTGTTTATTGCAGAATGTAACACCCTAAAATTTGCACTTTTGAAAATAGGATTAAAATGATTTATTTATGAATTTTGTGCTCATGAAAACCAAGGAAAATAAATTTTTTTATTAATTTAAAATACATCATAAGGTTTAGCAACTTGTTGTGCATACATGTTGGCGCATAAAGTTTATTGTGATGAGTGGTGTGGATCCAAAACTCCAAAGTAATTTGAAATGTTTTTTAAAACAAATTGAAAATGTCTTTGAAATAAATGAAAAGAAAAAGAAAAGAGAATTTGAAAAATAAAAAGGGTTTCAAAAAATTGCAAAAGTTCAGTTTTGGAAACCTCCCAAGAGTGCTCATTTCGAAAAGTATATTTGAAACAATGTTTGAATTTGTTTTACATTTGAATTTGGGAAATAGAACAAGATTTGAAAATTGGAAAAATTGCTTTCTCTTTAATCTGGCCCTCCCTCCCTGGCCTCAGCCTGCCCTGCTCTGCCTCCCTAGCCTCGGCCCACTCCAGCTTCTCTTGTGGCCCACTGCTCTTCCCCATCCCTCTCTTTTTCTCCCGTGGCCCAGCAGCAAGTTAGAGTAGCCCAGCTTTCCTTTCCTCCAGCGTAGCTCAGCAGGCCGGCCCAACTCTGCTTCGCCCGCTCAGCAAGTAGACCGGCCCGCGCCTCTCCTTTCTTCGCTTGCCCCGCTGCCACCTCGGGCCCGCCTATCAACTCCGTCTCCCTTCTCCAGCTCGTGTCCCACCCGGACTCCGCCGCCACCGCTCGAGAGTCCGCACTCGCCCCGACGCCACGCCTTGCCGTGCCGCCCACGCCACCGCGCCTCATAAGAGTCGAGCAGCACCACGTGCCGCCACCCTATCCCGCTCTAGAGCCGTAACCACCTCACCGAGATACCATTTCACCGCAACCCTAGCACTGCCGCCATTACCATCCACCGAGACATGCGCTGCGACTCTCCCGTGCCTCCACCACCGACGCTAAACTCCGTGGTGAGTTCGCAGTCTTGCCCTCTTTCTCCCCGTGCTAATCCCATCACGAACCGAGGCCTGAAATGCCGTTTGGAGAAGCTCCGGTGAGGTTCGGCCGTGGCGCCACCGTCTTCTCTCTCTGTTCCGGCCGGCATGCGCTCTCTCTCTCTCCTTTGCTTCTGTTTTCAGCCGTCCAAATTAGATCCAACGATCAGGATTAGCCAATACCCCTTCGCGTGGCTTAATTGCATAAGAACCCCTCGGGGTTTTAATATAGAATCCATCGTCCCTAATTTCTTTCAAAAGAGCCCCTGAGCTTTTGCTAAATAGGATCCACAGTCCTCGGCTGATTTAAAAATCAGATTTTATTTATTTTAATTTGAAAATCAAGTTCCACTTATTTACAATTTTGCCACTATTTTCTTGAGGCCATAAAATCTCCATTTTAACTCCGATTTGACCCGTTCAATTTGCGTTAGGTTCATAATTCCATAATCTACATGTTTATACTACTGTTAGATATGTTTTCAACTTTTAAAATTCGAGGTTAGATTTAATCTATTACTCCCTCCGTTCCTTAATATAAGCCATATAGATTTCTAAAGAAAATTCCAAAATATAGGTACGTATCAGCTCCCACGGCGATTAGTTTGGAAATCTTCCCACCGTATATAGCACATGCCCCCAACCAATCCCTTAGATTTAGGAAGCAATCTGATTGGGAGAGAGAACATGGCCTGATTTTCCTTTTTTTCCTCGGTCTCACATCCTTCTCCAAGCCATGCGTTAATATTGGTGCTAAAAACTATATGGCTTATATTAAGAAACGGAGGGAGTATTTTATTAAAGGAAATCTTGTTTAAATCATATCTTCTATGTTTTAGCGACCTTGGAACCCTTATGGAATAGATGATGAACACTAATGATACTGATGATGAAGATGCTCACTAATTATTTCTGTTTATGCTATTCATTATTCATGTTTACCTGATCATGTGTCTATATGGGCTTATAGATAAACTTGTTGCCACCCAATTGCTAAAAGATGACTCATTAAAAGCTGATCGCGGTTAAACCAGTATCAACCTTTTGAGCCTCATGAACCCTATATTATATTTGTTGAGTACGCCATATACTTACGCTTGCTTTACTTTTTAAATCTTTGGAAAAATCCCGGATGGGTACCAGATTGCTAGAGTTTGGAGGAATTAGGCTTGTGATCAAGCAGTCAGTTGTCCCTGTAGAGTTGGAGTCTTCACCCGAAGATCGGAGTTGTCTTTTCGCTGTTTGCTATCTAAGGTTATATCCTTTATACTAAGTATGTTATATATTGAGCATTGTCTTTTGATATTACCCTTATTTGTAGCTATATGTGAGATTTGACTTTCTGGGCTCACATATGGTGTGTATCTGGTTTTGTTCTTAAAACCGAGTGCTACACAGAAGATGTTATTTCTTCCAGGCACAATCATCTTACTCCACTTGAACAAAACAAAATATAGTTCCGCTCTTTCACTACACCAAATTTGCACATCACTGTCGGCATCTCACTGCCGAATTTGTGAGAACCGGCAGTGATGTACCTTCACTGTCGGTTATGAGCTTGAAAATGAAAAAATGATTGGGGTTGGGCTAAAACCGACAGTGAAGAACCACATCACTGCTGGATTGTGGCTTGAACCAACAGTGTTTTGGCGGGCACTCATCACTTCCAGTTTAAGCATAATATAGAGACCGGATGTCTTAGTGAAAGACAACTGAGAAAGCTAGAGAAAATGAGACAAGATGGCAAAACACCATTGTATAGGAATTGTCCAATGAGCAAACTGGAAGCCGACATCATGCTGTTAGAGTTCAAATCAACAAATGGATTGAGCGATAAAGGCTTTGATCAGTTGTTAGGTATAATAAGGAAAATGCACCCAGAAAAAACGAGTTGCCAGAAAAGACATACTTGGCCAAGCAAATGATCTGCCCCATTGGCCTCGGGGTTTAAAAAATCCACGCATGTTCCAATGATTGCATATTGTACCGTGGAGAAAAATACAAAGACTTGGACAAGTGCCCCAAGTGTGAAGCTCCACGGTACAAGGAAGGGACGCCAGATGAGGGCACCAAGACCAGAGGAGGTCCCTTGAAGGTCGTTTGGTATTTCTCTATAGCTCCCCGGGTGCATAGGCTGTTTGCATGTGCAAAGTCAGCCAAGCTGTTGCGCTGGCATGGCGAAGCGCGTAACAAAGCTACAATGATGAGGCACCCCACCGATGGGCATGACTAGAGGACTGTCAATACTATGTTCCATAAGGACATCGGTGGAGAGGTAAGGCACCTTTGGCTTGCTTTGAGCACAGATGGGATGAATACTTTCGACCAGGTTAGAAGCAATCATAGCACCTGGCCAGTGACGCTTTGTATATACAACCTTCCACCTTGGGTCTGTATGAAGCGATCGTACATCCAGATGCCACTACTGATCCAAGGGCCAAGACAGCCTGGAAATGACATCGATGTGTTTCTAGAACCAGTGATCGATGAACTAGTGGAGATGTTTGAAAAGGGTGTGCCGGATGTTTGGGACGAGTACAAAAAGGAACATGTCACGATCAAGGAAGTACTTATCGCTACAATCACCGACCTGCCAGGTCAAGGTTCGTTGTCCAGAGAGAAGACAAAAGGCTATACTAGATGTGTCGAGTGCTTGGACGACACCGATGTGGTAAATCTGCCAAATAACTCAAAGATAGTTTATATGGGACACCGTTGGTTCCTACCTAAGGATCACCCTTACCACAGGAACAGAAAAGATTTCAATAGTGCTATTGAGAAACGCTTAGCTCCAAAATATCGAGACAGGCCTGCGATACTTAGAGAACCCAACAAACTAGAGGTTGTCCTTGGGAAGGGGGACAATACAGTAGCAGCGCCTGATGGGAGCGTTTGGAAGAAAAAATTGGTTAAGGCCGAACTCCCTATCCTAACTCAGCGGTTAAGGCCGCGCACTCTCGATCCCGTGACCCGCGCTCGAATCTCAGGCGGGCCAATTTTTTTTATATTTTTACAAAAAGGCTGTGATGGCAGGCTCCAAACTGACAGTGTTTTTTTTATATTTTTTTACTAAAAGATGGCGGCAGGGCCCTTCATTGTCGGTTTTGGTTTTAAAACCGGCAGTGATAGCTTCTATCACAGTCGGTTGCTCAAACCGACACAGAAGGCCCAATTCACTATCGGTTTTTAAACTAAAACTGACAGTGATGTGTAGATGCTCCTCACATGCCAATAGTGCTCCCATGACCACAACAGTTGGAACACTGCTCCCACCTACCCCGACAACTTTAGTTCAGAAATAAAAATGTACCACGACTGTTAGCCCCTATAAAATGTATTTGCATCTGACCAATTTGCCTTGTCAAACTAGTAGAGAAGCAGATTAGAGACCAAAAAACAAAAAGTGAAATATTTACAAACAACCACACACTTGTAGATCAAACAAATACACACATGTAGATCAAACAACTACAAACATTTACATTTCGACAGATCAAACAAATATACAATTGTAGATCAAACAAATAGAACCTAATACATTAGATAAATACAACCTAATAGATCACACAAGTGCAAGTCTATAGATTAGATAAATACAAACTAATTTGTCAGAGCAAAATTGTTTACATCAAAATTTGGAAGGAGTCTTGCAAAGACTTAAAAAGCTCCTAAAATCATGTCATCAAAGGAGCAGTTGCGTGCAGATCAGAATTAGTTGATTCGAATGTATCCCTAGGATTGGCTTTCTTCAGGCAGCGCTGACAGATAATGACAAAGGCTACGATCGGCACCAGGATGAAACATGATGGACTCTACAAAAAGGGAAAGATTAGAGTCCAGGTTATCTTAAATTAGGAATGTTTTCTTTTATGCCAAAAAATTGTAACGAATCATGTTCGAGTAGGATTCATGTTTAGACTCGGGTATAAATACCAAACCCCGGCTATTGTAAAAAACAACAATCAATCCAAAACACAAGTTATTTACTTTTTTGGCTCCGGCCACCCCTTAGGATTAGGAGTAGAGTAGATCTCGTTGAGTTCTTTAGCAAGTATGGCTGCATCGATCCGATTGACCTCCACTGCTTGTTGTAAGTACCGTCATGGCTTATACCTCTGTTCGTATGGCTACATCGATCCGGTCGACCTCCACTGCGACTCTGGTATAAGTTAGTTATCGACTCTTGCCTAGTTCAAGTATGGCTGCATCGATCTGGTCAACCCCCACTACATGAACTAGATCAAGGTCAAGTTATCGAATCTACCTTAGAGTGGCAGTCTTTGTTAGATTCATTAAGTTACCGATATAGCTAATTCTTTTCATTATTTATCTAATTGCAGCAATATCACTCTGCCTGATTGAGATTGATCTAGATCGGCCTTATATCTTGTTTAGCCCATCATTTGTTAATCTAAAACTGATCTAATCTATACCTTAAATGATGAGTTATGTTTTACCTGCTGTTTTACTTCAATCTTGATCGTGCATAGCGTGCGGTTAAAGCATGTTGGGTCTTGAGTAGATTTATTGGCTAGCGAGAACCGTTCCATGGTCCGTTATCACGGCCTATGTGATTCTGCCTCACGCCCCACTATTAGCACCGTGGAGTGGGGCTTGTTATTTGATAGATCTAGTCCTGATAAGGCATGATTTTAACTGTGCGTTATGCCTGAATCGGCTGTTTTAGCCGATATCGAGTGCTTTCATGAACAGTTCGCATTACGAGACCGTTGAAGTAAAGATAGGTTGAAAGATATGTTAGCCCCATGATCTTATTATTGTATTACGGCCTGCATGATTCTGCCTCATGCCCCACTGATATTAGTAATGAGTTAGGGTCGTCGAGTCTATTGTTATTTCTACGGCCTGCATGATTCTACCTCATGCCCCACTGGTAATAGTGATAGATGAGATCTAACATGTTCATTAGATTTGTCTTTATTAAACGGTTGAATGATGTTGAATTGTTTCTTTATATAAAAGGAGTTTGGTTGCTTGTAATCATTAGCTCAGCATAACCCAATCATTGTTGACATCTCATTGCCATTGATTAATATCTGCTCAAATAATGACATTTATCTTGAATGATAATCGATTCTTCTAATACAACCTAATGAGCTTTAACCGATTTATTCTCATGAATATACTGGAATCAGTTGTTTAATCGACCTCCTCTCATATCGGTTCTCAGAGACGCACATTTAGGACTGTCTAGCAACATCGGCAAGTTCCGCCCTTAATTACTGATGAACTTTCTCTCCTTGTCAATTATAGGGTCAAATTGACTGGCACGTCTCGGAAGGAGTGCGCAGGATCGACCATCCCTACGCTAAAGCTAGGCGGATCTACAGCTCCATCGAGCAGACCCTTCTGGCTTGCTGCGTGTGTCCTCGACATAGAACGAAAAATCTATGTCGACACACGTTTCTGGCATGCCCGGTGGGACCCCACAATCGTTATGGCAGTTCACAACAACGACAACATCCTTATGCTGCATTATAAAGATCTACCTGATGGGGATAAGGTATCATCAGCAAAGCTATAGAAGAGTTTTAGAATAAATATTTGTTGTCCTACACCAAAACACATGACAACACAATTGTTCAAAAAATTTCACTACCAAGAGTTCTGTTACACGGGCAGACAGACACAACTGAAGCTGAAGACAAGCATTTGTTTAAGGAAGTTGTAGACAAATCTGTTCGTGATGCCATGTCAAGCCATAACGAAGCTTTCGTGGACACATTCCACAATGCCATGAGAGAGACGATTCATGGGCTTCCAGTTGGTCAAGGTGGGCCAGCTTATTATAACATTCCAGATCTATCGACCCAAGGGACCAATCAAGTCGGTGCCAGCCATCAAGAAGCAGCACCAGCTGGTTGTGGTGATGCCCAGATAGTTCAGGGTTCGTTTGAACAAACTCAAGGAACTACTGCAAATCAGACACAGTATAATCCCGGACCATCAGTACAGCATGTGCAACAGCCGACGGGGCAAAGTCAAAACTAGGTGATCAATTTTGGCACATCAGGCCACATACCCTTGTCGGCTCAAAAAATAGCACCATCAATTCAAAGGATCCATAGAGATATAGATCATTATGTCTATAATCAGAGACTTCAAACAGCAAGCCAGCAAAGAGCCCAGTAGATTGAGATTCTACAAGGGTATCACTATAGCACAGATTATAACACCCTCCACATGATGCCAAATCTAGGATATTAAGGCACGTTGGGTTTTAATCCACAGATGGGTCAGCAGGTGCAGAGGAATCCAAATCTGCAAGCTGATGAATTATTACTGAGGATGACCAAGATGATGAAGAATTAGTTCGGTCTGAAGCCAAAAGGGCTGAACTTTTCATACAAATGCCCATATCCAGAATGGTATGATTTAGTCGCTCTTTCAACAAATTATAGGCTCCTAGAATTCGCTAAGTTCACTAGCCAAGACAGTACAAGCACGATAGAACATATCAGTCGGTATCTTACACAATTAGGCGAAGTGTCAATTGAGGATGCCCATCGAGTTCGTTTCTTTTCTCTATCCTTATCAGGGCCAGCTTTCACTTGGTTTTCATCATTGCCAGTCAATTCCATTGCCAATTGGGCTGGCCTGGAGAAGAAGTTTCATACATATTTTTACACTGGGACTAGAGAAAAGAAGATTACCGATCTGACAACTATAAAATAGAAGACTAATGAATCAGGCACCGAATTTCTTCAGAGGTTTCAAGAAACCAGGAACTTGTGCTTTTCCTTAAACTTGGCCGATGATCAACTAGCTACTTTAGCTGTTCAAGGAATACTGCCGATGTGGAAAGAAAAGCTGCTGGGACAAGAATTTGACAACTTGGGACAATTGGCTCAACGAGTAGTAGCGCTCAATAGCTAATTCTAGAGTATGCACAGAGATACCCGTTCCAGAAAAGTACCACAGTAGCTAAAGCTTACGATCCATACTCAGTCGATGATGGCTATGAAGATGAAGAAGAAGAGGTTGCTGCAACTAAATGGAATTGGGGCAAGAAGACAGTAATGGTGCCAAATCCTTAGGTTTGATAGATTCTGCCTCACACCCCACTGTTAGCACCGTGGAGTGGGGATCATTATTTGATAGATCTAATCCTGATAAGGCATGACTTTAACTGTGCGCTATGCCTAAATCGGTTGTTTTAGCCGATATGAAGTGCTTTCACGAACAGTTCGCATCATGAGACCATTGAAGTAAAGATAGGTTGAAAGATATGTTAGCCCCATGATCTTATTATTGTATTACGGCCTGCATGATTCTACCTCATGGCCCACTGATATTAGTAATGAGTTAGGGTCATTGAGTCTATTGTTATTTCTATGGCCTGCATGATTCTGCCTCATTCCCCACTGGTAATAGTGATAGATGAGATCTAACATGTTCATTAGATTTGTCTTTATTAAACGGTTGAATGATGTTGAATTGTTTCTTTATATAAAAGGAGTTTGGTTGCTTGTAATCATTGGCTCAGCATAACCCATCATTGTTGACATCTCATTGCCATTGATTAATATCTGCTCAAATAACGACATTTATCTTGAATGATAACTGATTCTTCTTATAGAACCCAATGAGCTTTAATCGATTTATTCTCATGAATATGCTGAAATCGGCTGTTTAGTCGATCTCCTCTCATATCGGCTCTTAGAGCCACACATTCGGGACTGTCTGGCAACATCGGCAAGTTCCGCCCTTAATTACTGATGAACTTTCTCTCCTTGTCAATTACAGGGTCAAATTGATTGGCACGTCTCGGGAGGAGTGTGCAGGATCGACCATCCCTGCGCTGAAGCTAGGCGGATCTATAGCTCCATCGAGTAGACCCTTCCGGCTTGCTGCGTGTCCTCGGCACGGAACAAAAAATCTGTGTTGACAAAAACATACTTAACAATCAGAGAAAAACAAATCATACTTAAAAAACATATTAGACTTGCAAAATCTCACCTCAGGCGGAACATCGTTGTCATCTTCTTGCTCCATTGCATCTGTTGGAGGATAATAGCTACCGAAAGCCACTGATCCACGCATCCTTGGTGACGGCGCGCGGTTGACGATCGATCCGGCACGGGCACCGTCGGATCCGGGCCTGGTGCGGCGCACAGCTCCGTGTGACACCGGATGTTTTCCAGATCCGCTCGCTCCTATGGTCGAGCGAGGAGGAATGAATAGGACGCCACCAGATCTAGCTCCAATGCAAACAGGAGGAAGCCCTCGTCCATCGGGAATGACGTCACCTTGGAGGAGCCCCTGGTACGAGGCGATGTAGGGGTAGCCGTCGGCGTCGGTGTTCAAATCCAGCCCCTCCATGCCGCGCCGAGCTAAGGAGCTAGCTCCATTCGATGGCGCCTGGGAGAATAGGCCGAAGTCACGGCATTGCGGGGGAAGGACGGAGCAGATGCCACGGGATCCACCGGAGAAGAAGACTATGAGAAATAGTTCGGATACTCAGACCTGTGGCCATCCATGGCGGATGCGGTGAGCGGAGGAGCGGGTCCGACGACGGAGGCATTAGGACGAGCAAGGATGGCATGGAGCGCAGTGGTGGCGGTGGCGGGGAGAGCAAAGGAGAGTGAGCACGAGAGGCAGAGAGTGAGCAAGCTGAGAGTGGCGAGAGTGAGCGAGATTGAAGGGATAGGGTTGAGCGGCGCTCGGACAGGGCAATGATGAGGGGTACCCCCTATCCTTGATGGGCTTTTAGTCTCCTTTAACAAGCTTTAGGGGACTAGTTGGCTAATTAGCATTTAGTCCCATTTAGTCAAGGTGTTTGGCAAAAAAGTGACTAAATGGGACTAAATTTAGGAGCTGCTAGGCGAACAAAACACCCCCTTAATTTACTCTAGAGTCTAGACATGTTTGGATTGCAGCCTAAAATTACCATAGCTAAGCTTAGGCAACCATAGTTTTCTTTAACCAATGTTTCTTTACCGCCACAGCTTAGGTGGTCTAACATAGTCATTTGGCCCACATGTTATAAACTCAAATTTTTGTGCCCACATGTGAATTTTCTTACTAGAAAAGTGTGGCAAGAGTAACCGTAGTTGTCATAAGTAAAAATCTGATGTGAAAGGACAACAAATCTTTTGCCGCTAATTTCATTAGATGAAAAAACAGTTGTAAATATATACTTCCTTTATTTTAAATTATAAGACGTTTTGATTTTATAGATATATTATTTTTCTATGTACTTATTACTCCCTCCGTCCTATAATATAGTATATTGTAGCATTTAAAATTTGTCCTCAAATATCATACATTCTAGAGGACAAAATCAGTTTTGCATTAAATAATTTTTATTTATCAACCAATCACCATTAATCACGTTGATAATAGCGTCTGATTAGGAAATAAAATAAGGATACATGTGTTTTTTGTGGTCTCTCTTAATTTGTCTCAAAATTCCTAGAATGCAATGTATTACAAGATAGATGGAGTAGATACATAATAAAAGCTATGGAGGGACAAAGATTTATTAAATGATATCACAAGAGCCCACCCTATTGTATTAAAACTTCTATTCTCTTAATAACTTCTATTCTCTTAATATAAAAACACGTAAGTCTTTGCGTGATCGAGAAAAAAATATAGGTAAAAAATTAAAATATATTATAATTTGAAAGGGGGAATAGTCGTTATCTAAAGATGCTTTATTCGGTGCGCACTAAATGGCCAGCATTGCCCCTGATTCTCTCTCTGCCAGCAACGTCGTAGGTTCAGCGACGTCTTGACTTGACATCTTTCCGGGTTCCAGCAACAAAGGCCCTGTTTAGTTCCACTTCGTTTTGCTAAATTTTTCAAAATTTCTCGTCACATCGAATCTTTGACGCATGTATGAAGTATTAAATATAAATAAAAAATAAAACTAATTACACAGTTTAGACGAAATTCACGAGATGAATCTTTTAAGCCTAATTAGACTATGATTGTACACTAATGGCCAAATAACAACAAAAATACTATAATAACGTTTTGCCAAATTTTTTAGCAACCAAACTGGCCCAAAGGACAGACATGAGTACAGTGGACATGTACCCAACTATCCTGTAATATAATTTTTCTTTCATCGAAAACAAAAGCATCACTGCAGGCAGCGCCATTTATTATGCGCACCGAATAAAGCGGCATCGGGGTGCGCACTAACGGCCATGGGCCACCTGTCCTCTGCGAATGTGTCGACGGAGATATGGACGCAGCAGCCCAAGGCATCACAAGTGGCAGACCTGCTATGCCTGGTCTTCTGTATGATTAGGCCATGTTTAGTTCCCCCAATCTTGACATCAAGAATGCTTGGATGAGCTGGTTTTTCCATGGTTTTATGGAGCCACAGCTCCCTTCCGTAATGAGGACAGCTTGATAATGGCTTACATTGGCTTTCCCCGTATATCTCTAACGCAACAACATGTAGTTGGAAATTGGCATCCAAAGTCTAATGACAAGTTATATTCATCCTGCAGGAGATTGTAGCACTGGTGATAGTGTTCTGCATCTTCCATGCATGTGTGGGCTTTATTCTGCCTTCACTAGCAAGACTGAGAACAATGTAAGTTGCTGGTGCATACGATCAAGCTTAAATTTATAGTTACTGTTTACAAAGCTTGCATCACTGTAGGTACAAGCCAAATGAGCTTCGTTGGGGCCTGATGATCTTTTCACTGTCACTGGCAAACGCTGACATCTTCGTATTCCTGTTACAGGTATCCATGTAAAAACCTCTTTTGAGTGAACGAATTCAAATGTTCACACAATGCTGAGATCATTTCTTTCGTCTGCAGGGTGCCCATCCTGAGTTCCAGACTCAGTGTGGTGCAAGTACCTTCACCCAAAAATCACCCTAACAGTCGGTCCGAAAAGAGCCAGAACCCATGACAAGAGAGTAACAAGTCTTCCCTACGCCCATACCCAAGTATGTGCTCGGAATAATAAGTCTGTGACTTGCCTAGAGTCCAATGCAACGGCCGGTCCTTAAACAACACAGACAGGGAAAACAAAGTAACCAAGCTATGCCCCGTTGGTCACAGGACACAACCTCTTACATCCACCAATACCCAAACCATATCCCTACCCGATCACCATTTTTCCTTTCCACCATTTATATTTTTCAAGTGATAATAATATAGTAATATATTTTCTATCCCTCGCGAGTGACAGGTAATCACTCGACTTCTACCGGAGTCCTATAGCATAGCAATCTACACGATCCTATCATACTAGTAAGACTCATAGGATAAAGATTTATATATGCAAGTGGGTTTCATCCAACTCCTTAAAACTTAATGCACAAATATAATTTAAAGTGCAGAAAAGTAGGGGTTATGCACCAGGGCTTGCCTGGGTAAGATTTAATCAGAGGTTAGCTTTCCATCATGGCGACACGATCTCCAAAAGCACCATTTCTCCAGCAACTCCCGATGACTCCGCGATCCATCGATGTCCCTATTATGATATGCAATTAATCGACTGCAACCGTGACTCGTAAAATACGATTTACGCCACTCAAGCTAACGAGCTAGTTCTAACGACGACCGTACTTAGGCTACGTATCCATGTTGTCGAATAAGGCATTATTTCCCAACAGATATTTTAGTTATACAATCCCAATGTGTTTCTTTATTTCATTATATCGATTTAATCTTTATCCGAAATAGTGCATCATTATTTATCTAGCAAACTAATTATTTGGGAGCTACAAAAATTACAGTAAGCAGCCAATAACATTAGGAATTTACTATAAAATTTTTAGAGTTAATACTATCACCGATTTATCATGAAAATTCCTACAAGTTCACCCTTTTAATAATATTAAGCACGTTAAAATAATTAGAGAAATCCTAAAAACATACCGAACGTATGCGAACAAAATACACTATTAGATAGATCATGATTTTAGGAGCCTAACAAAATTGATTTCATAATTTTTGGACTCCTAAATGATTTTATATTTAAATAACAAAATCAGTTCAGAATTTATATTAGGAAACCTTCACTAATTCCTTGGAAAAAGAAAAGAACACTGCGGCCCACACGGCCCACGGCGAGCGCGGGCCATGGCCGGTGAACCGGCTTGGCCCGTAGGCGCACAGCGCACGGCCCAGGCGTGGGCGTGAGCGGCAGGCCGACAGCGCGACTCGGCCCACAGGCGTGTGCGTGGCCCAGGCGACAGTCAAACCGCAGCCCAGCATGAGCAGGCCGGACCACACGTGGACGAGCATGGCCCAACAACCCCGCCCATGCGGTCAGGGCAAGGCGACGATGGTATATTTGCAAAGAGGCCCCTGTACTTTACTTAAATCAACCCATAGGACATAAAAACTATTTATGTGAGTCACTGATTTTGCATCGAGAACCCTAGAAAGATTCTATCCTTACCTTTCTCACCTTTTCTCTCTCCCAAAAACAGAGCACGGAGCAGAGGGCACCGGCCGGCGGTCAATCCCGGCCAGGGAAGGCATGGCGGCGGCGAAAACCTGCCGGTGAGGGCACGAGAGCCCGCGCGACCATGGGCTGGCCGTGGTAAGACCCGAGTCGGCCCCTGGCAGCATGCCTGCATGAGCCGATGTGGCGAGCACGCCGGCTGCGGTGACGCTGGCCAGGTGGGGATGGCGGGACGACACGTGGGGCATAGGCGGCTTTGTCCGCACGCGTGGGCGGCAACGGTACGACCGGCGTGGCCAGTGGAGCACCCGCGGCGAGCATCAGCGATAGGGGTGGCCCGGCGAGGATGACTATGGACGGACGGTGTGGCACAACAGCATCGGCGCGGCAGCAGTGCGGTGGGGCTCGCTGCGGTGACACGGACAACGGAGACACGACGCGGGACTCGGGCGAGGCACGACAGCCAGCAGCGCGTGATGCGGGGAGGAAAAGGAGGGAACACCGGTGCAACACGTAGAGGAGCGGGGAAGCAGGGGAGCGGTGCGAGACACGTGGGCTCAGGCATGCTCAAGATGCGCCTTGGTGGCTGCGGCGGCGCTAGCACACGGGGCACGGGAGGAGACGCGGTGTGATGAGGAGCGAGGCGAGGCGGAGCCATGGATGTTCACGTGCGCTTGCAAGGGCCGGGTGACAGACGGTGAACGACGCAGCGACAGAGGAGCAGGGTGGAGTCGCCGTTGGGCTACGGCGTGCAGAGGCAGCAAGAGCACGGCCGTGCCAGTGTGCAGGGCGCGCGCGGGCAGTGTGGAAAGCAACAGCGACAAGACAGAGGCGTGGGAACTCAGTGACTTGGAGCTTTGCTCGCCAACCATGGCAGACAGCAGAGGCAGGCAAGGACTAGCAGAGGAGACAACCGCTCGACCTCAGCGTGCTCAAGAAGGACCACGGGGAGAGGGAGCAGTGAGGCATGGGCACGATAGAGCCATGTGCTCCCATTAAAATTCAGACAAGACGCTAGTGAGGGAGAGAAAGACAATGGCATAGGCAAACCGACGAGCCAGGGTGCAGAGAAAAGAAAGAGCAAACGATGACTCGACAACGCGGCGCGACACAAATAAATTGGATGACTGACTCCGAGCTGGGGACGCACCATGTCGCCTAGCGATCAGGACGGCAGTGAGGTGCCTTGTCACCCCAGAAGCCGAGATCGATGGCCACTAAGCGACGACTGCGAAGCGGCACGAATGTACGATGGGGTAGATGGATCATGAGGCGGGGAATGCGCCATGATCACCAACGGTGATGTCACAGTGGCGACAAGACCCTGCGCGCAGCCCATGTCCTGACGTGGCTAACCAGCATGAGATTAGGGCACGGTAGCGGCAGCGGGACAGCCCACCGAGAAGCGGCGTCGGCAGCGCGGCCGCAGAGGTGAGACTAGCAACGAGGCCAGCGCACAGCAAGGCAGCGACGAGGCTAGGCATGCACACAGGCGTCCATGAGTGTGTTGTGTGTGTGTTGCCGCAATTTTTAACATGCCTAAACCGAATTAATTTCAACAACTACGCATTTCATACACTAGTCCATATGTCATACTAACCCATAGAAACAAAACACCTAGGAACTAAAAAACCCATTGTTCAATATATTTCACCAAAATTGACACTTTTAAACATAAGTTAAATTTTAAAATATGAGAAAATCATTTTGGTAAATCCTCTTAGGTCTAAATCTTGGTGCTAAGCGAGCTCGTAACACTAGAGGTGTTACACGGGGGCTCCTCGACACCGCTCCCAAAGCATGTCCCTACCAACTGCTCCTCCAACAAGGTCAGGTCCGGGGCGTGATACAAGAAAACAAAGCTTTCCACGGCCTCCGGGGCTCGTGGGCTTCTGGTCCCATGCATCAGCCCCTAGAGCCGACCTCTTCCACCACCAAGAAGACTCCAGAAGGTCTCACTCAGGGAAGGCCGGTCCAAGCTGACACTGCCTAACACGCAGAGTGTCAAAACAGAGCACCCAGACAACACCCAAGGCTTCTTTGGCTCTAAGACACCGCGACGGTCCACGGCGCACCGCTGCATGACCCTCCTAGACTCCGGCGTATTTAGACCATAGACTAAACCCCCAAACTACCATGTACCCAACCTATCTCATTATATAAGGGATAAGGTGGGACCTAGAGGGGGAGGATCCTATTTTTGATCTCCAGACACTCCATTCCATCAGCCTCCGCTCTGCACGGAGAGCAAGGCAACCCGGACAGGGGCACCGAGAGCCTCTCATCAACCGCATCACGTCGTCTTCCTCCTCTCTGATGAGGGGGAAGGCTCCACCAGCGGCGAGGTAACCTTAGGATTAGCACCTAGCTATCCGCCTACCAAATCTTCTTCCTTCTAGGATAAACCGTTGCACCTCCTCTACCTGATTCTTGTGTTCCTGAGTCCACCCGAGCCACCGGAGACTTGTACTCTAACATCGACTCAAACAACATGCTTGCCGTGGTTTTGAACCCACGATAGTTTGCTTGGCGGCCAACCCCTGTTTGGTTTAGTGCCCACTTACATGGTCTTCAGCTGACTATATCTATTCTTTAGACATTTCAGATCATGTCTAAGGCCAGTTTGTTGCTCATAGAACTCTTGCAAATTATCATAACCTCTCCTTCTCATTGTCCCATTACTTGTGTTGCCCTTTTTCATTTCATCAACAGCAAGACAAGAGTATACAAATGTATTTGCATCTGACCAATTTGCCTTCTCAAACTTGTAGAGAAGCAGATCAGAGACCAAAAACAAAAAGTGAAATATTTACAAACAACTACACACTTGTAGATCAAACAAATACACACTTGTAGATCAAACAACTACAAACATTTACATTTCAACAGATCAGACAAATATACAATTGTAGATCAAACAAATAGAACCTAATACATCCGATAAATACAACCTAATAGATCACACAAGTGCAAGTCTATAGATTAGACAAATACAAACTAATTTGTCAGAGCAAAACATACTTAACAATCAGAGCAAAACAAATCATACTTAAAAAATAGATCAGACTTGCAAAACCTCACCTCAGCCGGAACATCGTTGTCATCTTCTTGCTCCATTACATCTGTTGGAGGATAATAGTTGCCGAAAGCCACTGATCCATGCATCCTTGCTGATGGCACGCGGTTGATGGTCGATCCGGCATGGGCATCGCCGGATTCGGCCCTGGTGCGACGCATAGCTCTGCGCGACGCCAGGCGTTTTCTAGATCCGCTCGCTCCTGTGGTCGTGCGAGGAGGAACGAATGGGATGCCACCACATCTAGCGCCAATGCGAACAGGAGGAAGCCCTCGTCCATCGAGAACGCCATCACCTTGGAGGAGCCCCTGGTACAAGGCGATGTAGGGGTAGCCGTCGACGTTGGTGTTCAGATCCAGCCCCTCCATGCCACGCCGAGGTGAGGAGCCAGCTCCATTCGATGGCGCCTGGGACAATAGGCCGAAGTCGCCGGCGTTGGTGGGTGGGGAGGACAGAGCAAAGGCCATGGGATCCATCAGAGAAGAAGATTGCGAGAAATAGTCCGAATACTCGGATCCGTGGCCATCCATGGCAGATGCGGTGAGTGGAGGAGCGGGTTCGACGGTGAAGGCGTTAGGAGGAGCCGGGACGGCATGGAGCGCAGTGGCGGCGGCGGCGGGGAGAGCAGAGGAGAGCGAGCACGAGAGGGTGAGAGTGAGCAAGCTGTGAGTGAGCAAGAGTGAAGGGATAGGGTTGAGCGGCGCTCGGACAGGGCAATGATGAGGGGTACCCCCTCTCCATGATGGGCTTTTAGTCTCCTTTAGCAAGCTTTGGGTGACTAGTTGGCTAATTGTCATTTAGTCCCATTTAGTCAAGGTGTTTGGCAAAAAAGTGACTAAATGAGACTAAATTTAGGAGCTGCTAGGTGAACCAAACACCCCCTTAATTTACTCTAGAGTCTAGACATGTTTGGATTGCAGCCTAAAATTACCATAGCTAAGCTTAGGCAACCATAGTTTTCTTTAACCAATGTTTCTTTACCGTCACAGCTTAGGCGGTCTAACTTAGTCATTTGGCCCACATATTATAAACTCAAATTTTTGTGCTCACATGTGAATTTTCTTACTAGAAAAGTGTGGCAAGAGTTACCGTAGTTGTCATAAGTAAAAATCTGATGAGAAAGGACAACAAATCTTTTGCCGCTAATATCATTAGACGACAAAAAAACGGCTATAAATATATACTTCCTTTATTTTAAATTATAAGATGTTTTGGTTTTATAGATATATCATTTTTCTATATACTTATTACTCCATCCGTCCTATAATACAGTACATTGTAGCATTTAAAATTTGTCCTCAAATATCATACATTCTAGAGGATAAAATCAGTTTTGCATTAAATACTTTTTATTTATTAACCAATCACCATTAATCACGTTGATGATAGCGTCTGATTAAAAAATAAAATAAGGGTACATGTGTCTTTTGTGCTCTCTCTTAATTTGTCTCAAAATTCCTAGAATGTAGTGTATTATATTATAGATGGAGTAGATACATAATTAAAAAAAATGCACATAAAGCTAGGGAGGGACAAAGATTTATTAAATGATATCACAAGAGCCCACCCTATTGTATTAAAACTTTTATTCTCTTAATAAAAAAACACGTAAGTCTTTGCGTGATCCAGAAAAAAATATAGGTAAAAAATCAAAATGTATTATAATTTGAAAGGGACGGAATAGTCGTTATCTAAAGATGCATTATTCGGTGCGCACTAAATGGCCAGCATTGCCCCTGATTCTCTCTCTGCCAGCAAGGTTGTAGGTTCAGCGACGTCTTGACTTGACCCTAGCCCTGCAGTGTCCAGAGGGAGCCATTGGATGGCCATCTTTCCGGGTTCCAGCAACAAAGGACAGACATAGGCCTCGGATTGTGAAAAAATTTCAAACTGATTAATAGTATTACTTTTGTTTTATTTGGCAAATATTGTCCAATCATGGACCAACTAGGCTCAAAAGATTCATCTCGTGATTTCCAACTAAACTGTGTAATTAGTTATTTTTTTACCTACATTTAATACTCCATGCAAGCGGCTAAAAATTGATGTGATGAAAAAAAAGTAAAAAAACTTGGAATTTAAATGGCATCTAAACAAGGCCATAAGCATAGTGGACATCTACCAACTATCATATAATATAATTCTTTTTTTCTCGAAAACAAAAGCATCACTGCAGGCAGTGCCATTTATTATGTGCACCGAATAAAGCGGCATCGGGGTGCGCACTAACGGCCATGGGCCACCTGTCCTCTGCGAATGTGTTGACGGAGATATGGACGCAGTAGCTCATGGCATCACAAGTGGCAGACCTGCTATGCCTGGTCTTCTGTATGATTAGTATTTCAGAAACGTGAGACTGAAATTATGCTACCGTTCTCATAGATCTGTTGATTGACACAGGCTGACGGAAGGTATGCTCAACTATCAGTAATTTACCCCTGTTTCTTGACATCAAGAATGCTTGGATGAGCTGGTTTTTCCATGGTTTTATGGAGCCACAGCTCCCTTCCGTAATGTGGACAGCTTGATAATGGCTTACATTGGCTTTCCAGGTATATCTCTAACGCAACAACATGTAGTTGGAAATTGGCATCCAAAGTCTAATGACAAGTTATATTCATCCTGCAGGAGATTGTAGCACTGGTGATAGTGTTCTGCATCTTCCATGCATGTGTGGGCTTTATTCTGCCTTCACTAGCAAGACCGAGAACAATGTAAGTTGCTGGTGCAAGTACGATCAAGCTTAAATTTATAGTTTCTGTTTACAAAGCTTGCATCACTGTAGGTACCAGCCAAATGAGCTTCGTGGGGGCATGATGATCTTTTCACTGTCACTGGCAAACGCTGCCATCTTCGTATTCCTGTTACAGGTATCCATGTAAAAACCTCTTTTGAGTGAACGAATTCAAATGTTCACACAATGCTGAGATCATTTCTTTCGTCTGCAGGGCGCCCACCATCGACGCATTGCAAATTCAACCATCCTGAGCCTTGCGTCCTATGACCTGTTAGGAGCTGGGGGTTGCATTCATGTGTTGAGGAGATGGAGAAAGCACACTCGGCAGAATGCCCGTAGTTTGTAGGAGCTTGAGGCACCCAATGCTATACACTACAGGTTGAACTAGAGAGCGATTTTGTAGCATGCTAGTATCTCACGTTTTCTTTGTTTCTGACTCCCTTCATCTGGAAGTTGTGTAGCATATCAGGAGATACGTGTAGGATAGTATATATGTTTTTTGTTCGAAAAAGTTGTTGAAATTGAAGGTTGGCAAATTGTGTGTGCATGCATATATGCTCTGTGAGGAATCGATGTGCAATAATTGTGGATATATGCTCTAGAGGAATCGAATGTGTCAATCTTTCCCAACTGAGAATCTGACTTTACTTTAAGGCCAATGTACTCTCTGTCTCGAAAAAGATTACACATCTCGGTTTTAAGAAGTCAATATTTTATTAAGATTGACAAAATATATAAAAATTACTAATATTTATCATGTGTAATAAATAATACTCTCCCAGTATCTTCGTTTCAAATTGTAAATCGTTATGGATTTTTTTTAGATACACAGCTTTTGCTATGATCCTAGGTATATATTTTTTATTTTGCGAAACCCGATTGGGTATATATAAGAAAGAACTATATACAAAGAACCATTGAGTAATTTTTGAACTGAGGTTGATCCGTGAACCCCCCAAGGCAAACGCTTGAGCGCAGCGTCCGCGAGGGACTCCACATGACATGAGGTTGATCCGTGAACCTGACCAAGGGGGGTGCCACACGGCGGACACGGGTCTATCCAACTGGGCGGCGCAGATGGGATGACAGGCGGGCATGCAATCTGCCGGTGATCTGTTCTGGACGGCTGGACCACCCCACCAAACGGTAAGAAAGACGAAGGAAAGCAGCATGCATATATGCTCTGTGAGGAATCGATGTGCAATAATTGTGGATATATGCTCTAGAGGAATCGAATGTGTCAATATTTCCCAACTGAGAATCTGACTTTACTTTAAGGCCAATGTACCCTCTGTCCCGAAAAAGATTACACATCTCGGTTTTAAGAAGTCAATTTTTTATTAAGATTGACAAAATATATAAAAATTACTAATATTTATCATGTGTAATAAATAATACTCTCCCAGAATCTTCGTTTCAAATTGTAAATCGTTATGGATTTTTTTAGATACACAACTTTTGCTATGATCCTAGGTATATATTTTTTATTTTGCGAAATGATTGGGTATATATATAAGAAAGAACTATATACAAAGAACCATTGAGTAATTTTTGAACTGTTTAAAAGAATATGAATGTTGGTTGTCATGGTGAATATGTCGATTATTTTAATAAATGTTAAGTAATGGTCCTAGAAACATGTTTCTTAGGGTATACATGTATTCGAGTATTTATGGTCTTATAAGATTCCACATGTTTTCCATCATAATTAATTTAAGAATTTTTAAGTTTTTTATAAGACTGCTAAATGAAATAGTTTGCACTATATTTGTCCATAGTTTGTTAGAGAGCATCTCCAACAAGGACCCCAAACAGAGCCCTTATTCTACTTTCTGTTACCAGAGTAAAACATCTTAATCCAACAAGGCCCTACTCAAGTTCCTACTTATGGAGCCCCCAAATCTTCTCCCTCAGCCCCATCTCTCAAGGGTGTGCAAAGAGCTCCCTACTTCTTCCTAAATTTTTTTTTTCATGCATCAATTCACTCCCACACTTCTTTTTTTTTTCATCCACACGCGTCCACCCTATTCCCCTCCTGGCGTGGCACCCCCGGTGAATACCCTCAAGCCTCGGCCGAACGTGGCTCCCCTCCCATACGCCCATCCCATCTATGACGGCGCCCCTCCCTAGCACCCGTCCTGTCTGTCCTAGCAAGAAACTCGACCCTGCCATGGATCTCATCTCTGTGCCCCCATGCTCCTTGCTCTCCCTATGACCAGTGCTCCAGACCCTACATGTGTCGTCTTGACTCCTTGTCCTCTCTCGTGTCCCCATAGCTCAGTCGATTGGAACTACAGTGGATATGGCCAAATAACGAGTGAGTGTCATATGCTAGTGTCTATTGGAATAGATTTGAAGACTCTGATTTAAGAGCTTTTACTAGAGTAGATGCAAAGAAGTAGACCCTCTAAAGAGTAGGGGACCCTCCAACCACTCTTATAGCTTTGGGAGGAGAAGCTAGTAGGATACCGCTAAATGTCAATTCACCAACATCCATGTTCTTCATGGCATTTGAAAGTTGAATGCCTCTAATATCTTCCAAGTTCTCATTCTCATCTTGGGAACCCTTGGTTTAATCAAATTCAACATCATAAACTTCTTTAAGAGTACCACTATCCAAATTCCAAAATCTATATGCTTTGCTAGTAGTTGAGTATCCAAGTAGGAATCCTTCATCACATTTCTTGTTAAATTTGCCCAATCTAGTGCCTTTCTTCAAGATATAGCATTTGCAACAAAAGACCCAAAAATATGCAATGTTGGGCTTTCTACCATTCAAGAGCTCATATGGTGTCTTATCTTTCAACGGGTGATAATAGAGGCGATTGCTACAATAGCAAGCCATGTTGATAGCTTTGGTCCAAAAAAATTTACTCACATTGTACTCACTAAGCATAGACCTTGCCATATCAATGAGTGTTCTTTTTTTCCTCTCAACAATGCCATCTGATTGTAGAGTGTACTTGGTTGAGAATTGATGTCTAATTCCAAATTCATCACACAACTCATCAATTCTAGTGTACTTGAACTCACTACCATTGTCACTTCTAACTCTCTTGATGGTTATTTCAAACTCATTGTGAATGCCTTTGACAAATGATTTGAATATTGCAAACACATCACTTTTATCCACTTGAAAGAATACCCAAGTGTATCTAATATAATCATCCACTATCACAAAGCCATATTTATTTCCACCGATGCTAGCGTATTATGTTGGCCCAAACAAATCCATGTGCAATAACTCAAATGCTTTACTAGTGCTCATCATGCTTTTCTTAGGATGGGTGTTTCCAACTTGTTTGCTAGCTTGACATGAGCGACAAAGCTTATCCTTCTCAAACACAACATCTTTCAAGCCTCTCACCAAGTCAAGCTTAACCAATCTATTCAAGTGTTTCATTCCAACATGACCAAGCCTTATATGCCATAACCAACCCATGCTAGACTTAGTAAACAAACATGTAGATAATTGAGCTTCATTAGCATTAAAATCAACCAAGTATAGATTCTCATATCTAAAGCCTTTGAAGATCAAGTTAGAGCCATCTACACTTATGATCTCTACATCATCTATCCCAAAGATGCATTTAAATTCAAGACCACACAATTGAGCCACGGATAGCAAATTAAAGTTCAAGCTCTCTACTAGCAACACATTGGATATGTTCATGTGATTGGATATTACAATTTTACCAAGCCCTTTGACCTTGCCTTTGCCATTGTCACCAAATGTGATACTATCATAACCATCATTGCCATTGGTCTTGATTGAGTTGAACATTCTTGCATCACCGGTCATGTGTTGAGTGCACCCACTATCAAGAACCCAATGCCTTCCTTCGGTTTTGTAATTGACCTACAAAAGAAGATCAATTCTTTTTAGGTACCCAAACTTTCTTGGGTCCTTGAAGGTTAGTGACCAAGCTCTTTGGCACCCAAATGGCTTTCTTCTTTGAGCCCATCCATGGTGCACCAATGAACTTAGTCTTTACACCATTTGCACCCTTGGTAAGCACATAGAAAGAATTAATCTTAATTGAGGATACATTAGCGTTTTTGCTCTTGTTCTTGCACTCATACTCTTTATGACCAACTTACTTGCAACTAGTGCAAAACCGACCATTGTTCTTCACAAAACTTGAGGAGCAAAGGCCGCCTTGCCTTTCTTGAGGGTATAGGCCAGTCCCTCTTTGTAAAGAAGAGGCTATTTGGCTACCCAAGCATATAAGCAAGTGGTCCTCACCGCCATAGGCCTTAGCCAAGGTGTGAGTGATCTCATTAACCTCCTTGAGGGTCTCATTCTCAACCATTAGTGAGGCATCATATGTGAAACCATCACTAGTAGATGAGGTGGAAGTGGAAGTGCTACAAGAAGGGTTAGTGGGAGTAACAATGATAGACTTATAGAATGATTCATCAATTAAGTCACAAGTTAAGCCTACATTACATGTCTCAACATGCTTCTTCTTATTTTTCTCATCAAGCAAAGAGGAATGAGCTTTTTCAAGCTTCTTGTGAGCATTACCAAGCTTCTCATGGGCTCCCTCTAGCCTCTCATGAGATGCATTGAGCTCATCAAAGGCTTGCTTAAGGGCTTTTAGTTCCTTACGTAAGCTTTTGCATTCCCTTCTCTTAATGTCAAAGTGTTCATTAGCATCATCTAGCATGTCAAGTAGTTCATCCTTGGTTCATCATCATCACTATCACTTTCATTTTCATCTTTATTTTCATTATCATATTCCTCATCACTTTCATCATCACAAGTTTATACCTTAGTGGCCTTAGCCATGAAGCATGATGGAGTGTCGAAGAGAGAAGCCTTCTCATTGATTGCAATGCTTGCAAGTGCCTTCTTCTTGGTGGTCTTGTCATCATCACTATCATCATCATCACTTGAGGAGGCATCATTATCCCAAGTGACCACATATGAACCACCCTTCTTATTCTTAAAGGTCAACTTGTCCTTCTTCTTGTTCTTCTTGTTGTCATCACTATTGTCGCTATTGTATGGGCATTGAGTAACAAGTTGATCTTTGCTTCCACAATTGAAGCACCTTCTTGGCTCTTCCTTGTTCTTAGATGAAGACTTTTTTCTTCTAGCATGGTAGCCCTTCTTCATCATGAACTTGCCAAATCTCTTGACAAAGAGAGCCATCTTCTCATCATCCATCTCATTAAATCTCAAGTCTCCATCTTCACTTGATGATTCTTGCATTGCCTTGCCCTTTAATGATGTGGCCTTGAATGCCACACTCTTCTTCTCATCCTTCTTCTCATCTTTCTTCTCCTTCTTTTCTTCCTTCTCATCATCATCTCTATATGTGTCATCGGTCATTATATCTCTCAACACTTGGTTTGGTGTCTTGGTGTCCAAACCACTCCTCACTAGAATGGTGATCAATGTGCCAAATCTTGAGGGTAGGCATCTTAAGAACTTATGGGAGAAGTCCTTGTCCTTCACCTCTTCTCAAAGTGCTTTGAGATCATTGACAAGCACTTGAAGGCTATGGAACATCTCCAGCACACTCTCATCCTCCTTCACCTTGAATCTTGCAAACTTCTCCTTGAGAATGTATGCCTTTGCACCCTTCATGGCTTGAGTACCCTCAAATGATTCCTCTAACTTCTTCCATGCCTCATGAGCTCTCTCAATATTCTTTATTTGCTCAAATATTCTCTTATCCAAAGCATCATGGATGGCACTAAGAGTAATATCATTGTTTTGGAGTAACACCTCTTCAGCGGCGGTGGGAGCCTCTTCATCATCAATCTCAATCTTGGTCTCCACCACCTTCCAAACCTTCCTATTGATTGACTTGATATATGTTGTCATCTTAGCCTTCCAATAGGGATAGTTTGAGCCATCAAATTGGGGTGGCTTCTTGGTGTCGTTGATTTGAGCCATTTTTATACCGAAGGTTGTTAAGCCTCAAATCACGGTGACCACGGCTCCAATACCACTTGAAAGGTCCTAATGGCTAGAGGGGGGGTGAATAGCCTATTAAAAATTTCTACAATAACACTTAGCAAAATGGTTAGACAAATATGAGGCGAAGCGAGTGTTGCGCTAGCCTACTAAAATGCAAGCCACCAACCACAATTCTAGTTTTCATAGTCTCTATTCACACAATGGCTATGTCACTACACTAAGTTAGTGTGCTCTCAAAGGCTAACTAAAGAGCCACACTAACCAAACTAACAAGCTCTCACGACTAGCTACACTAAAGAGCTTGACAACTAGTTTACGGTAATGTAAAGAGAGAGAGAGAGAGAGCAAGATGGTTATACCGTTGAGTCGAGGAATGAAGCAATCAATCACA
Organism: Miscanthus floridulus; assembly: GCF_019320115.1. Taxonomy (NCBI): domain Eukaryota; kingdom Viridiplantae; phylum Streptophyta; class Magnoliopsida; order Poales; family Poaceae; genus Miscanthus; species Miscanthus floridulus. Next base: position 4,689,670 of record NC_089592.1, on the reverse strand, counting down.
AGAATGAATACCAACAAAGACCAATCACCTCGGAATCAAATGATGACACAATGATTTTTTCCAAGGTTCACTTGCTTGCCGGCAAGCTAGTCCTCGTTGTGGCGATTCACTCACTTGGAGGTTCGCGCGCTAATTGGCATCACACGCCAAACCCCCAATAGGGTGCTACACAACCAACACAAGATAAGGATCACACAAGCCACGAGCAATTTACTAGAGTACCTTTTGGCTCTCCGCCGGGAAAGGTCAAGAACCCCTCACAATCACCATGATCGGAGCAGAAGACAATCACCAACCTCTGCTCAACGATCCTCGCTGTTCCAAGTCGTCTAGGTGGCGGCAACCACCAAGAGTAACAAGCCAAACCCACAGTGAAACATAAACACCAAGTGCCTCTAGATGCAAACACTCAGGCAATGCACTTGGATTCACTCTCAATCTCACAAAGATGATGAATCAATGATGGAGATGAGTGGGAGGGCTTTGGCTAAGCTCACAAGGTTGCTATGTCAATGCAAATGGCCAAAGGTATGAGCTAGAGCCGACCACACGGCTTTAAATAGAGCCATTGGCTCCTCTGTCCAGCGAAACATGGGTTGACCGGATGCGCCGATCAAGTTGACCGGACGCACGACCCCCGCGTCCGGTTCCCCGATGCTTGCCAAGTGTCATCAGCCTCAAATACTGAGCACCTGGTCTTAACGGCTAGTCAGCTTCGCGCCACGTATTAAGTTGCGACCAAATGCACTGCTGTGTAGGACCGGACGCACAATCGCCTAGCGTCCGGTCACTTCCAGTAAGGTCCCAGAGGTAGAAATTCGTGTCCGAACGCGTCCGGTGGCTCATTAACGGACCTAGGCCTGCGTCCGGTCAACTCAGCCTCTCTCTGTTGCTTGCGTCAGCGTACATCACTAGGTTACTGGACACCCCCTGCGTGTCCGTTCCCTCTTTCTCTTCAACGTCCGGTCAAGGGAGCGAGGGCGGCCTTCACTACGCGCCAGTGATCGGACGTGGGGTCAGCGTCCGGTCACTGCCCAAGGCAGAGTCCGGTCAATACGAAACTTCTTCTTTTGACCCCGAATTTCACCACCCTTGATCAAAGGTGCCAACCATCAAGTGTATCACCTTGTGCACGTGTGTTAGCATATTTTCACAAATGTTTTCAAGGGTGTTAGCACTCCACTAGATCCTAAATGCATATGCAATGAGTTAGAGCATCTAGTGGCACTTTGATAACCGCATTTCGATACGAGATTCACCCATCTTAATAGTACGGCTATCGATCCTAAATGTGATCACACTCGCTAAGTGTCTCGATCACTTAAACCGAAAAGCTCCTATCAATTTCACCTTTGCCTTGAGCTTTTTGTTTTTCTCTTTCTTCTTTTGCAAGTCCAAGCACTTGATCATCACCATGGCATCACCATCATCATGTCATGATCTTCATTTGCTTCAACACTTGGAATACTGCTACCTATCTCATAATCACTTTTGACAAACTAGGTTAGCCCTTAGGGTTTCATCAATTCACAAAAACCAAACTAGAGCTTTCAGAGGCTCAGACCTCGCTGAAGTTGGGCGAATCAGTGACTCTAGCCACCGTTGTACACGGGGAAGGCACGGGAAGCAAGAAGAGCTCAAGACAAACTCGAAGGAGGGGTTTAGAGCGACTGCGACGCCACAGTGACGACGCGGTGCTTGATTTGGTGGCTCAGGAATCCGGTGATGCAACGGTGAGCTCGCACCAGCGGTTGAAAGCGAGAGAGGGGTCAAGGGTAGTACTCGAAGCTTGCTTACCTCACGTAGTAGCCCGGCAAGGCAGTCACGGAGGCGAAGAGGCGGCAGAACGACGAATGCGGCGGTGGCGGATCTCCAATGACAGCGCTAGGGCTGCGGCGACTACGATTAGGGCACGGGTGGTGGCTTGGAGGTGGCTAGGTGACGGCGGCATGATGAGGGCTTTGGCTTTTATGGAGCGGGAAGACATGGGCGGCACGGCAACGGACGAGGCGGGAGCGGTGTGGAGCCCCGACGGTGGAGTAGAGTCCGACGTGGCTATGCGAGGAAGAAGACGGTGCCGACAGGGCGGGTCCATCGGTCAGTGAGAGAGGGAGCAGGTCCAAGTCGTCAGACAGACAGAGGGGGAGAGGAGGCGGGGACACGGGCTTCCGCTCGGCTTAGCTGCTGGGCCGTGGCTGCGGACTTGGCAATGGGCCGAGAGAGCTAGGCTGCGGGGTCGGGCCATCTACGGGAAAGAGAGGCCAGTACGTCGCGCGAGAGCGGGATGAGAGAGGTCGGGGTGGGCTGGACCGAGAGAGAGGAGAGGGAAAGGATTTTTTTCTTTTTCCTTTTCTATTTTATTTTCAAAACCAAATTCAATTATGAACCAAATGCAAATTCAAATAGAGATTCAAATATACTTTTCAACTCAAATAAAATGGGCAATTTTGGTAGGCTTCCAAAAATAAATTTTACACCTTTTTAAGTTCTTTTATTTTCTAATTTTCTTTTCTTTTACTTCAAAGCCATTTTCAAGCTCATTTCCAAAAGTAATTTAAACCATTTTGAATTTTAATCAAAACCACTCAACCAAATAAATCAAATGCACTGGCATGTATGCACATCCATGTTGCTACTCCTATGGTGAATTTTAATAAAATGAAAAATATTCTTTCTCCTACATTTCATGAGCATAAAATTCATAAATAAATCATTTTAAACCTATTTTCAAAATTAAAATTTTTAGGGTGTTACACGGATAAAAATATGTTGTATATCAAAATTGTCGCTCTCGATGAGATCTACAAATTCCTAGTTTTGAGTTTTGTTATTTAAGGTCATTAGGATGGTCAAAAGAATAATATAAAGCTCTAACACGTATTAATTGCGTACCGGTGCTTGTCACCTTAAAAAAAATCATATCATTCTTATATGATGATAGATAAAGATACTTTTTATATAAAAGCTGTAGCGTTCGATAAGGTCTATAATTTTCTAGTTTTGATGCTTTTTATTTGAAGTTGTTTAGACTTTTTTTTAAATTGATACAAACTTTAGGGAGCCAACTTTTTCTTTTATCAACTACTGTAGGAAAAGAGTAATGGTTAAATTTGAAGTGGCATCTCTGGCATACTACTCAAGGGAAACTCCAACCACATCAGCAGTGACAAACCTCGTCCAAAAGAAATGGATAGATAAAGAACCTATAAAAGTGGTTCAGAATGGAAAAGCATAATGTTTTTTATTGGAATATATGGAAACGTGGATCAGGCTAGCTAGGTCCTTAACTACTACTACTGTAGGAAAAGAAAGGGAAAATATTCGAGGCTGTCGCCTCCAGCTTAAGCTTTGGTGTTGCTTGTTGTCAGGTATGGCACTGGATTCCCTTCTATCCCTTCCTATGTTCCAGAGTTCCAGTCCGAGTCCCAGACCATATATTTGTGCCCCATCTCCTCCATTCGACTCATCGACTCTCTCTCTCTCTCTCACACACACACGACTACAAGAGAAGAGATCAAGATGGCTGACCTGACCCACGGCGCCGTGGACTCGCTGCTGGGCATCCTATCGGCGGCGATCAAGGACGAGGCGGAGCTGCTGAGCGGCGTGCAGGGCGACATCCAGTTCATCCGGGACGAGATGGACAGCATGAACGGCTTCCTCCTCCACCTCACCAAGTCCGGCGACGACCACGACGACCAGCAGCGCGCGTGGATGAAGCAGGTCCGCGACATCGCCTACATCGCGCATGACTGCATCGAGCTCTACATGCGCATCACCCCGTCCCACAAGGGCTTCTGGGGATACGTGCGCCACGTCCCCGAACTCGTCAAGACCTGGTGGCCCCGCCGCCGCCTCGCCAACCGCCTGCGCGACCTCAAGGTCCGGGTGCGCGACATCGGCGAGAGGCGGCAGCGCTACGGCGTCACCGTCCCCGAGGCAAAGAAGGGGAACAAGCCCGCCGCAGTCCTCCACGGGGCCAAGGGTGCCGCCGACGAGGCCAGGGGTGCTTTCCTGCTGGCTTTAGCGTCACTCGGCATGGATGCTTTCCTGCAGGCTTTAGCATCAGTTGCCATGGACGACGACGATGGTGCCGGAGCAGAGAAGAACATCGACATCGTCATCACATTGCTTCCCGGGGACCTCGGGGACCTCAGGTCTGACAAGACACTCATTAAAGACCTGCAAGCTGTTGCTCTACGCCATGGAGGAGATAATGCTACCATCTGCATGGTCATGGAGATGCTCCTCCGTGCTCTTCATGTATCTCCTCAAGGTAAAGGCCGCGTGAGCAAGGAAGAAGTGAAGAACCTCGTCGTCGCTGCCAGCTCCAGCTCCAGCGGCGCAGGCGCAGATCTTGATCTTCCCAAGCAAGTGATGCTCCTCTGCTACAGCAAGCTGTCCAGGGATTACAAGAGCTGCCTGCAGTACCTGACCGCCTTCCACGAGGAGAAGAGCATCAGCAGGACAAGCTTGGTCCGGCGATGGGCGGCCGAGCGCCTGGTCGTCAAGGAAGAGAAGCAATCGTACGAAGAAGCAGCTGAGATGTGTTTCACTGAGCTTCTCTTCCGAGGCTTTGTTTATCCTGTTGAGTATGGCGCTGCAGGCAACAAGGTCAAGAGCTGCAGGATGAGAGATGAGGTGAAGAACTTCGTCGATGGGATCTCCAAGAGCGAGAACTTCGAGGGAAGCCGATTGCCACCCCACCTTGACAACCAGTTCCGCATCCGTCAGATGGTGGCCAAGCAGGAGAAGAAGCTAGAGAAGGAGAAAGCAGAAGGAGCATCAGGCTCAGCCGTATCTCTGAACATCTGTGGGGTTTCCCTTCCAAGAAAGCAGCAGGGCCAGGACGGGAAGTCGCCCGTTTCGGCGGCGAGCAGTAAGAAGCTAGAGAAATCCATCGACAAGCAGCTGAAACATTTCAGATCACTCCCTGAAACCTATCGAGTGAATGTCATGGATCTCGGAGGTTGCAAAGGCCTGAAGAAGCGCCACCTCAAGAGCATCTGCAAGCTACAGACGCTCAAATATCTGAGCCTCCGGAACACGGACGTTCCGGATCTGCCCCATCAAATCAAGGCGCTCCAGCTGCTGGAGACGCTGGATATTCGGCAGACCAAGATCCGTCACTCCTGCACAAAGCACATAAATAATCTGCGCAAGCTGAAGCATCTTCTCGCCGGTGACATCAATCATTCCAGCTGTGATGGGAGCACACCCTTCTCCACCGTAAGGATGCCGACCAACATCAGTGAGATGACCGACATGGAGGTATTTATAGCTCTTGCTTGCACCTGTATATGTTTGTCCATAGTGTTCCATGCATAGGTGAGATTTTTTTTTTTGAAAGTAGTATTGCATCTAAAATCTCGTTAGTGTTATATTAGAAAACACACACAAAGAGAGAAGACATAGAAATATGCAATTTTTACTCGTTGTCGGTCTTATAAATATATCAATGAATTTCTAGTAGAGTAATAAAATACATAAGAGGTTCTCAAATTTATTCAGTGGTGTCACCTAGATCCAAGAACTATTAATTTGCATATTTAACTCTCTAAAGTTTTACTAAAAATGGTTCACTCAAGGTCCAAACCTCTCTTACTAGTTGATATGTTAACACCTACAAACGTCGGTGTCACTGTTTTTTTTACAAGCCATCATTCACATAACTGTGGGTTACACATCTAGTCAATGAAAAAAAAAATCCAATAGGACCCAAATGTTACCTGAGAACATAGTCTCTCTTTTTGATGGTCATGCTGATTTCCCATACCGACAGTCACATGTTAATTGGTGTTTGGACTCAAGAGGGCATAATTAATAAGTTTACTGACTTAAATATGAAAACTAATGGTTTAGACACTTAGGTGACACCGCCAAATAAGTTCAGGGACACTGGTGCACTCTATACTCTTTCTAATATATTACTTATGTCTACTAAGAATCTAACAATGTTCTTAGACTAGTCTTAACGAATTAAGTTGGTTGTTACTACAATTTGAGAGTTTAATGACACGAACGCTTGGCATATGTGGGAAACCTAAGTGGCTCGTGTTGCATTTTTCTCTTTGCTACATGTAAAGGTAGCTCTAGAAGAACCAACACCACCAAAACCTTGACTAATTAAATGTCGAACAGGTACTGTCCTGTGTCCAAATTTACCGTGGCAGCGAGCTCAGCGAACTCGGGAATCTGAAGAAGCTAAGGAAGCTTGGTGTACTTCTCCCCGGAAGGAAAGAAGACATCAAGGATCTGCGCCAAGCCATTTCCAAGATGGGAGGACGCCTGCACTCCCTGTCCATCTGGATCAATGCACCATGTGCCGACGGCGTTTCTCTCGACAAGGAAGACGGCGATGGCACATTCTTGCATCTGGTTAATCTTGAGAGCCTAAGCATCACTGGCATGGTTAAATCTGGATTGCCTGGCTGGGTCGACGAGGACCTCAAACAGCTTTCCAAGATAACATTGTGCAACACTCCTCTGACGAATGGGAAACTGGAAACCCTCAGCAATCTTACCGGCTTGCTCTGCCTCAGGCTCCATCACGGGTCATTCACGGAAGAAGAGCTCTTCTTCAGTGCTAACGGGTTCATTGCTCTCAAGTTCCTCCTGCTCGAGAGTGCCACCACCACCAAGCTCACCTTCGAAGAAAACTCAGGTCCTAAGCTTGAGAAGATCGTATGGTCCATGCCCTCAGACGCTAGCTTCGTCACCACAGTTTCTGCTACTGGAATCGAGCACCTTGCGGGACTGAAGCAGGTGGTGCTTAAAGGCCTAAGTGAAGGTGATTCTTGCCCCTTGGTGGAAAAAGCCATCACAAAACATCCAAGGCATCAAGCCATAGAGATCATTGGTATCTGGAAGAACGTTGCTGTCACCTCCACTACATGATGGATCACTTTCATTCATGAAAATCAAATTAATTACAATGGACTATTAGTACATCTATATCTAATAAGCATTGGCATGTGTTAATCAAATTACAATTCTAGGTTGTCCCAAGTCAACTAATAGTTGACCCAAGCTAACTACTACTTCCTCCGTTTTAAATTTTAAGTCACTTTGACTTTTCTAGGTATATGCAAGTGTTTTTGCAATGCACCTAAATATACCTTATGTCTTAGATACATTATAAAAACTATGGGTGTGTTTGGTTAGGTGGCTCTATCTAGCCTGGCTAGAAAAATAAGCCAGACTTGAGTTAGCCTGTCCAAATCAAGCCATCCTAGTAGTGTTTGGTTATCATGTGCTAGCTCAGCCTGGCTAAGTTAGTTTTTGTTGTATTGCCTGGATTATTTGGTAGTGTTACCTCTCCTCTGTAATGATGACCTTACCTCCATCACCTTCATCCTCTCTGTTCATCTCGTCGCCATAGGTCCAACTGCAAAACATCGGATAACAAATTGGCTTGCATCTCTCAAAACGCAATCTATCTTCTTGTTTCTCCACGGTACAGACAATGAGACAAATGAAGCAACTAGTTTCCTCCAATTCTTTGGGTGCTGGGCAACAATAGAATAGAAATTTCAACAGCAAGAACCGATCTGAATACATGAACAGGTCAAGTCCACGAAACTCACACGCAAACTCACGCGGGGAAGGAGGAGGCGTCACCCGCACCACCGCTACTATAGAATAAACAATCACTGCCGGCTTTATCACAGCTGAAATTTTAAACCGACATTGATAAACACATCATTGCCGGTTCATAAGCAAAAAGCCTATCACTGTCAGATTTTCTTAACAACCGACAGTGATAGATATTATCGTTGCCGGTTATTGATATAATCTGACAGTGATGGTCCATCAGTGTCGGGCATGTACTACCAACTGGTACTGATCCATATCTCGTGGACCCAAAAATTTTATACAGCCCAGTTAACTTATTACTCACGCCCATCCAACCATACCTCTCTCTGCTCTCTCTCTCTCTGTCGGCAGACTTCCCAAAGTTTCCTCTGCTCTCTTTCTCTCTTTCACTGACCGGCGCGGGCACAAGGCCATGGCTCGGTCGGTCAGCGACCGGCACCAGCGTGGCCCCATGGCTCGGGCAACCGGCGACCGGCGCAAACGCGGGCGGGCGAGCGACCGCGGCTGGATCGCCGGATCCACCTCAGTGGCGGGCGGGCGAGAAGCGCCGGCGGCTTCTTCTTCCCCCAGTCCATATCCAGTGATCCCGAGAGGATGAGCTCACGGTACTCTTTTTCTCCCCCAGCAATCTTCTCTTCCCGGTGCTCTTTCTCCTCACTCACACTCTGTCTCCTCAGATCTGTTATGGGGGCGGTGACTAGGGGCGTGGCCTCAGATCTTGAGTTGGAGCGGCGAGGGGCGGACTCCGGCGTGAAACCAAGCTCACCCTTCCCTGTGAAATTTCACTCTCTCCCCCTCCTGGCCTCCCCTCTCCTCCAACTATGTTGTATTAATCAATTTGTGGATGAGTTGATTTGTGATGTGTTGAACCCTTCTGTGTCATATATGAATCGATTCGATTTGTGGATGAGTTGATTTGTGATGTGTTGAATCCCTCCTCCTTTGCCTGTGATGTATGAATTGTTTCTCGGATAAACTGCTTGATGGAGCAGCGGTGGTGGGTGCCAGCGAGCATGGCGGTGGCGGCGGTAGCTAGCGAGCATGGACGTGGCGGCAGTAGCTAGCGAGCATGCTTGCTATATTCCTTTTTTTGTTTTTTTAAAGCTTATCACTGTCCGGTGAAGTGCCGGCACTGATAGCCAAGAGGCATCACTGCCGGTATCACTACTGGAAACAGAGACTTTGTCGAGTGCAAAATTCTTTACCGAGTGTCAAAAATCGGGCACTCGGCAAAGAATTGACGGGCACTCGGCAAAAAAATGCGCTCGGCAAAGGAATTCTTTGCCGAGTGCCAGACTCTCGGCAAAAGCGCGGCACTCGGCATAGGCTGACCCGTGTAACGGTGTTCGGCCACGTCCTTCTTTGCTGAGTGCCTGCTGTTAGGCACTCGGTAAAGATTTAATTTTTTTTTAATTTCTTTGCCGAGTGTCCTGGATCTGGCACTCGGCAATTTTTTTTTTGAAAAAAATACTTTGCCGAGTGCCCCTGGCACGGCACTCAGCAAAGATTTCTTTTTTTTAAATGTCTTTGCCGAGTGCCCTGTTAAGGCACTCGACAAAGAGGAAATTTTTTTAAAAAAATTCAAACCCTCTTTGCTGAGTGCCTTATCCGTGACACTCGGCAAAGACCCCATTTGCCGAGTGCCATGCCCCGGCACTCGGCAAAGTTTTTTTTTTTTGTTTTTGGCCTCCAAATTTTTTGTGCAGCCCTTTTAAAGCCCCAGGAACTCCTAGTTAGAATTTGGGAATTTTTATGGCTTTTTGATATATTTAGTTTACTTGGGACTTAAATGCTTTGTTGTTTGATATATTTAGTTACTTTATTTTATTTACTTGAATTTTTTCGAAAAATATAATTTTGAACTACACGTGGTACGAATAATGGAATTTAATGATTCAAAAAATGATAGTCATGTTATTGAGTGTAGTGTGAGGCCGTATCCAGGAACGGACCTGAAATTTTGGACATCTTGTTCACGAAACATGACCGCGAACTTGCGTGCGAAGTGTTTTTAAATTTTATAAAAAGCAAACGAAGTCCGAATATCATGAAACTTGTTGAGATGTCGTGATATCATATGTGGAGGCTATGATAAAAATTTTAGAAGATTTCGTGCACGTTGTCACGTACGATGCTTACAAACCAGGACATCTCTACATGTGATATCAGACGTCTCGGGTGGTAATGCACGGCTAGTCAACGGCATCCTGGGTCTTCTGTGCAGGCAACACTTCCCTGGCATTGTCACGTACGCATCGAAGACGGAGCCGGCCTACTCGTTTGACCACTACGCCGTCGCCACCGATGTGGAGTACCCAACAAGGCGGCGAGGGTGAAGGCAGAGCTTTGGGTAAGTCTCCCTCGCACAACATTGCTCAATACGTCGCATTCATTGGACTTTTCTTGAAATAATGAATAGATACATCGCTTTTGTATGCAGACTTATTACAGATGCGAGGAGGGATTTGAGGCTAGGGCGGAGCAGGTGACTACCAAAGCCTGTAAAAAACTCGTCACCGACATGCATCACGAGGCACGCATCCATACCATCGTAACCTACTACGGGTCGAAGCTTGGAGAGAGAAAAACCAAAATGGAGGCAAGAGAGATGCAGCTGACCCGAGAGCAGTACCTTAAGGTAAATGAAGAACATCAATATTGATTCATTTTGAGATTAAGTTGGTTTAATTTGATCTTCTTATTTGTCCAATACTCGATGACGTGTAGATGATTCCCTGGTGGTGCCAAGCGTATCCCGAGTGCTGGGCGATGATGGTGGAGAGGTGGTTCACGGAGGAGTACCTCAAGATGCACAGGGATGCCCGGGACCGTCGTTTGCAGATGCAAGGTCCAGCACACCATCAAGGCAACCGCAACCTCGCTGGATACAAACAAGCATGGGTACGCGAATTCATTTATCTATTGTGACGCTCAGTTCTGCCTAATTTGTAATCATCATGCTGTCTTTCTCACAATTGGCGTCACATAGTGGTCAGGCTTGCTCGGACTTCTAGGCATGGTGTATGGCCCACAAGGGCAAGGCGACGTCCGACGTCTCCTTCAACCTAGAGGACCCGCCCGAGGCATACCCGAACCCGAGCGTCCACTGCCGCATCAGTGAGTACACTGAGGTGGCGAGGTCGCTCCATGGGTCAGACCATGATCCGAGCACCCAGGACTTCGATGGAGAGGCCGTCATGAGGGCGGGGCAAGGCAAGAAGCATGGGCGGTTCTCGCTTGGCGACGGCGTCATCGACACGGCCTCTACTCCCTCTCTCTCCCAGGTCCGAGCACGGAGCACGAGCGAGAGCCCGACCATTCACACACGGTCGACCGCTGCACAGCACCAAGTCGACGCACTCGAGGTTATTCCTGTTTTACTCGTCATACATTGATCTTTACACACCTTAATTAGCTTTGCATTACTGAAACATTGGAGTGAAATATTACAGGCCCGGCTGGAACAAGAAATGATACAACATTAGGAGCTGACGGCCCAGCTGGACACCGAGCGGACCGAGCGGCAGGCCCAGGCGCAGAGGCTGACGGACATTACGGAGTTCCTACAAGGGCTTGGGCAACGTGTAGGCTTCTCTCTACCAGCTGGGCTGTTGGTTCCACCTCCGCCTTCGTGTCCTGCAGCTGCAGCTACTCCTGTGAGTATGAAAGTTTTTTACTTTCGCTTGTGCTTTGCTTGTATGGCCTCTACCTTCCTAGATTAGCTATCTAAATAATCTTGTCTCACATGCAATCTTTACTTCTTTGTGCAGTCTTCATCTGACGGTGGTTCAAATAATCCACCTCATGCACCTCCGAATGATGCAGCTGGGCCTTCACCATAGTCGTAGTGGCCGAGATGAGTGCACGTTGTATTTTTTTCATTTGTTGTTCGCTTGGTGATGAACTTGTGATATACTTGTGATGCACTCATGGACTTTGATGGACTTTGATGGACTTGTGGATTTATTTGGATGGACTTGAGCACTTATTATTATATATGTGATATATATTGTGATGGATGTGATATGTGCGGATGGATGTGTGGATGGATGAGATATATATGTGATGAATGAGATATATATGTGATGGATGAGATATATGATTGTATGAATTTATTTGTCATGATGGAATGTAAAAAAATTAAAAACGGCCGTTTTGGGTCATTTTGCCGAGTGCCATGGTCACTGCACTCGGCAAAGCTGGAAAAATGGGCCGACGGAAAACCATTTTTCCAGCTTTGCCGAGTGCCATGACCATGACACTCGGCAAAGAATTAAAAAAAATTCCAACTTTGCCGAGTGTCGGCCCGAGGACACTCGGCAAAGAATTTTTTTTTTAAAAAAAATTCAAACTTTGCCGAGTGCCGGCAAGAGGGCACTCGGCAAAGAATTTTAAAAAAAAAATTCAAACTTTGCCGAGTGCCGGCCATAGGGCACTCGGCAAAGAATTAAAAAAATTCAAACTTTGTCGAGTGCCGGCCACAGAGGGCACTCGACAAAGAATTAAAAAAAATTCAAACATTGCCGAGTGCCGCAAAGAAGGCACTCGGCAAAGAATTAAAAAAAAATTCAAACTTTGCCGAGTGCCAGCCAGTGGGCACTCGGCTGGCACTCGGCAAAGAATTTTTTTTAAAAAAAAATCTTTGCCGAATGCCTCCATGGTTGACACTCGGCAAAGGAATTTTTTTTAAAAAAAATAAAAAAAATCTTTGCCGAGTGCCTACAGGGTTGGCACTCGGTAAAGCCACCGTCAACGAGACCGGCGCCGTGACGGTCGCTCTTCTTTGCCGAGTGCCCGATAAAAGACACTCGGCAAAGAGGGCTTTGCCGATCAATTTTTTGTTATGTGTTCTTTGCCGAGTGCCGCACTCGGCAAAGGCTTTGCCGAGTGCCGCACTCGGCAAAGGCTTTGCCGAGTGCAATTTGGTCTTTACCGAGTGCCTCAGGCACTCGGCAAAGAACCTGAATCCAGTAGTGTATTGCCACTGTCGGTTCAAAATCTGGCAGTGAAAGGGGGTTTTGAACCGACGGTGATGTGAAGAACTGTGATAGTGCACCCGCGTCGGCGTCTGCGTCGAGCTGCATGGAGACTTGGCTGGAGAAGCTGACGACGAAGCTGGTGGCGGCGCCGGTGCTGGTGGAGAGAAGGAGGAGCACGAGTGTGTCCGCGCGCTGCGTGAGATAGATCATCGGGAACCAGACCAAGAAGCTCCTCTACCTCCACTTGGGCGCCGTGCCGTCGGTCGTGGCGGCGCTGGCGGAGGATGGAGCCTCATCGGCGGCGCTCATGTAGGCGTCGGCCACGGCGGGGAGCTTCGCGTGCGGTGTTGAGGATGGCGTGCGCGCCGTGCTGGCCACCGGTGCTGTGGAGCACCTCACTCGGCTCCTCACTCATCCCGATGACAAGGTAGGGTCTTCTTCTCGGAGGCATCCGGGCCTCTGCTGGCCACCGCGCATCCGGCTTCGGGGAGACTGCCGCCGCACATCTGGCTCCGGGGAGACGGCTCCGCCGCGCTTCCACCTCTACCATGCATCTGGCTCCGGTGCCGCATCCACCAGCGCCGCCACAGCTCGCGCTCGTGTGGAGGACCGTTGACAGCGTCGAAGAGCGTCGCGGAAAGGAGCGCCAGCAGAGCACGGGAGGGGGAGGACCGGTGGAGCACGGGACGAGAGGAGAATGGGAGGCAGAACTCGTCGGTGTGGCATCACGAGTGAATGAGGAGGCAGTGAATGGAACAAACGTCTGAGCTAAGCCAAGCCTAGACAGGAAAGAACGACTGATCCCTGCGTTCTTCTGGAGCCAGGCTATGAGCTCAAATGTGGCTTAGTTGGGCCTGGCTAGGGGGGCTATAAAGAGGCAACCAAACAGCGAAAGGTGACTCCCTGAAGCTTGATTTAGGTTTAGCCACCCAACCAAACACATCCTATTTATCTAAGAAAGTCAAAATGTCATACAATTTAGAATGGAAGAATTACCAAAATATTATCCGTTGCTTAGTACACAAATAAAGTACTCCCACATAGCTAGATTTTTGTGTATCTTTTTTTTTGCGATGAAAGAAGAATTATATTAGATAATAGCTAGGTACATCAACATGAAAAAATTATATTAGTAAAACCAATGTATCTAAAAAAAGTCAAAATGTCTTATAATTTAGGATAGAGGGAGTATATATTTTTGTGCTTTGCACCTGGAGAGAAAAAATCTACCAAGATTGTATTTTAACTCGATACAAACTTAATATACATTGTCATATTATTACCAATGTCAACTTATATTATGGAGGTCGTAGTCATTGTAAAGCAAATTAGAAGTCTTAAATTTCATAGAAATGCAAAACATAAATAGACATATAACATTCCCTATCCTCATTTTTCATAAATATAACAAAATATTTTTATTTTCTCCCATTGAAGGTATGAGCATGTTTGCTAGACTCCCACGACTAAAAAGACTATAGAGTTTAACGTGGGTTCGTCGTCCTGCCCCTACGATTCCTCACCCCTTGCACCTACGCCCCTCGCTTGCGAAAAGGAAGGAGAGAAACTGGGAGCGCGCCCCCATCGTCGTCCTCACTAGCATCTACTAGCGCGCCGCCGCCGCCTGCGACCGCCCTGCGCACCACCCGCCTGCCGCCACCCACGCACGCCCCGAGGCCACCTTCCTGGCAGCGGAGCTGGTACGGTTTCCCGACGACGGAGGCCGCGCAACGTCCCAGCGGCCCCCTGTGCCAATGTCGAGCCCTGCTGCCGTCTTGCGTTTGTGCCCAGGTTGCTCGTGATGGTGGAGGCTGAGCAGGCGGCAGTGGAAGCTGGCAGGGCGCATGCGGCCCTCCACCCGTACCCGGCTCGACTGCATCCGCGTTGCCAGAACTTCATCGGGGCCCTTCACCGGCGATGAAGACCCACGGCAGCGGAAGCCGCCGGGGCGCCCGCACGTCCCTCCCCCCGATCCGGCTCATGTCTTCATTGGTCTTGCTTGTGCAAACTCTAGGTATTCCTCTCCTCTCTGTTCTTGTTTCTTGGCTCGATCTCTCTCTGTTCTTGTTTCTTGGCCTAGATCTTCATGTATACCTCTCTATCTTGTGGATTTATGGTTGGATGAATGTGATTTGAGATACCCAGATAGGGATTCTTATATATTTCTTGGCCTGGTCATTGTCCTCCGTGCGGCCGTGCTCCTCCGTCCGGGCGCGCTTGCGAGATCTTAGGCACTCGAGGATCGGATGTCCCGTCCGATGTTGTGCAAAGGTACGTGATATGCTCAGTGGGCACTTTGTTCTTTTACGCCCTGCCCCGCCTTGCAGCCATTTCCTCTCCCTCGCCATTGCCACCTTCCACTCTGATCGATGGCGTTGGGGCTCGGCTGCGTGGATCCTTCTCCTGGCGGGCACAACTCGTCCTCCTGTCAGGGATCCAGGAAAGACCTGCCCAGCAAGGGGGCAAATTTTCAGTGCCAAGTAAGATCACACAAGAATTCAAGAATGCATAACGTTTTGTTGGAGAATTGATGTGTTATAGTTTGCAGCCTCCTTTCTGAGTTTTTTTTCTTCATGATAGTCCATACAGATAATTGGGTAACATTAATGATAGGAGGATGCAAGTAATTTGTGTATTAATTTTCTGATGAACTTAATACGACTTAAAAGATTTTTGTGCTCCTTGAATATGATAGCCTACTACTGTCAGCATGCATAATTTGCATATAGCTCTGCATAAATACATGGTTCGGATCTATATCTTGTTTTAGTGATAAAACCTGCACAAAATTAAGATTGTGGTAGTGGTGATCTAGGCTGCAGTGGAACGCAGAATAGAGTGGGTGGCATAAATACCTGCTGCCTACAAATAGGAATTCTTGTTACGGGATTGTTTAGCCCAATTGTCTTACTGAATTATATTCGACATCCCCTTTTGGCTTTCAGGAAATCTCGTACATGTATACACAGTCCTAGTTCTCTGCCCATGGAACCAGAAGAGCTCACAAAGGCAAACTTGTCATCCGCTTTTGATGGTGCGGACATCTTCTACTTTTATGTACGATTGCACGACACTACTTTGTTTATTGCAGAAGAGGTAATTTCTTCTAGGCACAATCATCTTACTCCACTTGAACAAAACAAAATATAGTTCCGCTCTTTCTGCAGTTTTGAATGCAAATAGCTTATGAATCATAGATATGGCTCTGAATAGGAAAGTTATTTTAATTTTGTTCATGTTGTCAGCATCCTACAACTTCTGTTGCATTAATGCCACACATAAGCCTTTTTTATGGTTAGTTTTCTCCTTTCTGCACTGCTACTAAGACTGACATGTGTTTATGGAACAATCCAGTGCAAACAAGTCAAAGAAAAGTCCCTATTTTGATAGATGCTGAAAGAAAGAGGGAGGGGCTAGACGTGCTTCTCAATTTTGCATCTTACATTGTATGCTCTGCAAAGTTTCCTCAGGTAAGCTATTTGGATTGCAAAAGAGCATAAGTGCATAACTGCATAATCCTGCCCAAGACACCCCCAGTTTACCACCTTCTCCGTGTAGCAATGTAAACCGCTTACATTCCCTATGGCTAAGGCAAGAATTTTCTTTATATACTTCTCATGGTGTAAGGCCCGTTGCCATCCAAGGTACGATGCCTTACAATGCTTCCTGGTCTGGGTGTATTTTGGTATGATGCTTTACAATGCTCATGGTCTGGGTGTATTTTGGTATATTCAAATGAGCCCAAAAGATTATGGAACTGGTATGGACAGATAGGGTTTGATTTAAGATGATTTTATGACTAACAATCAATGAATTGGAGTTATTATAATTGGGATATTGATTTTACAAGTTAGAATTAGAATGTGGGTTAGCCTCCTCAATAGTTTAGTTCGAATGGTGTGCTTTAATGTGTCTTTTTTTCCAAAAATATATTGCTAGCACTTGAATTATCAACCTTCCATAAATATAAAGATTGTTTTGTTTTTCTTTTTCTGCTTCTTTGATCTCTCTGCTCAAATTCCTACTGGTGATCTCTGTTCCAAGCTGACTGGAACTACAGTAGCAGGCCCAACGCATCGACGAGAGGTGTGCAGTAGCAGGCCCAACGCATCTCATCTCAAGCTCCCCGTACCTTGATCTTCACACAGGTTCATTTACTTTCTACACAAACCAAAGTCATGTTCCTGTTCCTGGAGATTATGCAAAAATTCACACGCTGTAGGCTCAATCAGTTCATTCTAACTCTAAATAACTCTTATGTTTGTTTGTGGGATAGAGAGGGTGATTTACTCAACCTGACAAAGTGACAATAGTGACACCTTGCCATACCACAGAAAAAGTGGTCTTGCATAAATAAAATTTAAACAATCAAACAATACAAATTGTAGCCATGTGTATTTTCAGAATGCTTGTTGATAATGTGTGCTGGCGGCTGGCATCGCTGTCAAATAGTTTTCACACCAGAACTAATATTCCATGATTATTTTGGTAATGCTCAAATAGTCAAATCACAAAACATTCATCTCGCAAGAAGTCCTACTTAATGAAACAAGCGATAGGAGAGAAGAGAAGAAGAGAAACGTAGGTCTGCAGGCCACTAAGGCTGTGCCATCCCCTAACCAACCAACCAACCAACAACCCTCACCTTTACTTTTTACAATATTTTAACTAATGGAAATAAGCAATATAAGCCAATGATCTTCCCAAGTCTGAATTTGCTGGGCTAAGAAAGGAATACTTGCCGTACCAGATTGTTATACGAGCTGATGATGACTTACCATTTTATTTGTTTATTATCCGAATTGTAGTTCAAAAGGTATTCCAAAATGCTCTTTGCCCAGTGGTACTTGAATGAGCTGGTATGCATGTCCTCTTCACTACCAGAATTCTCTACTTTCATACACAGTAATGGTTTATTTTTAGTTGTATGTATGAGAACCACTGTTTCATACACTCCTAAAAGTGTTTCTCCTGTTGATCAGTCCAGAGAAGGTCCCTTGATGGTAATAAATAACAAAGTCTTGATCAGTAATGTGCAGGTTCATTTTGAGGTGTTAGTTTAAATTCCTATTTTGTGTATAGGAAAATAACAGGGCCACAGGGTACTGCACACATGCAAGGATTAAATTCCTATTTCACGAACTTTGCTTTTTGGATTAAATGTCACTTTAACGTCGGTATTTAATTTTACAGTATTGTTATCTTATCGCGCGATCCGCGTGTTTTTAGAATAAAAGTTTAGCTATCCCGTAGCAACGCACAAGCATGATCCTAGGTAGCCTAGCACTCCTTTAGGTTACTTGAAACAGTCCATGGCTATCCGTATGTTAATTTGTTTGAACAGACCATGGCTACTTGAATTTTCTTTCATTTAACATTATTTCTTAGGTTTGATCTTCTTTTTGGGCTTCATTGGCCAGGTGGTTGTGCGGACAAGAAA
The DNA here is from genome assembly GCF_019320115.1 of Miscanthus floridulus. Lineage (NCBI taxonomy): Eukaryota > Viridiplantae > Streptophyta > Magnoliopsida > Poales > Poaceae > Miscanthus > Miscanthus floridulus. Next base: position 4,671,655 of record NC_089592.1, on the reverse strand, counting down.
TGCCTCCTTAGGTTTGGAGGGTCAGACTATTTACCACAGAAGGGGTATCTTCAAACTCAACAGCGAGGGATTTGGGACCACATCTACATGCCTAGATGATCACTTCCCTAACCAGCATACAGATCTGATCCTTGGGTATTTCGCTCAAGCGCAACAAGTCTCACAGGGATCTTGGGAAAGATTTATATCTGAAACTGATATTCTGAGCCAATGCAATTCAAGTCAACAAAGGTATGCCCTTATCCTAAGTTTACTCTTACATCTATTTTACAATGTATATTCATTTACACACCTATGTAGGATCAAACTATTATAAAGCACATGCAGACTCAGTGTCATACCTTTCTAGCTGCTAGGAACTTGTAGTGTTAATGCATCATTGTTCTGAATATTTTCTCCTTCGCTTTGTGTCCTTTGACCATTCTATTGTTTTTTACCGCACGAATTAAAAATAATCTGATTTCTGCTCTGATATTTGTGTTAGATGTCGTTTTATATGCGTGGTTTCTGCAGCTATGCACCTGTTTGTCATTTGTCATAGTTCATATTTATCTAGCATGTACAGAGATTTGCATGCATCTGCTTTGTATTTTGATTTTAGCTTATTGAACATGACAGTTATCGAAGATACTGAAGGGCGTACCAGTGCAGAGAGCTCCCGCTCTGTGCGGGGTCTGGGAAAGGGTGCCAGTGGCAAGCCTTACTCTCGCCTGTGCAATGCGAGGAGACCACGACTCGAACCCGAGACCTTCCGGTCACAGACGGTAAGACTCTACCGCTTGCACCAGGCCCACCCTTCAATCGAAGATACTGAAGATCGTTAAAAAAATTCTCATGTTTAGTGATTGCAGTCTGCCTATTCCCTACATGGCGGAGCAAGTCTCCTTATCATACTAAACTGGCATGCTAACAAGTGTCAACTGATGGGACTGTATATATTGGATTCCCATACTGAATCACTTAAGGACAAAATCAGTAACTCTCCATTTGTATACCCCTCACCCAGATATGTAACCTATTCTTGGCGTGTTGATGCCAGTGTACAGAAGGAACCTCAACTAGGAGCCTAGATTTAGCCATTCAGCCATCTGTCGGCACGAAATTTCGTCACGTGCCGAGGCACACGAGCAAGCCGGAAGGGTCCGCTCGATGGAGCTAGAGATCCGCCTAGCTTCAATGCAGGAATTATCGATCATGTGCACTCCTCCCGAGACGTGCCAGTTAATTTGACCCTGCAATTGACAAGGAGAGAAAGCTAATCAGTAATTTAAGGCGGAATATGCCGGTGTTGCCAGACAGTCCCAAATCTGTGGCTCTAAGAGCCGATGTGGAAGGAGATCGACTAAATAGCCGATTCCAGCATACTCATAAGAATAAATCAGTTAAAGCTCATAGAGTTATGGATGAAAGATCGGTTATCATTCAGGATGAATATCGTTATTTAGACAAATATTAGTCAATGGCAATAGGATGTCAACACTAATCAGTTTATGCTAAGCCAATGACTGCAAGTAACCGAATCCCTTTTTTATATGAAAATTCAACCCATCACCATTTAACCATTTAATAGAGATAAATCTATGAACATATTAGATCTCATCTATCACTATGACCAGTGAGGCATGAGGCAGAATCATGTAGGCTGTAGAAACAGCAATAAATTCGATGACCCTAACTTATTACTAATATCAGTGGGACGTGAGACAGAATCATGTAGGTCGTAATACAATAATAAGATCATGGGGCTAACATATCTTTCAACCCATCTTTACTTCAACGGTTGTGAACTGCATATGTGAAAACACTCGATATCGGCTAAAATAGCCGATTTAGGCATAGCGCACAATTAAGGTCATGCTCTATCGGGAACAGATCTACCAAATAACAATCCCCACTCCACGGTGCTAACAGTGGGGTGTGAGGTAGAATCACACAGGCCGTAATAACGGGCCATGGAACAGTTTTCGTTAGCCAATAGATCTATTCAAGACCAGACATGCCTTAACTGCACACTATGCATGATCAAGATTGACATAAAACAGCCGATAAAACATAACTCATCGTTTAAGGTGCAGATTAGATCAGTTTAGATTAATAAACGATGGGTTAAATAGGATATAAGGCCGATCTAGATTAATCACAATCGGGCGAAGTGATATTGCTGTAATTAAATAAATAATGAAAGCAATAAGCAATATCGGTAACTTAATGAATCTATCCGAAGGACGCCACCCTTAGATAGAGCCGATAACTTGACCTTAATCTAGTTCGAGCAGTGGAGGTCGACCGGATCGATACAGCCTTACTTGAACTAAATAAGAGTCGATAACTAGCTTATACCAGAGTCACAGTGGACGTTGACTGGATCGATGCAGCCATATAAACAGAAGTATAAGCCATGACGGTACTTACAGACAAGCCGGAGGTCGGCCGGACTGATGCAGCCCCGCTCGCTGAAGAACTCGCCGAGATCTACTCTACTCCTACTCCTAAGGGGTGGCTGAATCCAAAAAAGTAAGTAACTTATATTTGATTGATTGTGTGTCTTTTACAATAGCCGGGGTCCAATATTTATACCCGGAGTCTAAACATGAATCCTATTCGAGTACGACTCATTACAATCTTCGGTATAAAAGAAAACATTCCTATCTTAAGATAACTTCGACCCTAATCTTTTTCCTTTTTGTAGAGTCCGATATGTAGTTTCCTGGTGCCAACCGTAACCCATCATCGTTATCTGCTGACGTCATTCAAAGAGATCTGATTTCAGAGTCGTATCTGAATCAGCTGATATCAACCCTTATGCAATCGATTCCTTGATTGGCATAATCTTGGAAGCCTTCGAATTCCCGCGTTCTTCTCTCAAATTTTGGTGTAAACACATGCCCTCCATTTTTGGGATAAAAGTGATTTTATTCCAAAATTCCTATTTATCCGTTTACCACGCCGCAACCGTTCTATTCCGAGATATACGCATGATTCCTGACTTCCCGGCCCGAGCTTTATATAATATCCCAACAACTCACTCGGTCTTTTTGCCTTTTCCCTTTTCCTTGAGCAAATCTTTATATCCGACGCTGTCATCGCCAAGGCCTCAAACCCTAGCAAATCCTCTGTTCTATCAAGCCGTTATTCAAGCGTTCTTCGTCAGACTCAAATCTACTTCGGCTTTAATGGCGACCAGCGACCACGTCCCTGAGGTATGCCTTCCAAGTTTCCCATTCTCTAAGTATCGGCCGCTACCCTGTATTTCTTTTCTCCTTAAATTTATTCCATCTGATTTCTAGGAAATGAGGAACGAAATCTTGATTTCATCAGCTGTTGCTTCCAATGTCTATTTTCTTGGGCCTATGGGTGACCCTGATCCATCTAATTTCATCCATCAAGAAACCAACCAAATCCCCTTCAAACAGTCTATAGTGGACTCGTCCTCCTGGAATATCAAAACCCCCTTCAGAAATTGGCCTAAAATGCCCAAGGGGTGGAGAAATTGGTTTCGTAGGGTATCCGAAAAAGGGCGGAGATTGAGAGGTGTATGATTTGAATCAATGTTTGACACTCTCATTGTCCAGGATGGAGAGGAATAATTCACTTTTGATTTCTGCATCCTATTTCTGGTCCAATGCCCTGAATGCTTTTGTCTTTGGTCATGGCCCGATGACCATTACCCTGGCCGATGTTTAAATGTTGACCGACCTTAGGATAACTGGATCAGTGCATCCTTACGAGTACTTGAGTGCTGGTTCCTAGAAATTAGCCAAAATATCAAACTGCACAGGATGGGCAAGTTATATTCTGAACCATATTGAAGACGAATCGACTGTTAGTGAAAGGGAATATGTGGCCTTTCAGAATATGTGGTTGGAGAGATTCGTCTTCTGTGGGTCATCTTATGGTCCGACTTATAGTCACAAACTCATGGCAGAGCATCTAGCAGTAGGCAAGGACATCCCTCTTAGAAAATATCTGCTAGGAGTTGCTTATCATCTGATGTACCAGGTAGCCGCACAATTACTGAAGAATGAACCAGTGTATACCATCAGTGGCCCTTGGTGGTTGATACAAATGTGGCTCAACCTATATATGCATAAGATTGTAAGGCCTGATCTCAGAAGCCAGAGTTTCCCTTCTTCCAACTTTCATGAGGAATATAGAGGCGAAGAAGGAAGAACTCGGCAGTGCATGAGCTATGGTGAGGCTGCATCAGCCATAATAATTGATATTAATACTAGCCATCTCTTCAAAAGTTTTACAGAGGGTTTGATGCAGACATCCTGACTTGGCTACCATACAATGATGATGAGAATGATGAGCTGATCTTCCCATTCAAATTTTGATTTGAGTTAGGCTGTTCCGACGAGGCGGCGGCTGCAATGTTTAATTCCTTCATCAAGCCCTGAGTTCTTCCCATCGAATTTTGTCATGGTCATGGCAAAATGGCTACGGGCTCTTTCCTTCTAGGCAACCTCCCAACGTATGAGTTCTACAATCCATCTTTCATAGCCCATCAGTTTGGCTTTGGCTAGCTCCCCCCTCAATTGTTCTTTAGAAACATATTGAAGCCAAGAGAAGACATCAGTGAGGTGATGGAAGCCTCCAGAGTTTTTCAATTGGGATCGGATCTTCCTTCCCTTTGCATGCACGACTGGATCAGAGTCAACTCCTCTTCCACTCTCTTTGACTCCTGTTAGCAAGAATGGCACTCCCATCTTTTCTGCAGGTTGGTCCATCCTTTGTGTATATCTCTGGATGGAGAATTTGCTTTTGATGGAGAGGTAATTTGTCATTTCTTTTTAAGAAAAGTATTCAATGAATTCTTTCGCCAACTGTTCTAACCGACCCTTTTTAGGACATTAAATTTGATCCTCCGAGCTTGGATAGGAAGCGGCGTCCCATAGACTATCGGCCACCATGCCCGGTTTCAAGAATAGGATCGGCAACACCTTCATTGAAGAAATTGATGAAGACTCATGTTGCTCCCATGATTGTGACTTATCAATCTTCCAAGCACAAGACGGTTCAAGGGGCAACTCAGAAAGCCGTTACTGGAAAAAGACTCCGTAGGACGAGACCATCAGCTGCTCAGGTAAACGATCCATATTCTTCTCGAACTGATGTTCAACTTCTGATCCTGTTCTTTCACAATTATCAAGCATTGCATCCCAATCTACTCTGGGTGCGGAATTGCTATCCCAGGCGTTTGATTCAGCACCAACTGAACCTCCATCGGCTGATCCTCAAAAGGAGCCGATTTCGGTTGAAATAACCGATGCTTCCACAGCAGCAGAAAATGTGAGTTTCATTCTCGATGCTTGTCGGAGTATTTTCTTTAATTTCTTGATTTACTCTATTTTTCATCTTTCATTCGACTTCTTACCATGCCAGATACTCCCTGAGGCAACACCTATGCAAGAGCAGGAGCCTGACAGTCTACTTAATGACCCTGTCAGTGTCGAAGGTGATCTTGTTGCCGTCGATAGTCAGACTGTCAATTCCCTAGTTTGACATACAACTGATGGTAAGGAGGTTATATGTCCCTTTTATTCTTCTGTAATAATCATGAACTAAAAGTTTTCCCTGATATTGTAGATACCAACGCTGAAAGCTCAGAGCTGATTCCACTAGATGTTATCGGTGCATCATCAGCTGTTCCTCCTCTTCAAATAGAGGCTTCAGAGAAGGTACTGTATCTTCTTCACCATCCATTTTATTATAAACTGATTCAAACCTCCTAACCAAGATTTCTTTATACATAGGCACTCGATCTCCTAGCCCTGAGCTACTCTTTCAATCTTCAGGAGTATCTTGATGAAGATGAAATTAGTTCGTCGGCCACCTCCTCTAAGGAAGCTTTGTCAGAATAGACTAGAAATCATCTAAGAGACATATTATCAATGTTTGAGAAGAATATAGCCGATTTGGTCCAAGACACTGATTCAATGAGGAGAGTCTTCTTGTCTATTAAAGGTAACCCATCCCCAGTTCTTTCTAGAGTCTTGTCACCTCTATCTACTTTTGAAGATAAGGCCCTGAAGGTGAAAAAGGCTCAGAGCAATCTGTCCAACCATGAAACTTTATTGGCCAAGGGGAACTCCAATAGGCAAGAGGCTAAAGAGCTGACACAATTAATTGATCATTTGAAGAACTCCTCCCTCAGTATCGACCTAGAATTGTCTCAACTGGAGGCTAGGCATGCAGAACTTGAGAAGGAGCTAGAAAACATGAAGGATGCCATTGACCGTCATAAGTCCATTCTGGCTCAAATACCTGATGCCATTCAACAAAAGAAACAGGAACTGCTAGCCAAAGTCAGAGAAGGTAGAGCCATCCGAAGTAGTCTCAAGAGAATTCCTGGATCAGCCGAAGAAGATAAGTAACAAATCACAGAGGTTAACGCTATCCAGCTAGAAGTGTTGAAAGCAATCCAGGATGTTCTAGACTTGTAATTCGTGTATCATATATATTGTGTAGAATCAATGGTAACCATACTGTTTGTCGCCTAATTGTACTTCCTGCTCTCGGCTAAAGAGCCGATTTGAAAATAGTCGATTCCAGACTTCCAACCTTAATCTAATTAAGTCTAAAAACACGGCCTTTATTATTATGAAAACCTCTCGATCTTTCGTCCTTAGTCATCCGGTGTCGTATTCTCTTCGGTATTAGTGGGGTGGTGCTTCGCCTTCTATTAATTGTGGTTGCCTTTTGCACGTCCCGAGGCATCCACCTCTCCGCTCTGTGGCCTCAAATACCAGCCGAGGGCTCTGGCTTCAAACACATCTACACTTGCAACTGCTCATGTTCCTTTGCACTCCTCTGCCCTCGCAAACTTTGTAGCATCCTTTTCCCCTTCTTGTAGATCAAATGGCCGGCGAGGACGGCCAAGGAAAGCGTGCAACGGAAGAGATTCTGGAGGAAAACATGCCAGCGAGCCAACGCCTCCGACGCATGAGGTGAGATCGACATCTTCGGCTTGTGATGATGAACTATTCTGATTTGCCTATAGATTTGTTTTGAACGACAGTCTTCGTCCTCTTCCCAGGGCCGGCGAGCCCTCTGATGCTATGTCTTCTGCGCCGGCTTCGTCATCGGATTCTTCCAACTCCTATAACGGTGACGATGCCTGGTGTTTTCTCCGAGAGTGGAGGGCAGCTCAGAACCGCTATTCCGAGGCAACTCGAGAAAATGGCTAGCTCGAGATCCGCCTCGAGGTCTCTCAAGCTACTCTTCATGCAGCCGAGGAGGAGACCAATACCGTTCAAGTGCGACTGGCCGAGTCTGACACCGCGGTGGCAGGTAAGACGAACTTCAGGAATGCCTCTATTTTGATTTTCACTGCCTTTATCTTGATAGTTCTTCTATTTTCTATGATCGTCAGCCCTGACAGTGCAGTTGGATTCCCTCCAACTAGCGACGAACGTGGCCGTGGATACAGTTAATGCTAGGGGCTCCGTCATCAAAGCTCGCCTCCATGACATTCTGGCCCGCATTCAGGAGATCGCCCTCCACAACGTTCGTCATGGCACGTCGGTGGCATTGATCGTGATGCAAGTCTAGACTGGGTACGAGCTCCACATCATGGAGACTGGTTTCCCAATGGGCGACGGCCTCGAGGAGCATGAGGATTTGCTCAAAGAGTTCATCGTCGCGGCTAAGGCCATCGTGGACATCACATCTGCTCAGGATGTGGTGAACAAGATCTTTGATTAGTCTATACTTAGGACAAATTAATGAACAAAGTCCCTTGCTCTTCTATGAACGTGTCTCAGTGCAATGCCCTTGTGTATGTCACGACTGTCTTTGTTTTTGTTTTTGCTCTATAGGCGATACATATTGTATCGGTTTTTTCACATCTTCAGGCTTATTTTTGAACTAGAGGCGATACCCTTCTGGTACCGGCTATTAGAGCCTATGACTAAACGAATCAGCTATCAAGTGTTGATCAAATATTAGGATAATATCCCTTCAAAAATATTTCATCGATCGCTATTGATAGGTTGCACCAGAATTTTTCAGACCAAAGGTTAAACGATCAATCGATCCAGGCGAAGCATCTCATTAAGCGAAACAAAACTTCCTTTAATAGATTTATCAACTCTGGATTGCACTTATCATTCGACTTAGCATTCACAAACATTGGCCTAAGCCTATCTCCAGGACCAATGCTTACTCCCCTTAATCCAATGGCCGGCGCGAAGCCATGATTATTTATCAAAACAACCATGATTATTTATCAAAACAAACTCTCAGAGCTGATTGCTTGGATTGGCTGTTGGCCTTCATTACTAATCTTAATGAAGCCTCCTTCCCATAACTTGCTAGACAAGCATTTGAAGTCTCCTAGTTCCTAAAAGACTAGATCAGCTGCTGTGATACTCACAAGCTCATCAGCGCGAACCAGCTCGACATCATCTCCATGCCATTGAATCAAATACTAATGCATGGTTGATGGTACACAACAGTTCGCATGAATCCAATCACAACCAAGAAGTAAACGGTATGACCCTTTTCCATCGATGACGAAGAACGTGGTAAGCAGAGTCTTACTTCCGATTGTTAGTTCGACGTTCATTGCCCCCCGGATCTTAGACACATTACCCCAAAATTCCTTAAGCGTCATGTCGGCCTCAATCAGATCTCCTGGTCCCTTGCCAAGTTTATGAAAAGTGGTGTAAGGCATGAGATTGATAGAAGCACCTCCGTCCACCAACATTTTGTTCATCGGCTTCCCATTGACAAAACCTTTCACATATAAAGCCTTTAAGTGTTGATGCTTGACTGGTTTATCAAATATAGCCTGTTGTACAACTATCAGCTTGGCAACTATCTCCTCATACTCCGATTCATCAAAATCTAAGTAAACTTCTTGATCTATTGGAGCTCTAAACTCTGATGGCAACAGAAAAGCCATTTGAATACTAGCCGATGGTTGCCTTCTATTGGTTGCTTGCTTAGCACACCATACTTGAAGTTTACCGGATGCCTGAGCTAGTTCCAACTCTCTATTTCTTAGGTGTTGCACCCTTCTCTTCTGGCTTCTTGTCAAACATCTTGGACACCATTGGTCTTCCTGCCAAACATATTTTTCTTTCTTACTTTCTTCTTCATAATCCACCCAGTTTTGATCAACAACTCTTTTTCCAAGCCGATTATGAACACTTCCATTTTTTAAGCGCCGATCCATGTTATTATGATGATATGCATCTTGAGCATGGATAGACCGACGGTTGGCTTAAGATTGCCTAAACTCCTAATATTGATCGCTACACTCTGGACAGTTATTCCTGGTAGGCAACTTCAAACCTTCATTCCAGTAATGTCTAAAGAAAGGACAATTTCAATGTGATTTAGCTTGCTTTCTTTCATACCTCTCTTTTTCCTGTTGACGCTGGTATTCTTGCTCTTCTAACCAACGCTGAAAATCCTTTTCCTTCTGTCGTTGCCATTTATTCAATAGAATTCGAGATGTAACCCGCGACTTTGTCGCCCCATCTTTTGACATTTCTCCCTGCTCATATCGACTCTTTTGCTTGTCGTGACGTCTTCTAATTTCTCTGTATTCGTCAGCCGATATTTGCATCTCGGGATCGACTGTTCCAGTTTCTCTTGATTTGGTTGATGTCAGGACCTTAGTCTTTCCTTTGAGCAGTCTAGCATCGACCATGTTTTGATCTCCTAGGAAAGGATTATCATCAAGTTTCATCTTCTGAGGCGTATCAAATTTGAGTCTTCCTTGCTGAATAGTCCTCTGTATATGCTGCCGGAAAATTCTGCATTCATTAGTGGAATGAGAAGTAGTATTATGAAACTTGTAGAACTTCTTATTCTTCAACTGATCAGGGGGCAACATAACATGATTATCGGGCAACTTGATATGTCCCTTTTCAAGCAAGAAATTGAAGAGCTTCTCTGATTTTGTGACGTCAAAGTCATAGCTCTCCTCGACTCCTCTTCCCCAAGGATTATGCACCATTACTGTCTTTTTGCCCTAATTCCATTCAGCCACAGCAACTTCTTTTTCTTCATCTTCATAGCTGTCATCAACTGAATATAGATTATAAGCTTTAGCCACTGTGGTACTCTTCTGGAATCGGGTATCTCTGTGCATACTCTGGAATTGGCTATTGAGCACTGCCACTCGTTGAGCCAATTGACCCAAGTTGTCAAATTCTTGTCCTAGTAGTTTTTCTTTCCATGCTAGCAGCATCCCATGAATGGCCAAAGCAGCTAGCTGATCATCAACCAAGTTTAATGAGAAGCGTAGATTCCTAGTCTCTCGGAACCTCTGAAGAAACTCAGTGCCCGATTCATTAGTTTTCTACCTTATAGTTGTCAAATCGGTAATCTTCTTTTCTCTAGTCCCAGTATAGACATATGTATGAAATTTCTTCTCCAGGTCAGCCCAATTGGCAATGGGTTAACTGGTAGTGATGAAAACTAAGTGAAGGCTAGCCCTAACAGTGATAGGGAGAAGAAACAAACTCGATGGGCCTCTTCAACAGAAGCCTCGCTCAATTGTGTAAGATACCGACTGACATATTCTATTGTGCTTGTGCTGTCTTGGTCAGTGAACTTGGCAAAGTCTAAGAGCCTGTAATTTGTAGGAAGAGCGACCAAATCGTATCATTCTAGATATGGGTGTTTGTACGAGAAGGTCAGTCCTTTTGGCTTTAGACCAAACTGATTCTTCATCATCTCGGTCACCTTTAGCAACAACTCATCAGCATGTGAATTTTGATTTCTATGCACTTTCTGACCCATCTATGGATTGAAATCACGTGTGCCTTGATACCCTGAATTCAGAATCATGTGAAGGGTGTTATAATCTGTGCCATAATGATACCCCTACGGAATCTCTATCTGTTGGGTCCTTTGCTAGTTTGCTGCTTAAAGTCTCTGATTGTAGACATGAGGATCTATATCTCTACGGATCCTTTAAATTGATGGTGCTATTTTTTGAGCCGACGATGGTATGTGGCCTGATGTGCCAAAATTAATCATCTGGTTCTGACCTTGCCCCGTCGGTTGTTGCACATGCTGCACTGACGATCTAGGATTATACTGTATCTAATTTGTAGTAGTACCTTGAGCTTGCTCAGATGAACTTTGAACTACCTGGACATCATTATTACTAGCTGGTGCTGCTTCTTGATGGCTGGTACATTGTAATAAGCTGGGTCGACGGATGTGGAATATTGTAATAAGCTGGCCCAACCTGATCAACTAGAAACCCATGAAACACCTCCTTCATGGTGTTGTGGAATGTGTTCGAGAAAATTTCATTATGGTTTGATATGGCATCATGAACAGATTTGTTTACAGCTTCCATGAAGAAACGCATGTCTTCAGTCTCATCTGCATCTGTCTGCCCATGCAATAGAACTCTTGGTAGTGGATATTTCTGAACAATTGTATAGTCACGTGTTTTGGTGCAGGACAACAAACACTCATTCTAAAATTCTTCTATAGCTTTGCTGATAACATCTTTATCTTCATCAGGTAGGTCTTCATAAGGTACCATGAGGATGTCGCTGTTATTGTAAGCCGCCATGACAATTGTGGTGTCCCACCGGGCGTGCCAGAACATGTGTTGGCACAAAATTTTGTCTCGTGCCGAGGCACACGAGCAAGCCGGAAGGGTCCGCTCGATGGAGCTAGAGATCCGCCAAGCTTCAATGCAGGGATTATCAATCTTGCACACTCCTCCTGAGATGTGCCAGTCAATTTGACCCTGCAATTAACAAGGAGAGAAAGCTAATCAGTAATTTAAGGTGGAACGTGCCGGTGTTGCCAGACAGTCCCGAATGTATGGCTCTGAGAGCCGATGTGGAAGGAGATCTACTAAATAGCCGATTCCAGCATACTCATAAGAATAAATCAGTTAAAGCTCATAGAGTTATGGATGAAAGATCGGTTATCATTCAGGATGAATATCGTTATTTAGACTAATATTAGTCAATGGCAATAGGATGTCAACACTAATCAGTTTATGCTAAGCCAATGACTGCAAGTAACCGAATCCCTTTTTTATATGAAAATTCAGCCCATCATCATTTAACCATTTAATAGGGATAAATCTATGAACATATTAGATCTCATCTATCGCTATGACCAGTGGGGCATGAGGCAGAATCATGCAGGCCGTAGAAACATCAATAAATTCGATGACCCTAACTTATTACTAATATCAGTGGGGCATGAGGCAAATCATGCAGGCCATATTACAATAATAAGATCATGGGGCTAACACATCTTTCAACCTATCTTTACTTCAACGGTCTCGTGACGTGAACGGTATATGTGAAAACACTCGATATCGGCTAAAACAGCCGATTCAGGCATAGCGCACAATTAAGGTCATGCCCTATCGGAAACAGATCTACCAAATAACGATCCCTACTCCACGATGCTAACAGTGGCGTGTGAGGCAGAATCACACAGGCCGTGATAACGGGCCATGGAACGGTTTTCGTTAGCCAATACATCTATTTAAGACTAGACATGCCTTAACCACATAATATGCATGATCAAGATTGACATGAAACAGCCGATAAACCATAACTCATCGTTTAAGGTGCAGATTAGATCAATTTAGATTAATAAACGATGGGTTAAATAGGATATAAGGCCGATCTAGATCAATCCCAATCGAGCGAAGTGATATTGCTGTAATCAAATAAATAATAAAAGCAATAAGCAATATCGGTAACTTAATGGATCTATCCAAAGGACGCCACCCTTAGAGCCGATAACTTGACCTTAGTCTAGTTCGAGCAGTGGAGGTTGACCGGATCGATGCAGCCTTACTTGAACTAAACAAGAGTCGATAACTAGCTTATACCAGAATCGCAGTGGAGGTCGACCAAATCGATGCAGCCATACAAATAGAAGTATAAGCCATGACGGTATTTACAGACAAGCCGGAGGTCGACCGAACCGATGCAGCCCTGCTCGCTGAAGAACACACCGAGATCTACTCTACTCCTACCTCTAAGGGGTGGCCGGAGCCAAAAAAAAGTAAGCAATTTGAATTTGATTGATTGTGTCTCTTTTACAATAGCCGGGGTCCAATATTTATACCCGAAGCCTAAACATGAATCATATTCGAGTACGACTCATTACAATCTTCGATATGGAAGAAAACATTCCTATCTTAAGATAACTTTGACCCTAATCTTTCCCTTTTTGTAGAGTCCGATATGTAGTTTCCTGGCGCCAACCGTAACACATCATCATTATCTGCTGACGTCATTCAAAGAGATCCGATTTCAGAGTCGTATCTGAATCAGCTTATATCAATCCTTATGCAATCGATTCCTTGATTGGCATAATCTTAGAAGCCTTCGAATTTCCACGTTCTTCTCCCAAATTTTAGTGTAAACACCATCAGTGCCAATTTATTGGTTCCTCCACAGTTAAATATCTCACCCATGGTTAAGGTGGTGTTGCAAGTCCATTCAGCATTGATGAAATAATTTTGTATCGACAAACTGAGCCAATTCAATGCCAGCTTCTCGGAATTTGTTTTCTGTAAAATTGGATTGATTCCTATGAAATTCTTACGCATTTCATGTGATTACTCTGTAACTTACTATACAGCAATGTCATGCGGGGCCCACCGATAACATTTGCTAATCTTAACAAGTTCACAGAACTACTTGTTCCTTTGTTACGACAATTTTATGCACATATTGTTTAGTTATAAATTAGAATTGACTAAATCATCTAAATCATTGTGGCTATTATTTGGTAATTCTATTCTACAAAACAAAACTAACTGATTTGATCAGTGCTACAAAAATAAAACAAAGCTGAGTATGACATACTTTTTAGAAAAAGTTACTCCATTCCAAATTATAGAGCTACTAATTGTATATGAGACACTTCCTAATTTCATATTTGACTTTGCATGAGGATGGCTAAAGGATACAAAATGATTATGTGATAGTGTGATGTAGCTATTGGCTTTAGAGTGGAAATTTTAGGCACTACTACAGAAAAGATTTGTAACAACGGCTCAATTTTTTATAGGGGCGGCAGTGGATGGAGGCGCCCCTACAGTGGGCGTGTTCGGGATCAACGAGACCAGCCGCCTCTACAAATGGCACAGTAGGGGCGGCTAGTGATACAAGCCACCCCTACAAATGGATCGATTTGTAGGGGCGGCTCACTCACTAGCCACCCCCAGTATTGCGATTTGTAGAAGCGGCTCAATCACCAGCCGCCCCTACAAATGCTGCACGTACAGAAAGGCTGCAGCCCCTACAAATGTAGTCAGCGATGCATTTTAATAAAACACGTCTAGCCTGATCCATCGGACCCAAAAAAATTATGAAGATGGGTTAAGTTCGGACTCAAGTCCGGAACCGGTCGTCCCGTCCCCTCGGTACTACATCCGACGTGCTCAGCGCTCCTCTCCTCTCTCCCCCTCTCTTCTCCCATTTCACCTCAGTCTCTCCAACCCCCTTCGCCACCGGATCCCGCACCCATGCATCACGCTCCCACCCTCCACCTTCGCTGCCCGCCTGGTCGCCACTGGTGCGCTCCGCCGATGCCGACGCCGCTCGTCCACCTTATCATCCAACTCTCTGTCAGCACCAAATTCGTTAGGGTTTGGGGTTCCTGGCTTACCGCAGGCAGCACCAAGTCTCATCCGTCGCACCACCCCGCCTAGCCCCGTCCATCGCCGTCCTTCACCCTCCGCCATGTCGTGGCGTTGAGCGGCCATTAGGGGCCCTGCTTGTGCGTCAGATCCACGGCCGCTCGTACGAGGGAGGCCAGATCCATGGCTGCTCGTGGTAGGGATACCGGATCCGCCTCATCTTCGAGTACCTCTACCTCGTCGGCGCCGTCGTGCATGGAGAATCCAGGTGAGGTTGTCCTCCCTATCACCCCCAATCCCCATGCTGCTACCTAGCGTTGATGGTATTGTGCATCTGGAGTTCGACCGCTGGAAATCCTCTGTTGGTTGCTCTGTGCTCCTGCTCTGTGCTGCCACTACGTGTAATCTAGGTGTTTTATGAAATGTCAATGCAAGCTAACTGTTGTTTTGCAATTGACTGCTATGTGCTAGCCTCTGTTGGATGGTGTTGTGATTAAATGCATCGTCATACAAGAATATGTAATGCACTTCCCACCTTGCCCTTGTCTGTTTTTTGTACAGTTGTTTTTGTAAGAGTTAGGCAGTAGAGAGATGATGGAAGTGGAGAGAGAACAGAAAAAACATTTAACTGGTGTTGAGATTTTCTTAACTAAACTGTAGAGGACAAAATGGTTGGGAGTTGGGACATTTACTTGCATCAAATTCAAATTACTATCCTTGGCTGTAAGATCATATAACCTACAATCTGAACTTACCGCTCCTACATGACGGAAATACTACATAATTAATTACTCTTTGGACCATGTATAGGTTCAGTCTGCAAATTAGCACTAGCATGTGTGACTGTGTTACAAAAAAACCCCAAATTTCTATTTCAGCTTTAAAAAGTCTGATAATATTAGTTACCTAGTTCCAACATCTATTGCTTGCCTTAGACACTAGTGACGGTTGCCTGAAACTGGGTCATGCTTGAGTGAGTTTGATTCAGGGTATTTTTGGCCTGAGCTAGTTCACTTCTTTAGTAGTTGCTTTTGTTAGGACAATGGTCTAGACATCTTACAGAGCTAGTCATATGTGGTTCTAAGCCTACCACCATGTATGAACTTTTATTTAGCCTTGCCAACTGTTGTGGGCTCTCACTAATGAATATTTTTTTCATATATATAGTTGTTGTCGTATGTATGAACTTCTATTTAGCTTTGTTAGCTGATGTGAACACTGACCTTAACTATTTGTTGTCCCATTGCAGGTTCGAGGTCCTGAGCTTCTGAACAAAGGAGAGGGGTTTGGCTAAGTTCAGAGATAGCATTTTGGTCAGTTCTTGTGGCTCCTCTTGCTTGCTTGTGCAGTATTTGCACATTCTTCCCACTCCCATGAAACATAAGGTATTTGATTGAGTATGACAGGTTACCACAACTTCATGTAGCGCATGTCTGCTAGCTAGGTTTAGGGAAAACTAATTCTTGAATATTTTTATATTGCACCAGTCATGTTCCTTAATGGCATGTTTATTGAGAGATAATAGTTATGTACTGTCTAAGTCTTATTATTTCATACTAACAATCAGACCGGCCACCAATGGTGCATGTCATTTTATTTTGTTGATTTAAGGAGAAAAGAAAATTGGTTTTGAAAATGAATTCGTTTGCATTTTGTTGTTACATCCGGCATTTCTTGCATAGAATAGTGGTTCCTCTTTTTAGGTCCTGCATTTCTTGCATAGTTCATTTTCATTGCTTTCTAGCGTTGTTTTAATTGGAGAACCTTGATGTATTTGTTTATTTCTTTTTATATGTGCTTTCCAAAGCCTGGTGCAATCATGCCATTAGGGAGTTGCTTATGTTTCTTGTCCCTTGCAGATTTTCCTCATTTTAATGTGGAGCTTTCTTACGGATCTCAGGGCTCTAGGTCCTATAGTGGTCAATGACTCGGTCAGTGCCCAGTGCTTTCTTAGGGATCTAATTTATGTCATTATTGGCTAACTGCTAGAATAGTGGTCCATTTTTTGTTGCTATATATAGATGTATTATTGTGACGTGCACAAATGTTTATCAGTGGTTTAACAAATATAATGCTTGGACTGACATCTCCTATCCTATTTCAAGTATGGAGTGAAGTGGTTCGATCCAATATATTTTTGCACATGTCATACGAATTTTGATGTAATACAACCCTTTGATATTGGCATTTAGTGTTTCAGGACACGTGAAAATAGCTTCAGGGTTAGTTAATAATCTTGGTAGATTGAAAGATTGTTAGAACTTCCATATCTAAGACAGCTCAAATATCTATGCATATGATACTATTTTAAAATCTGGCCAGCAATGGATTGTTTTACTACTCTTTGAAATGATACTTATATAATGGACTGTGAATTGAACTCTAGCTATGCTATGTTTCAGAAACCCTGCCTTACACTATGACTATAACTTGTCGTCTTGCAGATTGAAGAGATGATATACCTGGACTTTGTGAATTGAACTCTATGCCAGTGACCATAATGGTGAAATGGAAAGCCATACCTTTCAGTTTCCTGTTGTTTTACATATTGGTTAGGGAGTAGTGTAAATACTTCTAACGTTTACTTAGGTAGAAATCCTCAGTACCAACACCTTATGCTCTTGTGCTTGTGGTCAGATTTGAATTGTATATGTTCTGGTCAGATTTAAATTATATATATATATATATATATATATATATATATATATATATATATATATATATATATATGTTCTGGTCGAATTTGAATTGTAAATTTGAATTTTTTTGTGGAAAAATGTACTGTAGGGGCAGTTCTAGACTGAACCGCCCCTACAAACAGGTATTATAGGGGCGGCTGGTACTACGGCCGCCCCTACAAATCGATTTGTAGGGACGGTCAATAACACCAGTCGCCTCTACAAATTGATTTTTAAGGGCAGTTTGGGAACCGCCCCTACAAATGCATGATTTGTAGAGACGGTATGGTAGGGGCGGCTGGTCCAGCCGCCTCTACAAACCATCGCTAGCCGCCCCTACAATGCTTATTGGCCATGTTCGCTTCTCTTATAATCCGTCTTTTTCAGCTTGTTTTTTCAGCCGGAACAGTGTTTTTCTCTCATAACAAATCCGTCG
This sequence comes from Miscanthus floridulus, assembly GCF_019320115.1. Lineage (NCBI taxonomy): Eukaryota > Viridiplantae > Streptophyta > Magnoliopsida > Poales > Poaceae > Miscanthus > Miscanthus floridulus. The sequence goes on along the minus strand of NC_089592.1, from coordinate 4,653,942 downwards.
GAACAGTGTTTCGGTTTGTTTTTTCAAGCGAAGCGAACGGGGCCATTGTAGTAGTGAGGGAAATTTTAATTCCTAAAGACTAAAAGAAGTGCAAGGCTATCTCAAGCTTGCGTTGGAAATTCTAGGAGAATTTAAATTCCTAAAGGAGTGCTAGACTATCTTAAGCGTATCATAAACCAGAAGTCGTAAGAAACTATAGATTGTTTCAATTTCACAATAAAACTTGATTTATATTTTAATTGTCCATCCTTCGTGAAGACATAATATATTCTGAACATCATGCTCGAAATATTGTTTTTGGTAACAGTATAACACGCGTTCATAGTTATATTATCATAGTATTAATTTTTTTTCTATTACAATGCACGGGTACTTACCTATTTACATATATACTCGAACATGTGTATAGGATGGTATGGATATGCAGCTGAACTTATTTGTGCATTTATTGCCACACGAAAGAAATAGATATCAGAGATTTCTTCCTGCCGATATAAAATATTATCTTAGCCACATCACGAAAAAGGTCTATACAGTAGAGTTTATGAGTCTACGACGCCGTGCTCTCCGTGATTGGGTTAATTTCACGAAAATTGTGTTTTGGATTAAATATCAATTTAACGTCGGTATTTAGTTTCACAATATTATTATCTTATTGTGCAATCCATATGTTTTTATTACAAAAGTTTAGCTGTCCCGTGTCAACGCACGGGCACGAACCTAGTAATGTTAAAGAGTAAAACGTTTCTTTTAACCTGCTTTTTACTTCTATAAAATACCCTTACCCACTTCGTCCGTCAAAATACACGGTCCCGGATGTACATGGCTTGTCATATATATCGTGTGCTGATAGGGTCAGGTAGGCCTAGCACGAGGTAACGCGAGAAGAGTACGTTATGTCTGTTCCTGCACAGATTCGGCTGCCTTTGAGGAAAACACAAGGATTATATATTATTACAGGGAGGCCGCCTTCGAGGAATACCACGAGGATTTGCAGGAAGAGGGCTGGGCCGCCATTGCTTGGTTAGGGTAATGACATGGTTGTGGTCGATGATGTGAACCAGCAGCAAGGGTGAGCTCTGACAACGCTGCTTCTACCACTCGCCCCGTGCCGCTGCTCGATCCCCTACTCAAGAACTCATTGCCGGATCGATGGGCACGTCCAACAACAACGCGGGTTGGTGTGGTCGTCGCCCGTCGGCGCCGAGGAGGTGGTTGCAGCCTGGAGCAATCTCGACAAGAGTGGCTTGCCATCGATTGCGCTATGCCCCACCTTACTTGTTAGCCTGGAGCAAAAGTAGTACATTGCCTACATTTTTTTTTCTAAAAAATTTACATGCCTATTGCTGGACAAAATAATATTTCTACCATCTTCACCTACTTGTTGGCCAACCATGTATACGCAATGCCTCGTGCAACTGCCGAATGTATATTAAGTTCCATGGTTACCAATCTCGTGCTCCTCGTGATCACGACTACGTCGTACATATGTCTTGTTGTTTTGTTTGTCCTGCTTTCATCGTACTCGGAGACCGTACCCGTAAAATATTGTTAGTGAGAAATGTATGCAACAATTTCATATATACATATACCCTAGCGCGCACAAAGTCCTGTCGTCTGTTTGAATTTGTTTTATTTTCTTTCGCAGAAAATTAAAACACACTATTAATAAAAATCATTTTTTCCAAGCGGCTAGATAAACCGCCACTAAAATGATAACTACTGTAGAAATAATGGGATATTTTCATAAGGGAGCAAAAACCTCATGTGGAAATCTTTTTTTACATGAGGTCTGGTTAACCGACCGCCCCATGTACATATCGATTTGTACATTGGACTCCAAGTCTTCAACACCCCCAAAAAAAACTAGGTGGAAAAAGTACCCCTCAACCAAAATATGGTGCTCCCTTCGTCGAGAAAGAATGCAAATCTAGCATAGTATTATGATTTTACTATCTTAGATTTGACCAATTATATATAAAAAATACCAATATTTATTATATCAAATAAATACTATTAGATTAATTATGAAATATATTTTTATAATAAATTAATTTAAAGCTATAAATAAAAATATTATTCACTAGAAATTTGATCAAATATGAACCACTTTAACTGACACACGAACCTATAGTTAAATTCTTGGACGGAGGGAGTAGTTTTGTAAGACCGGCAAAAATTGCGCTGACTAGACAAACCAGTGGCCCACTTTTGACGTCACTTGGTTGACCAGCGAGTTCTAGAAGGGACTAACCATTGTACTCGACTGCTAACATCAGCCTGTTCGTTTCTTCGTAAACAATCGTGGATTATTTACTGTTGGCTGGTTTGATGTGAGAGAAAAATATTGTTCCAACTTATAATCCATGATCGTATACGAGCAAGCGAACGGGCTGATCATTTGTTCGGTGCGTTACCCGTTGCCATCACTTATCGTCTTGCATAATGACATGTCTCTCTGGCCATCATCAAATTGCTTTTAATTGTCCAGGATACTCGTTTTTACCACCGCTGCGTCTTCTAATGAGGGTCATTCCCGATATTGCAAATTTTGACTTCTATCAGTTGCATTGTTCAGCAGATCACGCGATCACTTCTATAGAACTGATTTTAGCAGACAACCTCTCTGATTAACTAGGGAGGCAAGTATATTTAGGGCCGTCTCCGAAAAAGGTTGGGTGGCCTTCAGAAAAATACCCGTCTCCGAAAATCCTTTATAAAGGCAGATGGCCTCTGAAAATCATCAATTAACACAGGCGATCGCGATGCCCGTCTCTGTAAATTGATTTTTTTGAGATGGACTCTTAAGATGTCTGTCTTTGAAAATCGTTATTAACAAAGGCGGCAATTCTAAACGTCTGTCTGTAAAATTGATTTTTAAAGGCGAGCATCTTAAAATATCCGTCTCTGTAAATATTTGCATCCAAAAATAATTCATAACCTTTTCATATGAATTCGAAAGAAGACAAATATAAAAATTGTAGCTCTTGACACGATATATAACTTTGTAGTTGAATTTTTTATTTATTTAAAAATGTTTAGAGAACCAAAATATTGTTTGAATCTCATGGATTTTGAAATTTGAAATTTAAAAATTTCCGAACAACCATGGATGTTGACATGATAAAGTTGTATTTCTCAATACAGTCTACAACTTTATAGTTGAATTTCTTTTGATTTGAAGTCGTTTAGAGTCTAAATATGTGTTTTATGTTCATAGATTTTGAAATCCAAAATTTACTATTTCTAAATGACCTTGAATATTTATATAATTAATATCAAAGTTGTAGTGGTCGAGCTAATCTACATGTTTTCTGTTGATAAGTTTTTTATTTAGTTTTTTATATCTCAAATATGTGTTTTGAATTCACATATTTTAAGATTCAAAACTTTTAATTTTTCAAACAATCTCGGATGGAGACACGTCCTATACCAAAGTTGTGTAGTGCTTGACAAGATTTAAAATTTGTAGTTAAAACTTTTTTCATTTGAGTTCTCATTTAGTAGCCAAAGTAGTCAATATAAGATTATGAATTATTTATATAAACAAATAGAATCCTATATATATTCACAAGTGAGTGTGTGGTGTTGTGTTCGTGTGGTGTTAGTGCTGAGTGATAGATCACGAGTTCTATAACATCTTAAGATGTCCGTCTCTGTTAATCGATTTATGAAGGCGACGTAAGCATGTTGCTCGCCTCTATTAGAGATAGACGGCTTGTCCGCCTCTAAAAAAAGCGCTCCTGATGAAAATCCTCTCCGTGTGGTCCCATGCTTATGTTCCTCCATGGTCCAGGGAGTGTTATCTCCTCTCCTCAGGCTGTCCGGTGTTCACTATTTTCTAGATTTTGCTTGTTTATTTATGAGTTCTTCTCTAGACTTTGCTTCACTTATTTCCTTACATTCCTAAGACTTCAATGTACCTATCTACACATGTTAGCATACATAATAGTCCTATTGAACATACATGTCTTTCAAAAGACCAAAACCACAATGGACACCATGTTCTCTACAACTACAAATCGAAGTTGTAGATCTTGTTGATCTCTACATTTTTATATAACTTTATCTTCTTCCAACTTCATACGAAATAGTTATCTATTTGTATGTGCAGCATTTAGAGATTAAATGGATTTTTAGTGAAGGTTATTTAAAGCACCATCTCTGGAAAAATGTGTACTTTAGTGAACACTGCTAAATTTATTTGTAGGTTGAGTTGCGCTTCTAGTCATTCTTTTTATCTCTGCATAATAATATTAAAGAAAAGAAAAGTTTCTTGGTCCGTTATCACTCACAACCATGGATCCGACGGACCCAATCTCTCCCATGGCTATAGCAGATTGTGCTATTGGTACCAGATTGGGCAGTCGATGCACTAGAAAGAATCTCAGTGGAGGCCTCTTCCTCGAGTGGAAAGTGTGGCACCGACTTGGAACGGTAACTGTCCCATCATGCCGACTAAACGTGATGAGTTAGATGAATCCCTAAGTGGCGGAACTCCTGGCCAATGCACAATATTTCCCTCAAGCCTTGTTGGGCATCTGTCAGACACTACTGGAGACGTCCTCTTTGCCGAGGGCTTCTGAGTTTGCCGAGGGCAAGATATCGGGCACTCGGCAAAGGGGGTCTTTGCCGAGGGCCAACCCCAGGAGCCCTCGGCAAATCTTGGCCCTCGGCAAAGAAGCCTTTGCTGAGGGCCTAGCCCTCGGCAAACAAACGGCCCTCGGCAAAATAAATCTTTGCCGAGGGCCTAGCCCTCGGCAAATTGGCTATCGGCAAATATGGCCGGATGGGTCACGGTAGCCACTGGCGTCAGTCTTTGCCGAGTACCCGCCGTCAGGCCCTCGGCAAAGACCCCCTTTGCCGAGGGCCAGGCTAGGCCCTCGGCAAAGATTTTTTTTTTTGTCCGTGGGCGGGGAATTTGTGCCGCTGGCCGATTTAGGGTTGGGCCCTTTGCCGAGGGCCCAGATCCAGGACCCTCGGCAAAGATTTTTTATTATTTTTTAAATATTCTTTGCCGAGGGCCATTGGCCAGGCCCTCGGTAAAGACCCCCTTTGCTGAGGGCCAGGCTAGACCCTCGGCAAAGAGTTTTTGTTTTTGGTTTTTTTAACCCAGTTTTTTTGTGGTGCTATAATGCATTATTTAAATCTCAATTTTAAAATTTGGGCCAAATTTGACTTTTTTGATATATTTCCCTAATTTATTTCTTTTCGTTGATTTTTTTCGAATATTTCAAATTTGAACTGCAGGTGGATGGAATAATGCAATTTAGTGATTCGGAAAATGTTATTCATGGTATTTGGTGTATGTTGAGTCCCTATCCATGAAATCGCATCAAATTTCGGGCATCTTCTTCACGTAACATGACAAGGAACTTGTCAGAAAAGTGTTTTTAAATTATATAAAATACATACGAAGTCCGAAAATCATGAAACTTGTCGAGGTGTCATGTTATCGCATGTGTAGGCTGTGGTAAAAAATTGAGAAGGTTTCGAGCAAGTTGTGACGTCGGATGCCTAAAACCCAGACATCTCCACATGTCATACCCAGACATCTCCACATGTGACATGTGGAGATATCTGGGTTTTAGGCATCCGACGTCACAACTTGCTCGAAACCTTCTCAAATTTTTACCACAGCCTACACATGCGATAACATGACACCTCGACAAGTTTCATGATTTTCGGACTTCGTATGGATTTTATATAATTTAAAAACACTTTTCCGACAAGTTCCTCGTCATGTTATGTGAAGAAGATGCCCAAAATTTGATGCGAGTTCGTGGATAGGGACTCAACATACGCCAAATACCATGAATAATATTTCCGAATCACTAAATTGCATTATTTCATCCACCTGCAGTTCAAATTTGAAATATTCGAAAAAAATCAACGAAAAGAAATAAATTAGGGAAATATATCAAAAAAAGTCAAATTTGACCCAAATTTTAAAATTGAGATTTAAATAATGCATTATTGCACCACAAAAAAACTGGGTTCAAAAACAAAAAAAAACTCTTTGCCGAGGGTCTAGCCTGGCCCTCGGCAAAGGGGGTCTTTGCCGAGGGCCTGGCCAATGGCCCTCGATAAAGAATATTTAAAAATAAATAAATCTTTGCCGAGGGCTCTGGATCTAGGCCCTCGGCAAAGGACCCAACCCTAAATCGGCCAGCGGCCCAAATTCCCTGCCCACGGACAAAAAAAAATCTTTGCCGAGGGCCTAGCCTGGCCCTCGACAAAGGGGGTCTTTGCCGAGGGCCTGGCCAATGGCCCTCGGCAAAGAATATTTTAAAAAAATAAAAAATCTTTGCCGAGGGCCCTGGATCTGGGCCCTCGGCAAAGAGCCCAACCGTAAATCGGCCAGAGCCCAAGTTCCCCGCCCACAGAACGCTTGACGCCGCCGCTGCCCCGCGCCCCGCCGCTGCTTCAAGCCCCGCACGGCCCGCCGCTGCTCGCTCGGCCGCCCCGCGCCCCCCGCCGTAGCACGGCCGGCCGCCCCGCGCGCCCCGTCGCCCACCACCGCGCCACCCACGCGCCCCCGGCCGCCAGAGGCCGCCCACCACCGCACCGCCCTGCACGCCCCGCGTCGCCCCACGCCCGGCCGCCGCAGCGCGCCCGGCCGCCACCGCCACCCCGCACGCCCCTGGCCCTCGGCCGCCAGAGGAGGAGGGAGGAGGAGCCGGCCACCGGAGGAGCCCCACCCCGCCGCTCGCCTCAACCCGCCGGAGGTGCCCCGCCCCGGCCACGCCGCCCACCCATGCCCACCGGCCGGCCCACCCCGAGGAGGAGGAGAACCTCCGCGCCATCCGCCGACCACCGGAGAAGGAGGAGGACCCTGCGCCACCCGCCAACCCCATCCACGCTGTCCGTCGTGCCCGCCCCCATTCTGAGCAGAAGGTGGGAGAAAGGGAGGAAGAGCAGAAGGGGAACAGGAGAAGAGAGGAGGCCGAGAAGAGAGGAGGAAGAGGTGCCCCGCCCTGGCCCCTTGACGCCACCTCATCTGCGACCCTCGCCCCGTCTACGGCCTCCGACGTCCCTTCGACGTCCAGGTATGCCCTTCCCTCGCTTCATGGTGTACAATGCTGGTGAAGGAGGAGGTCTAGGTGGAGGTCGAGGTGGAGGTGGAGAAGGAGGGTAGTGTGTTCGTTGAGGTGGTGGTGGTGTGGTCGTTGTGGTGGAAGTGGTGGTGTGGTCGTTGTGGTGGATGTGGTGGTGTGGTCATGGTCGTTGTGGTGGATGTCGTGGTGTGGTCGTGGTGGTGGTGGTAGTGTGGTGGTTGTGGTGGTGGTGGTGTGGTCATGGTGGTGTGGTCATGGTGGTGGAGGTTGTGGTGGTGGTGGTGTGGTCATGGTCGTGGTGGTAGTGGTAGTGTGGTGGTTGTGGTGGTGGTGGTGGTGGTGTGGTGGTGGTGGAGGTGGTGGTGTGTTGGTGGTGGATTAATATATATCTGGCTATCGGCCATCGTGCCGTATCTGTTCCCTTGATATGTGGTTGTTGGGCATCGTGCCAGTTTTTTCTTGCAGGTTTTGGAAACCTCCCCATACAGGGGAGGTTCTGCCGAAATTTTCAACTTATAGTATTGTGTTTCTTCTTTTGTAGAGAAGAGCACGTCAGAGGGGACTCGGCGACCCTGATCCTCTTCGTCGGCGTTGCGGGTCTGCCTGCACAGCATCGCCTCGTCACTGCCCCAACTCGCCACTGCCCCACTAGCCTGACTCCACCACTACCCTAGGTATAAATAAGCCCTCCTCTTGTATCATTGTCTTAGATCGCGTAACCTAGTTAGGCGTCTCCCGTCCGAAAGAGATACGGTCGTAGGTATGCGGATCTTTGCATATCTACGACCGTATCTGTTTCGGATTATCCATGTTTTTTGGACAGCCCGCGGATGCGTGGATGGGTTAGTTTCCATGGTCTGCTCCAGTCCGAGACCGAGTTTCGGCAGCTCTTCCATGTTGTTCTCCGGATACAGACTCTCCCTGGCAGGACGTGTATAGGGAGAACAGCGGAGAGGTGCTGTCGAAATTCTGTCTCGGAGAGGAGTGGAGCCTAGAAACTGACCTCATCTACGCATCCGCGGGTGGGATTAGGACCTATCCTCACCTATTAGACATTAGGAACACCGCGGAGATGCAATTGATGGTCACAATACTCTGTGATGTAAATGTTAAAGGATGGAGGACCGTCAGTGGATGTACATGGGCTAGAGAAGCGGTAGTGACTACAACTATGAATGGGTGAAGGGGACAGATCATTTCTTAAAACATGCATTTGGCCCAGGAGTAGGAGGACATTCTTTAGTTTGGTGTCCCTGCAGCAAATGTGACAATAGGAGAAAGGTAGATGAGAAGACCATGGGTAGACATCTTGTGTTCAATGGTTATACGCCTGGCAACCAGCAGTGGATCTACCATGGTGAAGCAGATCATATAAGAGCGGAGGTGGTGAGAGCACGCCTCGAGGCTTTTGATGATGATGCTGGGGTAGCAGACATGCTAGATGACGCCCACCAAGCTCACTTCGCTGAACGACATGAGAAGGAGGAGATGGAGGAATCCACAAAGGACTTCTACAAAATGTTGCACTCGGCACAGAAACCCCTTCACGAGCGTACAATGATTTCTCAGCTGGATGCGGTTGGACGCGTAATGGGGTTGAAGGCTGAGTTAAACCTGAGTCGAGAAGGCTTCGATAAGATGTTTGCCGTGTTTGGCATCATGCTACCGGAGAAGCACACTTTGCCGACGAACTTGTACGAGGCAGAGAAACTCCTTTGTATGCTTAAGATGCCGTATGACAAGATACATGTTTGTCCGAAGGGGTGCGTCCTATTTAGGAAAGAACACAAGGACGCAAATTACTGTCCGAAGTGTAAATCCTCTAGGTACCTGGAGGTAGACTCTGGTGATGGTCAGAAAAAGCAGCTTCCGATCCCCACGAGAGTGCTATGGCACCTTCCTTTCCTGCCAAGGATCCAACGGCTATTCATGATCGAGGAATCCGCGAAACAGATGACATGGCACAAAGATGGCAAACGGTACAATCCTGGGAAGATGGTACATCCGTCTGATGCTGAAGCATGGACATACTTCAATGACAAACATCATGACAAAGCAGTTGGGGCCCGTAATGTACGTGTTGCGTTGGCAACAGATGGGTTCAATCCTTATGGAATGATGGCTGCCCCATACACATGTTGGCCCGTTTTTGTTATCCCCCTCAATCTCCCTCCCGGCATCTCCTTTCAACGGCATAACGTATTCTTGTCGTTGATAATTCCTGGACACCCGGGGAGTAATATGGGTGTGTTCATGGAGCCTGTGATTGATGAATTGATCCACGCTTGGGAGAAGGGGTATGGACATATGACCGAGCTACAAAGACAAGCTTCAAAATGCACATTTGGTACCACTACTCCCTGCATGACTTCCTGGCGTATGGGTTATTTGCCGCCTAGTGTGTTCATGGGAAGTTCCCATGCCCAATATGCAAGGAAGCTATGAGGTTCATTTGGTTGAAGAAGGGTGGCAAGTATTCATCGTTCGACCAGCATCGTTAGTTCCTCCCTCTAGACCATGAATTCAGAGAAGACATCAAGAGCTTTACGAAAGGTGTCAAAGTGACAGACCCTAAACCGCACTTGAGGACTGGTGCCGAGGTTCGTGCTCAGATAGATGCTCTGGTGCCCAATGAAGAAGGTGGTTTTGTGGGATATGGTGAGGAACATATGTGGACTCATAAGTCTGGCTTGACGAGGCTCCCCTATTTCGATGACCTTCTTCTGCCACATAATATTGATGTAATGCACACTAAAAAGAATATTGCCGAGGCACTTTGGGGAACTCTCATGGACACTGACAAGTCTAAGGACAACATTAAGGCTAGAGTGGACCTAGCGATGCTGTGCGATAGACCGAATCAAGCGATGCAGCCTCCTAGTGGCCGAAACAAGAACTGGAAAAGGCCTAAGGTCAATTTTGTCTTGCAAATCGATCAAAGGAGGGAAGTACTAAAATGGATCCAGACGTTAATGTTCCCAGATGGATATACAGCGAATCTTAGCAGGGGAGTGAACTTAAGCACTCTGCGAGTCAACGGGATGAAGAGTCATGACTACCACATATGGATTAAGCGGCTTCTTCCGGCGATGGTCCGAGGCTATGTCCCTGAGTATGTTTGGCTAGTGCTGGCAGAGTTGAGCTTTTTCTTTCGCTAGCTTTGTGCCAAGGAGATATCTCGGACCGTCGCTTAGGACTTGGAAAAAGCGGCACCTGTGTTGCTCTGTAAGCTGGAGAAGATCTTTCCACCTGGCTTCTTCTTGCCGATGCAGCATCTGATTGTGCACCTCCCGTCCGAGGCACGTTTGGGGGGGCCTGTGCAGGCCTATTGGTGCTATCCAATCAAGAGATGTCTAAAGACTCTTCGCAAAAAATGTACAAATAAAGCCAGAATTGAGGTTTCCATTGCAGAGGCATGCCTTCGGGAGGAGGTGGCAAACTTCACAACGCAATACTACAAGCCAAGCCTTCCTAGCAATCATAATCCACTCCCTCATTACAATGCTGGCGAAAATGAATCGACCCTCAGCCTTTTCTAAGGCCAACTCGGCAGCGCAAGTGGATCAACCCTGAAGCTATTGGGAAATGAAGAGTGGCGCAATATCATGCTATATGTGTTGAATAACCTTACCAAGGTGTAGCCGTTCATCAAGTAAGTTCTCAACCTTCTCAATTCAATACGCCGTCACTATTCTGCATCCAACCTCATTGATTCTCATTCGGACAGGGAATTTGTTCGTGAATTCTGGCATCAATCAAGGGATCCTACCTCGCATGAACAAGACACCCTTGTCTCGCGGGGTGCGGGAGCGGGGAGGCCTGATTTTATTTCTTGGTTCAAACAAAAGGTAATGTCCAATTTAGCTCGTACGTTCGATCGTCCAAGGTGATCATACATTTGATTAATATAACGATCTATCATGCTTCACCTTGTAGGCCTAGACCAGTTCGTCCATGAGTGACGAGTTGAAACAGGTTGCAAACGGCTGTGACATTAGGGTGAAGTCATTTACTGGCTATGACATGAACGGATATCATTTCCACACAACAAGTTACGAGCAGATTCGGCCCAAACGAAAAACCACAAATAGCGGAGTTTGTACGCCCGACACTGATGGCCTCGACTATCATGGTAGAGTTGAGGAAATCTATGAACTCTCATTTCATAGAGACAAACCTCTTAAACCTATCATGTTCAAATGCCACTGGTTTAATCCTCGATCAACGAGACAAACCCCTCATCTTGGGCTAGTCGAGATTCGAGAAGATTCCATCTATCCTGGAAAAGATGTCTACATTGTGGCTCAACAGGCCGTGTAGGTGTATTATACTCGATACGCCAACCAAGACAAAGAGGATCTTAAGGGTTGGGCTATTGTGCACCAGGTATCTCCACACAGTAAACTACCTTCCCCAAACGATGATGATTACAACTTCAACACAAACACATATGATGGACAGTTCTATCAAGAAGATGGGCTACCAGGCACATTTGAGATAGTCTTACCCGAAGCAATCGAAATGGAAGTAGACAACGAAATGGTTGATGGCGAGGTCGATGGAGATGTGGTGGTAAATGCCAAGGACATAGCAATGCTTGAGCGATTACTTCTAGGCAATGACTATGATGACAACATAGAACCTTCGGATAGTGTTGCCCATTTGGACAATTTTGACAGTGATGATGAGACCTATGATCCCAATCATGAAGATTATTCCTAGTACATGTAATACTATGTTTTTTTAATTTGTGTTTTGTTTATATATTTTGAATCTATTTCTAATATATGTACTAATTAGTCTTGTTCATTCTTTGTGATTGCAGGTGATTGAACAAAGATGGCGAGCAGACGTCCACGCCGTGACACGCCCTCGGTTTATGGGAGAGACCGCCCTCTCCTTCAAGGTGAGGGGTCGTTGTCCGGGGCAGCGTCCGTAGGAGGTGACGAGAGGAGGACCAGGGGCAGCAGCCGCAGGAGGCAGCGGTCTCCTCCCTCGCCACGTGACAAGGTGCTGGAGGAAGAGCACGTGACGGCCATGGCCACATCCTCGTCGGAGGACGAGAGGGGTCAGCAGATGGGCGAGGGAGGCGAGGCGCTCGAGGGCAAGGGAGGTGAGGTGCTCGAGGGTGAGGGAGGCGAGGGGCTCAAGGGCGACGGAGGGGGTACCGCTACCCAGACTCCCTACGAGCGAGGTCCCGCGAGCCTCCCTCCGGTTCCGCTTCTTCACAACCACCCAATGATTCAGCCTATGGCAAAGAGGTAAGTAACTATAGATGTTATCACAACTACTTCATAAGATATGTTGGAAATCATAAGAGAAACTGATAAATTTTCTTAATCACTTGTGCAGGGCCTGGTTGGTTTTGTCAGGTACTCCAGCACGCACCCTCGCGAGCATCCTTGGTGTTTTGTGCAGGAAATGGTACCCCGGCATTGTGCAACTGTCCGAAGAGCCGGTGGTGCGGGAGCCGGCCTCCAACTGGGACAGGTACGCGCTGGTCACGGATGACACTTACCGCAACAAGCAGGAGCGGGTATTGGCGGAGTTTTGGGTAAGTTTCTCTCGCACAACATTGCTTAATACATCTCATTTATTGGTTAAATGTTTTATTGAAATAATGAATGGATACATCGGTTTTGTATGCAGAAATTTTTCAAGGCCGAAGAAGGACTTGAGGCCTAGGCGGATCGGGCAGCTGCCGCAGCTTGTAGGAAGTACGTCACCGAGATGCACCACCATGGGCGCGTCCAAGCCCACATAGACTACTACAGGTCGGTACTTAAGCAGTCCCTTCCCAAGCCTCAAGCAAGACTAATTATGCTGACCTAGGACCAGTACCTTGAGGTAGGCGAATAATATTCATAATGATTCATTTTGATATTAAGTAGGTTCAATTTCATCTTCTTATATGTCAAATACTCGATGACTTGTAGGTGATTCTTTGGTGGTGCCGATCGTATCCCGAGTGCTGGGCCATGATCGTGGACAAGTGGTTATCACAGGACTTTGTTGGCACGCACGAGAGGCTGCGGGAACAACGTCTGATGAGGCAAGGTCCAACTCACCATCAAGGCAGCCGCAGCCTCCCCAGATACAAACAAGCATACGTAAGTGATTTCTTTCATTTATTTTGATGCTCAATTCTGCTTGATTTGTCACCATCTTCCCGTCTTTCTCGCAGGAGGCTGCGCACCCGGGCGAGGAGGTCTCGGAGTTCTCTGCGTGGGCTATGTCCCACATGGGCAGGGCGTCGTCCTCTATCTCCTTCGACCCGGCTGCCCCACCCCAGGTGTACTCCGACCCGAACGTATACACTAAAGTCCAAGAGTACACGTCCTCGGTAAGGAAGATCTATGGGAAAGATTACAATGTGCGCACTGAGCCCATTGATGCAGAGACGATCATGAGGCTCGGAGGAGGCAAGAAGCATGGGCGGCTATGGATTGCAGACGGCGCCATCGACTCCACCATTGTTCCCTCCCTCGACGCTATCTGAGCACGGAGCACAAGCTCCAGCCAGCCCATACGCTCACGGCCTTCTCCAGCACTGCAGCAGGTCCAGGCACTCTAGGTAATTCCTATTTTACTCGTCGTACGTTGATATTTACACACCTAAATTAGATTTGCATTACTGATACATTGGAGTGAAATATTGCAGGCCGAGCTGCAAGAAACAAAAAGGCAAAGTCAAGAGTAGAACGCGGAACTGACCGCATAGCTGCAGGCCCAGCAAGTCGCGTTCGAGGCCGCGCAGAAGCAGATGGCGGAGATGATGGTGATCATGCAAAGTCTTGGGCAAGCATCGGGTGTATCTGTGCAGTTTTCAGATCCTCCACCTCCTACTCCTGCAGCTACTCCTGTAAGTATGAAAGTTCACTTTTCGCTTGTGCTTTGCATGTATGTCGGCCTTCGTGCTGTTGTGGATGTCGGCGTTCGTGCCGTTGTGGATGTCGGCGTTCGTGCCGCTGTTTCTTGCAGGTTTTGGAAACCTCCCCGTGCAGGGGAGGTGCTGCCGAAATTTTCAATTGAGTCTAATCTTTTTGTATTCCTAGATTACTAGATGCAATCTATAAGTTCCAAAACTATTTTCCCGGATTACTCACACATGCAATCTCTGCTCCTTTGTGTAGCCTCCGTCCACAGGTTCCAATCAATTTGGTAGTGCGTCATCGGGTGATCCCGCCTTTCCTTCACCACCGTCTCATAGGCTACCTTGATGAGGACTAGTGCTAGGTGATGTGGTTGGACTTTATTGTAATATTTGTGGTTTATGGTTCTGACTTGTGCTTGGATTTCATGAACTTGTCGTAATAAACATGTGAATGATGATGAACATGTGACTTGTCGTTGTAATATATTGTGATTTATGGTTCACAATTATGGTTGTGATATATTGTGAGAAAATGGGTTCTGTGTGATATATATATGTGATGGTTGATATATATATATATATATATATATATATATATATATATATATATATATATATATATATATATATATATATATATATATATATATATATATATATATATATATATATATATATATATATATGAAATACTTGTGTCGACGGAATGCAAAAAACAAAACAAAAAATTCTGCCTCTTTGCCGAGGGCAATGACCAAGGCCCTCGGCAAAGAAGGGTCCTTTGCCGAGAGCCGTCCCATTGCCCTCGGCAAAGATTTTTTTAAAAAAAATAAAATTTCTGCAACATTTCTTTGCCGAGGGCCATGGTTGGAGGCCCTCGGCAAAGACTTTTAAAAAAAAAGAAAATTTCTTTGCCGAGGGCCTGCGTGGAAGCCCTCGGCAAAGATTTTTCAAAAAAAAAGAATAATTCTTTGCCGAGGGCCGTCCCATTGCCCTCGGCAAAGATTTTTTGGAAAAATTCTGCACATTTCTTTGCCGAGGGCCATGGTTGGAGGCCCTCGGCAAAGATTTTTCAAAAAAAAAAAGAATAATTCTTTGCCGAGGGTCCCCGGAGACGGCCCTCGGCAAAGACTTCGTCCTAGGCGCCGGCGCCGTGATGGCTGCTTTTCTTTGCCAAGTGCCGCTCCAGCTCTCGGCAAAGGCTTTGTCGAGTGTCTGATAAAGGGCCCTCGACAAAGACCCTCTTCGCCGACTCAAAATTCCCCGAGAGCTCTTTGCCGAGGGCCGCCCTCGACAAAGCCTTTGTCAAGGGTTAATGGGCCTTTGCCGAGGGCCTCAGGCCCTCGGCAAAGAGGCCGTCTCCAGTAGTGAGAAGGATCTCTTGATCCATTGTCGTGATCAAAGCAGATTGAATAATCTTCGAGACCGACTCCCGGTAAACAGAAGCTGAATTTCTAAGTCCGAGTGGGAATTGAACTAGGTGATGGGCGTGGATGTCCCGATGTCTTGGAGGTTGACTTGGACAGGGTGACCGTATCTGAGTAAGACTCGAGCTGCTTCAACGGATTCCGAGTCCGAGTAGGATCAGAAATCGAAAAATCGTCGATGAGGCGACTTTAGAGCTTACCGGAGTCGTCCGCCGTGCAGATCCAGGAACCGAAGACGAAGATCGATCCCGCTGGAAAAACCATGATGATGTCAAGGTCCATCAAGCTCTCGAATGCGAATTTGCCGAAAGCGCCTACCTGGCGCGCCTCAGTGTTTGATGACCTGTAACACATCACAGGACTACCCTGGACGATGTTTGGTGGACTTCGGTGTATGCAGAACTCGATGGTGAATGCAAAGGCAGCGATTTATACTGGTTCAGGGCTGAATAGTATAATACCCTAGTCTAGTTAGGCGTGATACCTTGCGTTGGATTATTGTGTATGATTGTGTTGTACAAGGGGATACGCCTTGCCTCTCTTTATAGATCCACCATGTTTCATGTCCTTAAGCAGATCGTGGGTCGGCCTAGGTCCATGGCGGGTAATCAGCCCTATGAGTAACCCTTAGGATCTTGGTCCGTCACATGCCTGTAAAGCTAGAGTAGCATGCCAAGCACGGAGCAGAGCCTGATTACAAAGTGAATTCGAATACGGAATGTTTCCATGGTTCATCACTCTCTCCATACCATGATTCATGAGTTAAAACAATGTTGACGTATGGTAAGTCCAATCCATAAATGAATTGGAACCCATGATGGGATCATGATAAATCACTAAGCCTCCCATATCTATACAAGTTAAAAGTAACAAGTTGAAACAGATGACATGATCATTGCATAAATTTCTAAGATGCAAGTCGTCAAGGGACCGCACAATAAATTGTATGTTTCCTCGTAACTCACGCGCAAATTTGATAGTATATACATTATTTGTACGTAGTTGGTTGGTGATACATGCTGTCTGAATCACTGATTACGTGACAGAAAATAAACTGATAAGGGGCCCATCACGCCAAAATGACAGTTGACCTAAAAGTAATATCCTTTCTGAGTCCTAGATAGCTATATCTCAAGGCGAGGTTTATAAATAGGGTGGCATGCACAAGGTTGCAAGTGGCAGGTGGAAGGCACGTATAGCAGCTGCAGGCAGCGCTGAGGGCTGAGGCCATGCATCAAGCAATCATGCAAGTACGTCCTTCTACTGCTCCCGTTGGTTCTCCCGGTTGTCATCATGATCGTCCGGCGTGCAGCAACGCCGATCAAGGCACGCCTGGCCATCCTCAAGTCCGTTCTAACAAGTAAGCCACAATTTATGTTCGTCACAGATTGCGCCACGGCGCATCACCATCTTGTGCGGGGCAGCAAAAGCCGCCGGCGGTGGCGGCTCCTTCTCCAACCGCATGCCGTCCATGTCACCCAGCGCCTTCCTCTCCGGCCAGCTCTACCACAACATCACCTCGGCACCCTACGGCCAGCTCTGGCGCGCCATCCGCCACAACCTCACCTCGGGAGTCCTCCACCCGACGCACCAGCACAGCTACGCGGCCGCACGGCGTCAGGCGCTACGGGGCCTCATCGCGGACCTCACGGCGCAGCAGCTCACCAACGGCGTGGCGCTCGCCGCGGAGAGCATCCGTGGCGCGTTGTTTCGCGTCATCTCCACCATTTGCTTCGGCGACGGTGTCGACGCGGCCGTGGTCCGCGCCATGGACGACGTCCAGATGGAGCTAGTCATGGCCCTATCTACAATGCGCATGTTCATGTCCATGTCCGTGCGCATGTTCATGTCCATGTCCGTGCCGTTCCAGGTGTTGGAACCGGTGGTAACCACCGAGTTCACGATCTTGGAGCTGGCTTGCAGCCGGCCTGGCTCGTTACCATGAGCCTGCGCTCCCATGGTCCCAGGTCCACCGGAGCTACAACATATAAGGCCATGGGCCTTCCCAACCCAAAAGACTAGCCTGATAGGTGGAGGTTCTCCTGCCTTATATGGTGTGCTCCCCCACCATCGCTACACGATGTGGGACTAAACCCCAACAATCTCCCCCTTAGTCACACATCGGGGTGCCCCCGCCATAAACCCCAACACCAGGTGGCGTCTAAGCTTACCTACCACAAGCGGTGGAACAAGCTGGCCGCGATACGGCAGAAGCAGGAGGAGCTGTACCTCCCGCTCATCGATGGCTGCCGCAGCCATCGCTGGCACTCTGACGAGGCTCTGACTTACGTGCACACGCTCCTCGACCTCCAGGTTCCGGTAGAACTCGAAGCAGGCGACGAGGCAGGAGCTGCTGAGGGGAAGCAAAGGCAGCAGCGGAGGCTCGAGGACGGTGAACTCGTGGGACTCTGCTCGGAGTTCCTTGGTTCCGCAACTGAAACCACTGTCGCGTCACTGCAGTGGATCATGGCGAACCTGATAAAACGCCCAGGCATACAGGAAGCCGTCCGGAGGGAAATAGAAGCTGCTGTGGACGCCGATGCTGAGGAGGTCGGGGAGGAGGTTCTTGGGAAGCTAAACTACCTCAATGCTGTCATCTTGGAGGCCATCAGGCTACATCACACCACTGCGCGGGCATTTAGGCAGGTAAGAGCACCTCTGCAATAAAACGTAGCAAGATATCTGCGTCTTCCGTTTATGACCACATAGCACGAGTACCTAAGTGATAATAATAAGTCTGGTGCCAACGCAATCATTTCATCTTATACAGCCGACGCTTGATCGTTGCTTCTACAAGTTCAAGTCCGAATTTGCTCTAGTTTTTTTTGAGAAGTTCGGGGGGGGGGGGGGGGGGGGGGGGGGGGGGGGGGGGGAGCATCCCCACCTTTTCATTTCATAAAAGGAGCATACATGAGCAGTTTGTTACATGTCGTTTATGGAGAAATTAGCATGGGGTGGGGAGGAGAACAACAAAGCCCAAGCATGGGCAACATGTCTATCTGATGGGGGCAACCTACAATTTTGCTCTAGTTGTGCTACGAGCAAGGTCCAGATTTCATCCTGCAATGGCTAGACAGCCTTGTGTAACCTCTTCGATTTTCTTTGTTTCATTTTTTGTCTCTTGAACTTGTTTGTTTTGCACACTTTTTGTTTTAATGTATCTCCAGTAGGAGGCAACCCATCCTGTTACCATTAAAAAATAATAATAAATCTAGGCAATTTTACATGAAAGCCCTCATATAGTGTGACCAAATGCACCGGCAATTTATGCAATTTTAGAGAAAAAAATCCTAACGACCTTCAAAATTTCTCAATTTGTGTAATGTAATTAGCTAGTACTCTGTGGTAGCAATTAGCCACGTACAGGCATTCATAGGTTATCTTTTTGTCATTATATCCATTCAAATTAATTAATTAGATGGTATAGTTCTTTCAATTAATTGTTTCCTTTCATCCAATTGTAATTGTAATGCATAGACATTATATATATATATATATATATATAAGCTTATCTAACCAATCTCATGAATATGAAGAAAAAAGAACAGGTGATGCAAGAAGACCAAGTGGTTGATCATGATGGCCAATTAACCAATTCCTGCGGGTACCACGATGGTCTTCGTATTGGAGGCTCTAGGGCGACACAAGACAGTGTGGGCTGACCCTGAGGAGTTCAAGCCAGAACGTTTCCAAGCAGCATGTGGAGGTGGAGAAAGCACCAAGAACCTGCTGTCGTCCATGGCGGGGGAGTTGAAGATGATGCCTTTTGGGATCGGCCGGAGGATGTGCCCTGCAATAAGCATGTCGTTGCTCCACATTAGCTACTTCATGGCAAACCTTGTGTGGGAGTTCGAGTGGGGTGAAGTGGAGGGTGAGCATGCCGTCCAACTAACTACACACGGAGCCCAGAATCGAGATGTTCAATGTCATGAAGCGCCCACTATATATGTGCTCACCTTGTGCCTCGACGACCGGAGGGCAAAAAGACCTGTTAACTAATTGGACAAGCTAGTGTCCTGTTGATCCATTTGGAGCAGGCCATCCATCCATATATATATCGTGTTGTAGGGCATGTATAACTCTGTAGATGGATGCTATCTGCAAATCTTTACCACCTCGCATATAAACAGTTAATTTTGTTTTAATAAACAATTTATATAGTGTATTGTCTATTTGACTGTCTGCAAAGTGTTTAGTAGTGCATGTATGTCTCCGTATCAAGGATGAATAAGATTTCCGTATGCTGTTTTGTGGTCAGAGAGCTGCCGGCCTTGTACTCGGACTCAGCAGGGCAGCCTGCAGCGAGGAGGTCCAGGAGGCCCAACGCCAGATACTTGGGCCCAGAGTGGACCAACTGATGGATCCAGCCCAACAGCATGCTTAAATCAAGCCCAACAGCATGCTGCCTCAGCTAGCTTGTAGTAGATCACAATCGCCTAGGTAACCACCACCACTGCTGCCTGTGAATCCTGTCACGAGCTACACTCCTGGAGTGCCTGCACTCTCTCAGCTTATAATAGCATATCACAGGCGTAAAAGGGACCAGCATTTCTATACCTCATTTTGTCTTCTTCCCAAGAAGATCTCAATGTTGGGATAACTGAATCAAAAAAATATTTTTTTTAGGAAAACAGAGAAACTGCTCTTGAGTATTACTTCTTCTGTTTCAAAATATAAGTCACTTTGACTTTTTTGGTATATCTATTTTGCTATGCATCTAGATATAATAATATGTTTAGATATATGCTAAAATGAATGAATCAAAAAATCAAAACGACTTGTAATTTAGAACGGAGGGAGTACGTTACAAGTAGCAAATCTCCTCTGTAACCTCTACGCAGATATACTGCTGCCACGCACGCATGTGGAGGATTTGTTAAGTGGTGACCGGTGAGGAATCCTATCCGTATCTCTTCCCTGTCCACTCCAAGGTTGGCCGCCACAGAGAAATGCAACTGCTACTCACCAACTAGGATATACCTTGTTGCGAACAGAGTAAAACATGTTGATTGGGTTCTCTGTAGTTCAACTTGTCTATCTCAAGTTCAAGTCATTAATCTAATATGAGTACACGTATTATTCTAAATTTATTTTATTTTTAATGTCGCTGTTTCTTTAGTGGTAAATGATCGATGTATGGTGATTTCATCAATCTACTGTGATTCATAAAAAAATACGATTGTTCTGCTCTAAAAATTTCAAGTTTATAGAATTGGAGACGTCCTAATTAACTCCTCTAAAGACACAATTGCTTATATCCATTAGCCAACGGCCAGGATATCCTTCTTGTAGCAAACTAACGGTCTTGGATTTGTCTTTTTATTTCGCAAGTTGTCGCTTATTTATTTTTAGGGAAAGTATGTTTTCATCCTCGAACTTGCATGATAGTCTGATTTTTGACCTAAAACTATGAAACTGAGTGACACGCATCCTTTAACTATCAAAAGCGGACAAATTTGGTCCTATGTTGGCTGGGCTTAAGTTTTTTTTTATTTTCTAATAATATATAATAAAATCGGTTTGATCTCTAGAAATTCATAGTTAATGTATCTTAAATCATAAAATATAAAACTAATTTTAATTTTCTTCTAAAATGTCATCTATGTGTCGGTGCTATATTTAGAGTTATTCGGATCTTACTTGCTTGTTTTAAATAAATATTGAGTGCAGCTATAGAAACAGAAATAAACAATTCTAAATATCTATATATATAGACTCATAAACAAGTAGAGAATATTTTTAGAAAAAAGGTACTATTTTAGTTTTTTTTCTAATTTAAAAATAAATTATTTATGATTTTTTAGATAGTAAATCAGATTTTTATTGTTCATAAAATAGAAAACCACGTTTTAAAACCAGCACGTGGACTAAATTTGTCCCGGTTTAATAATTGGAGGGTGTTTGTTAGATGTTTCATAAGTTTAAAGTTCGCGATCAGACTATCGCTAAAAATGGATTCTAACCTTTATTTTTCATCATGCTCCGTACTTGCTAGACGTATCACGTGCACTTATTTTTGAAAGAAGTGTCACGTGCACGTTCAGCTGCACATTGTTCCAAATTCTGATACGCATTCCATCAGAAAAGATTCAGATACACATTTATATTATATTATATAAAAAAAGAGAATATGATACGCATTTTATACAGTAACAGAGGATACGATAACGAACCATTGTGTATCTTCGGTCTGTGCAGTGCGGATCGAGGCCAGAAATTACTTTCCTTAATAATTATTAAAAGAAGTCATCATGTACCGCAAGGTCGTGTTCCTTCCGTGTGGAAGAGGGATCATATTGCGACCTCCAACGGCCCAAGCAGTAGCAGGAGAAATGAAAAGCAAAAGACAGTGAAGAAAGGAACAGCCGAACAGGTAAACAGATGGAGGATTAGACATGCATTTAACCACACCACTGTGCACCGATTGACAATTAGCGCCTAGTGCTTAGTAGCTAGCTAGCCACACAACACAGGTGTAGTATCATCGTCTCTCCTCTCGTGCTGTACATGATGTCACAAGCAGAATTAGCAGCTATTTATGCAAGCGTGTGGCAGTAGGAAGGTCTACGCTGTCAGGACGTGGTGCACACGACGGGAGATTATTTTATGCCCTAGTACAAATCATCCCTTGTCGCACACAGAGCAGGTACATGCACGGTCCACTGCACGGATCTGCAGGTACTCGTAGGTCATGCTCTTGGTAGTGTTTAGTTCTCAAAAATTTTCAAGATTTCTCGTCACATCGAATTTTTTGGACCCATGCATGAAACATTAAATATAAATAAAACTAAAACTAATTATACAGTTTAGACGAAAATTCACGAGACGAATCTTTTAAACCTAATTAGATTATGATTGAATACTAATTATGAAATAACAACGAAAATACTACGATACCATTTTGCCAAAAATTTCGCCAACTAAACAATCCCTTGGATTTCCTAGGCAGGCAGGCCAGGTGAGCTGAACCTGCACCGAGCACCGCTGTTGCAAGGACTGGACTGCATCGCATCGAGAGCAGATGGATGACTGCGAGCCGACCTGGAAAAGTGGGGCGGTGTCGTCCTTCTCCATCCCAAGCATGCTGCAGAGATGCAGATGCCTCTCGCCTGTTTAACCTGGGACCGTGCCATGCTTACTCGTACACTCGACTACTATGTAACTATTCGTCATGGTAGGCTCATTATTACTCTACTAAGCTAGTCATTATTCACGTGTTGGTACGTGGATGGTGGTTCGTTCCTCATACACTCAACTCTGATCGATCATAACTTTTTGTGGATGAATGAATTTGGGATCATAGGTTTAGGTTTGGGTTAGTAAGAGATAGCCTAGACCTGGATTGGATGGACACAGGCGAGGGCATGCATTAGCTAGAGTCATCGGCTGGAACAATTGAAGTCGATAGGAGCGGTGGCGACGAGCGGGGAGCTCAAAACAAGTGTGGGAGGACGGAAGGGATTAGAAGGATGATCCTTATCAGTATCAGCGATGCTGGTAAGAGGAAGCCATGGGAGGTAAAAGAGTTAAGGGATAGAGAATAATGTTTCACGTGATTCAATGAACCTGTGGCCTCATTCATTACCGGATTAAGAAGTGCCACTGGCTGCTCGATCTTTGCATAACGCCAAAGCTAGCTAGCTACCGAGATTCTCGCTCCTGATCTCTATGATATTATACAGCAGTACAATAATGCTTACATCGTCGCTTGTGGACTACTAGTAATATCTACAATTCCAGGCATTGTTAACGATATAGTACCAACTTGAACATGTCTCCTATTTGCTTGGAGAATCATTCAGAGGAAAGTGCATGCATGTATGCATGAACCATGATGGATGGCTTTGAGTGTTGCTGACAGTTTAGTTGCGTACGTAGTATATAGCGCCCACTTTCCTCAATTTGCCATTCTTTTGTAGTTCGCTTTTTTAGGATTAAAATATGAGGCATGCATTGTCTATTACTTGAGGCATTTGTTGATTATTAATCTATTTGGACTTCTCCTAGTTACTGGGAGCGGAGAGAAAATATTTTTATATATAGGCTCTCGCGCTTTGCGTGTTGTGGCCGTTGCTACAGTACAGTAATTTTTTTCTTTCTTTCAGGATTTAAATGTTAAACTCCTAGTGAATTTTTGACCGCTACGTCGTAGTTAGTGGTCAGATTGTGTATACGTCGTTTACTATGCAACAGGTAATACCATCAGTAGGTACGTACTATTTTGGACGTGTGTTTTTGAGTTTGGCAGAAACAAACGTTTCAGATTCTCAATCATCCGAATCGATGTCCAACGCTTCGAATCAGAAGAGAGAAACGTTTCATGAAGAGTCGCTTGAAACTAATTCTTGTTTTTTTGTACGAATCCAGAAACACTACTTAGAACCGGCTGGTTTCACCTGATTCTAGTTCTAGTCAAAGGATCCAGCGAGCGAGCTAAACGGTGTCATTAAGTGATTCTGATTCATCGTCTGAAATGTTTCTGTAAGGATCTAGCTAGATCCCTACCGAACGCACCCTTAATTAAAGTGGCGGTTGAATTTGTGGCAAATTATTGGTAATGTATTGTGATAGAAAAACTAGGTATAGTTTATAGTTCCCGTAAGTTATAGTTCTTTAGTGCCTACTTTGCGAAAGGTCGGTCACATATTATCTGGTGCCTACTTTGCGAAAGGTCGGTCACATATTATCTGTATCACAAGAACGATAAGCGCATTTAGTTTGAATCAGGGAAACTCACGGTCTTAGCTCCACCCTACCAAACTTATGTCGTTGCGGTTGCGTCCCTCGCTGGCGGCCGTTGAATCAAACCATGCTTTATCATGATCATCAGCTGCCCAGCCCGCGGCTCAGCACAGCTAAGCTACCCCGTACGTCCTTCAGTGACGAGAGCGTGGAGTGGCAACCGGCAAGGAAGATGCATCCGCTTACTAGCTGGCTGGTTGATTTATCGTAAGAAAAAAATACTGTTCATTAGTTAAAAAAGTATAATTTATAAGCCAAATAAACGGGGCGACAGGAGCCAGGTGAGGCCGACGGCACGTGCGGTTGCGTGGATGACGAGAATCACTTGCCGGATTTCCTGCACAGGCGAAAATGTCTTGCGGCATGTACATGCTGGGCGGCTACTATCTTCACCGTTAAAAACTGTTCTCGAGATCTGTGACAACCTTCTCTCTGGTCGTATTCTTCTGTTCCAACTTTCTTTTTACTCCGTCAGCCTGTTTCGTTGGCGGGTTAATATCGTCGTTCGTTTGTGAAAAAATATTACTGACTGATTTATGTGAGAAAAAAATACTATTTTTAAAAATTTATGATCATTTATGACAAGCCGTAGCCAAACAAACAGGCTGCGTATTTCCTTGTATTTGCTTTTTTTCAAAGACGTGTGCTGCTGGCCCACACACCCCGTGTGCTGCCGCACACTTGTGTCAGTCACTGCTCACAGCATCACACCACTCTCTCTTTCCAAATGTTTTTTAGCTGTGCTCCTTTAGTAACAGCTTACACACGTAAATATTTCTCAACTTCTATTTCTTACCAATCGTACACTGGTATTTTACACTATTTTTAATTTTTCATTTGACGTATCTTTTTTTTTTCTTTTTTTTCTTTGTTATTTCTATCTGCTTATTGCCACAGCATATACAATATCCCATTTTTAATAGCTTACTCCCATATAAATACTCCAGCTTTATTTTCAGCACGCACAGTATGTTGGTTCCAGCCTTATTGTTCTAGACTTATCTAACAAACAATATCTTGTCACAAAACACTATATGAAGGAACGACTAATACAATCACTAACCAACTTGCTGCTGTTGAGTACGTTGTTGCTTTCGCAGGCTTACACCATTTTTTTTGTTAACTCATTTTCTATTTACTTTTTTCCCACGTTCTTCATCCGTTTTTACTAATCTTTATTTATTTACATTTCTCAATGATTAAGTGAGTACATCATTGTTTTCTCATTTATTTCACCCATTATATATTTTTCATAATTACTGTTTCCAACGACGTGCAACAGTTTTTATTCTACCCAATTCTTGATTTATTTCCTGTATATCTTTCACACGCCATTCTAAGTACATAAACCCTCTTTGCACTACTGTGCCAGTCTGCTGGCTGACCATACATGCAGTCTAGTTCGGGCTTGACACAAGGAATTATAAAAATACATCTTTCAAACATTTTTCTAAGCAACACTCTTTATCCTACATTTTTTATTTATTTTCTTTGCTAAGTAAGTATGCAAATCTTATAAACTTCTTCCAGCTTGTCCAGCTCTTGAGAAAAAAGGCTTCAACTTTCAAATACAAAATACTAAATATACTCATTCTCTACATTAACTTCTTATACAGAAGGATGATCTTATAAACTTTCAGCTTGTTATACATTAACTTTCAAATACAAAATACTAAATATACTCAAATCTTATAAACTTCTTCCAGCTTGTTAACTCATTTCTCTTTAAGCTCTGCTAGAATTTTGATGCTCTCATACAAGGATGATCCTTATCAGTATCAGCGATGCTGGTAAGAGGAAGCCATGGGAGGTAAAAGAGGTAAGGGATAGAGAATAATGTTTCACGTGACTCAATGAACCTAGATAGCCTCTCCTGAGAGAGAGCCTATATATTATACCAAGAGGCAGCATGATTGTGGCCTCATTCATTACCGGATTAAGAAGTAGTGCCACTGGCTGCTCGATCTTTGCATAACGCCAAAGCTAGCTAGCTACCGAGATTCTCGCTCTTGATCTCTTTGATATTATACATACAGCAGTACAATAATGCTTACATCGTCGCTTGTGGACTGCTAGTAATTATCTACAATTCCAGGCATTGTTAACGAATCGCGTGTTGGAGAATCATGCATGTCTCCTATTTGCTTGGAGAATCATTCAGAGAAAAGTGCATGCATGTATGCATGAACCATGATGGATGGCTTTGAGTGTTGCAGGCAGTTTAGTTGCGTACGTAGTATATAGCGCCCACTTCCTCAATTTGCCATTCTTTTGTAGTTCGCCTTTTTAGGATTAAAATATGAGGCATGCATTGTCTATTACTTGAGGCATTTGTTGATTATTAATCTATTTGGACTTCTCCTAGTTACTGGGAGCGGAGAGAAAATATTTTTATATATAGGCTCTCGCGCTTTGCGTGTTGTGACCGTTGCTACAGTACATTATTTTTTTCCCTCAGGCTTTAAATATTAAACTCCTAGCGAATTTTTGACCGCTATACGTCATATAGTTCGGCCCTGGCACAAGGAATTATAAACAATCAGAAACAAGGTGCTTGGGCGATATCTTACAGAACTCTCTTCGCACTATTTGCAATATATTTCTGACGCATTTTCACTTCTGTTTATTTATTTATATTTAAAAAATACGTAAATACATATTTCAAAGTATTGTCTATTTTTTAATTGTTTTGCGGCATGCTAAGCAGCACTTGTTACCCTACATTTGTTTATTTATTTTATTTTCTTAAGTAATTTTGCAAATACATCTTCCAAACATTTTTCTAAGCAACACTCTTCATAAAAGGAAGAAAATACAAAACATAAATAAGTGCCTGAAGTAACATGGTGTGCATATAACACCTTACTAAATTCAAGTTCATATCTTCTCAATCCAATGATTTTGACTTCTTCAAGATGATTCAACGAGTTCCTCACTTCGCCAGTCTGCTTGGCTGACCATATATGCAGTCTGATGATCATACAGTTTGGTCCTAACACAAGAAATTATAAACTTTCAGAAACATGGTGCTTGGGCGATACCTTTCAGAACCCTCTTCGCACTATTTGCAATATCTCTCACACGCATTTTCTCTTCTGCTTATTTATTTATATTTAAAGAATACGTGAATACATATTTCAAAGTATTTTATATTTTTTCCAAATTATTTTGCGGCACACTAAGAAACACTTTTACCCTACTTTTATTTATTTATTTATTTATTTTCTTAAGTAATTATGCAAATACATCTTTCAAACATTTTTGTAAGCAACACTCTTTATCCTACGTTTTGACCACATATGCAGTCTGATGATCATATAGTTCGGGGCTAACACAAGAAATTATAAACTTTCAAAAACAAGGTGCTAGGATAGTACATGCCTAGCATTTGCATGCCGCAACGCATTTTTGCATCTTGTATTTCTTACCAATCACGCACTCATCTTTTTTTTCTTTTTTTCTTTTTTTTTCATTTGACATACCTTTTTTTCTTTATGTCAGTTGTACATACATGGTCGTGTAAGTAGTACAAACCGACCTTAACTATATATAGAAACTTAACTATATATAGAAATCTAGAGAAGAAGAGCTTCTCTTGATCTAAAGATTTGAACAAGACTGATGATTTCCTTTTTCTGATCATGAACAATTAGTGTTTCCTAAGGGTCTTACTTCTGCTCTAAGGAGGTCAAGAGTACCTCATAGCAGGCACCAACATTTGAAGTCAACTTACTGTACATACCAAGTCAGGCAGGATTAGTTGGAGGCACACCTCATTTTTTCAGCAATAGGTTGTGTCGACTTGGTATGAATTCAGATTGCAGACTGCTCAGGAGAGGCAAAATCTACATGTTGTCCATAAAAAACTCCTCTCTAAAATTCATAGGTTTTTCTCTGCTTATAGCTTTCCATTTTGTGGCTCTATGTTTCATTCTCTTAATTACTTTATTAGAATGGAATTCACTAATTGAAAGCTCGCTTATGGTGACAATGGTCTGAGGCTGTCCTCTCTGGCGGCCACTAAGAGGATTTTCTATGTTGGACGAAGACATTTTCGGGTTTCTTTGATGTTCCATTCGCAGTTAATTTTTTTGGCCACCCACATGCATGCTGCTGTTGAGTTCTTGTTTTTCCCTAGTCTTGCAGCCATTATTTTTTTGTTGACTAATTTTTTTATTTACTTTTTCCCACGTTCTTCATCCTTTTTACTAATCTTTATTTGTTTATACATTTCTGAATGATTAAGTAAGTACATCATTATTTTTTTTCATTTATTTCACCAATTATATATTTTCATAACTACTATTCATTCAACACTTTTTATTCTACCAATTTCTTGATTTATTTCCTATAAATCTTTCACATGCCTTTCTAAGTACATAATTTTGTTTTGCTGCACGTTAAGCAACACTTTTTACCATAATTTTGTTTATTTATTTTATTTTCTTAAGTAATTATGCAAATACATCTTTCAAACGTTTTTTCTAAGCAACACTCTTTATCCTACTTTTTTTATTTGTGTGCTAATTGATTTACCACTGCAGCTTTCACATAACAGTGAATTTAAGTAGCAGTGGTTAAGTTCTTACTTTCACTCCTAAGAAGTGTACCTGTTCATAAATACCAGAAGAATCAACAAGTCTATAAAATTAATGAAATTGAGGCTTCATTGCCCTGGAGTAGTTTAATCTTCAAAAAGGGATAACCAGATGCTTGACTCCCATTTGCAAAATTCTCTAATCTGGGCATGGAAGAAATCATTTAATATAAGTATCTCGAGGACAACTTCAACAGAATAGTATAAACTTGGATATCAACCTTTTCTACTCATCTCTTTTGTTCATGGCACGCCGAGTGCAAGAATCTTTGCCGAGTACATTATATCAGACACTCGGCAAAGAAGCTCTTTGCCGAGTGCTATCACAAAAACACTCGGCAAAAGAGGTAAAAAACACTTGGCAAAGTTTGGCACTCGGCAAAAGAAAACAAAAACACTCGGCAAAGTCCACATCCGTTAGTACGTGTGTCGTCCGAAGAAAAAGAAGAAAAAGAAGAAAAATAAAAAAAGAGGTTTGCCGAGTGTCCCGATTCGACACTCAGCACAACCGAATTTGCCGAGTGTCAGATGTCGGACACCCGGCAAACACATCGCTGCCTTCACGTCGTCGATCCGCGGCACCAATTCGTCCGCCAATCAGAGACCGCCGCTCCATTCTATAAATAAACCGCAACCCACGTCTCTCCTCACATCAATCGAAATTCCCCATCCTCAAATCAACGTGTCGCCGAACGGCAGGGCGGCGCCGGTGTGCGTCTTCTCCTTCTCTGGCCCGCGGGTGGGTGACACGCGGTTCAAGGCGCGGCTGGAGCGGGAGTTGGGCGTGTACGTGCACGTCGGCGCGGAGCTGGCGCTGGACCACAGGGTGTCGCCGTACCTCAAGGCAGAAACACTGGACCTGGCGTGCTACCACAACCTGGAGGCGCACCTGCACCTGCTGGACGGCTACCAGGGCCACGGTCGGGAGTTCAGGCTCTGCGGCAGGGACCCGGCGCTGGTGACCCCACAGCGAGGGCACGGCATCAATGTTCACGATGTGCTCCTCGTGGAGGTCCAGCAGGCCGAAGGTGCTCTGGGATGCGGCGCGTGGCCGGCCGGCGGCTCGGGACGGGGTGGCGCAGGTCTACGCGGCTCGCTGGCTTCCGCGACAACGACTGCAACTCCTCCCAACACGCACGCGCGCAACGCCGCGCGGGCGAGCGGCCGGAGCGAGCAGAATGCCTTGCTAGCTTGATGACCTCACCGTGATGTCATGCTCACACATTATACGTCCATTTTCCTTTAGAAAAATAAATTCAGAAAAACTTTAGAAATACACTTCTACAGTCTCGGGATGTTTGCCGAGTGTTTTTCGCGTGGACACTCAGCAAACATGACATCTTTGCCGAGTGCCGTGCCATTAGACACTCGGCAAACGCACCGTGACCGTCCTCTCATCGTCACGTTACTTTTTTTTGCCGAACGTCGATTTTAGCACTTGGCAAAGTCTTTACCGAGTACACGATAAAAAGCACTCGGCAAATAAACTTTTGCCGTCACAATGTACGCCGTGTGCTGTTGCCAAGTGTAACACTCGGCAAATCGTTTGCCGAGTGTTTTTTGGGTTTTGCCGTGTGCTTTGACACACGGCAAAGCTCCTGTTTACGGTAGTGGCATCTTGCAGAACTTTTGGAAACATGTCAACGTTTGCGGATATCTGTAACATAGACTGAAGTTTCGAGTCCAGGAATCTTCTCTTTGCTGTATAAAAATGTCAAATGTGATGGTCAATGGAATAGCACAGTAGTTAAGTAACAGACAAATAAACCAACATGCAGTTTTAAACTGCATTTTATATTTATACCTAGGAACTGTTACATAACTGTTATACAAAATATGCTGCCACTTTTTTTTGACAAAAAAAATCTACTGTATCAAATGAAGCGATGGAAGCGATGTGCATTGAACAGAAAATTCTCACTAAAGCTGTACTTTTAAGATATTCCCTCTGTTAAAAAAAATACTTGACGTTGATTTTCACAGCATTCGAGGTGCAACATTAACCATGATCTTTTATTAGAAAATCAAAATAGTTATAATATCTAATAAATGTATGATCTTTATGCTTACAAAACAAAATTGACAAATATTGACAGTAATTTTTCAAATTTTGCCCACACCAAACACACATCACTACAGCAAGCCCAGAAGGCGGCGAATGTAAGTCTTGCTCCCCCAACAGACATTTCAGAAACATAAAGAACAATTGGCCTCTGCCAGCCCTTGCTTGTAGTCGTAAGATGGTTTTGGGCCACGTAACCGTTTCAAATTAGTTTTCTTCTCCAGGGAAAAACTACAGGCAAGCCCAACCGAATAACCCCCCCACAGGCCCCACACCTCTAATAAATTTCGAAAGTTCAAAACATGGTGAACCTTTTTTAATTTGCGAACTTGGTATTAAACAATATGTCCACTTGTCCAGTGATAAGATCTTACCATCCATATCTCTTCGAAGTTTGTAGCTACAAGAGAGATAAATATAATCCAGAATAAATTTGTAAAGCCAAATTTCATATCAGGAAGCATGCTATGTACAACAAACTTTAAACCTCATCCAGACAAAATATAAAATAAAGACAGCATGGACACAGTGACACAGGCGCATAGCCATTGTAGTATTACGGATAATGGAGGGCGAAACATTATTAGTTATTACCTTGTGCCAAAGAACCCTCTTTAAATGACTTCACTTGAACAGAAGGTGCACGCTCAGAGTTCTGCAGCCACTTTTGATCATTTTCAACTTCAGGCCAGGGGAGTAAGCAGTTGTCTCATCAGGCTCATAACAGTAATTTTAAGTAGTGGTAAAAATATAATAATGAAAAGGACTGCCACTATCTCGATGGTACATCTACGATCATTGAGTAGTTTGACGCCTTAATATTCTAGACTTATCTTACAAACATTCAGCCTGTTCGCTTGCTCGTAAACGATCGTAAATTTCCAGTCAGGAATAGTGTTTTTCTCTTACACCAAACCACCCAGCAGTAAATAATCCACGATCGTTTACGGCCTCCCGAACAGGCTGATTACCTTGTCACAAAACCCTATAGGAAGGAACAAAAAATAATCTCGGCAAATCAATAGTATATCCATGCCAATTTGGGATAAAACCACTATATGTATTGGCAACAGTTACTGTGTTCAGATCAACATGCTTCTTCCCGCAGTTTGTTGCATTGTGCCCAAGAATTTGGCACTCACTACAACGAATCTTCTTCTTCTGATTTGGTTCTTCATTATTGATGATAGGAGCTCCAGTGCCAATACCAAAATCATTATTTGATTTCCTCTTACACTTCTTCCCATAGGTTTCTAGGAAACCTTTTTTATGAATTTGTATTGGCCTTCCTGCGGGCCTTTTGAATGCAGGAGCCCAAAGCTTCAGCAACTCTGAATGGCTAAAACTGGCTGAAAAATATTGTTCTGGCTGAATTATTGTGAGAGAAAAATACTGTTCCGGCTGAAAAAAGAAGCCGAACAAGCCAAATATGGGGTAAGCCGAACAGGGCCATCATAGCGCTTGAACCTGCAGCGCCATAACTATTGCCAAGTCCTGCCTCTTTCTCTGATCCACTGTCAACACCAGTATCGCTATCAGTTGTATAGTAATTGCTTTGCATGACAACTCTATTTGTAGCTGGTGTACACTTGTCATTTTCTTTAGCCTTGTAATATTCTCTAAGCTTTTTCTGAGCCTTCTTAAGATACTTTGCAGCTATATGTCAAATGCACCCAAATCTTCGTTACCATCTTGCACTACTTCAATTGCATTGACATAGAGATAAGTGTGGCGGTATGTCATCGATTCCATACACAGCGTGTCCTGCTGGTAGTACCTCAATTCTCCTGGTAGAAGGTCTCTAGCTTTACGAGTCCACCGTTTAAGGATGTGTGCTTTTGGAACTTTAGAAACACCCAATTGCACCATGACCTGAAAAATACCCAACAAAGTTTGAGACTCATTTTGCTATCAAAGTGGTCTTTTCATTTTTACCTCATCTGATAGCAACCAGTAACAAAGTATTGCATAAAAAACAAAATTCAGTTCAGAACTTACTCTCACACCAAAATTAGGGCGGCGGCATAGAGTAGAGGAGAGAGATAGAACGGAGAAGATAGAGATTGGGGAAGAGAGATGTCGTGGGAGAGAGAGCGTTCGATGGAAAAATTTACGGTAGGTAGGGTTCACGATTTGGAAAAAGTGAGCCGGAGAGAACGTGGAAAGAAAGAGTAGAGGTGAAGAGATAGAAGGGGAGACCACTTTATGGCCCTGTTCGCTCGCTTGTCTGAATTCTAAAGGAATCGGGATGGTTTGAAGGAATGTTGAATGAATTTATGAGAGAAAAATACTGTTCCGGATAAAAAAAATAAGCAAGTGAAGCCGGATTTAAGAGGTATAGAAGTAGTATATAGCTAATGTATATGTACGTAAATACCATGTACAGATGAGGAAGAAAGAATTATAGGAAAGAAACTGTCACTGTCAGTTGCACATCTCGAGGCTGAGTTGGATGGCTAGGATAGCGCCTGCTGATGAATAGTACCACTTTCGTCTTATTTGACAAATATTGTCTAATCGTGGACCAACTAGGCTCAAAAGATTCCTCTCGTGATTTCCAACTAAACTGTGTAATTAGTTTTTTTTTACTTATATTTAATACTCTATGTAAACGGCTAAAAATTAATGTGATAGAGAGAGAATAAAAAAACTTAATCAAGGCCTCGCTCGTAGTTGCAAAATTGGTTGCAATTCTGCATCCAGCAAATTGAACTCGGACATATATATATACATAGTACACGCATCGATTCCGACTTGCTTGGATCAGGAACTTCACTTGGTGCTGCAGATCTTGATGTCTCCTCCCATCCTGCAACAACTCTGCGTACCATCTGAGGCTGCAACTGGAATTATTGCAGGGACTCGATGCGAAGCAACCGAACGAGCCCTGAATTTTTTTGAAACAAAAACGAGCCCTGAATCGGATGCACTGCTCACCGACGATAGCCAATTGGACGGACCTGACCTGATGGGATATGCAATTCTGCAGTTCCAACCACCGAGGGTGTCTCGGTACTCGGTGTACCGGCCGCCGTGCTCCTGGCTCCCGCACTTCTGAGCGACGACGGCAGCGAGATCCATCTCAAAATGGTGACTTGTTCATCCAACACAACACACAATCGTCGCGTCGCCTCTGGCACTCACTCGGGGATGGAGATGAGCATCGCATTGAGCAATCATTATGGCCCCTTTTTCTTTTCCGTTCCATTTCGAAAGGAAAAGTTCACGGGCCTGATTGCTGGACTTCCGGCCCAGAACCGGCCACAGCTGAGAGCCTGAGAACGGTCCAGATAAAAACCACCAGTTATGAGAAATGAAGACACAACGATCTAACGATATGTTATTGTTGCAAATTTAAACGAAAGTAGATGCCGACTTGAATAAGAAGCTAACTCATTTATACGGGAGACAAATCTACTAAAGAAAATGTGAAAAAAGAGAGGACCGGACAGCACTTACCGCCGCCACCTCGGAGATGAGCCGAAGCACCGACGAAGATGGACCGGCATGGCTGCGCTAGGATTTGGCCCGACGCCACTCCACCATGTGCTGCAGCCTAGCACCGACGAAGGGGCGCTGACTGCTTGAGGAAGCACCCAAGGATCCGACCACATCAGATCTCCGCCCGCTCGCATCGGATTCAGATCCGGTCGCGCCAGCCCTCAATCCACCACCGGGGACACCACCACCCAAGATCTGTTGCTTGGACGATGGGCTCTCCCTAGATCTACCGTCAAGGAGCACACCCGCCCTCGATCCACCGACAGGGGACATCACCACCCTAGATCCATCGCCGGATGATAGGCCCGCCTTAGATTCGTCTTCAGGGAGCGCGTCCGCCCTAGATCCACCGTCGGGGGGCGCGGCCGACCTAGATCCACTGTGGGGGGCGCCACGCGTGCCGCCGCCATCGGTACGGGCAGGTCTTACCTTGCTGCTCCAGACTCCGGAGGGATGGCGAGGCCACCTTGCTGGCGCTCCAGCAGATCTGCAGCAAGAGGAGTAAAAGAGGTTAGGACGAGGAGGATCTAAGCTGCCAGCGAAGGGCCAAGGCCAACCCTGGTCTCCACTCCACTCCATGCGACCTAGGAAAAGTACATAGTGGAGTAGGGGGTGTGCGCCCAGCCATGAGGAGAGGGAACATGCCGGCGGTGAGAACGGCGCAGATCCGACCGCCGGATCCGCGAACCGCGTCCGCGCAGCATAGCCCGCCGACGGAGGGGCGCGTAGACTCACCCGGAATAGCGGAGGGAGCTCGACGGAGCGGGGCCGTACTTTCGCCCGTGGAGGGAGGTGGAGAGGATGGACAAGCGAGGCGTCTAGAAGCCTGAAAGGACCTTGATGTCGCCTAGGAGGCCTAGAGGGGGGTGAATAGGCCTGTAAAAATTCAACTCGAAACTCTGTTAGAACAGAGGGCGGCACTGTCGGCCTTATAGGGTGGCACTACCGCTCTTCAAAAATAAAGCAGACAGCATTGAGATTTCACATATAGTAACCTGACCCTCTCAGCTGCTCAATCCTGCAACAGAAAGACAAAATCCAGTTCGAAGACTGGATACCACAGAAATCTCACACAAGAGAGGATCGAGCTACCAAACCCTAACAACAGCTAGCAAAGAGCTGAACCAGCAAGAACACAAAGTGAAGCACGCGAGACTACAAAATTTATCCCGTGGTTCAGCTCGCCACCAAGGCTTGCCTAAGTCCACGTTGTTGAGGCATCCATAAAAGGATTAGTTTGCCACCAAGCCTTGCCATGCCCTCGTTCTCAAATCAAGAGAATGAACTCTTGAAGTGAGGGGTAATTTCTTAGCTGCAGGATGAGGTTACAAACCTCCCAAGGCTGCCACACAAGTTGGCAAGCACAAGGGCGACGCCTAGCCGGCTAGGAGCAAGCTCTAAGAGTAACAAACCCTAGAACCACCGGCCAAACGTGAACCAAATGCTCTTAGACTTCGGGAATCAGTGGATCTTCTCTCCAATCGAGTTTTGCTTCATTTTCTATCAAGTTTTGATGGTGGGAATCAAGGATTTGCTTGAGGGATGAAGGAGAAACAATGGAGGAGAGAGAGGTGAGCTTTGGTCTGTTTAGTTTCGAACTGAACCGTTGGAGAAGAAGGATCTATGTTGTGGGCTGGCACAAATGGTATTTATACCTCTTGAGTCCCAACGGTCGTTTATGGGTGGCACTGCCGTCCTAGCCAAAATAGGTAAAATCTGGAGATTTTTGGCTGGCTGCTTTGGCTGGGTAAGAGGATATAGATCTGTAGTTTTGAGCATCTGGTTGCATAGTTGACCAACTGTACTAGAATCCCTCTTTATAGTACGGCTTTTCCTAAACTCAAATTCAAAGCATAAAAGAATGTAAATGCCTTTGAGCTGGTTGCCACTTCATTTGGCAATTGAAAACTTCTATTATCGAATATGTTTTCCTCATTCTCATTATACCTTGATTATGTGACTTGAACCATTTCCATACATATGAGTTCACCTTCATGGCTTCAAGTCACTTCCACTAATGATTTGATCCTCAACACAATATGACTCCTCATAGCTTGATTAGTACCTCGACTCAATGCAAGTACTCTCTTCTTCACCTTAGCCATGGTACCTCGGTCGCCAAGCCGTCGCTTGCCCTTCACCTTCGCTTAGTACCTCGAAGCCCTTTCCTTGCTATCTTCACCCTATCAAGCCATACTTAAGTCACATTATATTAAGCATCCATTGAAAAACATTTCTTCAATATTTTGATCCTTGCTTGAATATTTTCTAGATATGAATGTTGAGATCAATCAAGCTTCAGTTTGTCTCACATAGAGACATACATGGATCAACATCAATATGGTCAAGCTAATTCATGATTCCTTATTCCCTTCTCATTTTGGCTTGACATTCCAATTGATCTTTCATATATTCATCCATGTAAGCAAACCAATGTAGAGACCGACTTATATCCACTATACATTGTCATTTACCAAGTATGTTTGCTTTCACATGATGCTATGATATCCCACAACATAGAAGCCATTTCATTGATTCCATTTGCATTGTTGTCTTTTGCTTGAACTAGATTGCTTCCAAAAACTTCCAATACAACAATACACAGTTTGGCATTCACTTTAACACAATGTGGCATATCATCAAGTTTGCCTACTAGTTGAACCTTGTATATACTTGTTAATACACAACCCACAAGTATATGCAATAGACTCAATTTCCTGTTCAACACTTAGCAAACTTATTAGACCTTTAATTGTGTTGTCATTCAATTTACCAAAACCCACTAAAGGGCTAGATGCACTTACAATCTCCCCCTTTTTGGTGATTGATGACAACACAACTAAAGCTTACAAGAGATTGATAAACATTAAGATTTTGAATCCTATTATATAGTGAGCTCCCCCTAAATGTGTGCATTGAAGGAATTCAAATTTTGGCCTCAAATGCCAAATGCACATATTTAAGATGAAGTGTGGGAACTCCCCTATATCTTAGCATCCATGGGGTGCAAGGTGTAACATGATAACCGTGATGCTCATGACAGTTCATGCACTCAAAGATTGCTGACCAGCAGAGGGCGGCACTGCGCACCAGAGAGCGGCACTGCCGCACCTGCCTGACCAGCACAGGAGAAAACAAGCATCACTCAAGGCATGAATGCCACACACTAGCATAAATGGTCCTTATCAAGAGCATCAATTTAAACTATCCTTGCACACACCACAATATTTTTTTAAACCTTATATGTATGCCTCTCCTTTACCCCTTTCCATCCTCATATCAATCTCTCTCCCCTTACATTCTCCCCCAATATTTCTCCCCCTTTGGCATTAATCTCCAAAAAGGATCTCTCCACCAAAAGGAAGAAATGATGGTCGACAAGTGAGGGCAAGAGTAGGTAAAAGTTTAGCATATGGGATTTCTCACCTATTTTCTACCAAACAAAGTATGCAACTTTTAGGTCAAGATTCTTGAGAGGTTAGCATATTTGGCTCATACCTCACTTAGATGACAGTATAACATGAGACAAACTCATGCCATCACCACAAGAGGTATCAACCAAATATCTAAAGAATTCTCTAATCGCCACCACAAGAACAAACTTATGGTGTGACTCAAAAATTGCATACACATGCACACACTAGCATGTAAAGGCCTAGATGCACAAAGGTAATACATGAGTTCATGGAGCGATATACCTTTGTTCTAAGCCTCATAATCTCCACCATGAAGATGATTTCAATACTTGGATTTAGTGCTTTTATGGGACTAGTACTTCTTTATGCAACATAATTTCATTTGTGCCCATCTCTCATCATCATCATCTTCAAGGAGATATCATAAACTTGTGCTTGATATCAATTGAAAGTCCATTGCTAGCTCTTGTTGTCATATTGAGATATCAGCTGAAGACAAATTTCTTGATATACCAAGTTAAAGATTATCAATCAATACCAATTGAAATATGATCTTCATAATTTTGACACCAATTGAGAGAGTCTTCACAAGGCTTTGTAATGTTTTGGTCGTCAGCAGCTAGCCCAGGGGCCGTGGGATGAGTATATATACACCCAAAACCAAAACTAGCCATTGAGTTCAAAAACTAGCCATCAAGACCTGTACAGGTGCGGCACTGCCGCCCTTATGCGCGGCACTGCCGCAGCTCTCAGAAACAGCACAGGTCACCTCACGGAAAACGTCATATCTCTTTACTCCGAACTCCGTTTTTAGTGATCTTGGACTTTCTGGAAAGCTTGTTTCGAGAGCTATCCTAGCCCAACCAAGAGAAATCTCAAGATCAACAAGTGCAAGTGTTGTTCTATTGAAAGGATCTTCACCAGTTGATGCCAATTGGAATGAATGCCCGTATCTCATAATGTCACCTAGGAAATGCTCATAAAGACAAGAGATAGCATTAAATTGCACAAGAGAATTTCACAACTAGTGATCATTTTGGATGTGGAAGGCATGTAGATCACTAATTGCAAAACCTTATAACATAGACTAAATTCCCCTTTTTTGATAGTGCATACATATACATGTGGAAGGCAAGAACATAGGCACTTTTGGTCAATTAAGTCCAAACAAGGGAATTTAAGCTATATTATGGAGAGTAGCTACTTAAGAGATAAAAATACAATCCAAATGAATATGAGAGATAACCAATTTGGATTGAGTCAATGTAGCATACTCATGAGAGACTCATTCTCAGCAAGAGACTACACAAATTCACTAGAAGAAAAGGTTAGTCTTAAAAGACACAAGGCATAGGATGGGCTCCCCCTTAATATGTGCATCAAGTGCTTGAATTACTTGTGAAATGCACTAGAATCGGTTTAAGAGTCGAGGGAAGTTCATCCTATATCTTGGTCAAGGCATGATAAATTTGCAACAATTGAAATTATGCCAAGGAAACATACCACCACCAAGGTAGATAGATCACCACATAAATTTTCATCGATATGACCATCATAGGTGAGACTTCAATGATTTGGATGGCTATAGTTCTCACTTGATGAAATGTGGTAAAACTGAGCTCTTGTGATCATCCAAGATCCATATTAGTTTCCTAGTTCTTTCTTTACCTAGAGCAACTCACACAGAGAGCAAAGGTAAAATTCATGAAATTTGCAAGTTATGAACTAGGAGTTACCACTCTTTGTTGATAAGATCCTAGGAGATCAATGGGATGGATCATAGGTACTTGATGAGCACTTAGAGAGGAGAAATAGCAATGAAAGCCCACTCTTCAATTATTTTCTCCATCTCATCCAAATCTAGGTCCATTTAAAGGATTGGGACATTCAACATTTAAACCAGGAGCACTTTGGTTTATAAAGACCGAGACCTCCTAGAATAATTGTGAAACACCTAGAGAATCCAAAGGAACTACCCATCCTCCTTTTTCCATGTGTGGGACTGCACATCAAACACTTGAAAGAAACCAATAATCCCACAAGATATAGGCTAAGCTCCCCCTAAATTTGTGCATACAAGAGTACACAAAGTTCACTTAAGCACATTAACAATATGAGGTCAAGGGAGTGACTTGCACTATACTTCAACTGATTTGAACTCCTTGAAACTGCTTGCAATTCAATAGTCTCAGCTGATTACTTCTTGTTCCAACTAGTTGCAATCACTTGCTGCTGCTTGTACTCTGATTGCAACTTATTTGGACCCTTGTGTGAGTTCTTTTCTTTCATTGAAACTCCTTTAGACCAAATTTATATTTCTCATATTTACTGATTCTTCATGACCAACTTGAGAGCTAACTCAATCTTGTTGCCACAATGCAATCCAATTCCATTCAGTCAGTTTTCAGATTCTGTCATCCTCAGAAAGGAAAAAGAAATCCATATCTCTCAGACCACTAGCCCAATATGCATGAAATTGGTAGAGATCTTCATCTATGAGTCCTCTAACTTCTCTAAAAAATTTAGCTCATTTGAACTCCATTTGGTCAGTGAAAATAATTTTCTACCAGAACTGCTCAAATCTGAAACTGCACTGTTGAAGCTGACAGAAACCAACTCAAAACTGATTTTCTTCAAAACCAATCTTCATACCAATTGTACAGCAACAAGTACTAGATGTGTATAGCATGCTCACAAAGTTTCAGGTCAATTTATCAGTATTTGAATCTCCAAATCCATGCTTGAAGGCAGTCAACTCAGATTTGCAATTTTCTAGACAGATTTGATGATCGATGATTCTTCTTCTTTTCCTGTCCAATCTTTGAGGTGATTTCAGTTGAGAATACATACAAGATGTTATATCCATTCAGTCCTCTCATCAACACTCGTAATCTTGTGAATTCTTCTTGTATAGCTTATTCAAATCAACCTCAAACTTGATTCAAGCGAAACTAAAACTTTTGATCTAAATGGCCTTTAGCAGCAACATCTTTCTTTAGGTGAAGAATAACCTTTAAGCTTGTGAATTAAATTAGCACAACATCTTCTTATTGATTTTCTATGAATAAGCTCAATCACAAGAAGACATTAGTAACACAAGCACTAGTTTTCCATTTAGTAACCATTTATATGTGGATGACAAGTGGGTTACCAAAATGGAGAAACCTCATAACATGGACTAAATCTCCCTTGATGCCTCATGCACATTCTTTTGAGTGGAATGGAAATGTAAATGTGCATGGTTGGTCATTTAAGTCCAAAGGGCAGATTTAAGCCATATTATGGTGAGTGGCTAACATAGACAAATCTAATCCAAATTAGCTAGAGAGAAAATACATCACATGGTTTTGGATTGATAGCCTTCATATAATAGCACACTCTATTTGAGAAACACATTCTCATTTAGTGAGACTACATAAATCACTTAGAGAGAAAGATTAGTCTCACAACTCTAGCCATAGATTAAAGTCTCCTTTTATAAGTGCTCTAAGTATTTGAATTTCTCACATAGCACTTTATTCATTTAAGAACTTGAGATTTTCACTCTATGTCTAGGTCATGGCAACAATAGTGTAATCAATTTGAACTATGCCAAGAGATACTCACAACCATTATAGCATGTAGATGCCCATAAGATGAGAATGAGAATTTGGCAATCTAACATATGACAAGATTCCATCAAGTAGGAAGTTCTTGACTTGTGAGTAATAAGTCCCTTTACTTGACTTGAGCTTGATTCTTTATTCTTGGCCATTTTGAAATCTACTTGTATCCTCCAATGTGTACCAAGATTCCAAATCCATCAAACCAACTCATAATGTGCACGAACATAAACTTGCTTCATCTTGTTTTTCTTGGTTTGAAGTCCACAAAGGAAAGTCAAGTCATCTATGTTGCTTGATGTGGATGATCAATTCAATTTTGATCATATTTCTATTCTATGACCAGCAACCAATGAATATCCTCAAGTGCTTCTATTATCCTAAGTGGCTACACAAGACACAAAGGAGTTTAGTTTCAAATAAATTGCACTTGAGATTTAGATGTTACCACCCTTCTTGATTGTAATGGATGAGGTGGTCTTTTCATCTTCATCTTGCACATATGAAGGTTGTAGATTTGTCCACGAACTAGAGTGGAGTCAGCTGCTACTATGTAGGAGGGACGGCACTGCCGCCCTTGGGTGCGGCACTGCCGCCCTGCTGATTTGCAGCAGGGGTGTGCTGCACCTCTGCATCAGAGTTGTCAGCGGAATTTGGTACAGCAGCAACTTGAGGAGCTTCCACTTTTGTAGCATGTACTTCTTGTGGTCTTATATCACCAATGGCCATTTTCTTGATTGCCCCACAAGGTGGTTCCTCATTACCTACAACATGAATAAGATCTTGCTCTACTAGAGAGCCATTAAAAGCATCATATGGCAAATGATTCACTTAGACTTGAAGTACTCTAGCCACTCTTAATAATTCACAAACACACATATATTTGTGAACTATTAGAGACTACACATGTCAAGTGGCTAGCTAGCAAGGGTTAGGTACTAGTTACCGAGGTGAATATGAAGTTTGAAGTATTTCCATTGATTCATCTTCGGGTCAACCATATAAGAATATGCAATGTGAATTGATTGATAGCTTGAGTGAATATTTTCAATCAACTTGCTCAAGCACCCCGAAGCTTCATATCACCTTCAAGTACCTACAACACTTACTAAGCACAATTTGGTACCCAAACTATGTTGGGTCCATTATGGTTAGTCACAAGAGACTTAGGCACCCAAATGGCCTGTGTGCTAGCACATGGTGAACCAATCACCTTTCTAGCACAAGTGTCATTTTTGGGCCTCCTAAGCATATTTAAATCAATTGACAAGTTGAGCTTAGAAGTGTTACCCATGGGACAATCCTTACTTAAATGTCCCTTTCCTTTGCAAGTGTAGCATAGGCGGTTCTTGTTCTTTCTAGCCTTCTCTTCTTGCACTTTGCTTGCTACCTTGCTAATGAACCTCTTTGTTGATGATGACAAGCCTTCACTTTTCTTATTAGGACATGAGCCAATTTCATGTCCCTTCTCATGACAACCATAACACTTCCTCTTGCTTCTTCTTGTCTTGTTCTTTGGAAGTGTGGCTTGATCATCGACCTTGTTGGAACACATAGAAGCATTGTGTCCCATGTTGGAGAACTTGACATGAGCCATCTTCTTCTTCTCTTGGATCTTGCTCACGCCCTTCTCTTCTTTCTTCAAGGGGCAATCTCTGACATGGTGACCGTCTTTCTTGCACTTGAAGCAAGTGATGAGAGTCTTCTTTGATTGACGTTGCACCTTGATGGCCTTGGGAACTTTCCTGTTCTGTCCAGGTGCGGCACTACCGCCCTTGGGGTGCGGCACTGCCGTAGTCTATGCAGCTGGCTGAACTACTGCATTCTGGACAGATTGCACTTCTTTAAGTATCCCCTTCACTTTGCCATTGTTGGACTTGTAACCCTTTTGATAAGGCTTGATGCATGCATCGGTTGATCCCTTCTCAAGCTTCTTCACCATGTCTTCATGGTTATCTTGAGAAGGTTGAGCATTGCACTTGCCCTTCCATTGAATCAAGTCCCTTTTTAGCATTTCAACTTCTTCCTTGAGCTGTTCATTTTCTTTTGCAATGGAATCATCACAAGTTTCTACAATTACATGCTCAACGGAAGGTTGGCTTGCTTGAGAGCAACACTTGTTAGCACATGATAAAATAGATGAAACTTGTGTATATGTGCATTTGTGAGTGTGAGGTTGGTATGATTTTACCGTTGTTACCACAACCTCATGAGCAACTTCTAGCATGAGATGAGACTCCATAAGCTTCTCATGAGAGCACAAAAGCCCATCATGACTTTCTTGCAAAGTCTCATTTTTGCTAGTAAGCCTTTCCAACTTGTCTTTGAGCATATAATTCTGATCTTCTAATTGAGCAACACAAGATAGAGAGTTAATAGTATGAGTTTGCTCAATTAACAAGTTTTCATACCTTTGGACCAAGCTAGCATGAGAGCACTTAAGCTTTTCATGCTTTTT
Source organism: Miscanthus floridulus (assembly GCF_019320115.1). NCBI lineage: Eukaryota > Viridiplantae > Streptophyta > Magnoliopsida > Poales > Poaceae > Miscanthus > Miscanthus floridulus. Next base: position 4,610,205 of record NC_089592.1, on the reverse strand, counting down.
GGTCAACTTCTCCAAGCATTTGATCTTTTCAACGAGAAGCTCTTCTTGCTTGTAGAGATCTTCTTCTTGCTCTTGAATCTTCTCTATGAACTTGATCACTATCAACTTGTCTTTCTTGCTTAGACGTGCAAGGTGTTGATTGATCTCATCATCATCACTACCACTGTCACTGTCACTCTCACTCTCACTTGCCACTTTCTTCTCTTTCTTTGCCATGAGACCGATATGTGAAGTGGTATAGAGAGTTGAGCTTCTTGGTAAGGTGGATTCATCATTTGGCTTCCACCGATCACAAGCTTCTTCTTCCTTCAAAATGTTAGTCTCACAAGAACTAAAGAAAGTAGAAGTACCACATGTAAAAATATTGTTCTCACCAACTATTTCATTACCATCCAATAAGTCATATGTTGGCTGAGGAAGTGGATGTGGCATGATCAAATAGGCCTTTTGAGAGAATCACTTGAGGCTCATCATTTGTCGATGAAGTTGAGCATTCCTCAAGTGGTTTTTCCAATGAGAGGTTGCTCTCTTCACATTTGGAGTTGCCATACATTTCCTTGAGCGTGGTCCAAATGATATGAGCATCACCAAGTGGTTCACCATCTCCAAATATGACAGCATCAAGTACATCTTCACTCAAAGCACTAAATAAGACATTAGCAGCTTGAGCATTGAGTTGTAAGCATTTCACTTCCTCTCTAGATAAGGTAGATCAAATCATCATGAGGAGGTGAAATGCTCACATCTACAATCTGCTCTATTTGAGGACCCATGGTCCTAAAAACATCAAGCACACTAGCAGACCAAGATGTATAATTTGAGCCATCTAAAAGTAAAAGTTCTAGAGATACCTCCTCACTTGTCGACATCGTTCTCTCAAGGCGGTTAAGCCCGAAATTGAGAGCCAGGCTCTGATACCAATTGAAAGGACCTTGATGTCGCCTAGGAGGCCTAGAGGGGGGGGGTGAATAGGCCTATAAAAATTCAACTCGAAACTCTGTTAGAACAGAGGGCGCACTGCTGGCCTTATAGGGCGGCACTGCCGCTCTTCAAAAATAAAGCAGACTAGTGTTGAGATTTCATAGATAGTAACCTGACCCTCTCAACTGCTCAATCCTGCAACTAGAAAGACAAAATCCAGTTCGAAGACTGGATACCACAGAAATCTCACACAAGAGAGGATCGAGCTACCAAACCCTAACAATCAGCTAGCAAAGAGCTGAACCAGCAAGAACACAAAGTGAAGCACGCGAGACACAAAATTTATCCCGTGGTTCAGCTCGCCACCAAGGCTTGCCTAAGTCCACGTTGTTGAGGCATCCACAAAAGGATTGGCTTGCCACCAAGGCTTGCCTTGCCCTCGTTCTCAAATCAAGAGAATGAACTCTTGAAGTGAGGGGTAATTTCTTAGCTGCAGGATGAGGTTACAAACCTCCCAAGGCTGCCACATGAGTTGGCAAGCACAAGGGCGACGCCTAGCCGGCTAGGAGCAAGCTCCAAGAGTAACAAACCCTAGAACCGCCGGCCAAACGTGAACCAAATGCTCTTAGACTTTGGGAATCAGTGGATCTTCTCTCCAATCGAGTTTTGCTGCCTTTTCTCTCAAGTTTTGATGGTTGGAATCAAGGATTTGCTTGAGGGATGAAGGAGCAACAATGGAGGAGAGAGAGGTGAGCTTTGGTCTGTTCAGTTTCGAACTGAACCGTTGGAGAAGAAGGATCTACGTTGTGGGCCGGCCCAAATGGTATTTATACCTCTTGGGTCCCAACGGTCGTTTATGGGTGGCACTGCCGCCCTAGCCAAAACAGGTAGAATCTGGAGATTTTTGGCTGGCTGCTTTGGCTGGGTAAGAGGATATAGATCTGTAGTTTTGAGCATCTGGTTGCACAGTTGACCAACTGTACTAGAATCCCTCTTTATAGTACTGGCTTTTCCTAAACTCAAATTCAAAGCATAAAAGAATGTAAATGCCTTTGAGCTGGTTGCCACTTCATTTGGCAATTGAAAACTTCTATTATCGAATATGTTTTCCTCATTCTCATTATACCTTGATTATGTGACTTGAACCATTTCCATACATATGAGTTCACCTTCATGGCTTCAAGTCACTTCCACTAATGATTTGATCCTCAACACAATATGACTCCTCATAGCTTGATTAGTACCTCGACTCAATGCAAGTACTCTCTTCTTCACCTTAGCCATGGTACCTCGGTCGCCAAGCCATCGCTTGCCCTTCACCTTCGCTTAGTACCTCGAAGCCCTTTCCTTGCTATCTTCACCCTATCAAGCCATACTTAAGTCACATTATATTAAGCATCCATTGAAAAACATTTCTTCAATATTTTGATCCTTGCTTGAATATTTTCTAGATATGAATGTTGAGATCAATCAAGCTTCAGTTTGTCTCACATAGAGACATACATGGATCAACATCAATATGGTCAAGCTAATTCACGATTCCTTATTCCCTTCTCATTTTGGCTTGACATTCCAATTGATCTTTCATATATTCATCCATGTAAGCAAACCAATGTAGAGACTGACTTATATCCACTATACATTGTCATTTACCAAGTATGTTTGCTTTCACATGATGCTATGATATCCCACAACATAGAAGCCATTTCATTGATTCCATTTGCATTGTTGTCTTTTGCTTGAACTAGATTGCTTCCAAAAACTTCCAATACAACAATACACAGTTTGGCATTCACTTTAACACAATGTGGCATATCATCAAGTTTGCCTACTAGTTGAACCTTGTATATACTTGTTAATACACAACCCACAAGTATATGCAATAGACTCAATTTCCTGTTCAACACTTAGCAAACTTATTAGACCTTTAATTGTGTTGTCATTTAATTTACCAAAACCCACTAAAGGGCTAGATGCACTTACAAAGCCGCGTGGTGCGACAGAGGCCCGCGTGCTGGCAGAGGCGGCGTGGCGGATGGCGGACAGCGGGATTCAGGGAGAAGCAGCCGCTGGAGGTAGGACGAGGCACCGAGGATGCGGAGTCATGCTGTGGATGAGCAGCTCGCCGATGGCAGCAGTAGGAAGCACGTCGTCGGGGACAGGAGGAGGAAGAACAAGGTGGGGAAGGGAGGAAAAAGGGTGACGGAGATAGAATAGGAAAATCTGGTTAGGGTTTGGGAAGTCCAGCGGTTTTGTTCCTGGTGGGACAAACTTCAGCCGTTGGATTCAGACCAAGGGCTTACATCATTGACAGCCTTAACAGGCCTGCGGGTTTCAGTGGCCTACAAACGAAAGTGAGGCCCAAGCTCAGGTTTGAAGCCTGCGGGTTTCGGCGGTAGCATTTGTAGGGGCGGCTGGTGATTGAGCCGCCTCTACAAATCGCAACACCGGGGGCGGCTGGTGAGTGAGCCGCCCCTATAAATGGACTCATTTGTAGGGGCAGCTCGTATCACCAGTCACCCCTACTGTTCCATTTGTAGGGGCGGCTGGTCTCGTGGGTTTCGAGCACGCCCACTGTAGGGGCGGCTCCATCACCAGCCACCCCTACAAAAAAATTGTCCTATTGCTACAAACATTTTTATAGTAGTGTCTTGCTCGCTCGACCACCCTACATCTAGATCTACTTTTGCAACACTTAGATAAAATAATTGCAACATACATCAGAAAACAGATAACATTTGAAACATACACTTGCAACTTAACCATTACAACATATGCAACATCCAGTTATAACACTTGCAACATACATCCGAAACAGAGGAAATATTTTATACAAACTCTTGCAACATTTATGTATAGCCATTGCAACATGTGCAACACATTCGGTCTACCTTTCAACATCCATACGAAACACTTTGAAACATATACCTCTGAAATATCTAAAACACCCAGAACATATGTTTGCAACATGCTTTTTTAGCACAACATAACATGGCGGCACGGCGAACTGGCACGGTGGAGGCGGCCCTGCGAGACGGCCGCAGTAGGCGGGGCGCGCGACGGCCAAGGCGAATCACGCGGGCGGCAGCGAGCAACGACGCGAGCGAGCAGAGCGCTAGGCGCGTGGAGCGAGCGAGGCGGGAGCGAACAACAGCCCAGACGGGTAGGGCGCAGGGCGTGCGGAGCGGTCTAGCCGTCCGGACGCCCTACAACAAGCATTATTGAAAAAAGCCCAAAATGTTACTACACCATATTCCCTCAGTACTAAAAATTAGAGTCGCTTTATGAAGTGGGAGTTTTGCACAAATGAAAGTCATTTAGGCTCTTTTAACCATCTTTTGGATGCGAATGGCTTGCTCACCTCCTCTTCATTAATCATGACCCTTCTGTAGCCAGTCACCTCCTGTGTCCACCTGTCGTTTCGTCGCTGCTTGCCTTCCCATGCAAAATTCACGCTTGACGCTAAAAAACCCCTCCCGTGAGGAATCGGCCCCTCCCTTGCGAAGAATCGAATCGTGTCCTTCTCCTGCCTCGGGCCAACGTGTTAACCAACCCAACTGCGGAAGTTTGTTGTGTGGAAGGAACACGCTAATCGTATTTAATAAGGGCAAACAGGAAAAAATACACCTGGAATTAATCACTCCTTGGTATGCTAAATATGATGTCGAAAACAACATGAATTTCTAGGTATGAAGGGAGTACCATTCTCTCTCGCGCGCGTTGTTGTGTGTGTGTTTTTCACATCCTGGACCTAAAATCCCCGACGGTTTACAATCTTGATTTGCAACTCAAGGAAGTACATATGAACCTCGAAGTAAAACAACTTCTCGAATCTTCATTTCTTTTGACAGGATGAAGATTAAAGGACCCTCCACCAACGGTTCTCTATCCTAATAATTCCTAATCTATATATCCATGCATGCATGCTTAGATACGTGGACTACCGCTACTCGCTATCATAGGGGCTACGAGAATATTTTTTTTCTTTGATACTCCGATCCATCGCCACGACCGCGCCGTCGTCTAGAGGTTCACGGGAGTTGAATCTCTAGCCATTATTTTTTAGATATGAGAATACAGAGAAGTAGAACAAGGAAAGTCCGTTTTGTAGGTTTTGGTTGTAAGTTAGGCCGGAGATGTCGTGGGCTTTCTTTGCACTGGTTGATGGCGGGAATGGAGGCATTGTCTGTGTGGCACGAACGATGGCAAAAAATCTTCTCACAATCGTGACGCAAATTATTAGAAACTGTTTGTGATGGTCTTATCCTATATGGAGATCATTTACAACCTAAAACTCGACACAGCTCCAATGGGCCTAGCACCTGGTGTGGTGTAGCTAGCCTGACAACCCATATTAACCAGATTTGTCAACATCAGGGCTGTAATGATCAATTTTGGTCATCAGTAGTGGTGTCACGAAAGTGAACTTCTAGAAGGAAGGAAGACAAGCAGTGGGCAGGCAGTCTAGCCCAATAGGATACATGCACCGTAACCATAAGCTCCCCGTGGTTTTGGACCAGTTGTGGAGTGAGCTTTCAACCCAGTCAAATAGGCCCACTAGAGAGAGAAATTTATTCTATTAATAACTACGGTGCAATTAACATGTAAAATTTCCATAATGCTTCAGCTTCAGGTAGATGCAACCTAAGTTTTTTGCATGTCATGTTAGCTTTGTCCCAAATTAAAAAATTTATATCTTTGACCACTGTTTTCAAAGAAATTAAATATATTCATGACATAAGATTTATGTTTTTAGATTTACTATAAGAAATACTTTCATAATATATGATCTATATTGTCATGAAACTACTTATAAGAATTTTTTAGAATGTACGAGACAATAATGTTCAACTTAAGACAAAGCTAATGTGACATGTAAAAAGAACGGATGGAGTAGATAGACTGTAATTAGTGAATGATATTACCGTATATAATAAGTATATATACTCTGCTCATATGTACGTACTCCCGCCAGTTGCAAATTGTAAGTCGTTTTCGTTTTCTCTTAAGTCAACCTTCTCTAATTTGTACCAAATTTACAGAAAAGTGCACAAACATCTAAATCATAAACATTAAATTAACAACATACACCATGAAATATATTTTGATAGTGCATTTATTTGTTATAATAAATGTTACTATATTTTTTATAAACTTGACCGAAATAAATTAGATAAGTTTGACTTATACTTGGTAGAAGTATGTATGGCTACCAAGGTCATAAGTGCGTTGACAGCAAGAGCAAAGTGCAGCGGCACAAAGCTGGGTGCCGTGTGGGCTGTGCAGTGCAGACTGTGGAGTAAACACGGTCGGCAACGGCAAGGCCTGCATCATACATGGCGGCGGCGCGTGTATGTGTGTGCACCAACTGGACCGCCACACTTGACTGCTCCTTTCCGGTAATTGTTAGAGCAGGCTGGTAGTAATCAGATTAAATAAAAAAATAGGATTTGTTTAATTCACAAAAAGAAAAGAAAGATAAAGGATTTGGATATGAGCAAGACTCTGAGAAATGGTGTAACATTTCAAGGTTTTTTTGCCAAGTTATTATTCTCCCGCGCACTGTTGTCACCTATGTTGTTAAAATAGATCGTTAAGCTGGTTCTATCGTCTCAAACCACCTCTTTAATTTGTTGTTAAAATTAAGATTAATTAGTTGATATTTGAATGAAAGTCGATTTCATTATTCTAGCTCAATGTTGATTTCATCTTTTCTCAGCTTGAAGAAAATGGGCTCAAATGATATATATACCCGCAATTCATGAAACAGCGTTGAACTGAACTCGCACGTTATGTATCATTAATAAAAGAATAATAATATTAGGCGTAAATATGAGTGTCTGCTGCTTGCTCAAACCCTGGGCGAACCACTGGGAGGAACCTAACTAGTTCACACGGTTATATACTTATATATATGTTTTAACTACTTCACGTGGTCATTTCTTCATTTCCGTCAATTATGAGTCATGCATTTCACATATATTGGTTATATAGGTTAAGTGAATCTTAACGTGAGGTTTTAAATTTGTGTTTTCAAGGAAATGCCACATAAGCATACTGGCATTTAGTTGATGGTCTAACTAGTGCACTATAATTAATGTATATTGTTTCATTTCATTTTTTCATAAATAAATCAAATATATAAGGTAGACGATGTGTTTGAAAAAAGTGCCCATATGATTAATAAACCCTTATATATACTTGACACTAAAAGTTAATAAAAAAATAAAATGAACTTCAATGTCTTATTGCCGTTTAAAATTAAAAGTTTGCCAACAAATAACAGAACCTTGTGTTCGATCACATGCTTGCTTTTAATTCTGCATAGGGATCGAAGTGGACGCGCCTCGGCTCATACGCTCAGTTTACTGCGTGCACTTGAAATGCCATGACAATCCCATGCATACTGATGCATGAGATATACTCCTACCACATTTCTACGAACAGATATATGATATACATGATGCCGACATGAAAGCTTGTCAAAACACCTTCAAATGCCATATATGCATGCATGCATACCACCTATATACACCTATATATTTCCATGAGATGAGGTTTATATGAATCAAAGAGCAAACAACAAGACAAAATTAACACACTATTAATCTGTTACTCTATCTCCATTCTAAATGATAAGATGTTTTGGATTTTCTAGATACGTAGCTTTTGTTATGTACTTATAGATATACAATATGTCTAGTACATAGGAAAAACAATGTATTTAGAAAAAACCAAAAACATCTTATAATTTGAAACATAGTGAATATATACTCCCTTTGTCTTGAAATATAAGGGATCTAAGTTTATTCTAAGACAAACCATGCTAAATCGAATAAGAAAAAAAGAATGATATTTATGACATCAAAGTAGCATAATTGGATAGAGAAATATATTTTCATAATTTACATCTCTGGTGTGGTAGATGTTAATACTTTTATCTATAACTTGGTCAAATTTAGCTTAGTTTGACTTAGTACAAATTTATTAGGACCCTTATATTTTAGGACAGAGGAAGTAGCATGCACGTCTAAGGGGTTATATATGGCAGATCGATCTCTCCAGTCTTTTTTTCCTTTTTTAGATTAGATTAGATAATGAATAAACGAATGCCAGCTTCTACAAAGATCACTCCTATTTATTTATGGAGGACTAAGCTCTTGAAGCAAGTGTGTTTTATATGGATCGAGGACTTGATCAAGATCTTCAAGCACTGTGTTTCATGGTTGTGCCTCAAAATCAAGTTTTATTGGAGGAAAAAAAAGACATTCTTATTGTGGCTACTGTCTCTCAATAGTCAATACTATGCTTCAAAGAATGGATATGTTCGCACTACAATGGTTCTTATTGTTGTTAATGCTTTTGGTTTCAAACATCACACATACAAACCACATTAACTATTCCACAATATTATTATAGGGGAGTGAAGTACTCTTGATCATTATTTCATTTCTAATGCATGTATCAAGGGGGATGGATGCTAGCTAGCTAGTTCTAATTAACTAGACTTACTGGTTTCTGAACTAGGAACCTAACATACATAAGATCATGCAAAAACACTTTAACTTTAAAGAACCGAGCTAGAAGATGATAATCACACAATAGCATTTTCTCAACAGTGTACATGTACAAATCTCAATATATATAGTATATGCTTCAAAGTTGATCAATGATAATTGAAGCATACTCCCTCTGTCCCTTTATCAGTGTCGTTTTAGCTTCTGAGGAGGTACAACAGAGATTCTCTGAACGTGGACAGAGGGGGTCCAGATGCATGGCAGAAGGTGTGATGCAGGACCAGATGCATGGCAGAAGGTGTGAATGCAGACCCTCAAATGCTATGCCACAGTGATAGTCAATGTGGTACATAGGGAGTACATATATAAGCATAAGACCAGATGTCGAAATAATCTTTATTCCATCTCTAATCGAGTTATGCTACAAGGTCTGCATTATCAAATAATAGCTAGAAATTGACATATTGTTACACCACCTATTCATGTGAGATGGTGAACTGATTAATATATATAGTGGAGCATTGCATAGGACTAGAACTAACTCATCCTATATATTCCATTACATCTTAACCATGTTCTAGCCCAAATAATAATTATGGTGCCTGCACATATACACACTTGTATTCATATATAAGACGTGCACGCATGCAAGCATGCATATAAATGCTTCGAGCCATGTACTGAAAGTCACTTGAAGCTTGTGCAAACCTTAGGAGATTCTAGGAGTGGATTCCAATCCCAAATCTTTTCCATGCTAGGAAAAGGAAGCAATGGACCTTGTGGCAAGGGCTGGTTAGGGTTTCCTTGGCTATTATATGATCCAATTGCCCTACTCAGCTCATCTATTGGAATTGTTGCCATTGTAGCGGAGTTTGCATTAAGCAGGGCGTGTGTGGAAGAAGGCAACATCTGTGGGTTAGCACCTTTCATGTGGTAGAGTGATGTACCGTCCTCCTCCGTCGATGTGGTGGAGCTAAGTGAGGGGGTTGACAGGAACATTGATGTCTGTGGCTCCATTGTTGCTGCTCGAGCTGCAGCTGACGATGTCATGGCTATGGTGGTGTTTGCTCCACTGTATGGCTTGTTCATGTGAGCTGATGAGTGGCCACCGTCGAACATTGGTGCCAGGCGGGGTGACGCTGAAGTCCGGTGGTGCCTCTTTTCCATAGTCGCTGCAGCCTTTGAGCTGGATGATCTTGTCGTTGTGGTGCTGAGGTGAAAGTTGTCCTCAATCCCTGGTCGTTTATACACTTTGCAAAGAGAAATTTCCTATACATGATATGAAAATGAATTAATCAATATTACTACAAAATTAAATTGGTATTCCTAATTAACAAACACTTAAAAGTAACTAACTCATGCAATTAGAAGAGAGACTGAAAATTTTCTTATGCGCAAGTGATCAATTTAAGTATATGTGCATACACCATGGTTATATATTGAAAGAGAGAGGAAGTTTGCAGCCAACATAAAAATGTCACTTGAAAAAGTTTTCATGTGAAGGAGATTGTGCTTCACGCTATACACTAAACAGATAGGCACATAACAGTACTCCAAAATATTAATTAAGTTTCGTTCTTAGATCTGATGTTGTATGTGTCGTTTCTACAGTACTGCTATATATTGTTTGAGAACCATGAAGTAGCTTTCTCTTTTGAGAAGTTATCATCCCAGATATGTGCAGATCTTGAAAAATACTAAGTCTCAAAAACTTTTACATATGAAGAGTGTGATGTTTCATACATCCAAAACGGAGGGTCCAGTATTTGCAAAAGGAAAATCTGAATAAAAGAGTAACCGATCTGTACAGAAACTTGGAAAAGTTTTCGAGTTCCTTCTCTGTGTTAGTTCTAAAAACGCTCGGACAAGTACTGAAGAAAAAATTCATGTATTTTTTTTTTGCAAGTGACGATGAGAATAACCTAATTAACTTAGCTAGATCTTGCACGTGCAATTCGCACGGTGCACTTTGCTTTTAACAAGAGTAGTGTTTGCATATATACATATGCCAGCCGGCGATCACGAACAGAAGCTAGCAATCATCCATCAAGAACCCCAAGTCCCAAAAGTGGGGGATTCTTTGTTTCAGAAAAGAGTGGGGAATTTTAAGCAGTGGAGGCATCTTTCAACTTTGTGTGCTAGCTTTGCCAAGATCTCAAAGAACTCAAAAAGAAAAACAACTGAATCAATAATTAAGGGAAACCAATTGAAGCAGCCATGCAGTGAGGATGGGAGCAAAAATTTCTCAAAAAGAAATCATCTTTATTTATACAACTATATATACTTCTTATAGCAGATGCACGGAGAAAAGCTAATAAGTTTTCCTACCTTTTGATAGCGGTCGGCCTCGCCGGAAGGAAGGCGGTACTCGTTCATGATCCAGCTGCTCCTGAGTCCCTTGGGCGCCTTCCCCACATAGAACACCAGCGTCTTCTTGAGCCCGATCGGGCGCTTCACCTCAACATACACCGTCCGGTCGGCCCCCGTGGCCTTCCAGTAGCCGGACGGCGTGACTCGGTTGGGGCGGTCGCCGTTGCGGTACTTGCGGTCTCTCGGCACGTAGAAGTACCACTCCTTGTCCCCAATTGAAGCCAAAGCTGCGGTGGTTTATGTAGAGCATGAGATGATGAGCATCCATGTAGTTAGTAGACACAAAAAAGCGAAAATAGACACCATCATCGCATGCATGAAAAATAAAGCAAGCAGCAAGCAAAAAGCAGGCTAATTAAAGGATCACATGAGATGAAAAGAAAAGAAAATAAAGGGGGTTGGTCACATGCATGAAATCATATATGCCAGATCCCCTTGATATTACTCCATACTAGCAGGAGCTAGCTGGTAGGTTCACATGCTGCTTGCTTATGCGTCTTACCAGGGAGATCCCATGGGTCGTAGCGGTAGAGGTCGACGAGGTTGATGAGCTCGATGTTGAAGCGCTTGCCCTCCACCCTACGGCGGAGGTAGAAGTCGATGAGCTCTTCCTCAGTGGGGTGGAATCGGAACCCCGGCATCACCATGTCACCTCCGCCTTGCTGCAGCTGCCCATCGTCGCCGCCGCCTCCACCGTGCTGCTGCTGCTGCTGGTCTCCGGATGCTCCCCTCATGGTCGAGCTCGATCGACGGCGGCCTGCTTGTGTCATTACCTCCCCTCCCCGCAGCCAGCCTAGGTAGCTTCTTTATAGCACGAAGCCGCAGGACCAGAGGAGGAGGAGGACGACTAGTACAAGGCCACCAGCCCTAACTACACCCACACACGCCACACACAGAGACAGATCGATGGAGACCCAGCTAGACATGTACAAGACGATGGATAGATGGCCGGCCGGCCTATACGGTTGTGCGGTGCGGTATTCTTCTCGCTAGCTCTTGGACGGACGAGGACGAATGAGGTTGATTGCTGCTTGCAAGTGGTGGTGCTACTGGTACTGGTGGTGAAGGGGGGAGAGAGATAAGAGAAGATTATTTTCCTAATTAAAACTCAAATAAGACAGCACGCCAATTGTGATGAGGACCGGCCGTGTCGTCCTATTGATATTTAGCTAAGCTATCTCTCTACACACATACGCCCAAGAATTGGAGGAGAGAAGAGAGAGAGAGAGAGAGCGCAAGAGATCACATCACAGTTTTTTAGCTATATTTACTCTCTAAGTACTCTCTCATGTATTTCTACATATGTGTCATCTTAGCTTGAAAGGCATTGCTTGGTATAGTTTCCAGGTGCTCCGGCTCTTCTAGAAATACTGTAGCGGTACTGTTTTGAACTGTAGCATAGAGCTATTTTGTTTTCCAAGATAAAAAATGAATCGGGAAGAAGAGAAGCCGACAGAGCCACGTTTTCTAGCTTCACCAACTCGGTGCTGCAGTGCTGCTACGGTAATCAATAGTCACGGAGCCGGTCCAGGTGAAAGGAGAGGGACTACTACTCCTAGATTGTTCAACTGCATGGAGGTTCTTGTATTTACATATACTTCCAACTAGTAGCTACATGCCTACAGCTAGGAAGAACCTGGCGACAGAAAAGGAGACTGGAAGGACATGGCCACAGTGCTGCTGAGCCTTTGAGAGAGTTGGAGGAATGGCATGCATGTACATGTTCAGTTCAGCTATAAAAAAAATGTTTCTATTGTTTGTGTGTGTAGCTAGATCCACAGGGTTTTGTTGTCTTTTAACCTTAAAAATAAATATTTTAAGAAAGCACACGCTGAATTTAATTTAATTTTCAGGAATTAGATTGACCTGCGTGACAAATGAATATGACCACACCAAAGGGATGAAAACGGATCGGATACGGACGGATATCACCGATATTACATTTGTTTTCATATTTCTGTCCGGATTCGGATTCGAATACGGATAGTGTCAACTATGTCGGATAGGATACGATTGGATATCGACATCATAAATATGCGATTTAAGTATTCGGATACGGATATGGTATCGGATGTTGGATATCCGGACTCGGATACGGACAGATTTCAACCCCTCTAAACGGATTCGGTTTCGAATACGATCGGAAAATATCCGTACCATTTTCATCCCTACATATATTGTCATGACTAAATGAAAAACACACTAGCATCGTTGCGGACACTTTCCACGTGTGCTGTTATATTGACGTGGTATGGAGTTTGAGTAATAACATTTTTTTTGTAGTGACCAATTGACAGGTCACGCCATTTTTCCTGTCGTTAACAATAAACTGAGTCATGCCCCGTAGCGTCATTACTGGATTCAGGTTCTTTGCCGAGTGCCTCAGGCACTCGGCAAATGTCAAATTGCATTCGACAAAGTCTTTGTTGAGTGTGACGCTCGACAAAGAACACACGACAAAAAATTGATTGGCAAAGCCCTCTTTGTCGAGAGCCCTGGGGGCACTCGGCAAAGAAAAGCGACCGTCACGGCACCGGCCCCGTTGACAGTCTCTTTGTCGAGTGCCAACCCTGCAGGCACTCGGCAAAGATTTTTTATTTTTTTTAAAAAAAAATCTTTGCCGAGTGCCCCTTGGCCAGCGCTTGGCAAAGTTTGAATATTTTTTTTAAAAAAAAATCTTTGCCAACTGTCCTCTGGCTGGCACTCGGCAAAGTTTGAATTTTTTTTAAAAAAATTCTTTGCCGAGGCCCTCTGTCTGGCACTCGGCAAAGTTTGAATTTTTTTTTTAAAATCTTTGCCGAGTGCCATGGTCTTGGCACTCGGCAAAGCTGAAAAACGGTTTTTCGAGCGCCCATTTTTCCAGCTTTGCCGAGTGCTGTGACCATGGCACTCGGCAACGAGGTCCTTTGCCGAGTGCAACACTCGGCAAAGTGACCCAAAACGGTAATTTTTTTATTTTTTTTACATTTCATCATGACAAATAAATTCATACAAATATATATCACATATATATCTCATCCATCACATATATATCTCATCCATCCATACATCCATCCGCACAATCACATCCATCATAATATATATCACATATATAATAATAAGTGCTCAAGTTCATCCAAATAAATCCACAAGTCCATCAAAGTCCACAAGTATATCACAAGTTCATCACCAAGTGAACAACAAATGAAAAAAATACAACGTGCACTCATTTCAGCCACTGCGACTGTGGTGAAGGTCCAGCTCCATCATTCGGAGGTGCATGAGGTGGATTATTCGAACCACCGTCAGATGGAGACTGCACAAAGGAGTAAAGATTGCATGTGAGACAAGATTATTTGGATAGCTAATCTAGGAAGGTAGAGGCCATACAAGCAAAACACAAGCGAAAGTAAAAAAACTTTCATACTCACAGGAGTAGCTGCAGCTGCAGGACGCGAAGGCGGAGGTGGAACCAATAGCCCAGCTGACAGAGAGAAGCCCACACGTTGCCCAAGCCTTTGTAGGAACTCCGTAATGTCCGTCAGCCTCTGCGCCTGGGCCTGCCGCTCGGTCCGCTCAGCGTCCAGCTGGGCCACCAGCTCCTGACGTTGCCTCATTTCTTGTTTCAGCCGGGCCTGTAATATTTCACTCTAATGTTTTAGTAATGCAAAGGTAATTAAGGTGTGTAAAAATCAATGTATGACGAGTAAAACAGGAATAACCTCGAGTGCGTCGACCCGGTGTTGTGCAGTAGTCGGCCGTGTGTGAATGGTCGGGCTCTCACTCGTGCTCCGTGCTCGGATCTAGGCGAAAGAGGGAGTAGAGGCCGTGTCGATGACGCCGTCGCCAAGCTAGAACCGCCCATGTTTCTTGCCTTGCCCCGCCCTCATGACGGCCTCTCCATCAAAGTCCTAGGTGCTCAGATCGTGGTCTGACCCATGGACCGACCTCGCCACCTCAGTGTACTCACTGATGCAGGAGTGGACGCTCGGGTTCGTGTATGCCTCGGGCGGGTCCTCTAGGTTGAAGGAGACGTCGGACGTCGCCTTGCCCTTGTGGGCCATACACCATGCTTGGAAGTCCGAGCAAGCCTGACCACTATGTGACGCCGACTGCGAGAAAGACAACACGATGATTAGAAATCAGACAGAACTGAGCGTCACAATAGATAAATGAATCCACGTACTCATGCTTATTTGTATCCGGCGAGGCTACAGCTGCCTTGATGGTGTGCTGGACCTTGCATCTGCAAACGATGGTCCCGGGCATCCCTATGCATCTTGAGGTACTCCTCCATGAACCACCTCTCCGCCATCATCGCCCAACACTCGGGATACGCTTGGCACCACCAGAGAATCATCTACATGTCATCAAGTATTGGACATATAAGAAGATCAAATTAAACCAACTTAATCTCAAAACGAATCAATATTGATGTTCTTCATTTACCTCAAGGTACTGCTCCCGGGTCAGCTGTATCTCTCTTGCATCTTTCTTGGTTTTCCTCTCTCCAAGCTTCGACCCATAGTAGGTTACGATTGCCTGGATGCGCACCTCGTGACACATGTCGGTGATAAGTTTTTTACAGGATTTGGTAGTCACATGCTCCGTCCTAGCCTCAAATCCCTCCTCGCATCTGTAATAAGTCTACATACAAAAGCAATGTATCCATTCATTATTTTAAGAAAAGTCCAATGAATACGACGTATTGAGCAATGTTGTGCGAGGGAGACTTACCCAAAACTCTGCCTTCACCCGCGCCACCTTGTTGGTGTACTCCACATCAAGGGCGACAGCGTAGTGGTCAAACGAGTAGGCCGGCTCTGTCTTCGATGCGTACGTGACAATACCGGGGAAGTGTTGCCTACATAGAAGACCCAGGATGCCGTTGACTAGCCGTGCGCTACCACCCGACACAACCACCCAGTTCCTGCACAAGTGATTAAGAAAAATTATTAGTTTTTTTTCATCATATCATATGAAGTAGTGGTGATAACATATAAAGTTACCTACTTTTGCCCTTTGGGGCGAATCACTGGGCGTTGGTGAGGAAGTGGAACCTGTGGGAGGCTCGTGGGACCTCGCAAGTAGACACTCGAAGAGGAGTCGGTAGAAGCGGAACCCATGCCTATTGCCTACCCCTCCTCCTCCTCCTCCTCCTCCTCCTCATCCATCTGCCAAACTAGCTCCTCGTTCGACTCGTCCACGGGCGCCACCTCCTCCTCCAGCTCCTCCTCACGCGGCGTGGGAGGAGACGGCCCCCTCCTATGGCTGGCGGTCCTCCTCCTCCTCCTCCTGTCCGATCCCTCCACCGCCCCCTTCGCCTCCTGCTGTAGCCGACATGGTCTTTGGTAAATCGAGTTCACGGACCTATGACGGTTGCCCGCCATCTTTGTTCAATCACCTGCAATAAAAAATAAGACGTAATTAGAAATAGGTGCAAAAATGAACAAAACATAATTACAAAAAACATAGTATTACATGTATTAGAAATAATCTTCATGATTGAGATTAGCTAGATCATAGGTCTCGTCATCACTATCAACATTGTCCAACTCATCAACACTATCCGAAGGAGGAATGTTGTCTTCATTGTCATTGCCTAAACGTAATCGCTCAAGCATTTGTATGTCCTTCAGATTTCGCACCTCATCTCCAGCGTCCTCGTCATCATCCCTTTCATTGTCTACTTCCATTCCTATCTCTTCGGTTAAGTCCATGTCAAACCTCCCTTGTAGCCCCTCTTCTTGATAGAACTCTCCATCATATGTGTTTGGGTTGAAGTTGTAATCTTCATCGTTTGGGACAGGTAGTTTACCGTGTGGTGATACCTTATGCACAATAGACCAACCCTTAAGATGATCGGCGTCTTTGCACGCGTATGACGTATAATAAACCTGGATGGCCTATTGAGCCACAATGTAGATATCTTTTCTAGGATAGATGAAATCCTGTCGAATCTCAACTAGCCCAAGCTTAGGGGTCCGTCTCGTTACACCAGGATGAAACCAGTGGCATTTGAATATGACAGGAGTAAGAGGTTTGGAACCATAGAATGATAGTTCGTAGATTTCTTCAATTCTTCCATAATAGTCGAGTCCATCAGGGCCGGGCATAACAACTCCGTTGTTTGTGGTTTTTTGATTGGGCCGACTCTACTCGTAGCTTGCTGTGTGAAAACGATATCCATTCACGTCATAACCGGTAAATGACTTGACCCTAACGGCACAGCCGTTTGCAACATGTCTCAGCTCGTCACTTATAGGCACATCAGTTTGGGCTTTCTGTTTGAACCAACAAATGAAATCGAGGCTCTCTGGTCCCGCACCCCTTGAAAGAAGGGTATCATTTTCTTGCGGGGTAGGTTGCCTTGATCCATGCCAGGATTGATGAAGAAATTCCCTATACCAATGAGAAACAAGGGGATTGGACGAAGAAACAAGGACATATGGTGAAATGAAACTAGTTCGTTCAGAACTTACCCAATGAATGGCTGCACCTCGACAAGGTTGGTCAACACATATAGCATGATACTGCGCCACTCTTCATTTTTCAATTGCTTAGTGGTCGATACACTTGCGCTTCCGAGTTGCCCTTGGAAAAGGCTGAGGTTCGATTCATTTTTGCCAGCATGGTAACGAGGGGGTGGATTATAAACGCTAGGAAGGTTCTCAGTGTAGTATTTCTCTGTGAAGTTCGACACTTCCTCTAGAATGTATGCCTCTGCAATGGAAGCCTCAATTTTGCCTTTATTTCTATAATTTTTGCGAAGAGTCTTCAGACATCTCTCGATTGGATAGCACCAACGGTTCTGCACGGCCCCCCATACATGCCTCATATGGGAGGTGCACAATCAAATACTGCATCGGCAAGAAGCAGCTGGGTGGAAAGATCTTCTCCAACTTATAGAGCAACGCGGGTGCCGCTTTTTTCTAATTCATCAATGACGGTCCGAGAGAGCTCCTTGGCACAAAGCTGGGGAAATAAGTAGCTCAACTCTGCCAGCACTTGCCAGACATACTCCGAGACATAGCCTCAAACCATCGCTGGAAGAAGCCGCTCAATCCATATATGGTATTCATGACTCTTCATCCGTTGACTCATAGAGTGTCTAAGTTCACTCCCCTCTTTAGATTCGCTGCATACCCATCAGGGAACATTAGTGTCTTGATCCATTCAAGTACTTCCCTCCTTTGGTCCTTTTTCAAGATGAAATCAGCCTTAGGCCTTCTCCAGGTCTTGCCACGACTAGGAGGCTGCATCTCTTGATTTGGTCTATCGCACAACGTTGCTAGGTCCACTCTAGCCTTAGGGTTGTCCTTAGACTTTTCAGTGTCCATTAGTGTTGCCCAAAGTGCCTCGGTGATATTCTTTTCAGTGTGCATTACATCAATGTTATGTGGCAGAAGAAGGTCATCGAAATAGGGGAGCCTCGTCATGCCTGAGATATGAGTCCACATATGTTGCTCACCATATCCCACAAAACCACCTTCTTCATTGGGCATGAGAGCATCTATTTGAGCATGAACCTCGGCACCAGTCATCATTCGTGGTGTAGGGTTTGTCACTTTGACACCCTTCATAAAGTTCTTGATGTCTTGTCTGAATGGATGGTCAAGAGGTAGGAATTGACGATGTGTGTCGAACGATGAATACTTGCCACCCTTCTGCAACCAAATGAACCTCACACCTTCCTTGCATATTGGGCATGGGAACTTCCCGTGAACACACCAAGCGCAGAATATCCCATATGCCAGGAAGTCATGCAGGGAGTAGTGGTACCAAACGTGCATTTTGAAGGTTGTCTTTGTAGCTCGATCGTATGTCCATACCCCTTTGTTGCAAGCATGGACCAATTCATCAAACACGGGCTCCATGAACACACCTATATTACTCCCTGGGTGTCTAGGAATTATCAACGACAAGAATATGTTATGTCGTTGAAAGGAGACACTAGGGGGGGAGATTAGGGGGGATAACGAAGATGGGCCAACATGTGTATGGGGCAGCCATCATTCCATAAGGATTGAACCCATCTGTTGCTAGCATGACTAAAAGGTCCTAATGGCTAAAGGGGGGTGAATAGCCTAATAAAAATTTCTACAACAATACTTAACAAAATGGTTAGACAATTATGAGGCGAAGCAAGTGTTGCGCTAGCCTACTCAAAATGCAAGCCACCTATCACAATTCTAGTTTAGATAGTATCTATTCACACAATAGCTATGATACTACTCTATGTTAGTGTGCTCTCAAAGGCTAACTAAAAAGCCACACCAACCAAGCAAGCAAGCTCTCACAACTAGCTACACTAAAGAGCTTGTCAACTAGTTTGGGGTAATGTAAAGAGAGTGATCAAGAAGGTTATACCGCCGTGTAGATGAAGGAACCAATCAATCACAAGGATGAATAACAATGAAGACCAATCACCTCTGAATTAATGATAAACACAATGATTTTTTACCGAGGTTCACTTGCTTGCCGGCAAGCTAGTCCTCGTTGTGGTGATTCACTCACTTGGAGATTCACGCGCTAATTGGCTTCACACGCCAAACCCTCAATAGGGTGCCGCACAACCAACACAAGGTGAGGATCACACAAGCCACGAGCAATCCACTAGAGTACCTTTTGGCTCTCCGCCGGGGAAAGGTCAAGAACCCCTCACAATCATCACGATCGGAGCCGGAGACAATCACCACCCTCTGCTCGATGATTCTCGCTGCTCCAAGCCGTCTAGGTGGTGGCAACCACCAAGAGTAACAAGCAAAATCCGCAGCGAAACACGAACACCAAGTGCCTCTAGATGCAATCACTCAAGCAATGCACTTGGATTCACTCCCAATCTCACAAAGATGATGAATCAATGATGGAGATGAGTGGGAGGGCTTTGGCTAAGCTCACAAGGTTGCTATGTCAATGTAAATGACCAAAGGTGTGAGCTTCAAACGGCCATGGGGCTTAAATAGAAGCCCCCATGAAATAGAGTCATTGTACCCCTTCACTGGGCACAACGCGGGGTGATCGGACGCTCCGGTCCAATACCGGACGTTGGCCCTCAGCGTCCGGTCACGTGATTCACGCCATGTGTCCCCTGCTTCAAATACTATTCGTCAGATTTCAACGGTCATCAGTTGACCGGACGCAGCGCACAAACTGACCAGACGCTCAACCTTCAGCGTCCGGTCGTTTCCAGTAAGGTTCTAGAAACGGATTTCTTTGACCAGACACGTCCGGTCATGCTTGATCGGACCCTGCCAGTGTCCGGTCACACAGTGACTTTCCTCAGTGCTGCCCGACAACAGGACCGGACCCTGGACCGCAGCGTCCGGTCAGTCCAAGACCCAGCGTCCGGTGTTTGACCGACGCCAGCGTCTTCGCTGTTACAACTGACCAGACACACCGGTCTGCCTGAGACCAGCGTCCGGTCACCTTGTGACCAGCGAGACTAACTCCTTTTCACTTCTAACTTCTTCACCCTTGCTCAAATGTGCCAACCACCAAGTGTATCACCTTGTGCACATGTGTTAGCATATTTTCACAAACATTTTCAAGGGTGTTAGCATTCCACTAGATCTTAAATGCATATGCAATGAGTTAGAGCATCTAGTGACACTTTGATAACCGCATTTTTATACGAGTTTCACCCCTCTTAATAGTACAGCTATCAAACCTAAATGTGATCACACTCTCTAAGTATCTTGATCACCAAAACAAAATAGCTCCTTATTGTTTATACCTTTGCCTTAAGCTTTTTGTTTTTCTCTTTCTTCTTTCCAAGTCCAAGCACTTGATCATCATCATGGCATCACCAACATCATGTCATGATCTTCATTTGCTTCACCACTTGGAATGTGCTACCTATCTCATGATCACGTGATAAACTAGGTTAGCACTTAGGGTTTCTTCAATTCACCAAAACCAAACTTGTGCCTTCAGCGACACGTACATTACGAGCCTCGTCTGCTTTGTCACGATGTTTGTCATTAAAGCGGATCCAAGCTTCACCATCGGATGGATGTACCATCTTGTCAGGATTGTACCGTTTGCCATTTTTGTGCCATGTCATCTGTTTCGCGGATTCCTCGGTCATGTATAGCCGTTGAATCCTCGGTTGGAACGGAAGGTACCATAGGATTTTCACGGGGATCGTAAGTTGCTTCTTCTGGCCATCATCAGAGTCTACCTCTAGGTACCTAGAGGATTTACACTTTGGATAGAACTTTGCATGCTCGTGTTCTTTCCTAAATAGGATGCACCCCTTCGGACAAGCATGTATCTACTCATACAGCATCTTAAGTGCACGAAGGAGTTTATGTGACTCGTACATGCTCTTTGGCAGAATGTGGCCCTCCAGAAGCAGGGTGCCAATGACGGCCAACATCTTATTGAAGCCAGGTCGACTCAAGTTTAACTCGGACTTCAACCCCATTAAGCATCCAGTGGCATCCAATTGAGACACCGTTGAACGATCGTGAAGGGGTTTCTGTGCTGAGTCCATCATGTCGTAGAACGCCTGTGCGGCTACCTCCATCTCCTCCTTCTCATGTCCCTCGTCGAAATGTCCTTGGTGAAAGTCATCTAACATGTATGCTACCCCGGCATCAGCATCAAAAGCCTCCACCCGTGGTCTCACCACCTCCTCTCTCATACGATGGGCTTCACCATGGTGGACCCACCGGGTGTAGTCCGGCGTAAATCCATTCTTCACAAGATGTTTACCCATTTCCACCTTGTTTACCCTTCTCCTATTTCCACATTTGCTGCAGGGACACAAAACTAGGCAATGTTCTTTAGCAGCCTTGCCAAATGCATTGTTCAAGAAAGCATCGGTCTTGTTCATCCATTCCATGGTGTAATCACTCTGACTTCTCTAGCCCGTGTACATCCACCGACGGTCATCCATCCTCTAACATATATATCAGCGAGTAATGTAACCATCAATTGCATCTACATGGTGTTCCTACTGTCTTATTGGTGAGGATAGGTCATAATCTCATCCGTGGATGTGTAGATGAGGTTAGTTTCCATGCTCTACTCCTATTCGAGACATAATTTTAGCAGCACCTCCCCGCTGTTCTCTAGATACACATCTTGCCAAAGAAGAGTGCGTATCCGGAGAACAATAGGGAGGTGATGCTGAAACTCTGTCTCGGACTAGAGCAGACCATGGAAACTAACCCATCTACGCATCCGCGGGCTGTCCAAAAAACATGGACAATCTGAAACAGATACGGTCATAGATATGCAAAGATCTGTATACCTCCAACCGTATCTCTTTCGAACAGGAGATGCCTAACTGGGTTACGCGATCTATGATCATGATACGGAAAGAGGGGTTATACCTAGGGTGGCGGCGGAGTCAGGCTAGCGGGGCCGTGGCGGGTCGATGCAGTGGCGAGGCGACGCGGTGCAGGTAGACCGACACGGCGACGGGAACTCCGACTCGGCTCCGACAGGCTCTTCTCTATAAAAATAGAACAAAATACTGTCATTTAAAAAAATCGGCAGAACCTCCCCTGCATGGTGAGGTTTCCAAAACCTGCAAAAAACAACGGCACGATGGCCGACAAGCACATATGTCTTAAGAGAAGCCATGTAGTTTGGATATCAATCCATGCAGAAGAATATATCCAAGTAGTACCACTACTTCTACTACTACTTCCACTATTGCTACTACTACTACCACTAGTTCTACTACTACTACTACCACTATTGCTACTACTACTACTACTACTACCACTAGTTCTACTACTCCTACTACCACAAGTTCTACTACTACTACTACCACTAGCACTACTACTACAACTAATACTACTACAACTATCACTACCACAACAACAACAAGAGAGAGGGCATACCTGACGAGCGCCGAGGGTAGGGGTGGGCGGCGTCGGGGTCGGGGTCGCCGAAGTCGGGAACGGGGTCGGGCACAGGTGGCGTCGGGGCGGGCGGTCCACGGGGCGCGGCCGGGGGTAGGGTCGGCTCCTACTACTACTCCTCCTCCTCCCCTCCTCCCCCTCCTCCTCCCCCTCCTCCTCCCTCCTCCACCTGCCAGCGTTGGCGGGCTGACGTGGGAAAGCTGGCCATGCTCGGCCACACGCGGGCGCGGGGGCGGGGGCAGGCGCCGGAGCGCGACGCGTGGCGCGCAGCGCGGGGAAGGGGGGCGGGCTGCGGCGCGTGGTGCACGGCGCGGGAAAGGGGGGGCGGGCTGCGGCTGCGGCGGTCGGCGGCCGGCGCGCGACGCGGGCGCGGGGCTACGGCTGCGGCGGCCGGCGTGCTACGCGGGCGCGGGGCTACGGCTGCGGCTGGCGGCGCGCGGCACTTTGGCGGCTCCGGGCGCGGTGCACGGGGATGCAGCTGCGGCGACCGGTGTGCGGTGTGGGCGCGGGGCTGCGGCTGTGGTGGGCGACGCGCGACGCGGGGACAGCTGTGGGCGCAGCGCACAGGGAGGGGAGGGCGGCGCACGGCGCGGGCAAGAGCGGCGGGGGCGCACCAGCGGGTGAGCGGACGGGGCACGACGGCGCGCGTGTGTGGGAGGGAGGGAGGTAACGGTTCGGTGGTTAAGTGTGGATGGACCCTTTGCCGAGTGCCCCGATTTGGCACTCGGCAAAGGAGGCCGGTTTGCCGAGTGCCAGATCAGGACACTCAGCAAATGTGTTTTTTTTAAATCTAAACCCTAAACCGCACTGCATCTTTTTTTTTAAATAAAAAATACCACTTTGCCGAGTGTCGGGCCAAGAGGCACTCGGCAAACATTTGTAAAAAAAATTGGCACGCTCTTTGCCGAGTGTCCCCACGGACACTCGGCAATGGGAACACTTTGCCGAGTGCCTGGCAGCTGGCACTCGGCAAAGAGCATGTTTACCTAGTGTCAAAAGATGACACTCGGCAAACCAAATTTTTTTTTGTATTTTGACCTCCAAATTTTTTCCGTAGTCCTCTTACAGTACTTGGTACTCCATGTCAAAATTTGGTACATTTCCCAAACTGTTTGCTATATTTAGTTAATTTATTTCATTTAATTGAATTTTTTTGAAAAATGTAAATTTGAACTGCACGTGCATCGAATAATAGAATTTAATGATTCAAAAAATGATATTCATGGTATTGAGTGTAGTGTGAGGCCGTATCCAAGAACGGACCCAAAATTTTGAACATCTTGTTCACGAAACATGAACACGAACTTGCGGACGAATTGTTTTTAAATTCTATAAAATGCAAACGATGTTCGAAAATCATGAAACTTGTCGAGATGTCATGATATCGTATGTGGAGGATGTGATAAAAAATTGAGAAGGTTTGGTGCACGTTATCACGTACGATGCTTACAAATTATGACATCTCCACATGCGGACTTCGTTTGCATTTCATAGAATTTAAAAATAATTCGTCCGCAAGTTCGTGGTCATGTTTCGTGAACAAGATGTTCGAAATTTCGGGTCCGTTCCTGGATACGGCCTCACACTACACTCAATACTATGAATATCATTTTTGAATCATTAAATTCTATTATTCGATGCACGTGCAGTTCAAATTTGCATTTTCTGAAAAAATTCAATTAAATGAAATAAATTAACTAAATATAGCAAATAGTTCAGAAAATGTACCAAATTTTGACATGGAGTATCAAGTGATGTAAGAGGACTACAGAAAATGTTTGGAGGTCAAAATACAAAAAAAAAATTGGTTTGCCGAGTGTCATCTATTGACACTCGGCAAACATGCTCTTTGTCGAGTGCCAGTTGCCAGGCACTCGGCAAAGTGTTCCCTTTGCCGAGTGTCTTTGGGGACACTCGGCAAAGAGCGTGCCAATTTTTTTTTTAAATGTTTGCCGAGTGCCTCTCCGTCCAGCACTCGGCAAAATGGTATTTTTTATTTAAAGAAAGATGCAGTGCGGTTTAGGGTTTATATTTACAAAAACAACTTTGCCGAGTGCCCTGATCTGGCACTCGGCAAACCGGCAGCCCTAGTCCTTTGTCGAGTGTCAGGATCTGGCACTCAGCAAAGAAGTGGGTTGCCGAGTGCCTACCCGCTGGCACTCGGCAAACTTGGACGGCAAGCGGCGGTCGTTACCTGACGCCGTTTTTTGTCGAGCGCCAAAGTTTGTCGAGTGCCTGACACTCGGCAAAAAGGGCCTTTGCCGAGTGTCTAGCTTTGCCGAGTTGCCTAACACTCGGCAAAGCCTTCTTTACTGAGTGTATATCGTTGCCGAGTGCGGCACTCGGCAAAATAACCCTTTGCCGAGTGCCCGACTTTTAGCACTCGACAAAGAAAGTTGCACTAAACAAAGGCTCTGTTTTCCATAGTGTGTGCTCGCCCAACGAACATGGTGGGCTGGGGCTGCCCGACCTCCGGGTGCTTGGCTTCGCACCTCGCCATCGATGGGAGTGGCTGCGACGGACACAGCCTGATGCGGCCTGGGCACAGCTACGTTCAAAGCCGGAACGCGTCGTCGCTGCTATGTTGAGCGCTTCTGTCACTGTCCAGGTTGGAGACGGCACCACCGCGTGCTTCTGGACGGATTCCTGGCTACCGGACGGCGCAATTTGCACTTTCGCGCTAAATCTCTTCCGTGCGGTCGGGTGTCGCCAGCGCAATCACACAATCTGGGATGCGATGCTGAACCACCAGTGGGCAAGGGATATCACCGGGGCGCCGACTGGCCCGGTACTATGTGAATACGTTCAATTGTGGGAAAAGCTCGAAGAGATCCACCTAACGCCACTGGACTCCGATCGTTTTATCTGGAAATGGACGAAGAGTGGAGCTTACACCGCCTCGTCAGCGTACAGGGCTTACTTCACAGGGATGACAACCTTGTTTGGTGCCAAGCAAGTTTGGAGATCGGCAGTGCCGCCTGAGGTCAAATTTTTCTTCTGGCTTGCTCTCCGTGGACGCCTGTGGACAGCTGAGCGTCGCAAGTGTCACGGCCTTCAGCAAGACGCGGTTTGTGTGCTCTGTGATCAGCAGGATGAGACCACCGACCACTTGTTGGCCTCCTGCGTTTTCACTCGTGAGGTTTGGCACCGACTGCTGTCAAGGATGGGGATGCAACACTTGGTGCCGCTTGATAGTTCTTGTCTGTCGGACTGGTGGCAGAATACGAGAAGAGCCATTCCGAAGACCTTCAAGCGTAGCTTCGACTCGCTTGTTCTGCTCGTCTCTTGGAAGGTCTGGAAAGGAACGCAATCGGAGAACATTTGACAACATCACGGGAACGCCGTCTCAGCTGTTCGCGCTTATTCTGGAGGAGGCGGACGCCTGGATCACCGCGGGCTTTCGCTGCCTCGCGTCGCTGATCGTTTTAGCCAATTAGTGGCCGCGGTCTACCTTTCTCTCTTTCTTTAGTTGCACAGCTAGTTTCCTCAGTTAGTACACCTTCTTAGCGCCACCGTTGTAGCCGGTGATTCGTGTAAGTGTTCCTCCAGTTGGCTGTCTCTGGCATCTCGCCGTGGCTAGCACCGGCCGTACTTTGTATCTAATTTCTCATTAAGCACGTGCCAATGCACGCTTTCGAAAAAAAACTGAGTCATGCCATTTTAGCATGGTGTGCGTCCATTCCATCCATTCCAAACTTGCTTTTGTAGATATTTTCTTGTCGATCCAAATGATGGACCTAATATATAAGAGCTTCCAAAGTTTTGAAATCAAGCCCAACCTATTTTACTTGGATGTGGTGGTAATAGTCACTACTGGACTCTGGGCACTCGGCAAAGCCCAATTTTCACTCGGCAAAGGCTTTGTCGAATGCTGCACTCGGCAAAAAATGGGTCGACAAAGGTGTCTTTGCCGAATGTTTTTTGTCGGGCACTCGGCAAAGCCTTTGTCGAGTGCCCGACACTCGGCAAAGTTGCAACCGAAAAAAACCCCGAAAAAATGGGGAAAAATGGAAAAAAAAATGGAATTTTTTTAATCGGTGGAGGCCCCCACCGGCCAGCGCACGCCCATCTCCGGCATTTTTCGCATAAATTTCACAGCAACGCGCCCGACAGGATTCGAACCCGCGACTCCCCCTGCGCGCGAACCTCCTCTACCACTACACCACACTGTCACTTGTGTCTGGATTTCGTTTTAGTTTCCAACATATTATACTAAACCGAGTATAAATTGATTGTTTGAGGCCCTAAACGAATTCAAATAAATAAGTTGTAAACTACAAAGTTTCATAACTTTTCGAGATCTACACTTTTAGTTTAGGAAGTTTTTCCATCCGAGGTCGTTTACAAAATTTGAATTTCAAAATTTTGAAATTCAAATGCAATTTTACATGACATGATTTCAAATCAAAAAGTTGCCAACTACAATGTTTCATAACTTTTCGAGATCTACAGAGTTTATTTTGGTTGTTTTTCCTTCCGAGGTCGTTTGAAAAGTTCAAATTTTAAATTTTTGAAATTCAAACACAGTTTTGCATGACAAGATGATTTCAAATCAAAAAGTTGCCAACTACAATGTTTCATAACTTTTCGAGATCTATAGAGTTTATTTTGGTTGTTTTTCCATCTGAGGTCGTTTGAAAAGTTCGAATTTCAAATTTTTGAAATTCAAACACAGTTTTGCATGACAAGATGATTTCAAATCAAAAAGTTGCCAATTACAAAGTTTCATAACTTTTCGAGATATACAAAGTTTATTTTGGTTGTTTAGTCATCTATTCATCCGACATGGTCGTTCTAACATTGTTCACAAATCTTATATATCTCTCTTGTAGTTTCATAAACTACAAGAGAGATATGTTAGATTTGTGAACAAATTTACTTTTACTTTGTCATATGAAGAAAAGACCAAAACAAACATTGTACATCTTGATGAGTTATACAACTTTGTAGTTAAAAACTTTTTCATTTGAATTAATTTACTGCTTCAAAATGTGCTTTGAAATTTTCTTTGCCGAGTGTAAAAAAAACACTCGGCAAAGAGCTTCTTTGCCGAGTGTAAAAAAAACATTCGGCAAAGAAGCTTCTTTGCCGAGTGTCAAAAAAAAACACTCGGCAAAGGCGTCTTTGCCGAGTGCCCGAAAAACAACACTCGACAAACCACTTGGCACTCGGCAAAGAGCCGGTCTCCGGTAGTGAGTTTTTTAGTTTTTAATTTTAGTTTTTTTCCTCAGAATACTATATTTGAGTTTTTTGTCAAGCTACTATTTAGTCCCCAAAATACTTTCCAAAATCAGGGAAAACCCATCTAAATTCACAGTTTGGAAAGTAGTTTCGTCATCTAATTTCCTAGCATATATGTGCTCAAGTGAAATCCAAAGCTACTTAACAGAACATATATATGCTCAAAATTAAGTTCCATTTGTATTTAAATTGAAAGTATTGAAAACACAAGTTCAATATTTCCATCCATGCATTAATTCAAAAGCATATATGTACTCTCGGAGTGACGATAAGGCATAGTTTTCTCTTTTCTGAAAATGCTTCTATTAAAATATTGGTTTTGGGTTAAAATAAAAAAGATAATTCGAATCCAGCTAGTACAAGCTACTGCACATCGGCGAAGTGGGACAGTGTGGCGGTGCTGCATGTATATGCATCCTCATGCTTGCATTGCTTCTTCTATACATGCAACTATGCATAGTCCCAACTCCAAACACACGGCGTACGTGTGAGATAGATTCTCGTAAAATTTCCTGGCTCCTGAGAAGCATCGTCACGTGCAATGATATGAAGTATTTTCAGCTCAAAACGTCATCCTTTTTCACAGATGCGGTAATGATAATGATATGAAATAAGAAGAAGCTTATCTCGGCCATCTTTAGAAGGGCCTGTCTATGCATGCGTTACATTACAAGTGAAAAATTCAAACCGTGCCACTCAAGCCTTTTCTTTTCTTTTTTGCTTTCAGTATCTGCAAAAATCAACGAATCACAAAGAAGTCCAATAGATGCAGACATGGTAAATAGCAGAACATGTTGGGATAATCAAGAGGGTAAAAGTTTTGCATACTGAAAAATGCTCCACCTATAAAGAGGCACGCTCGGCTTGTGCAAGTTGTCCTCTTGTGTTCACGCGTGCACGCATGTATGCTACTGGAATCTAATCTGAAGGTAAAGTACGTGTCTTTGCCTCGTGCTCCCTCTTACGAACAGTACATATTCTTCGGCCGGCCGACGACTCAAAATCTCAAATAATCATGATGCTGGCCCAATTAATCCTTCAATTCCTGTCTATCTCAATAGATTCATACCACTTGCAAAACCTAGTCTATAGACATGCAGTAAGCAATTTTGACTTGATTGATCGTCCCGCGCGCGTGCTGCCAAGAATTATCACATACTCTGAACTGTTAAATTTCAGAAATACTTTAAGGGCTTGTTTGGTTGCACTCCAAGTCTCTAATACACCCTAATACACATGGATACACTGGGAAGAAGAATTGAGGTGGAAAATTAGACTCCAATCCATCCCAAAATTTTCACCTCAATCTCATGGTTAGTAATACCAGCTGTGAGCAAGATAATTTATCTATATATTGCGGATATTTTGCTGAACTTATTTTTGACAGTAGTCAAGAAATATTGGAAAGATGGACACGGGTGGCAAACAGGACTTACACAACCATGGGAGATGAGCCAGACAACACTTTTTTTTTGTGAATTACATAAGTACAAACGCGGACGTTCAACACGCACGCACACTCACCCATATGAACACACCGTACAACATTCCCAAACATGGAGTGAATGAAACTAATAGAAGAGAGCATTTGCAACATATTTTGAACCCAAAACTGTTTTACTCGAGACTGATCTGCACGTACCCTATACACACACACACACATTGCTAGCTAGGGTTTACGCGTATGCATGCATGCATGGTTGCGGGGCTGTGGACACAGGTTGGCATTTACACCTATAGGATGTCCTTGTGGGGAATTCTTGCCATGCATGTCGGTAATTTAAGGCATGTGCCGCTGTTTGCTACAGCTACTAGTGCGTCGTAGCACACAATTAACAACACCTGTATGTGCGTAGAGTAGTATCAGTAGAGAGTGTCCCTTGTGGGTTTTCCTTTGGAGCAGGTTAGAACATCTCCATAATCTTTGTTGTACGAGCATGCATATTCAGTCAAGGGATACCCGTGACTTGTACGCTCTCTCTCTCTCTCTCTCTCTCTCTCTCTCTCTCTCTCTCTCTCTCTCTCTCTCTTCTATTTCTCAAGTGCATATGTGTGCATCGACACAAGGGAAGGTAGTTTTTTCATGATCAATATGTGTACATATATATGCTATTCCTTCATTTCCTAGACATGAATACTACTCAACTTAATCATGAATCAAATCATAAATACTCAAATATATTCTTAAGATATTAGTAGTACTCTAATTGTCGATCGAGCTAGTAAAAGTGCTAGACTGCTTGATCCTACATAAGTCTGAAACAACCCCCATCCCAGGGTTTTTTTTAATTGATATGCTCATCACCATACAGTCATGCACTGATATAGAGTACAGCTGTATATACTGCAGGTCTGTAGCTGTTCCCCTTCCCACACCTACTACTATCCGTACTTGTTATCTTACAATTTGATAGAGGAAACCTACTGATCCAAATAAAGTTCCATAGCTAAATAAATGATCAGTTGCTCTGAGATGTTGGAATAAAGAATCATCGTTATTCATGAAGCAATGATGGGTATCTTACAAGTAAAGCACACATACAACTTAACACGACCATGAGATGAATAAGGATGAAATTAAAGCGGATCAGATATGAACAGATACAAAACGGATATGACGGATATGCATACATGTAGGATTCGGTGTCGGATACAAATGGTGTTTAATGCATTGAATATTGGCACCCATCCCATATACGAATTAGCTGAAATCTAGCTTTTGATGTTCAGATCTGGATATGTTGTGGATATTAAATGTTAATTTGGATTCATATATGAATTATCCATTTAGTATTTGAACCCCTTTCAGATGGACGGATATTGGGAAATATCCGTCCCGTTGTCATTCCTAGAGATGAACATGTAGTTTTGCCACTAGTTGTTGGATCTTCCTTTCATCCCCTTAATTTTTTTCCAATATAATTGTCATATCAATATATATAGTTCTCAGGTTACAAAGTGAAAAGCATAGTCCAAATCATGCAAAGTAAATGGACTAGATAAACTTAGGAATATATGTTGACAATCATAAAAGACAACTAGACACTTCTATAAGCATTTCGAGGATTCCGGCTTCTTGAAAGAATCTGTTGTTAACATCTCTTCTCTTTTCAACAAGAAGCTTCTCCTTCCTACTATAAACAGAGACACTCTCACAAACACACACACATATATAGGAACACATTCAAGAAACTAGACTAGCAGATCTTGAGATTGATGGAGATCACTACAGGCATCTTGTGAGTTATATATTGTCAATGGGCATGTTGGCAACCACTAGAATGAATAATATAGTAGCAAAAAATGCAAGCACACATTGTAGCAAATATATTATTTCATGTAAGATTAAACGAAAACCATAAGGTAAATAGGTTCTTCCCATTGGTCGTAAATTATTGTTCGAAACATAATAGCCCAAATTTTAAGGCCAGTTACTATTTTGGGCAAAGCTGAAGTCAATGAATGTATAGTGGGTAACTTGTTCGATCTCAACAACAATGCCCTTTTAGGGTAGTTGTACCTTTCATACTTTTTTTATGTATTCAATGTAGAATTGCCCTTTAATTTGTTACAAATTATGAAGGGTATATGTATCCATTCATTTTCAAGTAACAAATGTTAACACTATACTTTCTTAAACATAGGAATTTTGGTTGTGTTTGATCTATCTAAACGTTGTAGAATCCAAAAAGAATAGCAATTCTTTCCAAGAAAATAACATTGTTGATCGAGCAAGTTGCATACCAATCACTAGCTAGATCGAAGACATTAATGCATGATAAATTATTGTTCCTTCTTCCACATGATGCACCTTTCAATTGAATTCGTCAAACATGCTCCATACGGCAAGAATAGTCACCACTCGGTTACGATATGCCAGGAAACATGTATGTGACAAAATATATGGGTGGCGTAGATTTTACTAGATTGTTGTAGATTATTTAGAGGAAATCATGAAAAAAGTTTTCAACCTTGGAAATTTCATTAGTTTCTTTGACAAACCATAAATGTGTATGAAATGTTCAATGTATGTGTTAGTATTTTGACTAATCGAATACGATGTCATAGTAATCTTAATTTACTTGAGATTGATCGATGTCACATGGCAATTGAGCCATACGTTGTATGGATAAAGATAGCCATTGTCGTAGGTAGTAATCTTGTGTACATTGGATTAATTAAAAAAAGTAGCGATGTGCCGACATATACGTGATGTAACATATATGGATAAATTTTGCTCGGGATATATACTTTGTACACGTACAAAAAATGCAAATACTACTTCCATTCCAAAATATAAGGGAATCTAGCTATGCACCTGGACAAGTTCAGAAATATATTAGAACACTTGATAATCACAGCTTAATTAATTGCGTGCAAGAAAAATGTGCAGTCATGACCATTTTCCCCATTTGATGCGTACATGTATCAAACAATACTAGCTAGGTTTGTGTACGCCTAACTTTGTTTTTCTTGCTGCCAAATCTTCTGTTTTCCACCAACACCCTTCCATGACACTGCACTACAGCTTACTAAGAAGAACATATGTATATATATCAACAAGTGTTAGGTACTACTGCAGAAAAGATGTGTGTAGCATTATTGTGTTGCGCTCTTCAATTTAATCATTACATGCCGGTAAAATGAGGAAGGAAAAACTGAAATATATATAGATAGATCACAGATAGTAGGTTGGGTATGCAATGCAACTCAAGCGCAGCAACATGGCATAAAGAAGCCATACATCAGAGGTCGTCCATAGATCGGAGTTGTACTACTAGACATATGTGTGTGTGTGTGTGTGTGTCTATATATATAGAGAGAGAGAGGAGCAGCGTCGATCTGTGGGCGGCTGGCCGGCCGATCAGTCGGTGGGGGCAATTTAGTGAGTTCTGTGACTAGGTCCCACATGCAAGCAAGCAGGAGGGAGACGCTTGCATTTGCATTTAATGTGTCACCGCATGCTTGCTGCGTGGAAGAAGGAAGGGATGCCCTAGCACTGAGGAAGAGTGTTCTTATTGGTCCACCCTCCTTGATAGAGATGGTTTTAATGCTGTCATCGCATGCTTTGCTGCGCATCCATCGTCTCTCATTGACATTGTCATTTTTCTCTCTCTTCGTCATTCAGTTACCGATCCTTCTCCGCGCTGAAGATCGATTGACGCAGTCTAGTATAATCCCAGTCTTAGTTAGACCCAGTCTAATCTCTATAAGTTTTGCTAGAAGTTCGTCAATTTTGGTATTCACGTACCTACACATGATGCAGGCAATAATACACATGAACCATTGCTTTTACCTTTCTTAGATCTGCTCCCATAACTTCACTAGCCAAAGAGGATAGCTCCAAAAATTCCCCTCCTCCAAAAAAAGGTAGAGACCAACTCTATGTTTTTTTGTGGCAGAGCTCCTCAAACACTACTAAAGAAAGCCTTTTTAGAGGCAGCTAGAACGGGTTTGAAGAGATGGCTGCTCCACCCTCTCTGCTTGTGTCTCTAGAAAACAATGATTCCTAGAGGTGACTATCCAATTGCCCTTAGAAATCTAAATGTAGAGGCAGGCCGAAACCCAACCACCTCTAGAGATTGATTTCTAGAGGTAGGCTGAAATCTAGCCAACTCTTGAAAAGGATTTACAGAGCTACCAATCTAGTCAAACAAAATAACCATAGAAGCCCACCAGGCAACCCCCACAAGTCAAAAGTTATGTGAATTTTGTGCATGTGCAGTTGTCATGGGTGAAATGATCAAGATTCCCAAGAGGGGGGTGAATTGGGCTAATTCTCAATTTCTTATAATAATTAAGCCCTAAACATAGCCCATTTCACCCCCTTGTGCCTAGAAGTGTTTCTATTGTTCTACCGCACAAAAGTTTTGCATCCTAAGTTCCAATCCTACTCTACCATAGCAATTCTAAGAATGTAAAGACATGAATTGAATTGCTCAAATATAAATGCTCTGAGTAAAGAGAGGGAGAGGAATGCAGCGATGTTTTTCTGAGGTATCGCAGAGTCGTCACTCCCCACTAGTCCTCGTTGGAGCACCTGCACAAGGGTGTAGTTCTCCCTTGATCCGCACAAGGATCAAGTGCTCTCTACGGGCTGATTCTTCGACACTCCATCGCGGTGTATCGCCCACAACCGCTCACACCATGACTTTGGTCATCCACAAGCTCCGCCGGATGATCACCAAGCTTCCAATCACCACCAAGCAGTCTAGGTGATGGCGATCACCAAGAATAACAAGCACAAACTCTCACGTGACCAAGACAAGCCTAATGAAAAAGGTGGATGCACACATGCTACTCCCTATGCACTAATGAGGTCCTTAATCTTGGATTCTCAAATCTCAATCATCTCACTAGGCTCTTGCACTCCGTTGCACTCTAAAGGTGCTTCTCAGCTGAACCAATGGGCAGGAGAACTAAGTTGGACGAGTGCAAGAAGTATTTATACTCCCCACTTCAAAACATACCCGTTGGGGTCTAACTCAGCATTTTCGGGGTGACCGGACGCTCAGGTCAAAGTGACCGGACGCGTCTGATCAGTAGCCAACGGCTACATGACGTCAGTACATTCAACAGACCGATACAAAGACCGGACTCTGACCTGCGTCTGATCGTCACCTACCTGACGTGTTCGGTCAACTATTTCCTTCTCTAAATGCTTTCTGTTGTCGATCGGACGCGACCTCTAGTGCGTCAGGTCACAACGTCCTCAACGTCCGATCTCGTGTGAGCGCTACGCCCTCTGTG
The DNA here is from genome assembly GCF_019320115.1 of Miscanthus floridulus. NCBI lineage: Eukaryota > Viridiplantae > Streptophyta > Magnoliopsida > Poales > Poaceae > Miscanthus > Miscanthus floridulus. The sequence goes on along the minus strand of NC_089592.1, from coordinate 4,575,548 downwards.
CTATAGTAGCCAGCACCTACACGTCCGGTCCTCGTCACCTACCTAACGCGTCCGGTCAACTATTTCCTTCTCTGAATGCTTTCTGTTATCGACCAGGCGCAACCTCTAGTGCGTCAGGTCACAACGTCCTCAACGTCCGATCTCGTGTGAGCGCTACGCCCTCTGTGCTATAGTAGCCAGCACCTGCGCGTCCGGTCCTGGCCAGAAGCCAACATCCGGTCACTCCTCTGTTCTTGCTGCGCGCGCCAAGCAACTGACCTAACGCGTCCGGTCCCACAAGGACCAGCGTTGGGTCACCTTGTCTCAATTTCATTCACTTCCAATTCAAAAAACTTTGTGAATGAAGTTGACTCCAACTGATCTTTGCGCTATCCCTGAGCTATCTAGTGCTAAGTTTTACAAGTGTGCACCACACCTAAACCATTAGACTCACCTAGCTCAAGCTACTAGTTCATAGCCCCCTTAATAATACGGCCAAAGGAAAAACAAAGTCCTAAACTACTCTAAGTGTCTCTCCAACACCAAATGACACTTAAAATTAGTTGTCCTAAACCTTGTCGTCCATCCTTTGAAAACCGAAACGATTTCCATCAATAGGAGCATGAGAACCATAATTGCCCAATCAATCACCATTACCATGACTTAACTCAAATTGGCTCTGCAAAACACATGTTAGTCATAGTAATCTTGTGTCATCATTAATCACTGAAACCCAACTAGAGCCTAGATGCTTCTAGTGGGAATCAAACTCACAACCTTTTCCTTTCTTACTACTTCACCCCAAAGTCACTTGTGACCAAGAGGCTAATATAAATCGAGAAATGTTGAGACCCTAAATGAATTCAAATGAAAATTTGTTTATGTTGTTTCTCTATCAGAGGTCATTTGAAAAATAAAAAATGAATTTCAAAATATGAAAATAAAACATAATTTTTGGGTCTTCAATTATTTCAAATAAAAAAAGTCATCAGTTACAAAGTTTAGATCTTTTGAGATCTAAAACTTTGATATAAAGTTTGTCTTCATCCGACTCGATTTGAAAAAGGTTATAAATGCTACTGTGTTGCAACTTTTTTCGAGGTGGGCCAAATCGTCAATTGCCTCTAGTAATGCCTTCATTTTTAGAGGCGGCTAGAAAGTCTAGCCACCTCTAGAATGCCATTTTAGAGGTAGTTGGGCTTTTTCAGTCATATCTAAAAATAGTGGGCATTTCTAATAGTGTCTAGGATTTCCAGCTATCTCTAAAAATCAACTTCTAGGGCGGTGTGGCTCAAAAACCTTTTTTAGATATGGTTCTTGATAGATCAATCTCTAAACTAAAAGAGAGATGCCTCTAAAAACAGTTTGTGTAGCAGTAAGAGGTACTAAAAAACTTAGACTTTCTAAACTCCTCATGGAGTTGTCGAAAATTACCCACCACGCCACTAGTTACACACATAGTAGTTCATTTTCTTTTTTTCCCTCCCCACACTATAGCTCTTCACGCACAAATTTTTTTCTCACAATAGCAAACGTCACCGCCCAAACTCCTACAACCCTAGTGCCAACATTGCAAATCCAACCGTCGAAGGCCCTCCATCGGCGAGGTGGTCATCGGAATGGACTAATCCAGTGATCTTTGACTGGCCGACCCTAATCTCCCCTCTCTAAATGCCTCCTCCATCATGGCTCCTCGATCATGTTGCCTCAATGAGCACCAACTACACCATTGAGATGTTCTTGTGTAGGGTACATGGTTCATCATCTGATTTGTCATTTGTTATAGGGATGCAAACCTTCACTGATTTAAATAGGTTTCCTTTTCTTCCTTGTGTTTTCAGTTTGACGATTCAAAATCAGTCGACCAACAAAATGAACTCTTTCCAGGTAATGTCTATCCCACAATGCAGTTAGCTATTCTGCGAAATCATGTGTTCTTCTATCATCAAATCAATCATTTAGCTACCCATACTATAATGTGGAAATTGCAAGGACATATGATGCAAAGGATGAACAAGCAGAGATGCGAAGAGGTGGATGATGGATGCAGATGCAAAGGATGAAAACAAAGCCCAAGACAAAGATATAACATAGAGTTTGTTTTCACCGGCCTAAGGTGATTAGAGAAGTGAATTGGCCGTGTTTAGAATATATAGCTGTATTATAAAAATGAGGAAATCTATACCTGATACGGTTATATAATGTCACTACGCATGTGAAATCTAACTTTACATATGTATTAGATTGAGTGGCGTGGTGAGGTGTAAATGAAAATCTTTTCAAATTGTTTCAAAAATGTTAACTTGGTGGTAAATGTGGTATTGGCTGTCCCATGGAAGACCTATTAGAGTTTGCCATTTGAGAAAGTTTGAGAAAAGAAGCTTAGTGGAGTGTTTTCACAAGATAACTTGTATATGGATTTACAAGATTTTTAAATAAAGGTATGTTTGTTCTAAATTCAAATAAAAATGGAAATATAGAAAAAAAAATGTAGCCCACGCCAGGAATGGCCCAGGATGCACACGCACGCAGGAACGCGGTTTGCCCACCCTGGTAGTAGGCCCAATACATGAGTGGACGCGTGAAAGTAAAAGCGCGCGGTGGTTGGGTCCCTCCAGTGCGGTGTGCGGTGCTCGCTCCCAATCTGGCACTGCCGCCAATCATATCAAGGTGGCGGTCCAGTTGGTGCATGCAGCAGCAGGCCTTGCCGACACACATGCCGTGTCTAATTTATTTATTTAGCGCCTGTTTAGAATCCAAAATTTTTTACGCACTAACCGTCACATCGAATCTTACGGTACATACATGAAGTACTAAATGTAGACGAAAAAAAAACTAATTACACAGTTGATCGAGAAATCGCGAGACGAAACTTTTGAACCTAATTAGTCCATAATTAGACACTAATTACCAAATACAAACGACGATGAGCCAAAATCCAAAAAAATTTTATCTAAACGGGCCTTACTCCGATACACACAGCCTGCACTGCACAGTGCACTTTCTTACTGCGGCTCTGCCGCTAACCGAAGCTGAATCACTATGGAAGTTTCGCCTGTTCGTTTCAAAAGAAGAAGAAGAAGAAGTTCAGCCTGTTCAGTGCACATAAGTTTCTCATCTAGCGGGCCTACCGGCCTGGGTTGAAAGCCCGCCCGCGTACTCCACAGCTGGTCCGAAACCACGGGGAGCTTACAGTTGCAGCCCACAATACCCCTATTCCGCCAACTGATTTGCTTCCTTCCTTCCTCGACTTCACTTTGGTAAGAGCACTCAGCAGCCCAGGTCGTCACTCGACAGGCACTTTGCGTACAACCAACAGTGCTACTAGCAAAGCAATCAAGCATGCATGGCGGCGCCTCTTCACGTCTCTCATCTCCTCGAAGCAAGCACAAGCCTCCAAATGAAGCCACCCTCCCCTTTTTTTTCCGCAATGGCAAGCGACATTGCATGCTGCATGCCAAACTGTAAACGTACGATCCGGAGTCAACGCAAGCGATCGCGAGCTTTTCGATGTGATCTGCTAGTCTTGGACTAGGAGTAGGCGAGTAGCTAGCTCTGCTCTGCATTGCCTCTCGTCTCACTCTGATCCTGCTTGCTTGCTAAGTGAGATCAATCGAGCACTTGCTAGCTACCACGCACCGACCGAGGCATCGATGATGGATGACGACGACCTCCACAGCAACGGCAAGAACAAGCCGCCGCCTCGGCGGCGCCGCTGCTACTGCTGCAGCGGCACCACGGCGGCCACGCTGTTCATGTTCCTGCTCACCAACGCCGTCTCCGTCGCCGTCGTCTCCTCGGGCGCCGGGCCCTCCCTCCTCCGCCGCTACAGCAGCAGCGGCTACAGGCCCGCCGCCACCATCGTCCACCTCTGGGACAGCTCCGCGGCGCTCCAAGCGGACCTCCACGCCCGCGTCCGCACCGCCAACGAGCTCCTCCAAGCCATGCAGGACCACGGCGGCCAGATGCGGATGGAAGCGCGAGCCCGCCGGCGAGCTCAGGCTGGCCGTCGGCCCGCATCGCAAGGTGGCCGGGGCTGCGGCGGGGGAGGTGTTCCCGGTGCTGGGCCACAGCGGCGACATCAGCGGCTGCGACGACGGATGCTTCGACCTGCGTCGCGGGCGGAGGAATAAGAATAAGGCCAACAGATGGGCGCGCGACGACGGCGCGCTGTCCTACTCCATCGACGCCGTGCTCCGTGAGCGGCCCAACGGCACGGTACGCATCGGCCTGGAACTCGGCGGCGGCTCCCCCTCCGGCACGTTCGCGGCGCGGATGCTGGAGCGCGCGCGGGTCACCGTGCTCACCACGGCCGTCAACTCCGGCGCACCGTTCGGCAGCTTCGTCGTGTCGCGCGGCCTGGTGCCGCTGCACGTCACCGCCGCGCACCGGCTGCCCCTGTTCTACGGTACCATGGACATCGTGCACGCCGGGCACGACCTCGGCGGCGGCGAGTGGATGCCCCCCGGCGTGATGCTGGAGTTTGCGCTGTTCGACGTGTACAGGGTGCTCAGGCCAGGGGGCTTGTTCTGGCTGGAGCTGGACCACTTCATCTGGGCCGCCGCGCAGCTGAACGCCGATGCTGGATCGCGTCGGGTTCAGGAAGCTGCGGTGGAACACCGGCAGGGGAAGGGAGAAGGGCCAGTGGTACGTCTCGGCGCTGCTGGAGAAACCCATGACATGAGAACATTGTGTGGGTGTTTTTTTTTACAGTGAAATTGTGGCTGTAATAATCCTTTTGAATTATGTCTTGTTCGTTCTTTATTCCGGTGTACTATGACTTTTTGTCCAATTGCTGAATAATATAATACATTACGTGTCAGCTTCCTATTGGTTGCACTACAGGAAAATCAGGCTTTGCCGACTGCCAGTCTCTTTCCCGACTGCCTTTCTCCAGGCAGTCGGCAAAGGGGCTCTTTGCCGACTGTTTTTCTCTGGCAGTCGGCAAAGAGCCTGGCAGTCGGCAAAGCCTCTCCAAGGCAGTCGGCAAAGGCTGGCAGTCGGTAAAGAGGTCTTTGCCGACTGCAAAAGACAGTCGGCAAAGACAGACCGTCGGCAAAAGTGGTCGGACGGGACGGAATTCCGGGCCGTCGGCTTTGCCGACTGCCCTCCGTTAGCAGTCGGCAAAGGCCTGCCCTATTTGCCGACTGCCAAGGAAAGGCAGTCGGCAAAGAAGCTCTTTCCCGACTGCCATGTTAGGCAGTCGGCAAAGATTTTTTTATTATTATTATTTTTTATCCCAGTTTTTTTCTGTGGGCAGTACATATTGTTTGAAATCTCATGTTCAAATTTGGGACCTTTTTATGATATTTTGCTATATTTCATTCAATTATTTTATTTCCTTGCATTTTCTCGCATAGTCCAAATTTGAACTGCAGGTGCATGAAATAATGAAACGCAGCCGTTCGAAAAATAATATTCATGTTGAAGAGTGTATTTTTAGGCCATGTACATGACCCCACTCAAAAAATTGAAGGTCTTGTCCACGACAGATGACCATCCCGATGCGGTATTAGTATTTTTTAATTATAAAAAATCCAAACGAAGTCTGAAAATCACGAAACTTGGCGAGGTGTCATGTTATCATATGCGGATACCATGGTAAAAATTGGACGATGTTTGGAGCAAGTTGCGTCATCTGATGTCCAAAACTCCCATATCTCACATGTGATATCATATGTGATCACATGTGAGATATCAGAGTTTTGGACATCAGACGACGAAACTTATTCGAAACATTTTCAATTTTTTACCATAGTCTCCACATACGATATCATGATGTCTTGCCAAGTTTCGTGATTTTCAGACTACGTTTGAATTTTTTATAATTGAAAAATACTTCTACCGCACCGGGATTGTCATCTCGCGTGGACAAGACCTTCTAATTTTTGGGTGGGCTCATGTACATGGTCTAAAAATACACTCTTCAACATGAATATTATTTTTCGAATGGCTGCGTTTGATTATTTTATGCACCTGCAGTTTAAATTTGGACTATGCGAGAAAATGCAAGGAAATAAAATAATTGTATAAAATATAGCAAAATATCATCAAAAGGTCCCAAATTTGTACATTGTACTTGAAACAATATGTTTAGCCCACAGGAAAAAATTGGAACCAAAAAACCAAAAAAAAAAATCTTTGCCGACTGCCGTGGGGAGGCAGTCGGCAAAGGATTTGCCGACTGTATGCAGTCGGTAAAGCCTTTGCCGACTGCCGCTTTACGGCAGTCGGGAAAGGCTCTGTTGTTTTAAAAAAATAAAAAAAAGGAAGGGATAACCCTATCCCTCACACCCCCGCCCACCCCCGCGACCCGCGCGCACCGCCCCAGCGACTCCCCCGCAGACAGCGCCGCCGACGGCCCCCCGCGTGACGCGCGCCCCGCCTGAGACGCACCCGACGGGCGGCCGGCCGCGCCAGATCCGCCGCCCCCGAGCGCGCCTGCGGCGGCCGCAGCAGCCGCTTGCCCCGCCCGCCGCGTTCCCCGGCCGCGCCGGCCCGCCACACCCCGCCCACCCCCGCGACCCGCTCGCCCCGCCCCCTACCCCCGCCTTCCCCGCTCCCCCGGCGAGCCCCCGGTGGCGCGCCCCTCCCTCGGCGCCGCCGCCGAGGCCGGCCGCCCCATTCCGCCGCGCCCCGGCGCCCGCGCTGCCGCCGGCAGCCGCTGCCCGCCCCGCCGCGTTCCCCGGCCGCGCCGGCCCGCCACGCCGGCCGCCGCCGGCCGCTGCCGCGCGCAGCGCGCTGCCCCGCCCCGCCGTGGCCAGCCGCGGCCGGCAGCGCCGCCCTGCCCCGGCCTCGTCCCCCCTACGCCCGGCCAGACCCCCCCTCCCGCCGGCCATCTCCCCTCCCAGCTACTCCGTCCGGCCTCCGGCGCTCGTCCTCCGGGCTCTCCCTGTCGCTGCCCGCTGCGGCGCCGCCCGTTCTCCTCCTTGCCGAGCCGTGTATGTGATGTCGGCCATCGAGCCGTGTATGTGATGTCGGCCATCGAGCCGTGTATGTGATGTCGGCCATCGAGCCGTGTATGTGATGTTGAATTCTTTTTGCAGGTTCTGGAAACCTCTCCGTACAAGGGAGGTTCTGCCGAAAATTTGTACTTATATTGTTTTGTTGTGTTTCAGAAAAGCGCGGATCCGAAGTAGCCCCGTGCCTTGGTCGTCGGCCTGCACAGCGTCACCTCGGCACCTTAGGTATAACCCCTCTTCCCATATCATGGTCTAGGTCGCGTCACCAAGTTAGGTGTCTCCCGTCCGAAATTGATACAGTTGGAAGTAGTACTTCCAACCGTATCTGTTTCGGATTGTCCACGTTTTTTGGACAGCCCACGGATGCGTAGATGGGTTAGCTTCCATGTCTTGCTCATGTCTGAGTCGTAGTTTCGGTTGCACCTCCCGGTTGTTCTCCGGATACACACACTCCCTACGGGGACGTGTATCTGGAGAACAGCGGGGAGGTGCTGCCGAAATTCCGATTCAGACGTGGGCATGCATGGAAGCTAACCCATCTACGCATCCGCGGGTGGGATTAGGACCTATCCTTCACCTATTAGCAGGTAGGAACGCCATGTAGATGCAATGCCTGGTTTTACTACTTGCTTATGCATACGTATTACAGAGGATGGCTAACCGTGATTGGATGTACACGGGCTTTGCAAGAAAGGACGAGGATTGGGTTAGGGGGACCTCTAATTTCCTAGACCAAGCATTTGGCCCGGCTGCTAGAGGGTCGATTCGGATGCCGTGTCCCTGTAGGAGTTGTAAGAACTCAAAAAGAAAAATAAAGGATGAGATTTGGAAAGATCTGTACAGAAACGGCTATGTGGAAGATTACAAGACGTGGATCTTCCATGGTGAAAAAGCCCGTATTAGAGAGGAGGTGAGAGCAGAGCTCGAGAAGTTTGATGGCGATGCCGGGGTGGATGACATGATTGTAGACTTCAACGAGGCACGTGGCAATGAAAGATTGGTGGAGGAGGATCCAGAGGAAACCGCAAAGGCGTTCTATGAAATGATGGAGTCGGCAAAGAAGCCACTTCACAAGTATACAACACTGTCGCAACTGGAATGCATGGGACGTCTAATGGGGTTGAAGTCGCAGTTGAACATGAGTCGGGAAGGCTTTAATCTCATGTTGCAAATATTTGGGGAAATGCTTCCGGAGGGTCACGAGCTGCCGAAGAATGAGTACACGTCACAGAAGCTCCTTCGTGCACTTAAGATGGACTATGAGTCGATCCATGCTTGTCCTAATGGGTGCGTCCTATTTAGGGGGGAAGACCTTGAGAGCGCAACACACTGTCCAAAGTGCAAAGCCTCTAGGTTTGTGGAGGTAGAGCGTAGTGATGGCACGAAGAAACAGTCGCCGATCCCAGAGAAGGTCCTACGGTACCTTCCTGTCATACCGAGGCTGCAACGGCTGTACATGACGGAGGAGTCCGCGAAACAAATGAGATGGCACAAGAATGGCAAACGATACAGTGGCAACATGGTACACCCATCGGATGGTGATGCATGGAAGTACTTCGATGCCCAACATCCGAGGAAAGCAGAGGAGGCTCGGAATGTACGTGTAGCATTCGCAACTGATGGGTTCAACCCGTATGGAATGATGGCGGCACCGTACACTTGTTGGCCCGTGTTTGTGATACCCCTCAATCTCCCCCCCGGCGTTATGTTTGATCCAAAGAACGTCTTCTTGTCGCTGATAATACCTGGACATCCGGGCAACAATATGGGTGTGTTCATGCAGCCACTATGGGATGAATTGCTACGTGCTTGGGAGAAGGGAGTCCGTACATACGATCGAGCTTCAAAGAGGAACTTCATAATGCATGTGTGGTACCAGTATTCGTTGCACGACTTCTTGGCGTATGGCATATTCAGTGGGTGGTGTGTTCACGGGAAGTTCCCTTGCCCAACATGCAAGGCAACCGTGATGTTCACCTGGCTCAAGAAGGGTGGCAAGTATTCGTCTTTTGACAAACATCGTCAATTCCTAGATGACAACCATGAGTTTAGACGAGACACCAAGCACTTCACAAAAGGTGTTGAAGTCATCCGACCCCAAACCTGAGATTATGAGCGGTGCACAGATCCTTGCCCAGTTGGAGGCTTTGGAAATTGATCCAGACAATGGTGGTTTCAAAGGATATGGTGAGACACACATGTGGACCCATGTATCAGGCTTGCATAGGCTCCCCTACTTCAAGGACCTTCTTCTTCCACACAACATCGATGTAATGCACACAGAGAAGAATGTCGCCGAGGCACTCTGGGCTACAATCATGGATATAAAGGAGAAGTCGAAGGACAACGTTAAAGCTCGACTAGACGTGGAGGAGATCTGCGATAGACCAAAGTACGTGATGAAGACACCTGTTGAAGGCAAGAATTGGAGAAGGGGCCCGGCCGATTACATCATAAAAAGGAGCGACAGGAAGAAAGTGCTTGAGTGGATCAAGACGTTAATGTTTCCTGATGGGTATGCGGCGAACCTGAGTAGGGGAGTGAACTTGAAGACTATGAAAGTCTTAGGGATGAAGAGTCATGACTTCCACATATGGATTGAGCGGCTCCTTCCTGCGATGACCCGTGGATACCTCCCAGAGCCAGTGTGGCGCGTTTTGGCAGAGTTGAGCTATTTCTTCCGCCAGCTTTGTGCCCGTGAGATATCTCGGGAAGTGATTCTTGAGCTGGAGCATGCTGCACCTCAGTTGATATGCAAGTTGGAGATGATCTTTCCTCCTGGCTTCTTCCTGCCGATGCAACATCTGATTTTGCACCTGCCGCGTGAGGCACTTCTGGGGGGGCCTGTGTGGGCTCGTTGGTGCTATACAATCGAGAGGTGTTTGAAGACTCTTCGTAAAAAGTGTAAAAACAAAGCCAAAATTGAGGCTTCTGTGGCAGAGGCATTCAGAGTGGAGGAGGTGTCCAATTTCACAAAGGCATACTATGCTGAGAACACAACCCCTCGTTACAACGAAGAGTGGAGTTTATCTACCCTCAGCCTTTTCAAAGGGCAACTCGGAAGGGGAAGCACAGCTACCTGCAAGACGTTACAACAACATGAGTTTCACACTATCATGATGTACGTGTTATTGAACCTTGATGAAGTGGTTCCTTATCGAACGTAAGTTCTCAATGAGCTAGTTACATATGCAGTCAATATCCTCCACCTATCGTGCCGACATCCTCTCTCTTGTTTTTTCAGGGAGTATATTTGTCAATTCTGGAAAAGGAATAGACCTCCTACCAACGAAGAAGAAGACGGTCTTCTCAAAAATAACAATCCCGATTTTATCTCTTGGTTCCATACGAAGGTACGACACAACTTACCTCTTTTGAACTTTGAGATTCCACTTTGTTCCTAGGAGCGAGTAATGTAGCGATCCATCTGGTCTCAACTTGCAGGCACGCACGGATAAAGAAATGAGTGATGAATTGAAACAGGTTGCACAGGGCTTTAGATCTAGGGTGGAAACATTCACCGTTTATGATGTGAATGGCTATCGCTTTCGCACGAGGAGCTATGAGGATAGTCGGCCCACCCGAAAGACCACATGCTCAGGAGTTCGTACGTCCGGCAACGACAATCTCGACTATTATGGCATAGTCGAAGAAATATATGAGCTCCACTTTGAGGGCATGAAAGAACTTAAACCAGTGGTATTCAAATGTCATTGGTTCAATCCTAATGAAGTTAGAAGACAAGATGACATTGGGCAAGTTGAAATTCGACAGGATTCCGTCTATGCTGGTGAAGATGTCTACATTGTGGCTCAACAGGCCACGCAAGTTTACTATCTCCCATGGGCGTGCCAGGACGATAAGAGGCTTAAGGGTTGGTTCCTTGTGCACTCGGTATCGCCACGCGGTAAATTGCCTGTCCCAACTGATGATGATTACAACTTTGACCCAACGGCAGATAACGGAGAGTTCTATATTCCTGAGGGCCTAAATGGCCATTTGTCGATAGACATTGAATCGCTGATGGACATGGAAGTAGACAACGAGGTTGATGAGGATGAGGGTGAAGTAGTGCAAGATCCTGAAGACATAATCATGCTAGAGAAATGGAGGGCTTGTCGCGAACTAGGTGTTGAGGACAGTACAGCTCAGGCACGCAAGGATTTCCAGTGGAGTGATAGCGATGATGATGATGATGATGATGATGATAGCGATGACGTGGAGCCAACCACTATCGTTCGTGGAGATGCATTCTAATTCATGTATATACTATATTGTTTAATTATTACTTTGTTTTTGCAATTATTACTTTGTTATTATTACTTTGTTATTATTCTAATTCATGTGCTAATTGGTTTAATCTCTGTCTTTGTTTTTGCAGGCATAGGACAAAATGCCGGGCGGAAGTAGACCGCGGCGAAACACAAAGTCGATCTACGCACGGGCCCCGACACCGACAGGCATCGATGACGAGGCGTTGGAGGTGCCGACGTCAGAGGAGACTCGGTCACGTCGTAGGACAGCGAGGCAGCAGCTCTTTCCCTCAGACGACGTGCAGGAGACCGGAGACGACAGCGAGGAGGAGGAGGGGGAGGAGGAGGAGGGGGAGGAGGAGACACCAGGGGATTCGACTTCCTCAGGTTCGCGCAAGGTCTACCAGCGTGGGATCACACGTCTCCCTAGAGCGACGATCGCCTTGGAGCACCGTCCTGTGATTCGACCTGAAGGTTCTAAGTAAGTAACCATTTATGTTTTTACGACTTATTCATATGACATGTTTAACATTAAAACTTCAGACTAACAATTCTTCTTACTGACTTGTGCAGAGGCTGGCAGATTGTGAGCGGGGGTGGTGCACGCAGTCCGAATGGCATGCTGGGCCTCCTGATTAAGAAGCACTACCCTGGCCTTATCGAACTCGACGACGGGACCAAGGTGGTGCCTTGGCATTGGTCGGACTTCTACAAAGTCAAGGACGCACACGAGGTCCCCATCGCGACAAAGATCAAGATGGAGTTTTGGGTGAGTTCTTATTGCACTGCTTTGTCGATACACATTCGCTGGACGTTTTTGAACTAATGAAACATGTAGGACTGGTTCACATGTGACGAGGGGTACGAGGACCGGGCGTCGGTGGTGCAGGACCGGGCCGCCATGGCGCGGGTGAAGGACATGTACTACGAGGCGCACGTCCAAGTCCTCGTCACCTACTACGCTGACGTGAAGCTTGAGAGGCTGCCACCCGCGGACGCCAAGAAGATGCTCCACTACCCTGAGACCGACGTTGCCAAGGACATCTACATGCAGGTAATTAAGGAACATTGCTTATGATTCCTTCCATGCAAATGAAGTAGAAGACGTTACTACTGATTCATCTTCTGCCATGTCATGTAGTTTCCTGCTGAATGGTGCAAAACATACATGGACTGCTGGGAGGCCATTGTGGACGCCTGGAGAACGCCGGAGTCGTATGAGGAGCGTCGCAGTCGAAGTGAACGTGCCAAGATGAGGCAAGGGCCGGCACACCACCAAGGGAGCCGCTCCCTCGGACAGTACTGTGACGCATGGGTAAGCTTCTGTCGATTGATTTATTTATTTATTTATTTATTCTATCTCATTACGTGTAATCGTCCTTGTGTGTTCCTTGCAGTCCCGCTACCATGACGGGCAGGTCATCAACTTGTACGAGGGCTACGCTTTGTCGAACAAGGGCAAAGCGTCTGATCCGAACAACGTCTTCAGCTCGGCAGATGGGCCCGAGGCGTACACCAACCCGAACGTCTATGAAAAGATGGCCCGGTACACCGAGGCGGCTCGCCAGCGCTATGGTCCGGACTACGATCCAACCCAGCAGCCCCTGGACACAGACCTCGTGATGAGGACGGGAGGAGGGAAACCGCACGGCCAGTACTCGATTGCCAACAACGCAATCGATCCGACCAACGTTCCTAGCCTTCGTCAGATTCGTAGGTCCACCAGCACGACCTCCGACGTCCCCATACGCCGTCGGCAGCCGTCCACGTTGGCAGCGGTTCAGGTACCTTCAGTTCCATTCCTCGTTAATTGGTTTTACATATGTACCTAATTACCTGGGTGTGACATTGCAGTCCGAGCTGGCCGAGCTGCGGGCCGCGACAGAGGCCCGAGAGGAGGCCCATCGGCGGGAGATAGCGGCCAGAGAGGAGGCCCATCGGCAGGAGGCTTTGCGCTGGAGGCAGGACTTTGCCAGCTACATTCAGAGCATTCAGATCCCTGGTGCTGTCATGCCTCCTTTACCCGCCACGATGTTCGGTCCAGCACCTATTGACCCTACGGGGAGTACGGTGAGTATATATATTGGTCTCCATTGTTTTCACGAGGTCTGTGTAGCTACTAATGAGATCATGTCTACTTTGTGCAGTCAATGTCAGCGGGTTCGAACCCGACTCCTCCAGATGGACGTTCTCCTGGGTGGCAGGTTGTTTCGCCTCCGACATACTTCGGGCCTCCGGGTGGCGGTCTTCCTCGGCCTCCACAGTACGGGACCGGAGCGGCGGTGAGCTACCCTCTGCCACATACCCACCACGCGCACACCGGGTGGGAGCACCGCTACACGTCGGCGCCGCTCCAGCAAGGCCAGTCCTCATGGTCTTCGTGGCCTTCAGTTCAGGATGAGCATAGGGACCGTGGGTCGCACGAGGAGTGAAGTTCTTTTGGTTTGATGTTGGACTTGCGCACTTGTTTTTTATGTTTCGATGATCTGTGGACTGTATGGATATTAATGCTTATGGATGCTTGGATGTGATCTATATGTGAATTCGTGTTATATATGCGTGCATTTGGCTTATATATATAAATGTGTGATCTGTGTACTTTAAAGTGTGATATGTATATGAAAAAACAGGAGAGAAAAGAGAAAAAAAAAAATTTCCAGCTTTGCCGACTGCCCTGGCAGTCGGCAAAGCTGGGCACCACAGCCTGCAAAACCAGGTTTGCCGACCGCCTTCCTGGCAGTCGGGAAAGCCTTTGCCGACTGCTTTTCTCCTGGCAGTCGGGAAAGCCTTTGCCGACTGCCAGGAAGGCGGTCGGCAAAGGAGACGGGACGGGACGGCGACGGAGTCTTTACCGACTGGTTATACGGCCGTCGGGGAAGCCTTTACCGACTGCTGTCCGGAAGGCAGTCGGAAAAGAATTCTTTCCCGACATCTTCTCTCCCGGCACCCCTTTGCCGACTGCCTAGGCGAAAAACGGTCGGCAAAGCCTTTGCCGACCGTTTTTCAGCCTTTGCCGACTGCTTTCGGCAGTCGGCAAAGAGGCCGATTCCTGTAGTGTTGGGACATGTACAGCGCGTCTACTCGTTCCGTCTCTGTGTTTGTTGTCTTTTTTTTTTTTTAAGAAAACACCTCGGTTCAGCTTGGAGACGCTGGCCTCGTCGACGACGAGGGCCCATGCTCCGAGGCTGAAGCGTCGCCTAGAGCAGCGTTGTACGGTTCGTCTCCTCCTCACGGATCCTGCGCGGCCGTTGCGCGCCAGAATCCACCCCACCTCACTCTCGGGATGCAGCTCGGTGGAGGGTTCGCGGATGCGGCTCGACGGAGGGGGAGGCTGCGGCGGCCCGCACCTTCGGTCATGGAAGCGGTTTGGCTGGTGTCGGCGGAGAGTTCCTGTGAATAATGGTGATGTCGTCTTGTACTTGTCCCTCTCCAATCAATCTTCGCCTCTAGGAGCCGAGGACGAGGATGAGAGGAGCAACGGATGGTACATCTTCCACTTTTGTCGCCACCCCCCCCCCCTCTCTCTGTCTCTCTCTCTCTCTCTCTCTCTCTGATGCTATAGGCGCCATGAGGGGCTCCAAGCCCAGGTCTCTCCCCCTCCCTCCGGGGTCGAGAAGAAGGTGAGGATACGCCGCCCGCTCCGCTCTCTGTGTTCCGAGTTCCGATTTGTCCTTCCGCTGCTGCGATGGGTATTGGAGTTTTGGGATTGTGTCACGCTTGGACGAGTGTTCAGTACAAGTGTGGTAGTTTGGTTCGACTGTTAAGCAATGCAAGATGTTATCGCAGCTCTGAGCCCTTGTGTCACGACTCAGAAAAAAGAAGAAAATAAAGAGAACCACCACCATCTCCAAACCACCACACTGCACCGCCAGCCCCGGGACGACAAGCAGCCTGTTTGTTTTGGCTGAATTGGCTTACAGGCCATGGCTGAAAGTACTGCCGGCTGATTTAGGGTGAGAGAAAAAACACTGTTTAAGCCGTGGATTATAAGCTAGATACGAGCTAATAAGCCGAAACAAACAGGCCGAAGGACGTCAGGGCGAAAACGCCGTCGTCACCACTCGCGCCGTCGTTACCGACGATGATCCACACCGAGCTATCCTGCTGCCAAGCAGGACTAGCCGCCGTAGGTCGCTGCAAGCTGTGTAGCCCTCCTGCAATCGGATTCGCTTGCGCTGCCTGTCAAGACGGTGTACCACACCGGACTAGCCACCACCAAGCAGGGCTAGCCTATGTGGATGACATCGTGGTCAAGTCCAAATGGATTGTTCAGGTCGTAGCCGAGAGCAGACCTTCGCGAAACTCCAAGCAAACGGCATCAAACTCAACCCCGAGAAGTGCGTTTTTAGGGGTCTCAAGGGGTATGCTGCTGGGTTTTATTGTCTCCGAGCGTGGCACCAAAGCCAACCCAGAGAAGATCTCGGCCATCACGAGGATGAGCTCAATTCGAAACATAAAGGGGTACAGTGAGTTACTTGGTGTCTCGCCGCGCTCAGCCGCTTTATCTTGCGCCTCGGTGAACGAGGTCTCCCCCTCTATCGGCTTCTAAAGAAGGCCGGCCGCTTCGAATGGACGCTCGAGGCCCAGGAGGCACTTGACAAGGTCAAGCAGCTCCTGACGAAGGCCCAGATCCTGGTCTCTCCGGCCGACGGGGAACCGCTTCTGCTCTACATTGCGGCTACCACGCAAGTGGTCAGCGCCGCCCTGGTGGTAGAGCGAGAAGAAGAGGGACATGCCCTCAAAGTGCAGCGTCCCGCGTACTTCATTAGCAAGGTCTTATCCGAGTCTAAGACTCGCTACCCCAAATCCAGAAACTCCTGTATGTCATCCTCATCGCCAAGAGGAAGTTGCGTCACTACTTCGAGTCGCATCCAGTGACGTCCTTCCCTCTCCGCGAGGTCGTCCAAAACCAGGATGCCACAGGAAGAATCACGAAGTGGGCACTCGAGCTGATGGGTCGAGGCATTTCATATGCCCCCCAAACGGCCATCAAGTCCCAAGTGCTGACTGATTTGGTTGCAGAGTGGACCGAGATCCAAATACCGCCAGTAGTCGTCGACCAAGAGTCCTGGACGATGTACTTCGATGGATCGCTGATGAAGAAAGGCACCAGCACGGGGCTGGTCTTTGTTTCTCCCCTCGGGGTATGCATGAGGTACATGGTTCGCATCCATTTCTCCTCCTCCAACAATGTGGCCGAGTATGAGGCACTCATCAATAGCCTATGCATCGCCATCGAGTTGGGTATCTGATGGCTTGACGTCCGGGGCGACTCCCGGCTGGTCATCGACCAAGTCATGAAGGAATCAAGCTGCCACAACGCCAAGATAGCTGCGGATTACTGAGAAGTCCACCAGCTAGAGGACAAGTTCAATGGTCTCGAGCTCAATCACATCCCGAGGCGTCTCAATGAGGCGGCTGACGCGCTGGCAAAAATGCCATCCGGCCGAGAGCCGGTGCCGACGGGCGTCTTCACCAGTGATCAGTACAAGCCCTCGGTCCGCTACGAGGAGCCAGAACAGACCGGTGATAGATCGCCTGCCCTAGGCTCAGCGGCTAACCAGCCGACGGCTCCATCTGACCCTGAAGTCATCGAGCTTTACGAGGATTCAGCGATAGAGCCCGACCCTATGGCCGACTGGAGGATGCCTTACCTCAACTACCTCCTCCGTGAGGCGCTGCCAACAGGCAAAATGGAGGCTCGGCTATTGAGGGCGAGCTCTATAGGCGAAGCCACAGCGAGATTCTACAACACTGCATCCCCATCAAACAAGGTAAGTAGTTGTTGGGTGATATCCACGGTGGGGTCTATGGGCACCATGCCGCAGCTAGGACCCTGGTCGAAAACGCATTCCGACAAGGCTTCTACTGGCCGATCGCAGTAGCCAATGCTAAACAGATTATGCGCACCTATGAAGGGTGTAAATACAACGCTCGACAGACCCGCCTTTCAGCAGAAGCACTCCAAACGATCCCCATCACGTGGCCATTCGAGGTTTGGGGGCTCGATCTGGTCAGACCTCTCAAGAGGGTGCCCGAGGGCTATACGCACTTGCTTATCGTTGTAGACAAGTTTACAAAGTGGATAGAGGCTCGACCGATCTCCACGATCAAGTTCGAGCAAGCTGTGTTGTTATTCCTTAACATCGTCCATCGCTTTGGAGTCCCGAACTCCATTATCACGGACAACGACACATAGTTCACCGAGAAGAAGTTCCTTCGATTCTACGATGAATACCACATCCAAGTCGATTGGGCCACCGTGATGCACCCCCGCACGAATGGGTAGGTTGAGCGCGCGAATGGCATGGTCCTACAAGGCCTCAAGCCTAGGATCTTCAACCAGTTGGATAAGTTTGGCAGACGATGGGTCACGAAGCTTCCTGCGGTGCTCTGGAGCCTGAGGACGACCCCCAGTCAGGCCACCGGCTACACGCCATTCTTCATGGTCTATGGTTCTGAGGCTATCCTCCCAACTAACCTCGATTATGGAGCGCCGAGGGTCAGGGCGTACGATGAACAGGGAGCCAAGGCGTCCCTCGAGGATGCCATGGACTAGCTAGATGAAGCGCGCGATGTTGCCCTCCTCTACTCGGCCAAGTACCAGCAAGCGTTACGTCGGTACCACAGCCGTCAAGTGTGGGGTCGGGCCTTCAATGTCGGGGACCTGGTGCTCCGCCTCATCTAGAGCAATAAGAACCACCACAAGCTCTCTCTGTCCGTGGGAGGGACCGTATGTCGTCGTGGAGGTGCTTCGACTAGGCACCTATAAGCTCAAGACCATTGAAGGTGAAGTCTTCGTCAACGCCTAGAACATTGAATAGCTACGTCGCTTTTACCCTTAAATCTACTTATGCTTTCTCTTATCGGTTTTGCTATCGACTCCTCGATCTTTAGTGACACCCGACCCCAGCAATGGCAAGGGGCTTAGGACCATCGACGACGAAGTTTCCATCAACGCCTGGAACATCGAATAGCTACATCACTTTTACCCTTAAATCTACGCATGCTTTCTCTTATCGGTTTCGCTATCGTCTCCTCGATCTTTAGTGAAACCTGACCCCGGCAATGACAAAGGGTTGGGCCTCACTCAGGGGCTGATAAGGGTATATATATCCTTTCTGAAATAGTCATCGTACCCTGATCCCTTTCTCACATTAAAAATGTAAAGGCAAGGTTTGCGGAAACAAACGCTGAGTAAAACTGGTCGGACTACAAGAAACCTACGCCCCAGCGGCTATGGTGTTTTTGCTCACCAGCATGATTAGAATTTTTTTGTTCGCACCCCGAGCTTTAGCCTCCGCCTTCCTAGGAAGGAGTTTGGAGAGGCTATATAAGGGTATATATACATCCTTTCTGAAAACAGTCAGCATGCCCGACCCTTTCTCACTTTAAAAACTGTAAAAGGCAAGGTTTGCGGAAACAAACGCTGAGTAAAACTGGTCGAACCGCAAGAAACCTATGCGCTAGTGGCTACGGTATTTTTGCTCACCAGCATGATCAGATTTTTTTGCCCACACCCCGAGCTTTAGCCTCCGCCTTCCCAAGAAGGGTTTGGAGGGGCCCACCAGTGGAATCTCCATCGAGGAGAGGCCAGCGGGTCACCCAAGTTGATCGGACTGGCTTGGGCCTGCTGCCGAGAGATGGGTAAGGAGCAGTAGGATGCCCCATGCGGGTTATGCCGACTCCATCATAATGATAGACCCGCATTCCACTCGGACATATCCGATAAGACCTCCCTGAACCCGTCACTCGAGCCATTGAGGTAACTTTTCCAACCCCCACTTTACTTTTCTAGTGCATCAGCATTCATTCATCCATTGTCATACATCCAAGCATCGCATATGCAATTATTGCATCACAACACTTCGTGTCGCGTCACGAAGCAGTAGTCGTCTCATTCAACATGAGCGGTGACCGGCCGGGGTTCGAAGGCCAGGCCCACGAAGGGCTCGAGGTCGCCTCGCGTCGAACAGAGCCAAGGGAGAAAACATAGATGAGCCCCAGCAGCCTTTGCCTGACCCTGCTCAGAAGCGAACAGGGTCATCTTGACATTCTCGTTCGATCCTAACCTCGAGCCATGCCTACAGAATCTCCATCGAGGGGAGGCCAGTCGGGCCATCTGAGTCGGTCTCTAAAATGACTCGGACATCTATTGGGAGGCAGGTTAAGGAGGAGTGGAATGCCATATGAGGGCTATGCCGACCCATGTTATGAAACGACGAACCTGGATTCTACTCAGACTTGCCCATTAATGAGCTCATCGAGCGCGACACTCGAGCCATCGAGGCAAGTGACGTTAGCTCAACCCCTCCGGTTGTGGAAACCACTGGACAGGGGTGACGATGGCAAAGATGAGCTGACCCCTCGATTGGACCCCTGCAATGCACGGGGGCTCGAGGGAAGTTGGACTGCATAAGAGACTGAATGTGCACGGTTGTAGAATGATGGCTCAGATCCTAGGGAGGGGGTACATACAAAAACTAAGAATAATGTTTCTAAAACAAAAAACGCTTTCTCCTACCAGTTTCACTATCATCTCCTTGATCTTTAGTGAAACCCGACCCCGGCAACAACAAGGGGTCGGGTCTCACTCAAGGGCTAATAAGGGTATATATACCCTTTCTAAAATAGTCATCGTGCCTGACCCTTTCTCACGTTAAAAACCTAGAGGCAAGGTTTGCGAAAATGAACGCCGAGTAAAACTGGTCGGACTGTAAGAAACCTACGCTCCAGCGGCTATAGCACTCTTGCTTACTAGTGTGACCAGAGTTTCCTTGCCCACACCTCGAGCTCTACGGTCTTAACAATAGGAAGGGTCAGAACACATTACACCTTTTTACACATAAAAAGGGAGAAAGAATAAATTTAGTTCAAATGAAACAAAAGAAGCAAGCTTGTTTAGACGAAACAGAAGGGTTGGAACTTGTCCTGCTTATTACAAGTGCACTGCCTGACCTATCTGACTAAACTAACCCCTTGGGGGATGATTTCATCTTCTATCTTGGCAGAAAGGTCATGCGCCAGGGGGGCACCTCCTTCTCAATGTCGTCCAGGTCGGCGTCGGTATAGATGGGTATGAAGCCTTGGCTCATTGTCGCCAGATTGATCTTCTCGTAATGAGAAGGGCGATCGCGAACGATCGGTGAACGCAAAAGCGAAGCACGCTCCTTGCCATATCATGTGCCTGTGTCCGTGATCCAGGTGGCGCGAACCACGAGCGAGCTTGTATCCTGCTCCAAGGCCAGCTCAAACTCGTCGTAGACCAGCTAAACAGTGATGCGCAGGTTGTCATGTTCATCGCCTCTCCTTCTAGAGGGTGTCCTTCTCTAGGCCGTGGCTCTTCACCACCTTTGCCCTGAGCTTGTCATCGAGACCTGCCCAAGTCACGCACTGACCGTGTCAAAAGGCTTACCACAGATTCTAGGGAGAAAGACAACAAGGGAAACAGGAGACTTACTGTCCATGCCCACTCGAACCCTGCGCACCTCATCATGCTACCGGGTCACCTCGGCCTCTAGGCGCCGAACCTCTTCTTGGCGATGATCGATCTCCATGGCGAGCTCGGTGGACACTCCCTCGGCTACAACCTTTAGGTCCCTCTCCCTCTGAAGCTCACCATCAAGGTGGTCGATCCACTGCTGAGCATCGGCGCGCTCCTGGCGAGCCATCTCAGTCCCCATGCGGAGCTCCTCTATGGCCCAGAGCAAATCATCCCGCTCCTTCCGTAGTCGTTCAGCCTGCACGGCGTCCATGCGCGCCCTCTCGATCAGGGCCGTGAGCTTCTCCTTGGCCTCATGGGCATCGTCGTGGGCTTCCTTCTCCATGACTCGGAGGTCGGCCACCTCTCGGGCGGTAGGGGCAAGCTCAGCCACCTCCTGATGGGGCGGCAGCAACCTGTGTGGCCAGCCCCTCACTCCACCGTGTCTCCTCACCAAGGAACTAGGACTTCTCCCAGCTGTGGGCCATAAGGATCTATAAAGAAGACAAAACTTAGAGGCATCGAAAGAGAATATGAGGGTCAGAAGCACGGTCATATCTTACCTAGCCAACTGGGGTGACAATGTCGCGCATCGAGCTCAACATGGTGGTCAGGGCGTGAACCGCATCCCCAACCTCCATGTAGACGCTCCCCCATTCCCTCTCCTCTGTTGCTTCATCGAGGGCAGCCACCCAGACCAGAGATCGGGACGTCCCCGCACCGACCTCAAGCGACGCCAACCTGTCTGGCGGTGGCAGCTCCTCCAGAGCGGCTCCTCTAGCGATAGAGGGGGTGAGGGACATGGATACAGAGGCCTGCCCTATCGCCACATCCGTGAAGGATGCCTTAGGTGCGCCCCCTTCCATCCACCCCGCCACGGACACGACCACCTACATGGATGGTGGCTCCGGTCGTGCCTCCTCTGCCTGCGATGTCGAGGACACGACTAGCCGCGCTGCGCCTGCCACGGGTGCCCCGGACGCACCCTCCTTTGCCTGCTCTCCTGTGGACACAGCCATCGGCTGCGACTCCTCGGTCGACGTCGTGGCCGTCCCGATGCCACTCACGCCCTCCACTATCGAGGCGCTAGTCGGCTCCTGGCGTGTTTGCCGGAGGTGGATCTTTTTTGGAGTGAGCCGCAGGAGAGTCCCACGTCCTCCGACACTGCAAGGGGCATCACGGTCAGTTCACGGCAAAAATTCATTAAGACAAAAGGACGAAAAAACTTTCGACTCACCCTGACGCCATCATGCGAGGACGTTTTGGGGCTGGCTTGCCCGACCCTGGCTGCTCCTTGTTGGCATGTTACTGCTTCGAGCCCTCCCTCGGCTCAGATGGCTCGGATGAGTTAGAACGGCCGCCTCCCGTCGACTTCGAAGGCGCCACCGAGGGCTCGGATGGAGCGGAGCGACCCATTTCTGACGGCTCCAGAGCCACCGTCGAAGGCCCAGACAAGGCAAGGCGACCTAATTCCACCATCTCCCAAGGCTACCGTTGAAGGTCCGGATGGGGCGAGGAGTTTTGATTCCGCCGACTCCGGGGACGTGTCATCCCCCTCCTGACCCGTGGTATGTCGCAGGAAGGGCCACGCCTGTGGTGAAGGCGGGTCCTCATCCCCGACGGCCAGATCATTCCACGGGATGGGCGACATGGAGCCATCATCCTCCTCCTCTTATTCTTCTTCCTCCTCTTCTTCCAACGAACCTTGACACCGCTTCCCTCGCTGCAGCTTCGCTCGCTGCTTCAACCGCCATTTCTTCTCCTCATCATCCTTCTTCTTCCTTTGTTCATCCACGGCATGGTTCGCCGCCCTCAAGGCCATGTGCTCTGGCAGCGGCGTGATGAAGTCCCATAAGACTAACCCCACCAGTAGCTCAATGAAGATCGTGTCCGGCCGCATCACAGGGTGTCCTAGGATCAGGAACACAGCGTCGGCCTCCCCCGTGGACTCCTTGATGCGTTGCGCGACCGCGCGCCATCAGCGGTGCCATCCTCCTCGCATGATACCCCCCGATGACACCGGCCCCACGGAGGCTGCGGATCTTTAGGAATGCGATGGCCTCGAGGAGGACATGCATCCTCTTCTTCTCCTTGATGGGTGGCCCCCACAGCCACGACAGCGGTACCTCTTCGATCAGACGCCCGGAGAAGACCGACAAGGGAGCGACAGGGTCGTTCTTCAGGTAGAACCAATACGAGTGCCACCCCTTGTTGGATCTAGAGAGCTGGCAGGGCATGTACGCAGCCCCCCGTTGCCCCCGGAGGTAGATGCCCACGCATCCCATCGGCACCGGGGTGTCCCGCCCTCTCTCCTTCTTCTTGATCAAGGAGATAGAGAAGAAATATTTCCACAGCTCAAAGTGGGGCTCGATCCCTAGGTACCCCTCGCACATCACGATGAAGGCCGCGATGTGCTGGATCCCGTTGGGGTTCAAGTGCTGCAGCTCGATCTGACGACGACGATGTGGAGGCTTTGTAGGGAGGAGAGGGCACAGAGGGACGGAGGTGCAGGGGAGGCGGCGGGGGAGGAGAGACTGAGAGAGGGATCGAGAGGAATGACCGAATGAGGAGGGAGGCTAGGGTTCGAGCCGGTTGGGGGGCATTTCGAAAAATCCTCATGCGAGAGCTTTATGCAAAAAAGTGTCAGTTCTCGATTTTTTCCTTCTTCACATTAGAATAAAATTTACATTATGGACTTATATGAAAAATATACAGATGTGGATGATAATAGTCCTAACCTAGATAGCGGGTTAGTTTCCTAAAAGATGGAGGGCTTTTTTGAAAAGTAGACAACGCCACACGTCAACACGTGAATGAGCCACCAAAGCCTCGATTTCTCCCGTGCGAGCAGACTAAGTAGTTTTTAATAACCGTGATGGGTAGTTACCTTATATTATATGTGGTTGGCTAGCTAGTTGGACTAATAACTAGTTGAAGACTTAGTTAAAAAATTATCCTCAGTGTTTGGATACACTAGGAGCTATTTTTTAGGTAGTTAACAGTTAGATCTTGTATCAAAGAGGCCCTAAAATGGCTCAACAGAAATGGCGTAGGAAATTGCTCCAACACAACAAACAAATTTACTACAATGCTTATAGTGAGCATGTATGGCACTCGCAATGCTTGCCTGAATACCCTTGATTCTGATCAGGTTCCCTAGAGGAAGATCAGATTTCTTTTAAATTTTCTTTTAAAAAAAGGACCACTCTCTAAGTTTTAATTGCTGAAAACAAGGATCCTAGAGGAGAGATTGAGAGCCTGATCAGGGTTCCATGTCTTCCTAAAAATAACATAAGCATTTCCTGCGTGTTCGTAAATCATTTGACAAAAATTAACCTTGACCCTAATTTGTATTCATATATTTGCAGATCGTCAACCGAAAATCAATGGGAAAACACAATATAATGGGAATGGAGGAAAAGTGGTTGTCATCGCTACTACAAAATTGATTTTTAAATGTGCCCTTTTTTACCTGGAAGCGACTCCATCAAAACTTGCCTCTAAAAATGGTTTCAGAGAGGGTCGGTCTCAAGAAATTGACTTTTAGTGGTGGTTGGTGTTTCCAGCTACTCCTAAAAATGTGCTCTGAGGCATTTCTAGGATAGTTGGAAACACTAATCGTTTGTCCAAATTGATTTTCAGCATCAGGTGATAATTTGACCTGCCTGTAAAACTAGGTGCAACAAAAAAATCATAACTTTTCTACGTGAAGTTAGATGGAGACAAGCTTTATATTAAAGTTATAGAACTCTAAGAATATATACAACTTTGTAGTTAACTATGTTTTCATTTGAAATTGTTTACGATCTAGAAACCTATTTTAAGTTCTCAGATTTTGATATAGGGTGTCCCTCCAACAAAGGAAACATTTTTTTTCTTGCTAGATTGTTTCATGAGTTTTTTCTTGCACTTCTCTTATATTTCAGGTGCCTGAATTTTAAGATGATTTCAGGCAACACTCTTATACAACTAACCGATAAAAGTAAATTGTTACTTTTATGATTTGTTATTTGTCTTTGTATCATAATATATCAAATTTGTGTCCTTGTCGGACTACAGAAACAATGATAAATTGTTAATTATCTTTGTGCTAACACAAAACAGATTTTATTGGATTTGTGGTTTTGTCTAACGGGTTTTTTATTCTCGAAACCAAAAATTACAAATTATATCTACATAAATTGCAATGAACTAAACTATAATTTTAATATAAAATATATGTAATAACAGTTGCCTGAAAGAAAACTAAATTTAGCAAGTCCTCCCTGCGGGGTTCCTGTGTTCCCAAGAGACCTTAAGCGTGTGATAGTATATACTGTAGCAGAGAGACCACCACGTGCACATTCAGTCGCTGTTTCCCTAGCACTCGCGATGTTTCCAGTAGAATTTCTTTTTTTTTTTTTTTGTATCATCCCGACATACATACAGATTCTGTTTTCATGACCGGTTGTTCGTATTTCAGTTTTGTTTTCATGTGGTTGAGGAGCCACGGCAAAGGTTTTGGATTATTCCTTTCCTCGTTGGTGATCAAAGCACCAGATTCCATAGATGCACGTGCACGGTGCACCCACAACAAGACCGTGTGTTGACCTCTCTCCAGCAAGTCTTGGTCCTCGTCGCTGGGGAAATCGCCGGCAACCCTGCCACCCCATTGCTTGCCGCCTCGCTGGGGAAATCGCCGGTCACTCTGCCACCCCCATTGCTCGCCGCCGGGACGATTTGCCAGATCCGCAAAGGAGAAGGCCCTTGCCGCTGGCCGCCGCCAATCCAGGCCAGTGGCTGCTCCATCCAGCAGTAGCCACTGCCCCCAACTTCGCCGCCACCCGAGAACTCGAGGTGAGCCCCGACGTCTCCTTCCAAGTCCTCCATTCCTAGCTGCTAGCCTGCTAGTGCTAGCTAGCCCTCTCTCCTCTTCCATGGAAATGTGGCCAAGAGTTGCTACCGCAAGAATTTACTCTACTTGAAAATAGGCGAATTTTTTAGTTTCAATCTACTTAAAATACACGGGATAGGATATGCTATGTTAAAATTTTCATACCAAGCCTTAATCCCCATTGTTATAGGAAGTTCCGATCCCATTATACCTGACCAGTTGGAGATGCTATGATTCTGTAATCTGTATTTTAATCCAAAATTTTAAGTCAAATAGGAGTATCATGCTTGATTAATACATTAAAAATTCGCACTAAAACGTTTTTATATTGAAGAAATCAGTAAATAATATTTAGTTCACTCTCAAAGGGTGGTACATAGAAAGATAGTGTACTAACCCTAGGCATGGTACATAGAAAGTTATGCAGTACATAGAGTTCTACATGCACTACAGGAAAACGCCTCTTTGCCGACTGCTTGCCCCGGTCGGCAAAGGCATAAACCCAGTCGGCAAAGGCTTTGCCGACCGCAAAGCCACGTGGCAGTCGGCAAAGAGCAGTCGGCAAAGCCTGGGTCGGCAAAGGCGGATTTGCCGACTGCCACGTGGCACACAGTCGGCAAATCCTTTGCCATCTGCCACGCCAGCAGTCGGCATAGCCACGTGGCGCCGTCAGCCCTGACGGCAGGCTTTGCCGACTGCTGGTTCCTCGGCAGTCGGCAAAGAATTTTTTTTTCAAAAATTGTTTGCCGACTGGCCGTCAGCTCGGCAGTCGGCAAAGAAAGAAAATATTTTTTTTTTGAAATGTTCTTTGCCGACTGCTTTCGGAGTTGCAGTCGGCAAAGATTTGACCTCTTTGCCGACTGCCTCCCATTGCAGTCGGCAAAGACTCTGTCCTGGGTTTTTTTTTTGCCCAACAGTCGGCAAAGCTGGATTTTTTTTTTGCTTTTGTTTTCTGTTTTCTCGCATCAAAACCCTGCAAAATCACAAATTATAATCCAATTTCACCAGAAGCACCGGTAGCACCATTTATATCACAATTTCATCACATTTGTCGCCAACATCACCACATATATCACAATAACGCACAACATCACATATATCTCACATATATGTCACAATAACAACCACACAAGTGCATTACAACCATCACATGAAGTCCAACACGTCGAACACCACAAGTCGACGTCCATCACACGAAGTTCAACATAACAAGTCTAGGTCCATAACGAAGAAAAGAAATACATGACAACAACTTCGATGATACGGTGGATACATGATAACAGAATCGACAAGTACCTAGCTCGTCGCGCCGTCCCCGGTCTCATCGTCCATTCCGCCCCTAGAGCCCCCAGGGTTTGCCCACGGAAACCCCCTTGGACCAAACTGAGGCGCTTGCGCGTACTGCCACCCTCCGCGCACCGGCGGCCACGAGTACGTCGGAGGAGGGCCACGCGGCGGTGGATAGGGTGCAGGTGGTGGATACGACATCATCTGATGGCCGGGACCTCCAGGAGACGGGTTCGAACCCACCGACTGTACCTGCACAAGTTAAACGCCAAGTGATGTCATTAGTATCTGCAGCATGGACGCACAAGTTAAAGCAAGAGTCAATATACTCACCGGGGTCCCTCCAGGAGCGACAGGAGCAGGCACAGGAAAAAACTCTGGAGGAGGAGGCGGTGGAGCGAACATTGGAAGAGGAGGCGGTGTAGACGCCCCGGGCGTCTGCATGGACTGGAAGAAGCTAGCCATGTTCTGCATCTGAGTGTTGTAGTGCTGCTGCAGGCTTTGCTGGTAAGCCATCTGTTGCGCCATCATCTGCGCGTGCAACGTGGCGATCCTCTCCTCCATCTTGGCCTCCATCTGGGCCTGCAATATTACATCCGCAGTGTTGATTGTATGTACAGGTGCGAAACGAGTGAACGACAAATGAAACGGCACTTACCTGTGACGCTGACTGCCGCCGGGGCGCTACGGGGATGTCGCTGGAGCTCATGGGCGTGGATCGAACCTGGGTCAGCGTAGGAACCTGGGATGGGTCGAGGGCGCTGTGGGCCATGTAGTAGCGGCCGTGCTGCTTCCCTGGTCCCAACCTCTGCAGGAGGTCTGTGTCCAGGGGCTCGGCGGTGGGGTCGAACGTCTCCCCGTAGCGCTGGCGAGCCGCGACGGTGTACTCGGTGGCCTTCTCGTAGGCGGTGGGGTTGGTGTACGCATCGGGCCCGTCCTCCGGGTTGTAGACGTTGTTCGGATCCGTCGCCTTGCCCTTGTGAGAGAGGAGGTACGCGGTGTACTCGTTGATTTCCTGCCCACCGTGCGTCTGCGTCTGCATTGAAAACACAAACATGGTTTCCTGCCCTTGTGAGAGACTGTTTCATGCTGCCATCAGAGCCTTCTACCAACACGAACCTAGAGGCATCGCACTTCGGACAGGTTTTTGCTTCCTCGAGGTCTCCCCTGAACAGGACGCACCCTTTCGGACAAGCATGGATCCCCTCATACGGCATCTTAAGTGCACGAAGGAGCTTCTGTGTAGCGTAGGTGTTCATCGGCAGGACATGATCTGCCGAAAGCAGTCCCCCAACAATGCTCAACACGAGATCGAAGCCGTCTCGACTAATGCCTAGCTGCGACTTCAACCCTATCAGGCGTGAGACGGCATCCAGTTGCGTAAGCTTTGTCTTCTCGTGAAGGGGCTTCTGTGCCGACTCCATCATGTCGTAGAAGGCCTTCGCGGTTTCCTCCGGATCTTCCTCCACATCCATTCCTTCGCCAAACCATGCTTCGTGGAAGTCTGCCATCATGTCTGCCATCCCGGCATCGCCATCATACTCCTCGAGGATGGGTCGCACCACCTCATCCCTAATAGGATGGTATTCACCATGGTGGCGCCAACGGGTATAGTTTGGAACGAACCCGTGCTTGAACAGATCTCTCAACACCTGAGCCTTTACTTTCTTCTTCTTGTTCCTGCACTCGCTGCAGGGACACGGCATCCGAATCGACCCTTTAGCAGCTGGGCCAAATGCATGCTCCAGGAACTCAGTCGTCCCCCTGATCCATTCGTGGCTCTTACTTGCGAAGCCCGAGTACATCCACTCACGGTCACCCATGCTCTGTCATGCGGCAATGTTAACATGTGATAAAACCAGCAAGTGCATCTACAACGCGCTCCTACCATCTAATAGGTGAAGGATAGGTCCTAATCCCACCCGAGCATGCGCAGACGAGGTTAGCTTCCATGCTCCGCTCCCGTCCGAGATGGAATTTCGGCAGCACCTCCCCGCTGTTCTCCCGATACATGTCCCGGCGGTGAGAGTGTGTATCCAGAGAACAACGGGGAGGTCCTGCCAAAACTCCGACTCAGACGGGAGCGGAACATGGGAGCTAACCTCGTCTGCGCATCCTCGGGCTGTCCAAATAACGTGGACAATCCGAAACAGATACGGTTATACATATGCGAAGAACGCATACTTCCAACCGTATCCGTTTCGGACGGGAGACGCCTAACTGGGTAACGCGACCTACGACTACATGTGGCGGAAAGAGTGGTCATACCGCAGGTGCCGGTGAAGAAAGGCTAGCGGGGCAGTGCCGAGTCGTGCTCCTCCGGCTAGCCTCCAATGGGGCCCTCCTGAAAAAGAAAAACAATTAGTGAGAACGAAAAATTTCGGCAGCACCTCCCCTGTACGGGAAGGTTACCAAACCTGCAAGAAAAGACGGCACGATGGCCGACAAACACATATACATGTCAGGCACGATGGCCGACAACCACAAATGTATTTCCAATCCATGCAGAAGAATATAAGCAGGTATTAACAAAGTCAACTACTACTACTAGTAGTACTACTACCTCGTCGTCACGGACGGCGTCACCAGCGCGTGGAGCAGAGGCGCGCGCGAGGACGGCGAGGCGAGGCGAGGATGGTGCGGCGAGGCGAGGACGGCGAGGCGAGGACGGCGCGGTGAGGACGGCGACGCAGGGCCAGCGGACGGCGAACGGCGCACGGATGGCGGACGGCGCGCGGACGGCGGATGGAGCGGGGCACGCCGGATCGGGGCGGGGCAGTGACGGCGTCGGGGCGGGTCGGGGCGAGGCCGCGGCCGCTGCGGGCCGACGCCGGAGCTGCACGCGGCGACCGCCTGGCCGGGCCGGATCGGGGCGGGGCAGCGCCGGTGAGGGGCCTGGGCGGGGCGGCCGGCGCCGGGAGGCCCATCGCGGAGGGCCAGCGCGGGGGGGGGGGACGCGCCGCGGGGTGGCCCAGCGCGGGGGGGGGGCGCGGGGGAGGGGGGCGCCGCCGGGGATGGCCGCGCCGCCGGGGAGGGACCACGCGGGGGGGGGGGCGCCGTCCGGGGAGGGCCCGCCGCGCGGGAGGGCGCCGCGCCGCCTGGAGGGCGCGCGCGGCCGCCGGGGAGGGAGGGGGACCGCCGACGCGGGGAGAGGGAGGGGAGGGCGCGGGGGAGGGGAGGGCGCGGGGGGGGGGATGCGCCGCCGGGAGGGACCAGCGCGGGGGGGGGGCCGCCGGGGAGGGCCGCGCCGCGCGGGGGAGGGCGCCGCGCCGCCTGGGAGGGGGCGCGCGGCCGCCGGGGAGGGCGCGCGCGGCCGGGGGAGGAGAAGGAGGGGATCCGCCGGCGTGGGAGAGAGGGAGGGGAGGGGCGCGGGGGAGGGGGAGGGCGCGGGGGGGGGATGCGCCGGCGGCCGGCCGGGCGACGGCGTCGACGGCGGGGGCGGCCTGGGTGGCGGCGGCGGGCGAGCGGGGGCAGGCGGGCGGGATTTTGGGGAGGGGGGAGGGCGGGCCGAGCGGATAAGGCGACGTTTTTCTTTTTTTTTATTTTTTTCCCTTTGCCGACTGCCAGCATGTGACGCAGTCGGCAAAGGTCTATTATTTTTTTTTCAAAAAATTATTTTTTTAATTTTTTTTAAAAAGACTTTGCCGACTGCTCTGCTCCCTGGCAGTCGGCAAAGGTTATTTTTGATTTTTTTTCTCAGAAATTCTTTGCCGACTGCCATCCTCCTTGGCAGTCGGCAAAGGCTCTTTGCCAACTGCCACTGATGGCAGTCGGCAAAGAATTATTTTTTTTTTCGATTTTCGATCCCAGTTTTTTTGTGTTGCCTTGCTACAGTAAGTACATGATATATTCCAAGTTTGGGGTCATTTTGATTTATTTTGCTATATTCCATTGATTTTTTCTGTTTCTTTGATTTTTTCCGGCAGCTCCAGATTTGAACTGCAGGTACATGAAATAATGGAATCCGGCGATTCAGAAAATGATATTCATGATGTTTGGAGCATGTTGAGGCCGTGTGCGGGGCCTCGCGTGAAATTTCGACCGTGTTGGTGTCGGAACACGCCGAGCCACGCGCGTGAAAAGTGTTTTTAAATTTTATAAAATCGAAACGGAGTCCGAAAATGACGAAACTTGACGACGTGTCTTGTCATCGCATGCGGAGGCTGTGGTAAAAATTTGAGAAAGTTTCGAGCAAGTGGCGACGTCGGGTGGCTAAAACCTTGGACGTTTGAGCAGAAGCTTGGTGAAGCTGTTTTCGTTCCTGCTGGATGTCCTCACCAAGTCAGGAATTTGAAGGTGTGACATACTGACATAGCGTAGACTGCTATAATGTTTATTTTTAATGTAGCAACAACCTGAAACAATTTCCATTGTGCAGTCTTGCATGCAGGTTGCAATGGGTTTTGTTTCCCCTGAAAATGTTGGCGAGTGTATTAAACTGACTGGAGAGTTTCGACAACTTCCATCTTATCATCAGGCAAAAATGGATAAACTGGAGGTTGGCATGGCATATTTTGAATGAACTTGTTTCTGCGTGTTATGCTTTACTATTTGATTTGATGATTAACCAGGAGACAAATCTGGTGCCTTTGGATTAAGAAGATTGCCCTTTATGATCTGAAGGAAGTGATAGATTTCTTGGACCCTTCTTGCTCTGAAGGGTAAGCACTAGTAGGCCAGCTTTAAATGTTCAATCTTGAAGGTCAAGAACTGTATGAAAACAGAGAAATTTCGGGGGACATTTTAGTCAGTGGTCACTGATAGTTGCATGATTGATTGATCAGGTCAAGCAGTGGGGCATAGCGATCATTCTGTCATGGATAGATTGATCGAGATCAAGTATCAAACAAAAAGAACGAAGAAGAAAAAGGCTTGAATCTGCCTGGATCAGCAATTACTAGTTAGTAGGAGATCACTACTCTTGTTTCCTAATATATGTGGAATCCTAGATATGCATGTAAACTGTAAACACTACTACTGATTTGCTTGTTAGTCAACTTAGAGCAGATTCGCACGCAAGAAGCTGAAGAAGATGGTAGAGATTTGCTTGTCAGTCGGCCTAGAGATATTAGTGTTTGGTTATGCAAGTCGAGCAATTGCAATTGGTTGTTTAGCTAGTTGCTAAGTTAGTACAACTCTTTAGTTTCACCGTTGCAGCCGGTGATTTGTGTGTGTTCGCCCGGGTGACTGGCACTGGCGCCTCGCCATTGGCAGCCCCGGCCTTTGTACGTTTCTATCTCTCCTACTTAATGAAGCACGTGCCAATGCACGCTTTCGAAAAAAAAAACAATTGGTTGTTTAGAGATAGCTATAGTTGCATTGCTTGAGAGAGAAGCTAATCTAATCGTTCCTCTAAATATCGATCCATCTGTATCAAGGCAAGCTAGCAATAACTTTACTTAAGGCTTTGTCTGGCTGCACTTCAGTCCCAATGTAACTCGCTAAGGCTCCGTTCGTTTACACCGTTCCCGGTTAATCCTGGCCAGGAATACTTCCGGCCCTATAGAAAATATATGGTCAATCCTAGCCGGAACGGTTCCGGGACGTCATTCCCCGGGACCGAACAGGGCCTAAATAGAATTGAGTGACTTTCTCGCCGGTTTAACCTTTTGGGTTGAAATGAATGCATAACATACTCCGTGTTGAGTCAGAAAGTTGCGAGTTGTGTTTGTGTCGTTCTTGGATACGTAAACGTAAGCATGCATACATCCGTGCCCAGTCACCTCCTGGGCTTCTGGAGCAGCGCGGAGATGTACCACTCGTCCATGTGGATGCCCCTGTCGAGCTTCCTGCCGGCGTGCCACCGCAGCTTCTTGAACCCGATCCGGTCGAACATGGGCAGGTACGTAGCGTCCAGCTGCGTGCCGAGGCAGAAGAAGTGGTCCAGCCAGAACACGCCGCCGGGGCGCAGCACCCGGTAGACGTCGAAGAGCGCCGACTCGAGCATGGCGTCGGGGATCCAGCTGCTGAGCACGTGCATGGAGTGCACCACGTCCAGCGTGCCGTCGAAGAAGGGCAGCCGGATGGCCACGCTGAGGTGCATCGGAACCAACCCCCTTGACGCGATGAAGCTGTTGAACGGCCCGTCGAAGTTCATGGACGTGGTCACCACGGTGACGCCGCGCTCACGCATCCGCGCCGCGAACGTCCCGGACCCACCGCCGATGTCCAGCCCGATGCGCACGCTGCCCTTCGGCAGCAACCCCAGCACGCCGTCGATGGTGTAGTCGAGCGAGTTCTGTTCGTCGTCCGCCTTCTCGCCGGGGCGGCGCACCCAGCGGTCCTTCTCCCGGCCGCGGAGGTCGAAGCAGTCCTTGCAGTCGTAGCTGCCCTTGGCCTTGCCGCGGTTCACGAGGCAACCGTAGTTCTTGCACGTGTACGCGTCCCACACGATGCTGGTGTCCGGCGGGATCGCCCACAGGCTCGCCGGCAGCGGCGTCGGCTCCACGTACCCCGCCGGGGTGGGCGGCCGGCACCGCCGCCGCGGTAGCGGCTCGCACCCCTTGAGCATCAGCCGCTGCGCGAACGCCTCGTCGGAGGGGCACTCCCCTCCCACCGTGTAGTTCATGTACCGCTCCATCTCGTCACGGTACCGGTGGCACGCCTGCCCCAGCGCCGGGAACATCACCTCGTCCACGCCCCCGCCCCCGCCGGCGCCTCCGGCCAGGCGCCTGTGCGGGAGCTTGTGCGGGCCGACCGCCAGCTTCAGCTCGTCGCCGAGGTCCTGGTCCCGGTCCCGCTGCCACAGCCCGCCGGCCGCCGCCTCCCGCTGCTCCTCCCGGGCTGCCTCCATGTCGCGCTTGGCGGCCTTGCCGCCGAGGATGGCCTCCATGACCTTGTTGGCCGCGGTGAGGCGCCCCGACAGGTCCACCACCTCGGCGTGGCTGGCCGCCATCGCCAGCCCGGTGACGTTGAGCTCGCGGAGCAGCTTCGCCGAGCCCCACGCGTGGACTACGGCCGGGTAGTGCCGCCCGACGTGCGCGTGGAGCGCCGCGCCGGCACCGGAGAAGATGAGGATGGAGGCCGCGTTGCTGAGAATTAGGAGGAGCATGGTCGTCCTCGACCTCCTGGCCTGCTGCTCCCTGGGCTTCTTGTCATTGTCGTAGTCCATGCTCCCCATGGTGCAACAACAACAACAACACTCCGGTTCTTGCACGCAGTGACATTGTCAGCCATGGTGGTGTTTATAGGGGCGTGGTTTTGGGGTTTTGGTAAGTCCTACTCCTCCAGTCCTCCATTGGTAGGGTGACTGACTGACTGGGTGAGGTGACGATCAGGGAAGGAGCAACTGAGCTGAGCTGTTGCTTGAGGAGTGAACAAAGTAGAGATCGATGGCCTCTCAACTTGTCAGGTTTCTTATCTGGGAGTTGGAGGATTTCAGCGGCGCTGCTGACTGGCTGAGAGCTTGCATCGGTCCATGGTCATGTCATCCCACCAGCCTGCACTGCAGCAGTATTCACTTGCAACATGCAGTGGTAGTCAACGCATACACACCTTGCCGTTTTGACACACCTCGCTCGCTGAACACGGGGGGCATCCACTGCTGTACTCTGTTGGTGATGAGAGATCACAAATGAGACGAGAAGCTTTGCACGATGGCGATGCCTTTGCGTCCCCGTGAAAAGATCCCGCATGTGTGTGCATTCTACTACAGGCACAGGCAGTCAGCTCAGCTCGATCTCCTCCATGTGTGCTTTCACAGCAAGGCACCGTAGGTACGAGCCAGCTGCTGCTGTTTTCCCGGCTCAATTTAGCACTGCTCACACACAAAAGCAAAAAATGGTCTAGCAGATTCAGAACTGAAGATGCAGTCAGGATCATGCATTTGTTCTCAAACTCGTGTCCCTGTTGCAGCCACCTGCTGGCTTCTTGCCTTCTTGACATTGACCCTTCTATGCAAAGCCACAGGTCACAGCAACTGCTGCACGTCCTTGTTGCAGCCACCTGTGGTGGTGGTGCTCTAAAGGAGACACACTTGCAGACCTATGGTAAGCTCATGTAGCCGTTTTTGCTTGCGAGTGGGATTGCTTGGGAACCTCAACTAGAAGAGGCACCTTTTTAGTAAATGATTCATAAACTTCACACATCATGGTTCATAAAATAAAGAACATGATTGTGATCAAATCAGCTCGAGTCACCATTTCCCCTCCCTCTTGGCTCTTACTAGTGCGCAAGCCTTTCTACATCTGATAAATCCTACAGAATTCTGCTGATTCTCTTAAATGAAACAGCAATCAGGAATTCAGACATTCAACTTCACTTCCATTGTGTACTGTTTACAATTAATATCATAACGAGCACCTCATATGTACAGGCAGATCAACAACTGGAGAAGGTGAATCTGTACACAGCCATCCCAGATTAAAATCCGCCCCCCAACAGTAAACAAAAATTCCCATTGTCAAATCCGACAGTAGCCAAAACCTGTATTGCTAAACTCACCTCCAACCCAGTATATGTAAATCAATCACCTAATCTTATAAGCCCAGCCATGCTCGCTCAAAAATGCATGTACAGCTTCCTTGATGGCAAGATTCGGAACCAGCTGGTGTGGTTCAAGTGCCTCACGGGTCACCGGGTCAAACTTCCCCACCTATATAAATTACAAAGTTCATAAATTTGATATGTCAACCACAAGTGCTTTTGCAAGAAACTGTCAGTGCTTGTGTCGGTTACCGTTTGAAGGTGGTCAAGAAGTACAGCCCTCTCATAAGTAACCCCGCTTGGGGTGATCACCGGGTCTCTGAAGATATCAAGTGTAATTTTGCAACAGAGATGGTCAGGAACCTGGAAATAAGATAGGCTGAGTGGTTAGACCAGACAAAACAGCCGAAGTAAATGTTGCCTGAGGCAGCGTAGTACTTCTGCTGGAGTATCAGTTTTTGCAGCCTTCTTGAAAACTTCGTCGAGCTCATTTAGCTGTTCTACTGGCACACCTGCAGCTGGGTTATCAAGGCTGTTGTAACACCTTAGGGCTTCTTTACATGCTACCCTGGAAAACACAGAACAAATACATTAGGGTACGACAGTATAACCCTGTCCGGAAAAGAGAAATTCGTCACGCACTTTAGCTTTTGCAGTTGACAAGTTCGCTCTCTTGATAAGCTCTCCCATTTGATGTATTTTGCTTTAGAAAGCTCCTGCCATATCTCTTCAACCATGTAGCTTGCAGGATGTGCACCCCTTCCAAGCTCCAATGACTAGTTTTCAAAAGTTTTGTTCATCATTAAAAATGGAATAAAGAGAAATTGAATTCTAAATTCCTAACTCAAACAACATAATTTGTCCAAAGAGACAACTGCACTAAAGGTGGTGGGACTAGAAATTATAGTTTCCCTGCATTTTGCATGTGCTGTCTAATTGTCAGTTCAACTATTCGTAATTCAGACTCAGGTCACTCAGAACTGTTGTCCTTACCAGATGGAAAAATACAAGAACAGTGTATCTGGATGATAATATTTTGTTAAAAGTGGTGTTCTATGCTCTTTTACCAATCCTGTGCCGAGACAGCTAACATTGTATGTGACAAGATGGAGCAGGAGCAAAGACCAGCTTGAGGCCTTTATTTATACACAAAAGTTCGATGCTAGGACCAAAGAAATAAGATCGTCAGCCCACCATGAGAACATTATTTTTATTTATACACAGGCGTGCACAGCTGAAGCAAGTAACTGTGGGAGCTCAGCTTGATAAAAGTTTTTAACAGGGCAACTGTTGATGGTTGGTAAAGGTGTTCAAAACTGATTATAAGTTAAAACAGCAAACTAGAAAAGTAATACAAGCACACAGACACATGCTTGTGAGAGAGGGGGATACCTTCTCCAGTGATTTTATTCCTTCTGACAATCTTTGGCTGTTGACAAGAGCTAGCCCGAGCATGTAATGCGCCTGCCAACAAAATAAGCAAGTTATCATCTTAAGACGTGATTAGGAGTATTAACATTGTTGGATAGGATAAATGTGATGTTTTCCTCATCCAGGAAAGAAAAAAAGAACTATGCTCAAATGCGGTGCCACCTCAATTTCAACAGTGAATCAAGTCCAATTCAAAATGATTAAAGCCAGAGAGTCCAGATGGATCGAAGTTTGCAAACAAGTAACAAACAGATTCTATGGTGTTTGGTTTTATTTGGGTTATATGTTCCTTCCCTTGACTCCATAACATCACATCCCAAGATGTACTCATAAACATATATTACACGCTCCCTTGAAGAAGTCAAAGAATCCTGGAATAAACCCTGTACATGTATGAAGCATATATCTTACTAAATACGTCAGGTCAGTTTCATATTGTACTAAGTCGTACAATCAAGTTAGCATACAGAATCATAACAGTTCCAAAAAAATAGTTCGTTTTGGCTCTAAAATAGATATTCTTAGTTATCACTTGCATTGTAGTGTGCCCACGAGTGAATGTGAATAAATCATAAAAAATGCAATACAAATGGAAAATTCATGGATCAAATGTCTACAAGTTTTTACTTCACCTACTTCTTGAAAAGAAGTTGGTTCCCGCAATACCAAATGAAGCATAACTCAGCTAGCATGTGGATATGCGCAAGAGGTGTGATGGTATACTAACTATATTACATGTTTGGTCAATGAAAAATTTTGATCATTGAAATTCCTTTCCTTATGAGAAAACAAGGTATATAGAATGCACAGAGTGCTTTCTCGATAATTTGGTATGTGCTCATAGTCAGATGGGAACAAAATGCATAAAGGAATTAATTTAATGAAAGACAAGTCAAGGCACCCACTCACCTTAACAGACTGGCTGTCAAGCTGGATAGCCGTTCTGCAATCTCCCTCGACTTTAGCCCACTCACTGGCCATTTAGATAGGAACATAATACACGAATCAAACACTCAGATTGTGCACCAAATTGATCAATAATACAAAACAATATAAAAGGGACTAGCAATTTTACATACTTCTGCTTCCTATAGCAAAGTGCTCGGTTGGTCCAGTATACTGCAACATTTGGGCAGAGAGTTATGGCCTGTCAACCAAAATAGGCACTGAAGTTAGCAAGAGATGTGCAAGATAGGTTTCAACTACAGATGACATCAGTTTTACTAACATTCAGTGTTCATTGATTCAACTATGTATGTGCATTTACTACAACTAACATCAGTTTCTTGGAAAGGCCAGACAAAAGCGGCTACTCAGGTAACTAGAGGTAGGCTATAGCCTTAGCTGAGTGGCTAAAACCAACTCATTCGATGTCACGTTCCTTAATCTAGAATCAATTTTCAATAAGTCCGTGGTTTGCAAGGATAGGAATGTTAGAAGCCTATGATGTTTGTAAACCCTGGCAAAAGATTGGAAAAATTCCTCTATCAACTCTCCATTCAATTTCGTACCTCTCCCAGTAACCCCTCTTAATCCATTTCCCTGCCTAACATTAAATGTCTAGCAAACTACAGAGGACTGCACATTAGCAATTTAGCATTGCCTAGCCCCACCCCCAAAATAGCTTAAAAGGTAAAATTCTCTGCAACCTGCATTGTTGCACAGCAAATCTCAACTAGATAGCAAGTATCTCTGTTTTAACTTTCAAGCAAACAAACTACTCCATATAGCAGGAAGCAATATTTAAAATCAGTAATCAAACCACCTAACCGGTGCCCACAAATAAGCCTACATCACCAGGTAACCATCTTCAATCCTCAAGTGTTTTCTTCAACAAAAGAGCCAAAACACATCACGTGAACCATTCTGACAGCTGTACCAACACCACAAACCAATTCACCAGGCCATGGTTACTACACAGTAGCATTCTGGAAGCAATCTCGGATAATCCAGCACAGATTCAGAGAATTTATCAGCGGGACGCACCAGCCGCGCTCAGCAAAATGCTGCGCACCACACTTGTAACCCACTCCACAGCGCATCGACAGGACAGGGGAACAGAAAGGACGCCTATATAACTGGTATTCGGAACGGCAAGCGCGCAGCACGCGAATCAGGCGGAGAATCCGGCCGCCGGGAGCGGGGAGTCAGTCGGTCAGGCGTACCCCGGTGTAGGCGTCGATGGCGGCGCTGAGGCGTTCCTTCCTGAAGAAGGCGTTGCCCTCCTGCTTGAGCAGGTCCGCCTGCCGCTGCGACTCGGCCCCGCCGTCCGGCGCCGACGGCGCCATATCCGGCGGCCCGGCTCGCCTCGCGCTCGCCTCGTGCTCCGGGGGAGGATGGGAAGGGGTGCGTGCGCGGGGAGGAGGCGGCGGGATTTGCTCGTGTGAAACCGTGGCGTGAGCCTGTGCCCTGTTCGGTTGGCTGATAATGACTGATTTGTTGTGGAAAAAGTACGGTATAAGTGAATATGGCGCTGGAGTCTTCCCGTCCGGTGGGCGCGGTGAATTGCAAGGGAAGGGAAGGGAAGGGACTGGCCCCAGGATTTGGGGATTTTACAGTGAGGTCTCTGGATTTGACTATGCAAGGGCTTGGATACAAATACGGATACTTGTATAGATAGGAGTAGGAGTATATAGTAACGGTTGAAGGTCTCCATCGCAAAAATCATGGTGTATATATATATATATAAAACGAACTGAAACACTGTTTCGGCTGATTTGATGTGAGAGAAAACACTGTTCCGGCTGAAAAAATAAGCTGAAAAAGACGGATTATAAAAAAAGCGAACAGGGCCATAGCAGATAAATGTACTTGTCTACTGAGGACTTGTTTAGTTCTTCCTAAAAATTTACATCCTATCTCATCGAATATTAAATATAGACTAAAAAATAACTAATTACATAGATTACGACTACTTTGCGAGAGGAATCTTTTAAGCCTAATTAGTCTATGATTTGACAATAAAAGTGCTACAGTAACACATGTGTTACTGACGAATTAATTAGGCTTAATAAATTCATCTCGCGATTTACTGACGGATTCTATACTTTTTTATTAATATCAAACAAATGACATCCGATGTGACACTAAAATTTTACCCCAGGAACTAATAAAGGCATAAACAAGTAAACATCAACTTCTCGTTTATAAAAAAAATTCTCAAAATCCAAACGTCTAGTCTATCTACTAGAATCCAGAACATATACGAATTTCCACACGGAACTCGCGTACAGGGTGGATGAGTAGAGGATGCCAAAAACAAGCCATGACGTGACAAAAAAAAAGGTCAATAATGTTATTGTTGTTTATTAGACGATTGAAATCTTCTCACTCTTTGATATGTTCAACGGTTGCAACCAAGTATATATTGGAAATATACACCACAAGGTTTTTTGAAATAGTCATCCATTGTAGAGTAATTTACCAAGTTGTCACAGTCAGAAGGGTTTCTTTGATTGCAGTAGCTCTTATTCATGTTTATTTTTCTTGTAAGATTCGCGAATAGCTATCATCTTGCAACACAAACATTGAAAAAATTTCAATGATGTCGTGTATGATTTACATGAGCAATTCTAAGAGTGAAGCCCATTTGATTCCTGAACTTGTCACCGACCCGATGAAAAACTCAACTCTAATAAGTCACCAACTTTAAAAATTGAGCAAAATCCCCTCAACCATTCTGAAACGATTTTATTTTGGTTAACGTGGCATGTGAACCCCACATATTATCAATTTTTTACCTATTTTATTTTTATTTAATATTTGAGCTCCTTAATGATCTAAAATGAAAAAAAAGAAAGCTTTATATTTCAAAACGATTTTTCACGTGCTTTTGGCTAACATGGTTTGTGGACCCTATAAATTATGTTGGTTTAGCTATGTCATCGATTATATTGAATATTTGAGCTCCTAAATAATCGGAAATGAAAAGAAGAAACAATAAGAAAGAATTAAAGATTTATATATCGTTGAGCACTCTGAGATCACTGATAAAAAAATTTGATGCAATTATAGTCAAATGGACAAGGTTCTTTCTAAACAGAAATCAATTCATGAACCGCCCTTGTCTGGAAATTATAGAAATTGGGGAAAACGAATGAGGCTTTTATACGTGTGCCATTAAAAAAGTTCGTAATTACACATAAGCTATTAAAAAA
Source organism: Miscanthus floridulus (assembly GCF_019320115.1). NCBI lineage: Eukaryota > Viridiplantae > Streptophyta > Magnoliopsida > Poales > Poaceae > Miscanthus > Miscanthus floridulus. The sequence goes on along the minus strand of NC_089592.1, from coordinate 4,534,701 downwards.
GTTGACCGCACACGAGTACCATCGTTCTGAACTTCTTTGCTCTCCAAGCCATTCCGTCGGTGTTCTGTTTGTTTTTCACCGTTTGGCAACCCTTACCTATGGGCCCGGTCAGTGTAAACGTCAAAAATACCCTTCTCTCGTCCTATCCTCTTGCTTCTTTCTCTCTGCCAAGTGGGGTCAAGCTGTCAGCGACCGCGGTTCATTTCATCCCATTCGTGACTTCTTCTTCTTCCTGAGGCCGCTGCCGGAGGTGATGGCAGCCGCGAGCGCGAGGGGAAGCCGGATGTGGATGAGGCTGCCGCTGCCGGAGGGGAGAGGCGGCCGCGAGCTCGAGCGCGAGCGCGAGGCCGGGCGTGGCCGCCGCCGTCGCTGACGGAGGGGATGGCGGTCGCGAGCTCCGCCGAGCGGGGCTCTGCCGGCCGCAAGCGCGAGGGGAAGCCGGGCGTGGACGAGGCCGCCACTACCGGAGGGGATGGCGGCCATGAGCGCGAGCGCGAGGCCGGGAGTGGACGCCACCGCCACTGACGGAGGGGATGGCGGCCGCGAGCTCGAGTGCGAGCGCGAGGGCGGGCGTGGATGCCGCCGCCGCTGACGGAGGGGATGGCGGTCGCGAGCTTTGCCGGCCGTGGACACGAGCGCGGGCTCTGCCGAGCGCGGACGCGAGCGTGAGTTCTGCCGGGCGCGGGTGCGAGCTCCGCCGGCCTCGGACGCGAGCGCGAGCGGTGTGGACTAAAGAAGCAAGAGGATGGGACGAGAGAATGGTATTTTGAACGTTTACACTGACCGGGGCCACATGTAAGGGTTGCCAAACGGTGAAAAACAAACAGAACATCGACGGAATGACTTGGAGAGCAAAGAAGTTCAGAACGATGGCACTTGTGCGGTCAACTTTTTTTAATGGCTTATGTGTAATTACGAACTTTTTTAATGGCACACATGTAAACCCCACATATTATCAATTTTTTACCTATTTTATTTTTATTTAATATTTGAGCTCCTTAATGATCTAAAATGAAAAAAAACAAGAAAACTTTATATTTCAAAACGATTTTTCACGTGCTCTTGGCTAACATGGTTTGTGGACCCTATAAATTATGTTGGTTTAGCTATGTCATCGATTATATTGAATATTTGAGCTCCTAAATAATCTGAAATGAAAAGAAGAAACAATAAGAAAGAATGAAAGATTTATATATCGTTGAGCACTCTGAGATCACTGATAAAAAAATTGATGCAATTATAGTCAAATGGACAAGGTTTTTTCTAAAAAGAAATCAATTTGTGAACCGCCTTTGTCCGGAAATTCTAGAAATTGGGGAAAACGAATCGGCCTCGACGGCTCCACCTGAGACTGCAGAGTTGCGCTCATTGGCACACGGGCACGCACGAGAGACATGGCGACGGAAGAGGAGCTGCCGGAGGCGGCCGAGGCGGCGCCCGCGCCAGCAGGTGGAGGAGGCGGGGACGCGGAGATGCCTGATGCCGCCGCGCCGTCGGACTCGTCGGACTCCGATTCCGACGACGAGGGAGCCGCGGCCGCCGCCGAGCTCCGCATCCAGGCCCTAGAGAAAACCCTCCAGGAGCAGCCACTCGACTACGAGACCCACGTGCAGGTATCCTTCACCCTCCATCCCGCACTCCCCAACCTCTCCGGCTGCCATGGCGCGCTAGGGTTTTTGAGTGGGTTTAGCCACTAGTGTTGGTTGGGGCATTTGCTGGTAGCTTCACTAGGGTTGGAGTGATTGCGTGCTCTTACGCATTGGATCCTACTTGTTAGTCTAATTGGGGCCATTAGGATGTTGATTTTGGTGCGGGTGAGCTCCATTTCAGACATACAGTGTGGAATCTTATCACTGGATTATCTGCCTAGTCGTGAGTAACTGGAATGCTTTCCTATGTTAGTAGCTGTTATTTGCTTGCCGTGCATGGAGATGGACTGGTCACTGTTGAAGTGTTAATTGAGATTTGATAAGCTTATCATACTGTTAGATTGCTGTTGGTGAGTTTTCTGCGGTTGTTGTTGCAGTATATCCAGTGCCTGAGGAAGTCAGGCAACATTGAGAAGCTTCACGTGGCAAGGGAGGAGATGAACAAGTACTTTCCTCTAACCCCGAAGATGTGGCAGGAGTGGGCTAAGGACGAGATCTCATTGAGCTCGAGGTTTGTGATTGTTTTCTACATTTATGCCTTCATGAAGTACCCGCATCGTGTGCAGTCTGTGCATAAAACACTGCTCTTCAATCTTGTGGGAAAATAAGTTTCATTCTGTGGTTTTCTTTTTCTGTCTTGTTTGTGTTGTCACAGTGAGGAATCTTTTGTTGATATTGAAAAGCTCTACGAGCGCGGGGTGCAAGAATACCTGGTATGTTGGATTGTTATTGTGATATTGTAGTTAAACCATTGAACACGTGGGTTGTGGAGTGCTAACTTATTGTGGTGGTTCTGACATTGCAGTCCATCAAGTTATGGCGGGATTACCTTGATTATGTTGAAGAGCATGATCAGTCGGTGTCTCAATGTACACCATCTGGCCTCTCCAAGATGAGAAATTTGTTTGAAAGTGCGATTACTGCAGGGGGGCTGCATGTTACTGAGGGTAGCAAACTATGGGCAGCTTATAGAGAATATGAGATGGCCATTTTGATCACCATTGCTGATGCCAATGATGAGGAGAGGGAAAAGCAAGTTCAGCGTATACGCACGCTATTCCACCGCCAGCTATCTGTTCCTTTGGCTGATATGGAATCTACACTTGCTGAGTATAAGAGCTGGGAGGCTGAGCAAGGGAATGCAAATGATCCAGGTGCAGATTTTGATGGTGTCCCCTCAAATGTCGTATCTGCTTACAAAAAGGCCAATGATATGTACAATGAAAGGAAGCATTACGAGGATCAACTAAGCAATGCAGGCACATCTGAAGCTGACAAACTGCAGGAATTTGTGGTATGCTGAACATAATTTATGATCTGTCATTGCTTAACTTAAACCTTGTTTACAGTTCATCCTGCTACTATTTACTTCCTCCGTTCCAAATTATAAGATGTTTTGGCTTTTCTAGATTCATAGCTTTTGCTATGCACCTAGATATATGTTCTGTCTAGATACATAGTAAAAGCTATGAATCTAGAAATGCCAAAACGTCTTACAATTTGGGTTGGAGGAAGTACTTCATAATTGAGATGCACACCTATTAGTGTGTCATTTCGTTGCATATTTTTTAAATCAGGTCTGTCTGAGACTCTGAGCAGTTCTCCTGTCTCAAATTTGTGGTGAAAAGTTACATCTGTGCCGAAAAACTTCTTTTCTTTGATTTTTTTTGGTACCCAATTTCAATTTTTTTTGGCTTGTTTCACTTTGTAGACTTACAGTTTCATTTGAAGATCTTGCTGGAAAAACATTTTATTCTTCATTTTTGTCATTTGAAATTTAGTTTCTTTATTCCAGTTATTTATGCTTTGATCCGTGGCCCTGCTTGATATGAGGAAAATTTTATTTGGAAGCCAGAAGGAATCAGTTTGCCCCTTGTATTGTGAATAACACAATGTGAGTTGTTAGGAACCCAATATAATGATAAGCAGCTCTCCTGCATGTTCAAGAGAAAAAAGGAGTTGTTAGGTTCCTTGCCACCTTACAGTCTTCCCAAGCTTAAGTTTCATATGGTGCTTACTCTTTTTTCACGTGCTATTTCACCAAATTCATTGCCATTTAATTTACTTTCCGATTCTTGTTATTAGTAAACTCAATGTTGTTTTTTTGTGGGTGAAAACAGAAATACATCAAATTTGAGGAGTCTTCTGGTGACCCTGCTCGTGTTCAATTCCTGTATGAGCGAGCTGTTTCAGAGCTTCCTGTTTCAAGTGTTATATGGATGGGATATACAAGTTACCTGGATAGAACCCTGAAGGTCCTTTTAAAAATTTCTTTGGCAATAGATGTAGATTCAGTCATGATGATATTTTTCTCTTTATAGTATCAAGAGATGCTCTTTTGTGCAGGTGCCTTCTGTACTCAGAAGTGTTTATTACAGAGCTACAAGAAATTGTACATGGGTTGGTGAGCTATGGGTCCATTATTTGTTGTCTTTGGAGCGTATTCGTGCTTCTGAAGAAGAGCTGCAGCATGTAAGTTCTATATAACTACACTGTATATCATGAATGTCTAATGTGTTCACTGCATTTCTTTTGTTGTATGTACTCTTTTTGTAGTTTTAGAATATTGTTATTTGTCTTCATCTATTTCTTTTATTTATAATTGGGAGCTAATGTACATGCTTTTAGGTATTTGAACGGGCAATACAATGCTCCTTTTCAACCATACAAGAGGTGAGCAGGAATGTGCATGGTTTATTTTTGTTCTAGTCTTCTAGAGTGCTGTAGTTGTTTGTATGTGTGTGTGTGTTGGGGATTTCTTCTCTGTGTTTCAGACCTTTCTTCTTATAGTGAAATGATATGCAGCTCTCCTGCATGTTTGAGAAAAAAAACTTTCTACATAAAAGCAGATAACTTATCAAGAATTTATTCTCTCCAACGTCTGTTGCTTGTTAACTGTTCTTGTGGGAAGTGGTTCTCATTTATCTTTATTTGGATGTCTGAATAATTGCAGTATCTCAATATTTATCTTGCTCGAGTTCATGGTTTAAGACGGAGGATTTCTGATGGGTTGGATTTTCAACTGATTAGGCAGACATTAACGGTACATTATTCCTACCACCTCATTATTTACACATTTTCTTAGTTCTTACTATAATTAATAATGAGACATAATATCAGGATGCTGCAGAATTTCTCTCACCTCAACTGGGTACCAAGGAGTTACTGCGCTTATATGCTTATTGGGCCAAACTAGAGCATAGTCTTGGCAAAGATCTTTCTGCAGGTCGTGGAGTTTGGGAAAACGCAATCAAGAAAAGGTTTTGTTACTCTGCAAATTCTTCTGTTGTTCCTTTACCTGACATCCTTAAATCAGCTATTCTTCTTCCAGTGGGTCTGTTTTTGAAGTTTGGGAGCAGTACATTTCAATGGAGATAGAAATGGGCCATGTACATGAGGCGAGATCCCTTTATAAGCGTTGTTATAGCAAAAGATTTGCTGGGTCTGGATCAGAGGTAATCTCTTCTCAAACAAATATGAGAATATGTATGGTTACTTGCATTGACACTTCCTGAGTTCCTGTGTTAAGAAGCTACTGATTTACTCCTGCTGTTGCCTATGAACCAGACTCTTAAATAGTAGCTTAAGTATTGATGTTTCGAAATGACATTTCTCTTTAATACTGATGATTTAATTTCCAACGCTATGATCTGAAACTTGCTAGGAGATATGTCACTCATGGATAAGATTTGAAGAGGAGAATGGCACCTTGGATGATTATGACCTTGCTGTAAAGAAGGTATTCTTCTGTTTTGCTTGTTCACTTGGCTTTTCTGGTTGCAAACTGGATTTTTTGTCTTGCGAAACATAAAGATAAACTGGCTTGATGTGCCCTGCATGGTCCTTCAGCATGTGAGTGAATGTTTCTTCAGTTTGTCATCTGTGCATGAATCACTTATTTTGGCACACTTGATAAAAAGGAGCAATACATAAGATCTGGCGTACCAATTATTGATTAATAACCATAGGAACATAATTTTCTGAAGATTCCTGGTTCCTTCTGCATAAAGTTTGATTAATCATGAAAGCTTTGACATCATTCAGATTTTCATGTGATTAAATCCTATGTGCAATCATCAGCTGTTGGCCCCTTGGGTATGTTATTGAATCTTGCAGGAATTAAAGTTCTAGCCATGATAAGTTGATATCTGTTCAACTGTTTAAAGTGTTTCTAACTGAACTGTGTACATTTGATGGTAGCATGGGTTATCAACTTATCGTGTCAACCATAGTCCTCCACCTTATTATCCTTCTATCTGACCAGGTTACCCCTCGGCTAAAGGAGCTTATGACGTTCAAATCTCAAGAGGAGGCTAAAGTTGAGGCTTACCCTAACCCCAATGATAATTCTAATGCAAATGATTCCTCTCAGAAAAGAAAACCAAGTAAAATGGCCAATAAACAGCAGCCCCCTGCTAAGAAAAGAAAAGAGAATCCACCAAAAAGCACCATGCCGTCAGATGACCAAGGATCAAATTTACAAAGTGGGCACAGTGGTGCTGTTACTGCTGTAGAGGTTGGAGAGGCCAGCAGGGAGAAGGCCGTGGCATCTATGGAAATGAAAGTGGACGGTGACAGCCAAACAGGAAAATCAAATTCAAATGAAACAAAGCCATCCTTCTATAATGACAAGTGTACAGTTTTTGTGTCAAATATTGACTTGAAGGTATGTCATTTTCTGTTTCTTAGATGCACTTGGCTCCTAAAATTCAATAAACTAACTCACCCCTCTCTCTACAGGCAAATGAAGATGATCTCAGACGATTCTTCTCTGACATTGGTGGTGCCACAGCAATAAGATTGCTGAGGGACAGATTCACTAAAAAATCAAGGGTATATGTTACACTTAATTCTTCCTCTTTTTTGTTTTTCTTTTTGCCTCTCGTGTCCCATAGTGTAATAAGTAATATGCTTTGCTTGTTTGTTGAAACATGTACAGTGCATCTTTGCAGGTGCAGTATAAAATAAGGCACTAGTCGATTGTTCTTGCTCCAGGATTAGTTCACTCGATGCTCTGGTAGTTTGTATTTCTTATGCTGACACTACAATATTAGGTTGAAGAGCACATGGCGTATCAAAATACAGATTTGAATCTATCTTACCCCTCATAGTCTGCCTGAAAAAGGCAGCTTTCATCCTTCTCCAGCTTTTGTGATTCTCCACTGCTCCAACTTCCAGCCTGCCCAGGGACCTACATTACCAGCGGAGGACCCACCCAAACAGCACCCCAAGTCTGCCGATGATGGGTAAAGACATGGGGCTGATGCTTGCTGAGAAACCCACTAGATGCTCTTTTAATTCCTAGATCCAAATTGCAAAGTCAGGTTGCCAATAAGTGTTCACGGAAATTGACTCTAGTAGACTTTTATGTTTTCACCACTTTGTTGCTGTATTTCCCAAATGTGCAAGACTATATTTTTCTTCAAATAGCAAAAGGGCATCTAACTGAGTTGGTTAAATGGTTCTAGTAGCGCTCCTTAGGTCCTTGGTTTGACTCCCCGTGGGAGCGAATTTCAGGTTGGGGTTAAATTTCCCTTGTCTGTCCCACGCTAAAGCACGGGTCTAAGGTCCGGCCCTGGTCTTGGTCGTTCTCACATTGGCTACGGTACCATTGTGTATGGGTGGGGCAGGGTTTGGGGGGGGGGGGGGGGGGGGGTGTTCTCGACCTGCGTGAGAATGTCTTCTTAGCAAAATGCCCAGGGGCTGTTTTACGCCCTGCAGGTCGAGTTTTTTTTTTCTTCAAATGGTCCTTGTGATCAGCACATTTTAAAGTACCACGTCGTTGGTGCTATCACTATCACCATGTTGCTTTCTGTTTATGGTCATGGGTATTGCTTTAAGGGTGTTACTAAAGAATTTGAATTACACTTTTTGTTGATTTATCTTCCCTTAATACTTTTACAGGGGTTGGCCTATGTGGACTTTTTAGACAACAAGCATCTTGAGGCAGCTATTAAGAAAAACAAGCAGAAGTTGCTTGGAAAGAAAGTGAGTATCGCACGATCAGATCCAAGCAAGGGTAAGAAGAGCCACGAAGCAGGTCAAGCAATCCAGGGTACGTTCTTTGTCAGTGCAAGACATTCGGTGTCTGACATTTTTTATATTTCCAAAATTGCATGAATGGATCAACCTAAAGCAAACAATTACTTTGTAAAACAAAGGTTTAAAAACTTTAGAACTGCTATATTGTCCCTGGAGAGTGAAATTGGTGCCAGCTGCCCAGCTCATTAACAGATGGAACACTTGATCTTGGTACAATATTTGATGGAAACCACCAGTCAGGCTCCATAAGCTATATGCGGGAGTTTTGAAAATAAATCTCAAAAATCCTAGTCAGAGACAGAAATTTGAAGATTGAATAAACTACGCATATGATTTTCTTTAGAAGAGTGGTGTATCTTCTGTGCATGTGCATCAGACTAGAAATAGAGACCTGCACCACTTCTGCATGTACTATATTGTCACTGATGTTCTGGGCTACATGTACATAGCTTCAGATTCTCTACTTATCCGAATTTTTGTAACATTCCTTTCTCCAGATAATTTACCTCAGAGTGGTGGCGATGACGCAAAACCAACAGGATCCAGTGGACCAGACAATGAAGTACCCAAGGGTGATGCAAAACCCATGGGGAAGAATACCCGTTTTGCACCACGAGCTGTGGTTAAACCTCTTGGATGGACCAACAAGGATGAGAACAAACCAGAAGGCGCAGGGGAGTTGAAATCAAATGATGAGTTCCGAAATCTGTTACTTAAGAAGTGATTTCAATAGGCAGGTTAGTTTGGTATCTTTACAGATCATGTTCATCTAACTCTGCAGTTATAGCCTTGTGCTTGTCAAATAATTATCACTCACCATTTCACTATACACTCAGTGATTAATTGCTCGTTTGACTTTTTCCCCGAGTTGTTTTTCACATTCACACATCACGGTTAATATGTTTGGGTACTCTGCCTACTTTAGGCCATAAATGGATATATAACCGGAGGTCCTGCCATTCAGTTTTCTTTTTCTCAGCTGTAACCTTCAAGAATCTTACACATGCACAACCGTGCTGTAGTACTATGTTTCAAACATATACTCCCTCCGTCCACAAAAACATGCAATTCTAGCACAATGTCATGGTATAGTATCTCAAGTTTTATTAATTATAGATAAAAAATATTAATATTTACGATATCAGATAAATACCATTAGATTCATTACGAAATGTATTTTCTTAATAAATTAATTTGGAGTCATTAATGTGAATAGTATGCAGTAGAAATTTGGTCAAACATAAAACTACTTTTGTTGGCACGCAACCCGTAGTTGCATGTTTTGTTGAACAGAGGGAGTACTATTGTATGTTGCATATATTTCTTGGACTCAGCTACTCGCATTGTGTGCAGGTGCGTGGATCTCCATGCCTCGTCAAGCTTGATCTGCCTAGACTTCTGGTGGCTTCATGCCTATGTTAGAATGATGGACCTGTAGTAGCAGTTTGAACTCGAGATCTACAATCGTTTGGTTTAACCCGATGGAAGCAATGAATATTTCTTTCTGCCCAGGAGACTAAATCTACACCTTTGCAGTGTGGTGAATGTGACGTTGCGTCCGAGCAGAAAAAACCCTGACCATGTAAAAAGAAAACATCGACCTTAAAATATGTACCGAGTTTTTTCAATCCTACGCAGTGCTGGTGAAACATCACAGCATCTCAAAAGTGTGTAATCTACTCCACGCTGATTGATTGGGGATGCTGAAATTTTGATTGTACGTTGGACCTTGCAACTGCATTTGGTACCTGATATTTGATACGCTAACATCTTTTCAGAGCGGCAGCCCAACGACACCTTGCCTACACGTTTTAAATAGAGCGGAATTCTGAAACCGTATGGCCGCTGAAGAGGGGATTTTGAACTTTTGAGCGGTCAGAGACTTAAACAAAAACTTGGCAGTGGACTATAGAGAAATTTTTACGGGTTTTCAGAAAAAAAAACTAAATCTCTATTCAGAGATTTCAGCGTGTTTTCAGAAAAACTGAAACCATGCCTACTGAGATTTTTGTGGTTTTTCATTAAAACCAAACCATCTTTGCAGCCAAAGCGAACAATATTTGCACATTGGAGTCATACGCTGATCAATAGAAGCCTTTACACAATTCTACGTTTCCATCTTTTCAGAACGGTGGTTGATTATGAGGGGACACTGAACTTTTTGATCGGTCAGAGACAGATTTAGTGCAAAACAAGATTTCCGCGGGTTTTTCATGGTCGCTGAAGAGGGGATTTTGCACTTTTTGAGCGATCAGAGACTTAAACAGAAACTTGGTGCAAAACAAGTGAACTATAGTGAGCTTTCTACGAGTTTTCAGAAAAAAACTAAATCTCTATTGAGCGATTTCAGCGGTCAGAAAAAAAACTAAAATGCCTATTGAGAGATTTTAGCGGGTTTTCAGAACAACTGAAACCATCTCTACTGAGATTTTTGTGGGTTTTCATTGAAACTAAACCATCTTTGCAGCAAGGCGAAGTGGCAAACAATATTTGCACATTGGAATCATCCGGGTCGATCAATAGAAGCCATTACACAATTGCACGTTTTTTTTTTCATCTTGAGACGTTCCTTGAAAACTCACAATTGCATTCCTTGAAAACTCTGAAAAGTTGCATCGAAGGCATCGGATTACAGCAGCCTTCCTCACGACACAATGGAGATTTGAAGCTAAAAAAAAATTTATCCACCACGCATGCCAACATTTTATTAATGCCCCGGGCGAAAACCATGTTCTTCTCTCACACTGACACCACAAAAGCAGAAAAGCTAAATTAATTAACCCACCAAACCGTCTCAGCTTAGAGCAGAGACGGACGCTAACAACAATCTCCCTAATGAATTCGAATTGAGGACGTGGACGTCGAGGGGCGACGGCGAAGGCGACGTGATGGAGCGGAGTGGCGGCGTGCGTGAGCGTCTAGTTGGCCTTGGCGATGAGCTCCTGGGCGGTGGCGACCGTGGGCAGCGCCGGGATGGCCCCCTTCTTGGTGGTGCAGATGGCGCCGCAGGCGTTGGAGAACTTTAGCGCCTCGCGGAGCTTCTCCTCGTTCTGAATAAAAACAGTATGTGATTGATCAGAAGCACGTTCTTGACGACATTTGATGGAGATGGATGTGTGTCTTACGTGGAAGATGGAGTCGTCCTTGGCAACGTTGACGAGCAGGGAGCCGACGAAGGCGTCACCGGCGCCGGTGGTGTCGATGGTGTCGACCTTGAAGCCGGGCACGCTGCCCTTGAAGTCCTGAAAGCATTGGTACATTGGTGGACCATGTCAGTCAGCATTCCTTTCCTTGGTTGTTCATCTCATCCTCCAAAGAACAGGTCAGATCAGATCAGAAGCAAAAACAGCATACAAACCTTGGTGAAGTATCTGCAGCCCTTCTCTCCATCGGTCACAATGAGCAGCTTAAGCCCGTCAAACCAAAGCGACAGCACGTTCTTCTCATCATTGGCATCCCCCTTGGTGAGGAACGCCACCTCATCATCACTGACCTTAATAAAATCCGCCTCCTTCCAAATACTCAGTATCCCCTCCCTGGCGGCGTCGGGGGACGGCCAGAGCGGGAGGCGGACGTTGGGGTCGTAGGAGCAGAGGATGCCGGCGGCCTTGGCGGCGCGCATGGCGGCCAGGTGCGCCGACCGGACGGGGTCCGCGATGAGCGAGATGGAGCCGTAGTGGAAGATCTTGGCGCGCCGGATCAGGTCCAGGTTCAGCTCCGCCTCCGTGAGCAGCATGTCCGCGCTCGGGTTCCGGTAGAACATGAACTCGCGCTCCCCGTTGTGCTTGAGGGTGACGAAGGCCAGCGCGGTGCGCGCGTGCTGGTCGAAGAGGCAGCCTTCGGAGTTGACGTTGTTTTGCTTCAGGATGCTGACCAGCATGTGCCCGAACTCGTCGTCGCCGAACTGCAGGGCAGTGGAGTAGAGCCATTAGTTTTACAGATGCAGTTGAATCGAAGGGACCAAAAAAAAAACATAGTAGAGTACTGTGCAGAGTATGAATGGAGTGTGTGTTAATCTATAATCAGAGATGAGCCAACAAGTTTTGGCTTCCTCCATGTTAGTATAATAATATCAGAGCAGGTGGGGCAATTACATCACGTACATTGCTTAGTGATTAATAAGTAAGGTTAAAAAAAGAGTGTTTTTTTATCTATCTATAATATTATATGTAATGTAACTTGATATTAAAAATTGAAACTTTTTCTTGGGGGCTGTTGGAGGATCTCCGATTCTGACGGCCAACCGGGTGTCAGATCCGAGTCAGCCGGGACCCACAGGCTCTGAACGGCGTGAGTGCAGAGAGTGTGTATGCCTACGCACCCACGCGTGACCCCAAAGGCCAACGACAAGGACAACGAGCTGAGCTGGCCTAGTAGGTCTGGTCCGTCCGTGGAAAACCATCCCCACGTGCTGGGTCCCATCCCTCCTTGTTCGGCTGGCTTTAAGCCGACCGGCTGGCTTGTTCCGCCACTCACGAAGCACTGTTTACGTTTTGTTAGAATAGTATTTTTTTTTCACAACAATTAGTCGAAATAGTATTTTTTAGTCCTGCCGGACAGAGCTTGGCGATGGCGTAGGCGACGTTGGCGGGAACAGTATTTTTGCTTCAGGATGCAATATAACAACAACAAAGCCTTTAAGTCTCAAATAAGTTAGGGTAGACATGTTGTAGTATATAATAAAGAAACAAAAATATTTCCGGCTCAAACAAAATGACAGCACGCATAGAAAACGTTAAGATCTAAAATAAATTCAGTAAAGGTAGCCGGCCGGCTTCGGCTGCCGCCGTCGGTGATCGATAAGAAAGAAAATGTTGCAAGGCGACAAGAAGGCGCCCTCCCTCCCAACGAACAAAGGCAAGCCCAAACAGCTCCACTATAGTGGCATCCGTCCGTCGAATGACAAGGCACAGCTAGCTGCAACGATTTTGCCGCCCAAGAAATAGCCGCCGGTGCCAATGGTAACAACGCATACGCATCGGTCAAATTTGCAACTTGGAACTGAATAAAAATAGCAATAAAACTCATGCCATTCGCGAACTAAATGTACCCCCATGCACTCTATGAATGCTCAGGAGAAGTCAACGCCCGGCTTGTGCTACAGGTCGGCCGGCGATCAGGATCCGCGGCCGCCGCATTGCCAGCTACACAGCCATGGCGCGGGAGGATCATCAGATCCGGGTCCAGATCACGCGCCACACCACCAGATCCACCGGCCTGCCGCCGCCGGCCGCATCTAAGCTAGTAGTAGTGGATTCCTTGCTATCGGACCGGACCGGATCTACAAGACTTGCTGGCGCTATGCGACTCTGAGTGAGTGAGTAATCGACGGGACGGGAACGGGAACGGGACGTACCTTGCCGAGGAAGGCGGATGATCCGCCGAGCTTGGCGATGGCGCAGGCGACGTTGGCGGGGGCGCCGCCGGGGGCCTTAACGAAGCCACCGGACTCGGCCAACGACAGCCCGGCCACGTCGGGGACGAAGTCGATCAGCATCTCGCCGAACGACACCACCAGGTTGTTGGCCGCCGGCGCAGCTCCGCCGTCTCCTAGAGGCGCCATTGCTATCCTTGCTGCGAGGTGGCGGCGGACGCGACTACGCGAAAGAGATTGCTGCACTGCTGCACGCGATGCGAGAACGAGCGAGGCGATTGTGATGTGGAGGGAGAGGGGGGCGGAGGTGCCCGGGTTTTATAACGGAGTTCGCCGACGGGATCAGATTAAGATTACCGTCGTTATCCGATAATCATAACACCTCCTCCGCCTGTAAATAAAAAATACTAATAATTAGTAGTATCCTACTCGGAGTACTCCGTAGAAAATAGATAAATTTTCGATATCGATTTCTTTTTCTGCGCGGTGGGCCCGTCTGTTGTGTCAGTGCGTGCGGTGGCGCGGGGCCCACCGGTCGGTAGGAGCGGATTTCGGACGCCCCACAGGCCACAATCCTATCCTATTCCTAATTTCCTATCTTCTCCTCAAAACGCGCGCGGTAAATTTTATCTGGATTTTTATCCGATCCAATCCATCATCCCCTATATTTATCCCCTCCTTTTGACCTTTTCTTCACGCACGCGTTTTTTCTTCTTCTTCTTTTTCCCCTTCCCTTTAATTAATTAATAATAACTTGTAAAACAAGCCACAAACGGAACGGAACGGAGCCGATCCGAGTACCGTGTGCTTCTTCTGGTTTGGTAACGATGGAACGTACTACTCGGATCCATGGTGGTGGTGGAGCGGGGGAGGGATCCATGCTCGCTCATGCATGCATGCAAAGTTCCAAACTGTTGGGGGACTTGTAGTATGTGCACGTACGTACAACTTTTCTTCTTTTTTTTTTTTAAGAAAAGGGAATATATTAATATCTCAGCTTCTGCATCGACTAATGCATATGACTGTTCGTTATTACCAGGGGCGGACCCAGCACTAGGGTAGCCCAGGCCATGGCCCTAGTCGCGGCCCATGTAACGAGCGAGCAAATCTTCAGTTTTTTTGGCCCATCATTCCATCAAGCAATCCAACAACACAGGCAGCCCAGGCGAGCAACGGAGACAGGCGTAGGGGAGTCGCGACCGCCGCTCCACGGCCGGCGGCTCCACCAGTGCGCACCGGCGCGCCCTGCGCCCAGCCGACCAGTCGACAGCCTATGCCCACCGGCCCTCCGCTCCGCCTCCGCCGTCCGGCCTCCACGCTCCGGCTCCGGCGCGCCCTGCGCCCAGCCGACCAGTCGACAGCCTATGCCCACCGGCCCTCTGCTCCGCCTCCGCCGTCCGGCCTCCATGCTCCGGCTCTGGTGCTCCGCGGCGCAGCCTCACCCCTCCGCTGTGCGCTCCGTGGCGGGCTGGCGGCGCGGCCGGCTTCTCCTTCCTCTGTTCCTCAGCCAGTCAGCCGGGTGCCGGGGCCCTGCCTACTGTCAGCTGACCGGCTGACCCTGACCGGTGAGCCTCCTGCCCTCCTTCCTTGCAAGTTGCAATAGGTTTGGTCGTTTGGATCTGAAACTGATTTAATTCTAAATTTCTAATTTACAAGTTTCCAATTTCAACCATTTGATTCTAATTTCTCATTACAGTATACAAGATATTTCTTAGCTATTAATTGTATAGTTGAAGAACTTTTCTTACAAACTTTGCTTGAGAATAATTGTTTTCTGTGACATACATATGGTCCTATAGACTATGCTGTAGCTTTGGGTTTTTGGCCGCTAAGATTTGGCCCTAGTCTTGGCCAAATCCTGGGTCCGCCACTGGTTATTACAACCAAGAATAAAGCGGTCCAAAGAATCTCAAAAATAAAGTTTTGAGCCATAAAGACAACAAAGTTTTCAGAAACAACAACTAAAAAGCAAGTATGTTGCTAAATCTCTAGCCGTGTCTTGCAAACACCTCCATCGCAGCTGTCTCAATAGTCCTGCATCCCATCTTTATCAAATGGCGATCCTTCACCTTCTGTAGTAGGGACCAGTACTTGATCCAGTATGTCCCCTCGAAGATTACCTGCAAATAAGATGGTGCTAGAGTTTTGTCGAACACAATATCGTTCTGGGTCAACCAAATCACCCAACAAATGGTACTTGCACCCACAAGAATTTAAATTTCATTTTCCTATTTATCCCTTTCAACTAACTTGTAAATAAATTGTGTACACTTTGGAGGTGTTAGGTTGAAGCAAACATGAACAATTCTCCACATGAATTTAACATAATGACAGTCAAAGAATAGATGTTGTATGGACTCATTCGACGAACAGAAACAACACTTCCTGTCTCCTTGCCACCGCCGCCTCACTAAATTATCTTTTGTTAAAACTACACCCTTGTAAAAGTACCACATAAATACTTTGATTTTGAGAGGTAGTTTAAGTTTCCAAATTAAAGTGTTATACGATAAAGCTTGCACTCCTAACAAAGCTCTGTACATGGAATTGACTGAGAACAACCCATTCTGATGTAGCCCCCACACAAAGCGATCTCTCTGGTTCCTTAGGTGTACATCTGCAACCATAGTCACCACATTGTGTTATGCTTGCAAATTAGCACCCATTAGAAACCTCTTGAAAGCTACATTTAACGTTGTCGTAGACAGCACTGACCTTACAGATGCACTTTTCCTTCTCACAATGTTATATAGTGCCAGGAAGAGCATTTTCACTGGACGTGGTGTAATCCACGAATCCTCCCAAAAACGCACTTGAGACCCGTCACCTAGATCAAACCTACCCATCGAAAGGAACTCACCCTTGACCTTCACGAGGCCAGCCCAAAACTGAGAGTCCCCGGGCATGTATTAAACCTGTGTCAAAGTTTTGTCCCTTAAATATTTATTTGTAAGCAATTGTTGCCAAATCCCATCACCATTTAACAATTTAAACATCCATTTGCTTAGGAGGCACTTATTGTGGACATATAGATTTATGACTCCCAAACCTCATTGGTCTTTTGGTGTACATACTACCTCCCACTTTATCAATCTATATTTTTTCTTGTGTTCATCACTCTGCCAAAAAAACTGTGATCTAAAATAATCCAACTTCTTCAAAACCCCTCTAGGTATTTCAAAAAAGGACATTATGAACATGGGAAGACTACTTAGGAACGAGTTAATAAGAACAAGCCTCCCTCCTACCAACAACATCTTACTCCTCCAACAACTCAGTCTCTTTTGAAATCTTTCTTCAACATGTTTACAATCCTTATTCATGAGTTTTCTATGGTGCATAGGAATCCCTATATATCTAAACGGGAATGATCCTACATTACACCCAAAATTTTGTGCATATTCATTTTGATTAGCTTTGGCTGCTCCATAGCAAAACAATTTGCTCTTATGGAAATTGATCTTGAGTCCTGATAACTGTTCAAAAGCACAAGGTAGGAGCTTCATGTTTTTGGCCCTCTCTAGATCATTGTCCATAAAGATAATTGTGTCATCCGCGTACTGAAGGATTGAGAGTCCATCATCTACCAAATGCGAAACAACCCCTTGAATTTGTTCATCCTCTTTTGCTCATGAAATAAGAATAGCCAACATGTCAACCACTATATTAAACAAGATTGGAGACAACAGATCCTGCTGGCACACTCCTTTTCTTGTTTGGAAATAATGGCCAAAATTATCATTGACCTTTATTGCAACACTCCCTCTAGTCATGACTTTTGAAATCTATTCACACCAAATTGGTGAGAACCCTTTCATTCTGAGGACTTGTTGTATAAAAGCCCACTTTAGTTTATCATGTGCTTTTTCAAAGTCTAGTTTTAAGATTACTCCATCTTGTTTTTTCTATGCAACTCATGAATTGTTTCATGTAGGGTTACCACTCCTTCCATTATATAGCGTCCCGGAATGAAGGCCGTCTGAGACGGGCCTTTCAGCTTATCAGCCACTTTCAAAATTCTATTGTTTAGCACTTTCATAAAAATCTTAAAAGACACATTTAAGAGACATATAGGCATGTATTGTTGTATCTAGATCGCATCAGTGATTTTAGGTAATAGTGTAATTACTCCAAAGTTTAAACTATGAATAGGCAGTCTCCCTGCATGGAATTCATAAAAGAGGCTCATCAAATCTGGCTTCACAACATCCCAAAAGAACTGGAAAAATTCGGCGAGAAAGCTATCCGGGCCAGGTGCCTTGTTATGTTCCATATCGAAGACTGCCATTTTGACCTCCTCCTCCTCCCTGAATAGAGCCACCAATACTTCATTCTCCTCCTACAATACTTGAGGTATGTCATGCCTCAAGGTCTCGTCCGTTGAGAAAGAATTCTGTATGTGAGGTCCAAACAGTCGTTTATAATATTAAGTTATATAATCTTTCAAGTTCGCATCCCCAACAATAATTCCTTCTTCCTGTTCTAACTATAATTTTTTTGTTTTTCTATGTCTCCCATTTGCCACCAGATGGAAATACTTAGTATTATCACCCCCTTGCAATAACTTTGTTGCTTTTGATCGTTGGAGCCAATAGATCTCCTCCTCTCAGCAACTTAGTTAATTGCCCTTTGAGATGATGTCTAATCTCCACCTCTTAAGGTGACAACAAACTTGTTTCTACCTTTCTATCCAAGACATCTATCTTGGCCAATAGGTCTAGTTGTGCTTCTTGTTTTTGGAAACCAAATTTCTAGCTCATCCTCTGAGGAATTGTCGTGGTCTTCTAATCTTATTTTGCCACCATTCCATGGGTGATCTACCCCTATTCTCAAACTCCCAAACCTCTTTTACCAGTTCAGAGAAACCATCCCTTATCAGCCACCCTAGCTCGAATTTAAAAATTCCTAACGTTGCCTTTGTGAGATGGTTCCCCTCCATCTAGTAAAAGTGGTGTGTGATCTGAGATTTCTTGGGTGAGTGCCTGGACAGTAGCCAGCGGAAACTTCTATTCCCAGTCTGTTGTTACCAAGATATGGTCTAACTTTTCATAAGTTGGAATTTCTACATAATTAGCCCACGTGTATTTTCTACCCGGCATCTCTAGTTCCCTTAAATTCAAAGCTTCAATGATAGCATTAAACAAAAGTGGCCACTTATTATTATATCTTGAATTATTTTTTCAGACGGGTTCCTAATGATATTGAAATCCCCCTATTAAGAAAGGTAGATCCTCACAGCTAGTACACACTCAGTACTAACTCTTATAAAAAGTGTTCTTTATGCTCCTCTTGTGCTGTGCCATTTACAGACAGAAGGGCCCATCGAAAACCGTCTGCCTTATTTTTTAAGATAAACTTGATATGATAATCACCCTCGACAATATTTTCTACTTTGAAACATTCTTGATTTATTCCCATTAGCATCCCTCGGACATACCCCGAAGGCACCGCCAATGCCAAACAAAATCAGCCCCCGCACAAAAAATTTCTAGACACTGAGTCGAGAAACTATTTCTATTGGTTTCTAATAAGGCGATAAAATCAAGTTTATTAGCTTCGGCCACATCATGTAAGAAAGTATGTTTAGCAAGGTCGCGTAGACCTCTGCAATTCTAGAACACCCCTTTCATTAGAATATTTTTTTCTTTGCAGGTACCTTCCTACTGAGGACTTTATTTTTCTTCCTATTCTTTGCCACCTTGATGGGTATATCAATAAGTACTCCATCAAGGCCCGCACTATTATCATCCATCACCTCCTTCGTCAAGTCACCGCAGAGTCGATTGATAGTGGAAGTATCAGGATCGATCTCATCCTCCTCTGACTCAAACTCTTTATCAAGTGAATTAAAAGCATTAGAAGGTTTCATTCTTTCCCTTTCTACATCTTTGATTAGAGCTACAGACTCAACAATTAAATTTTCTTTGTCACCCAAACTGATCCCCACTCCCCTTAAGTTTTGCTCAATACGAACATTAGAAAAAGAACAAACTGAATTTACTTTTGCATTACCTTGGGGTTCCTCGAGGTTTTTGACAGCAACTCTTTTTTCTGCCTTCTCAAGAGAGTCTACCTCAGCCACGTCCGCATTCCACTTGCTATGCCGCACTGGGGTAAGCTCTCCATCTGATAGAACTGCCATTGTCATGACACTCCCTAGCTCTTTCTTTGGCCTGCCATCGGCTAACAATCCGGCTTCTACCATGGCATCTAGAAGGGTCCCAAGGTGTTGAGCATCATCCGCAATCAGTCCTACTACTGCCCCATTGGACTGTCTCATTGAGGCCTCAACTTGTTCCTCATCAATCATGGAAGACGGCTGGTTGTAATTTTTGTGTGGGTCGAGAGGTGCAGCCACAGTAGCCGTCATCATTGCACCCATGGCCTATACCCCTACCCCTTTTGTGGGCTGCTGTGTTTTGCTCACTGAGCTGCTCGCTGTCCTCTCCTCCTGCAACTTCAGCTCAGTGTAACACCCCTGGTGTTACGGACTTAGTTGGCACAGAGGTTAAGGCCTAATAAACCCTAGTGAATACGTTTTCCAAGTTTCTACAATGAATTCTCACATGAAATGGCAAGGTAAATTTTGTGTGACTCGCCTTTGTGAATAAAGAAACAAATAAGTGTTGCTAATCAAATTGCCTTGGTGCTTAAAAGCACTTAAATAATCTTGGGAACAAAAGTTGATTAGGGTTTGTTTTGGAAAAGTATGAAAAAGTGCTTAAAAATGCCTGATAGCAATTCTAGTAAATAAATAATGAATGGTTTTTTTATTCGATTAAGCAATGAAAAACAATTTTTATAAACAAAAATAAAATATAACTTGTATTTAGTACTTAAATAAAATTTGAAGTACAAGTTTAGTAGATGAAAATGCAACTTTTGTTTTGGTAAGTAGATGTTGCTCAATAGTGTTTTTGATAGCTCAAGAATTGAATGTGGAATTCAATTTTAGCTTCTAGAACGAAAATGAATTAAGTTTCAAAACCTAATGACGATGCCGTTTTGGTATTTAAATTTTGATTAAATTTCTTAAACACTAGATCCATGTTTTTGTACTGTTGGTTGCACCATAGTGAGTACCTTAGCATGGTGTAGTTCATGGACTAGTTTGATTTTGCATTGGCATTGTAAAAATTGTCCAAACCTCCTTAGAACGTGTTGTGAACCATGATTTGGTGCTCAGTTCGCGAACCGGTGTTCAGCGTGATGAACTCATGTTGGCACCTCCCTATCTCCCTCTCTGGTCGCTCTCTGGACGAGATATTTGCTTCGCCAGTTGGGTGATAGTATTGGCTTTAGGTTAGTGCTTTCGGTTGAACCTCCACCAAGTTGGGTTCGAAGTTTGGCACGCTTCAAAATTCATGCAAGCACACGGTTCGGCCGTTTGGACCTGGGGATGCAGTCACCGTGCCTGGTGTCACATTCGTCACGGGCTCTCTGTACTGCTGCTGGCCTGTGACAGAACCGCCCAAAATAACACGCTTTCGGAGGCGCTCGTCTTCCACTAGACACTAAGCACCTTGAAAGTGAGCTACATCGTATTGTTCCGTCGAGCACACCCCAAGGGAGAATTCGAAACAATTCACGTTTTACATCCAGAATCCAATAATGAGTATGAGCTTATAATACTTAATCCATTTCATACAACAAGAGTTCTTGGAAAATATTTATTACAATACCAGAGTTCAGAGTGCGATAATTAAACAGCGGAATGAAAATAAACATCTAGCGGAAACGATACAAGGATCTGTCTATGCCCACCAGAAGAATCCTCCACACAAGAGCTACTCCTCAAGCTACACCTGCAATAGGGGTAAAATAAACCCTAAGTACACAATGTACTCGCAAGACTTACCCGACTAGTGGGAATAGTTTCCCGACTCTCAAGGATATGATAGGCAATATGGGTTTGCTGTTTTCTTTTTGTTTGCGGAAAGCATTACTAATAGTTCATCCTTATAGTCAAGTTTTGTTAGCAGTCATGATTACTTCATTAGGTAACCATTCTAGGTAAGCATTTGTTCTACTTTTAAACAAGGGTTAAGTAATGAGAACGATTTCACCATCTTTTATCTTTCAGTTCTTACTACGGTGCTAGACCATAGCCAAGTCATACCATCTCACAGGAATGGCGATTCATGAATCAATGTATCCCAGCTGGGTACCCCAAAATACATGCCCTATTTGTACCCCCAGGCACAAACAAGACCAACCCATTCCACTCCTATCACGGGGTCTAGGTCCCTGTCCAAACTTGGACTCCAAGCCCCCACACTTGAGACCCAGTCTCAACATAGTGCTTAGACCTCCACCTTTCTCCACCTCCAATCAGTCGATCCGGAAAGAGCCGGAACCCACGACAAGAGCATAACGAGCCTTCCCGCTCCCATAAGCAAGTATATGCTCAAGATAAAAAGTCTGTGACCTGAGTAACATTCACAACAGCGAACGGTCCTTAATCGACACGAATAGGGAAAACAGTGTAACCAAGCTAAGCCCTTTTGGCCGCGGGACACAACCTATTACACCCACCAATACCCATACCATATCCCTACCATTTCTCCATTTTTCCTTTCATCATTTTATTATGAGAGTAATAATAATCCCCTATTGTGAGCAATGGCAGGTTACTCACTCTACCGATGACCTAAGCATAGCATCTACTCGAACCTACACTAGTAAGACTCTTAGGACAGGTATATCTATGCATGTGGTTTCCATAAAATTCCTATAACTTAAATGCACAACACATATATATACGGTGAATTATAAAATAGAGGTTATGCACCGGGGCTTGCCTTGGGCAGACACGGTGCTAGCTGAGTCAGTCAGTGGTGGCTCCAGGACCTCCTCCTGCACGAGAATCTCCTCCTCATAGTCCTCGACGATCTCTTTGAACTTGTGATCGCCGGTGGTCACGATCTCCGCCAACTAGTTCTCTACATACATGTGATGATGATGCAACACTTAGCATTTAGGCAACAACAACTCTTAAAATAAGAATACACATACTAAGCTACTAAGATAGCTCTAATGACTAAGATACTAAGCTAACTATCATTTTCATAAAGCAAAGTGTTGGGTTCAACTAACAAACCCTTAGCTTGGCAATTTAAGGATATATCTTTATTTCTACTAGTGATTTAATATATATTGAAACAAAGAGCATTTAACTACCCTAATGCTTAGTCTATTCTAAAGCTACAAAAAATACAGTGTGCACATAATAATACAATAAACCTGCTATAAAAATTTCAGGATCAAAACTATCATCAATTCACCACAAAAATTCCTACAATAATTAACTTAATATTATTAAGCATTCTCAAATGATTTAATAGCTCATAATGTCAACACATATAAACATGAACTAAATACACCAATAATTTTAGGAACCTAATAAAATTTGTTTCATAATTTTTGGATACCTACATGATTTTATATTAATTACCAAAGATTAGCTCAGAAATTAAATTAAAAAACTATTTTTAATTCCTTAGGA
This sequence comes from Miscanthus floridulus, assembly GCF_019320115.1. Taxonomy (NCBI): domain Eukaryota; kingdom Viridiplantae; phylum Streptophyta; class Magnoliopsida; order Poales; family Poaceae; genus Miscanthus; species Miscanthus floridulus. Next base: position 4,512,131 of record NC_089592.1, on the reverse strand, counting down.
AAATAAAAAGCGAATCTCCCGCTCAGCCCACACGTGTGGCCCGCGCGACCTAGCGCGCGCAGCGGCCAGCTGGTGCGGCCCACGCGAGGCCGGCCCGCTCGCGAGGCGGCCTGCGGCGGGGGAGTCCCGCGCGTGTTGGTGCTTTTGCAAAAGAGGCCTCACACTTCTCCCAAATCATAACTAAGTGCTAACACTATTTCCCCCTCTCTCAGACCTTCTCACTTAACCCCTCGTCCTTTCCCTAATTCACCTACGTGCCGGTGGCTCAGTGCATGGCAGCGTGGCGGATGGCGACACAGCATGACCACGCCGGCCACTAGAGGCTCACGCTGGCCCGTCGGTCAGGCCTACCTTTGACTACGATCTAACTGCCTACACCAAGCAGCACGCGAGGCGGCGGGACACACTGGAGCGACCTACAGCGACGCGCGGCCGTCTGCGACGGTGGCGCGGCTATCCCGGCGAACCCGAGCACCTAAGAACCTAACTGGCTAGCGAGAGAGCATCAGTAGACTACCATGGACCTAGCCGAGGTGACGGTTGGGGTGGATGATGGCGGAGGAGGTGTGGCCACGTGCGGCCGAGCCGTGCGGCGGTACACCACGGTGGCATGGTCACATCAGTGGCGACAGGGAGGTGGTAGCAGTTCCACTGCACGTGCATAAGGTGGAGAGGGCGACAAGGCAAAGCTAGTGGTGCAGGTGAATTGGCTCGAGAGGGACGGTAGGAGGGCTGCCCTCGTCCACGGTTGGACGTGGCCTTATTGGCATGGCGGCTGGAAAAGCGCCAAATTGGAGCTTGGCAATGCCTTTTTCATGGTTGGGTGGGGTCGAGCTGTGAGAGAACTTGATGGAGAAGCCGCAGACGTGCTGAATTGAATGGAAGTGATCACTCAGTGGCCAATTTGATGGCGTGGCTCGACAGCGGCAACAGAGGGAGAGAGAGAGAGAGAGAGAGAGAGACGAGGCGACAAGTGGGCTCGTCTCGACCTCGCTTTGGCAGGACGTGACTGGCGTGATCTAGGTGCGACTCACGTGCAGACGTAGTAGACATGCATGTGCGCGCGGCAGTTGCATAAACGACAAGGCGACGACAAGCACAACCACGTGCGCATGGTAGTGGCGGCATCGAACTGGGCCGATAGCAGCACAGAGGTGCAGAGGGAGGCGTAGACATGACGATGAGGCGATGGCACTGGCAGTAGCTACGTCGTGGTGCGGGGCGAATTAGCGGTACGACAGCGTAGTGAGGAAGGCTACAGCGTTGCCCTGCCGTGCGAGCAACAGCAACGGCTCCACGCGGCAAAGCCAGTGGCAGCCAGGCCAGGGCAGTCGTAGCCGGACACGCGTGGCAGCACGTGCGCGTGCGTAGAGTGAGCCAGTGTGGTGATGTCGCGCCCCCGAGACGTGGTGACCACGCTCACCTAGTGAACTAGCCCGAAATCACGTCTTGCATGAATTTTAAAGTGCCTATAAAAACTAAATGGTTGCTCTGAAACCTAAACCATCTTCACCACGCTCCAGAGGGGATATGAGGCTACCAACCTGAGCTAAAATACGACACCACCTCCTAACTTGATTTCACAAAATAAATCGCCAAACATTGCATTGTCTAACTGTCAACATACTTGAAAATATTCTAAAATTTTGAGCTGAACTTGATTCCAAATTGCATTTCTAGGCTATTAAAAATGTTGGCTAGCACTATTATTTTTCGACGACAAGTATTTCATTGTCATCTACAAGGTTCATATTCCAAACTTTATTTAGCGCCACATATATGTTCTATAGCATTTTTGTTAAAAAAAAATTAATTTTAAACACTAATTGATACATATGAGTTATGGAATAGCTTATCATTTAACATTTTTTGATCATCTAAAGTTACCAAAATGTTATCTACACATTTCGTCACATACATTATCACATAAACATGATGCCCATGACATGATTTAGTAGTTTGTTTAGGGTGTAACACTGAGGGTGTTACATGGCCGTTGCTACCATGTGTGTCAACGTCGCGCGTTGCCTGGCTTACCTTGTGACTGTGGCCACTGTCCCACTGGGCAGCCCTTGTGGCCATCGGCTGCACGCCGAGCTAGGCATGGCCGCAGCCGCTCTTCACCATGCGTGAGTTGCTGCCAGCCGTGACATTGGTTGCGCACACATGTAGGGCTACACCCATACTCTCTTGTCACCTCGATCACTGCAATGCTCGCCCTCCACCACTCAACCCACCTACCACGTCCTGCTGTCGACGCCGTTGCGTGGCCTGCCATGCTGTTGCTTGCACATGGCCACACACAGGCACATCTCTATGGCTCCATCCGAGCACTAACAAATGCGCCTCCTGCCCCTTGCTCGTGCGATCATGTCCCTATGCTACCGTGCCCTTGTTGAGTCTTGGCCGGGCCACTTCAGCGGCGACATGGCAGTGGCAATGCACCGTTCTCTCTCCCTTCATAATCACTAGCTCAAGGCTTCTCGGTCCAATTCCTTGTGCCAGTGAGTAGCATAGGAAGTTAGCTAGGTGCCCCATTCTCATCGAGCCCAACCATGGTCTGTCGGTGGCCAATTTTGGTTTCTCCTCGCCGCTGGTCATGTGCGCCGCTGTGACTAAGAGATTAGGGATAGAGCCCTATTCCTCAGTAAAGGTTCAATGAGTCGTCCCTTTGAGCTCGCCTTGTTCCCCTCGCGCTGCTGCTCATCTCCATTTGTTCAGTAACAACGTGGGTGAGGACCTGATGTGCCGGTGTTCGCCTCAGAGTGTCGCCGCCGGGCTCACGCGCATGCGGCCAGGTCATCTCGGTCCTCCTCAGCTTCAACCATCACCTCAGCATGGACCGCGGTGAGCCTCTAATGCTTCCCCACTGCCTTTACACTCTGATTAGCACCCTAGGTCATCAGAATGATTTCACCGCCGTGTGGTTCAACCCAACATCGAGGATAGGTTTCGGTAGTGCGTCGTCGAGATTCCTTCCGCTTCGCATCGCTACGCGTTGGCTCGTAGGTCCCCATCAACCGGTTAGATGCGTCGATTAGGCCCTTAGTTGGCCAGCTTGGCCACGTAGTGTTGACCTAGGCTACGCCAGCAAGTGCGGTGGCATCGGGGACCACCTCGTTGTGAAGACAGGATAGTTTGGGGGCTTGTTTGCAAAACCGCTGTCGGTAGGAATAGTGCGCATAGTAGTCGTATTAATATCTAAAAGCTTGGGGGTTTCTGGAAAGCCACCGTCGCACGTGGGCCTTCCGGTTTGGGACATCGCTGGTCCATTGCGCCGTGCACGAGGCTGCGCCCTACGCTGGGCCGCTAGGCTGCCGTGCCAGAATTGGTTGCCGCCGGCCCTTTTCCTTTCTTTAAGCATTTTCTAATTTAGTTTCTAAGGCAAACTTGTAAATTGAATATAAATTCATGTAGTTGGCCAAAAATTATGAAACTAATTTTGTTAGGTTCCTAAAATCATGATCTATCTGCTAATATATCTTGTTCACATAGTTTCATAGTATTTTCAGGAGTTATCTAATTAAATTGAGATGCTTAATATTGTTAAGATATAAACTTGTAGGAATTTTTGTAATAAATTGGTGATAGTGTTGGGTCTAAAAATTTCACAGTAAATTCTTAATATTATTAGGCGCTCAATGTAATTTTTGTAGCTCCATAATAATTAGTTTGCTAAGATAGCTAAGGAGCCCTAGTTCGAATATATATATTAAATCAAGGAAATAAAGAAACACCTTGAGAGTTTAGAACTAAAACACTTGTTAGGAAATAACACCTTATTCAATAATGTGGATACGTAGCCTAGTACGTTAGTCATTCGAGCTAGCTCGTTAGCTTGAGAGGCGTAATCATATTTTTAAGAGTTGCTGTCGTCGTTGATTAATTACGTCTCTGTGTTGCTTCCATGTATATCATAATAGGAATAACGATGAATCATGGAGTCAACCGGAGTAGCAGAAAAGATGGTGCCTTGATGATCGTGTCACCACGATGGAGTGCTAACCTTTGGTTATATCTTACCTAGACAAGCCCCGGTGCATAACCCAACCCCTATTATTCTATACTTTATTTTATGCTTGTGCATTAAGTTTTATGGAGTTGAATGAAAACCACTTGCATATATATATCCTTATCCTATGAGTCTTACTAGTATGGCAGGATCATGTAGCTGCTATGCTATAGGACTCCGGTAGAAGTTGAGTGATTACCTGCCACTCGCAAGAGATAGGAAAGATATTATTGTTGTTATCATCGTATTACTATCACATGGAATATATATGGATGATAATTGGAGACTGGCCGAGATTGTACATTGGATTTGGACTTGGATAGGCAACTGAGCGAGGCTTCGGTTGCATTTGATCCACCTGAGTCGATTGAGGACTGTCCGTTGCTGTGGATGGTAGTCTGGTCAAAGACTTATTATCTTGAGCACATACTTGCTTATGGGAGCGGGAATACTTGTTACTCTCTTATCATGGGTTCTGGCTCTTTCCGGATCGACTTTTAGGGGTGGGTATTAGGTGGAGGTCTAAGCACCATACTGAGATCGGGTCTCAGGTGTTGGGGACTTGGAGTCCAAGTTTGGATGGGGACTTTGACCCGTGACAGGAGTGGATTGGGTTGGTCTTGTTTGTGCCTGGGGCACAAGCATGGCGTGTGTTTCAAGATACCCAGCTGGGATATATTGATTCGCGAATCGCCGTTTCTTTGAGATGGTAACGATTTGGCTATGGTCTAGCATCGTAGTAAGACCTAAAATATGAAAGATGGTAAAATGGTTCTGATTGCTTACCACATGCTTGAAAGTAGCATAGGCGCTTACCTAGAATGATTAGCTAATTAACTAAAAATAAGTGCTAAAAACTTGGAACATAAGGATGTACTATTAGTAATGCTCCTTACAAATGTAATAAATCAGCAAGCCAAATAAGCCTTGCATATCTTTGGAGTCTTTTACTTTTCTCCCGTCGGGTAAGTCTTGTTGAGTACAATCGAGTACTTAGGGTTTCATTCCCCCTGTTGTAGGTGACAGGTGGATGCTAGAGCTGACTCTTGTGTGTAGAAACCTTCTGGTGGGCTCAGAAAGGATTCCTTTCATGCTACAAATCGTAGTATTTATTTATAACCCTCACTAAAGGTTTTTATAAGAAAAGATGTAAAATCTGATAGCATATCATGTATATAAACATCCACTATGTTAATGCTTCACCATGTCATTAAATAAATCTTTGTTTTCGCTGTAACTCTGATCATATGTTTATTTTTCGCTGCAAGATAAAACTTGTGAATCTGAAGGGTGTAAACTCATTTACATGTAAACAGTTTTAATTCCAATGTTGCATTCAATTTGTTTAAGAACTCTGATGTTGTAATAAAGTGATGTAAGAAATGGCTAAGAATGTTGTAAGCTTTATCCTCTTATTTATGATCCTGACAAAAAATGTGGATTTTTGAGCTCTCCTTGTGGGTGGGTTCGACGGAACGGCATGATTTAGTGCACTCTCTTGGATACTTAGTATCTAATAAAGGACAAGTACACTTGGGAGGGCATTAGATCAGGCGGTTCTGCCATACTCAGCCCCCGTAATCAACTTGCCACCCGGCCTTGCTAGCTGTGAGAGCCGCTGCAGCAAGCGCGCTGGTGCCGATGATGCCCAAAAGAGCCTAAAGCTGCCAATGAGGCTGCAGTCCTCACATTCACCGAGTGACCTTTTTTCACTCCTACAAAATCACGCGCCGCCTGACTAAGTTCATTCTCTTCGCCTAATAAATCATCCTCTAAAAAATCAATGTCCATCTGTGCCTCAGGAGCATTTACTTCTTTTCCAGTTTTGCTATTATTCATTGCATTTTGTACACTTGCATCTGAAATGCCATTGTCACCATGATTTTGTGTCTCCCTCATCTCAGTGTCCTTTTGTGCCCCATTGCCATGATCTTCATTCCCACCACTGTGGGTGTTCCAGATGCTCCGCAGCCCAATATTTGGTAAATAAGGTTCAACCTCGAAAATCAACTGGAAGTACCTATTACCAATGATGACATCTAGCTTGGTTGGAATTGCTTTGGGTTCTAGCACAGCCACTGCAAACCGCCCAAAACTATTCACTCCGGTAGTCACCATGTCTACATCTTGAGTAACACCAAAAGGACTTCCTAATGCCCACAGAATCATATATTCCTTTAAAATTGTTGGGAGGTTTAGAACTCGCATCCAAACCACTGGTAGAGCATATCCAAAATATTCCTCATCTTCCTTAAATTCTTGAAACTTGAGTCACCCCTTCCTTCATTTCTGCATTGAACCTTGTCATCTTTGTTAGATCACCTTGAACTCAAAACCATTGTGCCATTTGACTTCCTAAGCAAAAGTATCAGAAACCAACACACGTAAAAAAGCAGTGACATCCTCCTCTGTCAGATTTTTGCTAGAGGTCGAGATCAGAGCCATTCTCGAATCTCTCTTTGTCGGCTGAATTGGTGCATGTGGAATATGAAAACTGGCAAGTGCACCCGCTGCCTGACCAACCAACTGGGCTACTAGTTTCGGTTGCTTGGGGACCGGGCACCGACTCATGTGATGATCAGAGCTTCTGCAAATTTCACAAAACACTGTCGCCATACATTCAAACATTAGGTGGCCCTTCACTCCACACCTTCTCCATAACCGCAGCCCCCGCATTTGTCATTTCAAGCACTGAGATGTTCTCAACCCGCACATCACTTGGTCTAGCAGCCGAAGAGGAACCCTGCAAAATTTGAGACCCTTGCATCTTATCGGCGTTGACATGCTCAGTCCCAGTTGTCCCTTTTCCTATTAGCTGCTGCTCCTCCTCATTGGCAAATTGTTGCTGCTTCAAACCCTGCCCCAACTGTACCGATGATGGTTGGGCCACTGTGGAGTGTACGCCCCGAATACCCACGGCAGACCACATGGGCTACGCCCCTAGGGGTGGCCTAGCCCACAAGAAGAAGCCTTGCGAGGCACGACTCTGCTCGGCGCCTTCCGCAAGACATCGGGAAGATATCCTGAAGATAATATGAGATCTGTTAGGATATGTATGATCCCAAGATTCCTATAATCAGTTATTACTTTCCGGTTATCTCTTAGATCTAACCGACTTGTAACCCTGCCTCCCGGACTATATAAGGCGGGCAGGGACCCCCTCTAAAATCATGGCATATCATACGATAGCTAATACAAACCAATAGACCACAGGAGTAGGATATTACGTCATACTGACGGCCTGAACCTATCTAACTCGTGTGTCTCTGTTGCCTTCTTGTTCTTGATCTCACGCTCCTCTACCGATCAATCTACCTTCGTGGGATACCCCTTGGAGGACTACCAATGATATTCTGTCGACAGTTGGTGCGCCAGGTAGGGGTGAGCGTGATGTTTCCTTATCGAACAAGATGGCTTTTTCCACAGGCTCTTCGTCCCTTCCACAGCCCGACCAGATCTTCACGGTCGGATCCATCTCATGGATCATCAATGCTGACGGAGTCGGAGAGCTCCTCGAGCCAGAGCAGATCATTTCTGCGCCGGCCATCCCTGCACCTGCAACTACAGATCCAATCTCGGAGGTGATTCCGAGGTCTTTTTCGGCAACAGCTCGCCGTCCGCTTCCTCGCTACCAGAGGAGGCCGATCAACAACGATGATCTGATCGAATCCATCGATCGGGTCGGATAGAAGCTCGCCGATGGTCTCTTCGTCGCTGAATCGGCACTGGACACTCTGGTTCAGCGCCGACCACCCTCCGATCCAGATCTATCGGAGGGTGCTCGGGAAACTACAAAGGCTATGGCCCTACCCTTCGGATTCTCCAACACTGCCACCGCTTACCAGCACTGCCCTAAGGGGCAAACTCGCCGACCAGATCGTCTCAGCTCCCGTCTGTCAACATGCTACACTTAGGCCGGAGCCCTGGAGCGCACCTCCAGACCATCCTAGAAGAAAACTCTAGGCTCTGAGTCTTAGGGCTCTACGGAGACCCTTGCTGAAACCTTCTCCGAATCAATTTCTCCTTCCACCCTTCCGGGGTGGTGCAATCTTCAACGTCAGCATCGACAGCCCTCCTCAGAACGGCGAAACCGAGGAGGAGCACGTTGCTCAGGAGAACCGAAACAGTCAACCGCGCGCAACGGCGAGAAAACGAGGCAGCCATCGCAAGGGCCGAGGCTGCTCGGAATAATCGGCTTGACTCTCAAGGAAGACCGCTCCCGCTCTACCGCGACCTCGACGAAGAATTTCTCCAGCGTCGACTGGCCACGACGTCTTCAAGACTCCAAGCGCTAATTTGGCAGTAGCCGCCAACGAGCTCAGCTCGTTTCCCTCAAACGCCCGAGCTCGCCAAGATCGCCGCCATGCTTAAAGCGGCTCACTGTCAGGTCAATGAGATCCGCAAGGATCAGAGACCTTCGTGCTCTACGAGCATGATTCACCGATCAGCTGCGTCGAGGTCCAATCGCTGCCCAAGTCAAAGCCGTTTCGCTGACCAAGTCGTTACCTCTCCAAGGGGGACCCAGGGGGCATCGCGCCGAACACCATCGCCAACACGACCAGGAGGTCGAACAGGATGCTAGAGTACATCTTAGCAACCTTCCGGGATGCACGGCGGCGTATCGAGCACCGTCGCTTTGGTTGCCATGAAGACGAAGTACGTCGCCGCTAGGATTATGAAAGGGAGTACTGGTAACCCTGGACTTCAGCCCTCGAGCCTATCCCTGACCACAACACCGCAGATTACTGGTGTCGACAATCCTGAGGGGCCTCCGGCTTTCACAAGGGCACTCCAAACGCTTCGATGGCCCCAGTGGTTTTAAGATCACCGGGGTCGAGCCCTACTGAAGGAAGAATGAACCCAACTCAGTGGCTGCAGGCTTATGCCACTGCCGTCCATGTCGTGGGAGGAGACACCAGTGTCATGGCAAATTATCTCCCCATCATGCTCACGCCACCCGCCATGAGCTGGTTCACCAGCCTTGCGCCGGACTCCATTGGCTCGTGGGAAGAGTTGAAGAAAGTCTTCACCGACAACTATATGGCCACGTGTACTCAACTCGGCACGAAGCATGATCTTAGCCGCATCAACCAGAAGCCATCCGAGCTCCTCCGTAGCTACATCTGGCATTTCTCCAAGATAAGGAACTCTATCCCCAACATCACAGAAGCTGAAGTCATGACCGCCTTTATCCGAGGACTCCACCATCATGAGCCTTGCTCCAAATTCAACCGTAAGCCACCGACCAGTATCGGCGAAATGATAACTACCGCCAACCAGTATGCTGATGCAGAGGAAGCCGAGGTGCGCTTCAACGAGGATGCAGGCACTCAGCGACCACCTCACCGATACGATGATTGCCCCGACGACCGACGTCACAATGACCGCCGTCCCGACGACCCCAGCTATCATCGCGATAGCGGCCGTGATCGAATAGGAGGACATAGGCCTGGCCAAAATCGCCGTCGGTGGCCAGAACACATCTTCGCCGCCGTTAGTCAACCATGCGCCAAGCGTAACTACGACAAGCAGTACCAAAAGATACTCGATGGCCCGTGCCCTCTTCACAAGAACGCCAAACACAAGATGAAGGACTGCATTGGTCTAGCCAGGGAGTTCTAGGACAAGAGGCTCAATGACGACACCAACAATGGAACAGGCGGTCGCCGACCGCCTGGGAACAACAACAATGCCTTTCAGGACCATGATAAGGTGGTCGCCACCATCTTCGGGGCCCTCGCCTCCACTGAGAGTCGAAGGGAACGGAAGCTTACCGCTCGATGAGTGCTCGCCGTTGCTTCAAAAGAAACTACCACCGACCCCAGCTATCGCCCATGGTCCGAGATCCCCATCACCTTCAGCAGGGCTGACCAGTGGGCAGACATACCATATACAGGGCATTTCCCCCTCGTCCTCGATGTAACCGTCTAGAAAGTGCTATTTAGAAAAGTCCTTATTGATGGTGGCAGTGCTTTGAACCTACTCTTCGTCGGAGCCCTAAGGGAGTTGGGCCTCGCGATATCAGATCTCACACCCTCGGACTCCTCCTTCTGGGGTGTGGTACCTGGAAAGGCATCCAGGCCACTTGGAGAAATCACCCTACCAGTACAGTTCGGCACGGCAAGCAACTACCGCATCGAGCATATCAACTTCTACGTTGCCGACTTCGACACTGCCTACCACGCCATACTTGGCCGGCCAGCTCTAGCCAAATTCATGGCCATATCGCACTACGCGTATCTGGTGTTGAAGATGCCTTCGCCTGTAGGAGTCCTGGCTCTATGGGCCAACCTTTCTATCGCCTACGCCTGCGAAACAGAGAGTCTCGCTCTCACTGAAGCCACCAACCTCTCCATCTAGATGGCTAGCGTGGTCGCCGAAGCCAAGACAGTACCCACCGATGACATGGAGATTCCAGAGCTAGAGCTTCCCCGCGCCTCCGCCTAAGTCCAAGGAAATCAAGGAGGTCGGCCTCAGCCTCAATGACGCCTCCAAGACCGTGAAGATTGGGGCTCACCTTGACCCCAAATAGGAAAGCGCGCTCGTCTCCTTCCTACGTGCCAACGCCGATGTGTTTGCTTGGAAACCTACAGACATGCCGGGGGTACCACGGGAGAAGATCGAGCACTCCTTGAATGTCTCGCCGACCAGCCAAACCGATCAAGCAGAAACTCTACCGATTCGCGCCAGACAAGAAGGAGGCTATTAGGGTAGAAATAAAATGGCTCTTAGCTGTCGGGTTTATAAAAGAAGTGTATCATCCTAGATTGGTTAGCAAACCCTGTTCTCGTTCGAAAAAAGAATAAAGAATGGAGAATGTGCTGTTGATTATACTGATCTTAACAAACACTGCCCTAAAGACCCCTTCGGCTTACCTCGGATAGACGAGGTTGTAGACTCTACCGCCGGCTACGAACTACTCTCTTTCCTTGACTGTTACTCCGGCTATCATCAGATCTCCCTCAAGGAAGAAGACCAGATAAAGACGTCGTTCATTACACCTTTCGGTGCATACTGCTACAAAACTATGTCCTTCGGACTCAAGAACGCTGGGGCTACCTATCAAAGGGCCATTCAGATGTGCCTCGACCTAGCAGATCGGCCACAACGTCGAAGCCTACATCGATGACGTGGTCGTCAAAACCAAGACAACCGACAACCTTATCGCCGACCTCGAAGAAACCTTCGCCAATCTGAACAAGTACCGATGGAAGCTGAACCCTTCAAAGTGCATCTTTGGAGTTCCATCCGGTATACTGCTGGGCTACATCGTCAGTGCTCAAGGCATCGAGCCTAATCCTGACAAGGTCTCCGCCATCACCAATATGAAACGGCCAACGTGTGTCAAGGATATACAAAAGCTTACAGGTTGCATGGCTGCTTTAAGCCGCTTCATATCATGCCTCGGCGAAAAAGGATTACCTTTCTTCAAGCTCCTCAAGGCCTTCCGAGCACTTTTCCTGGTCGGAGGAGGCTGACTCAGCTTTCGAGCAGCTCAAGTTGTTCTTAACAAAGCCGCCGATCATGACGGTGCCAAGGCCAGATGAGACTTGCTAATATACATCGCCGCCACTTCTCAGCGTCGTGAGCACAGCTATCAGTCGTCGAACGCACGGAAGCCAGGCACGCTTACAAGGTGCAACGTCTGGTCTACTTTATCAGTGAAGTACTTAATGAGCCAAAAACTCATTATCCTCAGGTACAAAAGCTGTTATATGCAATTCTGATTACGTCGCGCAAGCTTCGACATTACTTCGAATACTACAAGATCGCCGTGGTCACTGAGTTCCCCTTGGGGGACATTCTTCGCAACAAAGAAGCCAATGGCCGTATCATTAAATGGGCTGTTGAGCTCGGCACCTATTCCATTGAATTCAGAAGCAGACCTACCATTAAGTCACAAGGCAGCTCGCTGACTTCGTCGCTGAATGGACCGAGATCCAAGAGCCCATCGCCGCTGCTTGCCCCGAGCACTAGGTGATGTACTTCGACGGCGCCCTTAACATCAACAGTGCTGGTGCAGGGCATTCTGTTCATTACGTCCGACCAAGGATAAGCTACGTTATGTTCTTCGGATACACTTCCCGGTCTCCAGTAACACCGCGGAATACGAAGCATGTCTCCATGGTCTTCAGTATAGCCATCGAGCTCGGCGTCAAACTGCCTAATGGTGTACGGGGACTCCGCATTGGTTATCAACCAGCTCAACAAAGACAGGTCCTGTTCCAGCGAGAAGATGGATGCTTACTGCGTCGAAATCAGAAAGCTTGAAGGAAAATTCTATGGTATCGAGTATCACCACGTGGTACGTGACCAAAATCAACTCGCCGATCACTTATCCAAGCTCGGTTCTTCTCGCACCGTGATCCCTGCTAGGGGTTTTTATTCAAGATCTCCTAGCGCCATCCATCAAAGAAGATAAGGAAGTTGAAGAAGTTCCCCCTAGCCGAGCAGTTGGTACTTGTGGTACCTTCGCCGGTCGCCGATTGGAGGGAGCAATTCATCAAGTACCTCACCAGCGCCGAGGTACCCACAGACAAGACTGAGACTGAACGCCTAGTTCGAAGGAGCAAGCTTTACGTGCTGGTGGATGGCAGCTTGATGAGGAAAAGTGTCAAGGAAGGGATACTGCAGAAATGCATCACCCAAGAGGAGGGAGCGAAGCTGCTTCTTGAAATTCACTCTGGTTCCTGCGGCAACCATGCGGCCTCGAGAACGTTGGTCGGCAAGGCTTTCCGAGCAGGTTTTTATTGGCCCACAGCCATCACTGATGCAGAAGATCTAGTCCGACGTTGTGAAGGATGCCAATTCTTCGCTAAGCAAGTACACGTACCGGCTGCAAGAGCTGCAAACCATCCCAGCTTCCTGGCCCTTTGCATGCTGGGGACTAGACATGATAGGCCTTTTAAGCCAGCACCAGGTGGTTTCGGTACGTGTATGTCGCCATTGACAAGTTCTCCAAGTGGATTGAATATAAACCGCTCGTCTCGGCTACTGCAAAAAAGGCAGTTGAGTTCTTTGAAGATATCATCCATAGATTTGGTCTACCAAACAACATCATCACCGATCTCAGAACTACGTTTACTGGACATCAATTCTGGGACTTCTGCGAAGATCATTGCATCTCCGTCAAATATGTTTCTGTTGCCCATCCAAGAGCCAATGGTCAAGTCGAACGGGCGAACGGTATGATCCTTGATGCCCTAAAAAATGACTGTATCAGAAAGAAGAAAAGCACCCGGGCAGATGGCTCAAGGAACTCCCAGCTGTAGTCTGGGGACTGCGTACTCAAGCTAGTCACAACACCGGCAGTGACTCCATACTTTTTGGTGTACGGCTCAGAAGCCATACTACCAGCGGATGTTACTTTTCGAGCACCTAGAGTGGAAAACTATGATGAAGAGCAGGCCGAGGCTGTTCGGTCTGAGGACGTCGAGAGAGCCGAGGAAGAGCGTCTAATCACCTGTGTCCGTACAGCTAAATATCTGGAAGGCTTGCGGAGGTACTACAACCAAAACATCAAAGGTTGTTCGTTTGCTGTTGGCGATCTCGTTCTCCGCAGAAAACAAAAGACTGATGGTTTGCACAAGCTCTCTTCCCCCTGGGAAGGGTCTTATATCATCAAAGATGTTACTCGACCAGGTTCTTATCGCCTAAATGACTTAGATGGAGTTGATGTTCCCAACTCGTGGCACATCGAGCACCTTACACGTTTCTATCCTTGAAACACTACAGATATATACTCTACAAATTTTTATTCAGTAATGTACTTTGGTCTCCATAACTTGTCTCCGTTTTGTCTCTATTATGGATTAACAACCACTTGTGGTCGTCGAGTTGTATGCTACTTCATAATGAACTCCAGTACGTAATCGCCATAAATACGCCGATCACGATTTCTCCAAAACGCCAAACACGATTTCTCCAAAACGCCGAACACAATTTCTCCAAATCGCCGAAAACATTTTCTCCAAAACGCCGAACACAATTTCTCCAAAACGCCGAACATGATTTCTCCAAAACGCCGAACACGATTTCTCCAAATCGCCGAAAACGTTTTCTCTAAATCACCGACCACGATTTCTCCACATCGCCGACCATGATTTCTCCAAAGCCAAGAGTTTTCCATATAGCGAAAACATTTCTTGATTGGAAAGAAACATTTTTCTTTTCTATTCTCTTCGGAGATGACCCAGTCTCCGACTTCTCCCTGCACGTGCTACGGGCTCCACGCTCTGCGTTATGGGTGGTCGGCTGCGGTCCTTTGGTCACACCTATTTTTTCTACATATCTACGGGCTCCGCGCTCGACGTTATAGATTATGGGTCAGCCAAGGCCAAGAGTTCAACATAGAATACATTGCTCGGATGACATTTGTTTTGCCTTTATCTCCAAGTCCGTATAACAGTTGCCGACCCAAACACGTTCAGCGCTGTTTTTTATGGAAAAGACTCAGCCACCAATTTTTCCCTACACGTGCCACGGGCTATGCGCTCTACGTCATGGGTGGTCGACTGCGGTTCCTAGGTCATGTCTATTACTCCTACACGTGCACGGGCTCCGTGCTCGACGTTATGGACTATGGGCTGGCCAAGGCCATAGGAATCAGTAGCAGATCAACTGGTCGGATGTTAATTGAACTACGCATAATTGCGTCAGGTTTGAAACTTCGAAGATTATTTCGCCGAACTACAAGCAAACTGCATATATTACAAACACCTTATGACGAATATTTGATAAGTACTTGTTTCTTGCGCTATCGCGTTTTCTAATACACAGTCAAGGTTTTACAGATGGTCTTCTATAATCGGATTAATGAGCTCCGCCATCGCCATTCGTCTCGTCAAACAGATCTATATCGCCGGCCAGCACTTTTGCTGCTTCCTCCACTTCATCCTCCAGCTGCTGGGTCTCCGCGTCGCTTAGTCCTTCTGCGAAACCACCCTCTATGGATTGAAGGTCGGTGGTCGGATAATGTGACCGAACAACCGCAAGGACATGGGTAGCGACGGTAGTAATGGCATCGCGGTTGAAGGTTTTGAAGTTTTCCCATGCTGCCTTGCACCTCTGAATGACGGTGTCAGGGTGTTGCCGCCTGCCGTCGTGCTGAGTGGCCGTCTTCAGGTCGATGCAGTCAAGCACCGGCTTAATTGCGGCGACTATAGTATCGAAGTTCTCCTTCTGGACTTTGGCCTCCTGCACCAGCACGTCGAATTGCGCTTTGGCTTTATGACGATAACCTACGAGAGTTACAATGATCCGTTATACGAGGAGCTACTACAAAAATGATACCGACCAGAAGCAATTCACCTTTCAGCTCCTCAGCAAGCTTGTCCGCCCGCTCTATTTCCTTTGCCTTTTCCTGGCGAAGTTGATCGATGGTCTGGCGCATCTGGCCGAGCTCAGAATCTTGCTCTACAAGCACAGCAGTTGTTAACGGAACTGAGGCTGTTCAGCAAAACTAAAGTACATTCGTTGATGTATCGTACCTGCTTTCTATTTGGATACACTGTTGAGCTGTTCACTTTTCCTCTCCAGCTGCTCGGACGCACATTTTAGTTGGTCGGAGATAGCGGCCAGCTGCTCGGATTGGCTCCGCACTTGCTCGGATGCAGCCGCCAGCTTCTCGGTAAGGACCCCCTTTTGGTATTCCAGGTCCCGCGCGTTGGACTCCGCAAGGTCTCAGTTCGCGTTGGGCTCGCTGGATATTCTTCTCCGAGAGGTTTCTGGCCTCCTTGAGTTTTTCGTTCTCCGCTGCAAGGGGCTCCATTCGCTTTATTAGCTGGCGGCGCTGCTCGGCAACTCGAGATATTTCCTGCAACAAATATGATGACATTATTGTTAAGCAATGCCAACAAACGACTAAGACTTTTCTAGAAGAAGTATTCACCTTGATCTGTTTCATCACACCAGTAAGGGAAGTCTCCAGTCTCCTAAACTCCTTGGTGGTGTCCTCCTCTTCAACAATAACTATTTCTTCACCGCGCTTTCGGAGGATCCGGACTGCTTGAGGTCGAGGTTCGTCGCGTATGATCTCCTCCACCTCGTCTTCTTCCATTGCAGCCGGGGGGACCACCTTGGGGCTCAGGTGGTCGGATAGCAGTTCCGACCATGCCCTCCAGAGAGTCGGGGACTGCCGTCTGTTCATTTGACTCCGAAAGCTTTTTCGCCCCCGTTTCTACCGTCGTAGAAGGAGCTGTCGCCGATTCGCTCGCCATTGTAGGCAGTCGCTCGCCGCCAGGAAGTTCACCAGGGGCAGCAATTGGCTCCCCCGCGTGCTCCCGAGCACTCGGGGACTCCAGGATGTGGTCCGCTGTCGTCTCCACCGCTCCTAGGACAAGTTTCTGGTCGCCGATCAGTCTGAGCGGGTGGGGCTGGATCTGTTGCTCGCCTAGCACTGTGTCAAATCAGTTATTCAGTAACAACATAAGTAAAGAAAATACAGCAAATTAACTACAGCACAAGAGTACTTACGGTTTGGTCTGACGGTTCAGTTTCTTGAACTGACGGTGCCGACCAGAGCCTCCTAGGCGCAGCAGCGGGGTCAACTCCTGTGCTCGGCGGGGGAATTCTCGGCTCCTCCTCGGTCGGTGTTGGTTCAGTCTGCTGCTCTGGGGTTGCTTTCGTTTGTTGCCCTAGGATCTCCATTGCCCGCACCGTGGGGATTTCCTGATGTCTGCTGCGCAGCAATACCCTCTGCTCGATGCTCGGGGACTCTCCTTGTCGGAGCCTCAAGGACTTCTTCGCCTACACCGGTTTGTTGCTCCGTGCGTGGGTAGAGCGGAGGACCTTTTGTGCTCGAGGGAGGATTCGTGAGAATTTCGTCGTCGTCAGACCAATCGAACACCGCGGTTCTTCGTGTTCGATTGGTCTGGTCATCATCCTAGAGAGATCCCTCCTGGTTTGCGGGGAGCAGTCGCTGCTGTTTTCCTCTTCTTCTGTGCTGGCTCATCTTCCGCCGGCCTCTTTCCCTTATTTTTTGCAGGCACCAGGGGAGGACTCTCCGTCCGACCAGTGTCCATTCCTCCGGATTCCGAGGAGACACCGACTGGAGCTCTCCTCAATTTGAACAGGTCGACGTGCATCCACTGACGGCGGCCAATCATTTCTTGGTACGCCCGAGAAATACACTGCCCTGTCCTGCGAATGGATCTTCACATGAGTAGGATCAGTTTATTGCTCGGCAGTATGAATAAAATTCTTGGAAACATAAAGTAAAGACATTCACCTGAGGGGGCAGATTCTTGCAATTGAAGGGCTTCGTGTACCCTGATAGCCTGAAGGAGGATAGCGGAGCGAACAGCTCGGCAGTTCGCTCTTCAACGTCGCTTCTGGAAAGTATTTCGGGCCTCTCTCGAGTCCCGTCGGTCTCCCCTTTGAATTCATAACCTGGGTGCGCCCTCTCCTTACAGGGTTGTATGCGGCGCACTATGAAACTCGCCGCTACCAATCCACCATTGGTCTTCACGCCCTTTATCAAGCCGAGGAGTTCATTCACTTGATCCATGTCGTCCTTGCTCGGCAGCTCCGACCAACTCCTTTGGCTTTCTAGGGATGTGGTCGGCGTCACAACGCACTGCTGGGTGGCTTTGTCTCATGTAGAACCATCTGGTGTTCCACCCCTTCAGCGAAGTGTTCAGCGGTATGGTAAGATATTCACTAGCCATCCCATCCCGAAGCTAGAGATACACCCCGCCGACCACCTTCGAACCAGCGCCGCCTCTCTTCTTCAGCCAGAATAGGTGACGGAATAGATTGAAGTGGGGTAGGATGCCAAGGTATGCCTCACAAAAGTGGATGAAGATAGAGATGTGCAGAATGGTGTTGGGGTGCAGGTTGCACAGAGTAACCCCCCAGAGCTCCAATAGATCCCTCAGAAATGGGTGCACAGGAAACCCTAACCCACGCCAGAAATAGTCTTCGAATACTACAGCTTCGTCAGTATGAGGCGTGGGAAAGGACTCATCGAGAGCTGGCCGCCATCCGGCGGTCGCACGGTCGGGGAGAACGCCGGCCTCCACCAATCGGTTCAGCTCAGCTTCTCCTGTTCGCGATGGCACCCACTCCTCATCGCGTCGGGCCACGGCATCCGCCTTCTTGGGGCTCGCCTTCTTCGGTTTTGCAGCTCCTCTCTTCGGCGCCATCTCTCAGATCTATTTAGGGCTCGGCGGCGGAGGCAGCTGTGTTTGTGGATTTGGCGGCGCGAGATGTGAAGGAGGAAGATGAAGTGGAAAAGGTGGGAACGGGGACTGCGGCGGCACTGTTATATAGGGTCCGCCCCACCGTTCCGCATTCAAGGGTTTTTTGGGAACCGTTCCCGCGATCTGCGCCCTGCGATTTCTCCGATGCGATAAATGGGCCGTTACCTAGGCTTCCGCGCAAACCGCAGCCCATAGCGCTCATTTATCGCTGCCTTCAGTTGCTCCTCGCCGAAATATCGCCGACTTCTCCGCCATTTATTGAGGCTCAGTAACTGACACTGTCCAGCCGTTGCTCTGGTTTTTCCTCCACGGTTGGATTACTCCGATAACTCCGCCTGCAGCTCGGGGACTGGTGGTCTTTTCCGTTGGTTTTTGGTTGTTTCTCCGTTTCTGACCCTGGCACCACGTGACTACGTCACCTACTGTCAGGCTCGGGGACTAAGTGGGCACACTTCACCTTGCGGTGAATGTGCTGTGTCTCTTTTTGGGCCACGCCCGGGGACTGGCTGCCTGCTCGGCTGGTTTTCTACTTTTCTTCTAGTTTCTGACCCTGGCACCACATGACTGCATCATCTGCTGTCAGGCTCGGGGACTAAGTGGGCACACTTCACTTCGTGGTGAGTGTGCGGGATTCTTTCTCGAAGACTACATGCATATGGAGGAAGGTTGACTCCTACAACTTTGTTCGGACTCTAAGTGGGCACACTTTGTTCACTATGGAGAAATTTTCGATTCTGAACTTGAGCTCCTTACACCCTTATGGCAAGCTATACTCGGTCACTCTGCTCGGCGGTAGTTCACGCTGCTCGGCGACAGGTCATGCTGCTCGGCAACAGTTCACACTGCTCGGCGACGGTTCACGCTGCTCGGCAGTTCAGCATGGTGGTTGGACCATGAGCTTGACTGCTCGGCGTCATTCGCACCTGCTCGGACAAGCTCAAGACGGTCGTTGCACAACTGGGTACAAGGCGCTCAGGGACTAGCTGTGGGGTGTACGACCCCGGATACCCACGGCAGACCACATGGGCTGCGCCCCTAGGGGTGGCCCAGCCCACAAGAAGAAGCCTTGCGAGGCACGACTCTGCTCGACGCCTTCCGCAAGACATCGAGAAGATATCCTGAAGATAATATGAGATCTGTTAGGATATGTATGATCCCAAGATTCCTGTAATCAGTTATTACTTTCCGGTTATCTCTTAGATCTAACCGACTTGTAACCCTGCCTCCCGGACTATATAAGGCGGGCAGGGACCCCCTCTAAAATCACGACATATCATACGATAGCTAATACAAACCAACAGACCACAGGAGTAGGGTATTACGTCATACTGACGGCCTGAACCTGTCTAACTCGTGTGTCTCTGTTGCCTTCTTGTTCTTGATCTCGCGCTCCTCTACCGATCAATCTACCTTCGTGGGATACCCCTCAGAGGACTACCGACGATATTCTGTCGACAGCCACCATGGCCGATGCCGCTGGAGGAGCTTGAGATGTGTACTGCTACTGATTCATTGGCTGCTGCACCGGGATTTGAGGTGAATTCGGCACAAGCTGCTGTGGTGGCACATGTTGCTGTGGTGGCACGTGCTGCTGCGAGCACTTGAGGCACATGCTGCTGCGGTGGCACATGTTGCTGCGGTGGCACATGCTGCTGTGAAGGTGCTTGAGGCGGCATCCGCTGCCGCTGAAAACTGCGAGCCTGACGGTACCCGCCGTTCCATCTGCGAGCTCCATTGCCTCCGTACCGTCCTCTTCTTCCCCGCTCGTACTCTCATCCGGGACCATAGTTTGGCGGATGAATCCCGAGATTAGGGTTGAAGCGTGACCGTTGAAGTGCACACCGTCGTCGTTGTGGTAGTTGTAGTCGTACTCGACACTGTAGCCATGGCGGCCACCGCACGCGCCACTTCCACCTCCCGTGCATCCTCCTCCGCGACTAGCGTCGTATCCCCTTCCTCTGGTGGCACCACCATTGTTGCCGATGCCACTGTTCCCCACGCCACCCGCACCAGCTACCGCCATGCCTGTACACAAAGCTTGGACGTATGATGGAGAAAACGAATAGGGAGTGGCGGCTAGGGTTTTCCTGTTAATTGCTTCGAGGTTGCAAGTATCGAGCAGAAATCGCGTGGCCAGTTTTCCACCGTGGCATTTGCTGCGTCCTAGCCTAATCAGCGTGCAGGGCCTACGTTGGGCCTGGTCAGAGAGCCCACCCATCCCCGCGGCTAATTCGGATCGGGAGTGCAGCGTCGAAACCAGATCACGTACATTTTGAATTCGAACCATAGATGGCTGATCACTGCGGGGCTTTGATGTTTCCAACGTCGCCGGTGACGGTGAAGACCGCAAAACCTCGGCGAAAGTGCCCCTCGTCACCTGCCGTCGGTCGTGTTTGACTTTCACCGCGCAATCGCCGAGGGTCATCACCGGCGACTTCCTTGGCCGCAGCAGCTTGCCCGACCAAGGTGTCCTGGCCGTCTGACGAACGTCTATCAGGGCCTTCATGATGTTACGTACGAGCTCAACCTTCGTGTTCATCGACGCATGGAGTTATTGGTTCTTCTACCCGCCGGCTAACCAACGAATCTTGCAATGCTAACTCCACCTCATACAGTTGATCCTTGGTGAAACCTGCATGTCTTACTAAATCCGGCGTATAGGGCGACTGAACTATGACCTCCTCATTGGAATCGTCGTCGTCCGTCGACGTCCAGAACTTGGACTTCAATCCTATGGGACGGAGGTCTATCGCAGGATTGGGTACAAGTCGATCACCACGGTCACCAACGGATTTCCATCCGCCGTCCCATCTCCTTCTACCGAATCTTCAGAGAAGCTCACCTTAGTCTCACTTACCAGCTCTATGCGAGGTCGCCGTGGGAGTGGTCTCCATCGCCCTCTCTCACCAGTAGTAGCGATCCTATTCCCCGTCAGGCAGTTGTCGCCAGGATCGTGTTGCTCTGAATCAGCGATTTGGCCAGTGCCGACGTCGCTATGCCGGCCTCCAGCGAGCTCTTGATCGCCATCGTGGTCGCCGGAGTCGTGGAGTCGTCGACCTTCAGTGGGATCCGGCTCGTCGTTGGGGACCTCGAGGCCGCCCCCCGAACTAGTCCCAACGGCGAGCCTATTCCCCGTAAGGCTGTTGTCATCAAGGACGGTCTCCGCGTGGGTGCCGTGGAAACACCTGCCTCCAGCAAGCTCCGGGTCGCTGTTGTGGTCGCCGGCGTCGTGGAGTCGCCGGCCTTCAGCGGGTTCTGGTTCGCCGTCAAGGTCCTCGGGATCGCCTCCGGAGCTGCTCTCAACGGACATCTCTCTTCGACGTACAACTTTTCTTTACCTTTCTTTTTTTTTCTTGGGCGTTATTAGGCGTGCATGCGTATTCTTCTCTCTCGCGCTAACTATTCACTTGTATCTCTCTCCCTCTAGTTTTCTACATTGGCACCCACTCCGCTCAGCTCTGGTGGCGTTCTCGTCGCCTTCAACCACACTCGTCTTTTAACCGCCTCCGCCTCGCTCTGCCTTCACCATCTCCTTGGATACAGTAGCGCATCTCTGCCTCTGTCGCAGCCCCAAATCGTAGACTACATACTCAAATTATAAGTTATTTTGATTTTTGTGTACATTGATTATGCTATATATATATGTAGCTAAATATAACGTATGTCTAGATACATAACAAAATCTATGTATAAAAAAAGTCAAAGCGACTAATAAATTAGAACTGAGGGAGTAGATGTTTTAGTAATATTTTAATAATTTATAGTTCACATGTTATTAAACTATATAGATTTTTAAATTAATTATTAAATCTTGATTTAGGACAAACCCAAAAAGATATGGAGAGATCTGAGCTGAGCTGGCGCTCCAGGGCGTCTTTGTTTGAGTTTGCAGCAAGCCAAGTGCACGTTCATCGATATGATCTGCCTGCGAGTAATAAAGCCAACAGCCAGAGGTGGTTTGGACAAACCATCTTTGACCAATGCAAATACCGTCGGCGCCTCCTGCGGTTAGTTCGCTCTCACTTGTACTATTTTTCTTTAATTTAATTTAATTTCGATTCGGAAGACAAAAATCAGATCTGGCAAAGCGAACGAGGCGGCCCGGGTCATCGGCTGCATGCATGCCGAGCTGCGCTGCTCACCAGTCACCACCAAGAAAAACGTGGAGGAGATAATAAGGACATTTTTGTTTACTAGCAAACTTATATCTATATATTTCAACGAAACTTAACATGTCTTGGAACTACAGTCCACATTATTGTTGTACTTCTAACTTGTATAAACACTAGTTGTAAGTATAGATCATGTGCGGAACACGGAAGGCACAATGACAAGTAAACACGAGTTGTAAGTATAGTCCACGCTCGCGGAAGGGCGCGAATGAGACGACGTAG
Organism: Miscanthus floridulus; assembly: GCF_019320115.1. Lineage (NCBI taxonomy): Eukaryota > Viridiplantae > Streptophyta > Magnoliopsida > Poales > Poaceae > Miscanthus > Miscanthus floridulus. The sequence goes on along the minus strand of NC_089592.1, from coordinate 4,489,524 downwards.
CCATCGGGCAACGCTGGCGCATCCTCACGACCGGGCACAAGCCACTCCGCCGCATTGGTCCTCCTGCGTAGAAGACCACGCTTAACGAGGCTCTCCATGCGCGCATGAGTAACATCAGAGCGGTACCACGAATCCATGGAGGATGGAGGTGGCTGCGGAGAAGCAAAGGCGGCGGAGGAGGAGCGGAAGCTATAGATCTAGGGCTCCGGCGGCAGATTAGCAAGCACGGCAGATCCGAACAGTGGTGGCGGAGAAACGGAGAAGGTAAGGCTACAGTTTTGGTGTGCAGGAACGCAAAGGGGAGGCCGCTATTTATAGGGCGGAGCGGGGCGAGAAGGCAAACCATCCGCCTAGATTCACGTGCCCGCTGCGTCGCGTCGCGTCACGTCACCGCCCTCCGAAGATCGTGCGCACGCTATCTCTGGCCGCGCCCTCGAAGGATATGCTAGATGACGGTTCACCCGTTCAATGGGCTAAGAATCGTCGCAGGTAAGGTGGGATACAGAGCTAAAAATGCTCTTACGGCCCATTTAGGCCCAGGAGTTCGAAGGCTGGCCCTCCGACAGGTTCACAGCCGCTCAGGGGCGCCTTAGAGTCAGAGGTGGAAAGGGATGGGCCCATTTGCGGCCAGTACCCGGGCGCATGAGCGCCGCGGGCGTCCCGGCCCACGTTCGAGTCTTAGTCGGTTCCTAGAACATGGTTTTTCCTGGAAGAAAGGCAACGAGCCCTCGGGACCGGTCGAACGGACCCAAGAACAATATGGATTGGCTACTAAGAATCTAGAATCGGTCATTAGCTGACCCATGCCTATCCCCCACGAACGGGAAGCCAGGGCCCCACTCGGACTAACCCGTTAACAGCTCACCAAGCACCATGTTTCGTCCATCGAGGAAAAACGTGGCACGGCTCAGCCCCTCTGTTTTATAAAAAAACGTTCGAGGGACGACGATCACAAAGATGAGCCAACCCTCGACCGAACCCCTGCTGCGCACGGGGGCTTGAGGAAAGTTGGACTCGCAAGGAGACCAAACGCGCAGTCGCAGTACGACGACGGACCAATCAGATCCTAGGGGACCGGAATCAAGGACAATCTTTTTGGCCTCCCGAATCCTACGGTTACATGCCCCCAAGAAGACCGATCACGACAAAAGAGAACCGTCGTCCTACCAGGACACGCCGCGGGCTAAAAAAAGAAGGCCAAGACCCTCAGAGTCCTCCCGTCCGAAAAAACCTCTAAAGGAGTATTCTACTCATCCACAGGCTCGGGGGCTATTGTCGGGTATCAATAGTAGGGATATCCAAAGCAAGGAAGTTAGCGCCCACGCTGACTTCCCCGGACAGAGCAAGACATATTAAAAGGTCTCACCCGACCCAAGGTCGCGGGCTCCGTCTCGCCCGACCCCAAGGACGCGGTTTTCGTCTCGCCCAACCCCGAGGCCACAGGGGTCTTGCCCAAGGCCGCGGGCTCCGTCTCGCCCGACCCCTTGGGTGTGGGCCCCGTCTCGCCCGACCCCGAGGCCGTAGGGGTCTTGCCCAAGGCCGCGGGCTCAGTCTCGCCCAAGGCCGTGGGCTTCGTCTCGTCCGACCCTAAGGCCGCGGGCTCCGTCTCGTCTAACGGGGACCCATACCGCCGCCAACGACTCTAGGTCCAAGCGTATGGGTCTGGGTCAAAACTCTGACACCAGGGAAGAGACTGGCACGCCTCGATGTAACTCGTGGCCATGACGGGCCATACCGAAGGATTCACAACAAGAATAGTGTCGGTCATGCCGGTGTTGTTCTGTCTAACCCTCGTACGAACGTTGACATGCGTGTCAGTTCACCACGATGTCCGCTGGGACAGAATGGAATGCCATGACCGGCAGATGACGCCTATGCATAGCGCCAGTGATGAACAGGGCCGCGACTTGGAGCCGTCCCTGTTGACATCTACAGGATCGGCGGGACCCGCATGAAGGAGAAGAAGGACCCGGCAGTCCTAGAAGCCTTCTTCTTCTCTCTCTTTCTCTCTCGTTTTTCTCCTTTTTCTCCACTGTAACTCGCGCTTTTCCTTTGCCTATAAAAGGGAAAGCAGGGCGCCTCATGACGGGGGCCGGACCACGAGATAAAAACACAAGAGTACGACACGAGCACACGGCAATCGAGCTCTCAGCACCCGTTCACTCCTTCCACCAAAGACTTGGGATCATTTCCCTCTTTCGCCTGTTTGTAACTCCTACTGCAAACCAAGTGCCGGTAACACGAGCAGCAGTGAACTAGACGTAGGGACGTTCCGCTCGAACCAGTATAAACCCTTGTGTCCTCCGAGCACACCATCCGAGTCAGATGCAACAAATACAAATTTACTCATCGGTGGTCTGAAAACACCGACAGTTGGCGCGCCAGGTAGGGGCTTTTTGCGCGTCTCGACGTCCACATCAGGCCTCAGATGGCTACTCACGGTGTCAGCTGGGTCCCGAGCGTGCACGTGCACTTCGGGAACCTAGACTTCATTGTTACGATGGAGGGAGAGTTGGCGCAGATTCCCGCCGCTGACCGACCTCTCCACTTCGTCGGCCTCGACACGATCGCCAAGGCGCTTGAGGAGTTGCAGCTGCCCGCACCGGAGACCCATGCCCCCGGGAGCGACCAGCTCCTCGGCTTCGATTACGAGAGGCTAGAGCGTCAGCTCAGTGCCTTACTGGGACCCCGACCGTCCCGGGAGGACCTAGGCCGCCTCACCTTCTCGTTCGCCAACGTCGTGACGCAGCTTGCCGGAGGAGAGCCGCTCTCCCTAGAATACCTCATCCGGAGCGCCCCGACAGCACTCCTGTTCGTCCTACGCAACGCCGCAGAGACCATTGGCCACCTGGTGGCGCAACGCACGCCCTTATCCCTATACCGCTCCACAACTTGTCTTATTAAGAAAATGGCTTCCATGGTTGACCTTCCGGGTATAAAACCAAATTAGTTCATAGAGACCCGCGTTATTGCTCTCAAGCGATGCTCGATAACTCTCTCCCATAGCTTCATAGTATGGCTCATCAACTTAATTCCCCGGTAATTAGTACAACTTTGAATATCCCCTTTATCCTTGTAGATCAGCTAAAAAATTATATAATGATCTCCGATTACAAAATTAGCCATATAATCTGATGTCTTATAATAGCTACTAGTTAGTTTATTTACAGTATTACATAATTCACATTAGCATTTCATTATGCTCTTTTCTCAAAGTCAATATCATTGATTTTTTTTATCTTCTGAATGTTGGCATAAGATCAACTTCCAATATTATTCATGCACATACCAGAACCAAACATTCCTAGCATTTAACAAGCAGCTAGTTTATGTTTAGTACAGGAACAAGCAGCACTGTTACAGAACTTACCCTTCCATCATTTAGCAGAAGAGACCCTTTCCTCAATCCTGCCTTGAATGCCACAGAATAAAAAGAGGATGCAGATGATGCAGCAGGAAATTTGAGTTCCATATTATGCCAGAAGTTAAATTTCTGATGTGAAAAACTAACATCCATGTATACAGCTTCTAGATCAACAGAAAGATGTTCCAAATTCCTTTCTGATTGATGAACATAACCAGAAGATTTAACCTTTGATATATGCACAAATGGAACGGAGGTACCCTTATTCTCTTGAATCATTTCCAGCATAACAAAAAGAAATTATGCAGACACTAAATAGCAGAAATTGGAAAATAAAAAGAGATATACTTGACCGTTGTGGGTATCCATGTATACAATATGAACATTTCGCATAGAAACCTGGATACTGTCCAGTATCTGCCATCATAAATTAAACAAATTTGATAAAATAGCCTATGTTTCAGCACAACCTTCAAAACTACTGATGTTTAAACAAAACAATGCAAGTTTGTTACATTTGCTGATATGTAGGACAAAAACGACTGTCCCGTTTGGTTATCTAGAAGTCAAAAGAATAGGGAAGATCATGAATAGTGTAAACTGCATAACTCTTCTGAACACACATGAGATGAGACTTGCAGCAATTACGTTACATTATGATAAATTCAAGTACAAGAAACATGTTAGCAAGTGATCCCATAGAGTTTATCATGAGAAATCTTCATATCTTTTTTTATGAAGGTTCTTTGATAAACACATCTTACACGCATACTTAGTATATATGGCATGAAAACTTGTGAGGCTTTGTCTAAGCTACCAGTTCAGTGACGCTGTGTATTCAATAGAATAGAAAAGGCACGTGGTAAAACAAAAAATAAATCAAAATAAAAAATGGTGACAACACGAAACCTAAAATCACCACTAGAAGACACAACTGAAGTTGTTGAGCTAACAGTGAAGTAAATTATAAAGATAAAGTGACCTTTGAGATTTATTAAACCAACAATAGGGTACTTAATTGAGGATATAGAGATGGCTCAAGAGTTAGGAAACGAAGGAAGGTTAATCCTAACCCTTCATGTTTTTTTCAGTTGACGGTTAGAACTACCCCACTGACATATCCCAGTCCTAACCCCCTACCACTAATCAATAAATTCAAAAAGCCTGTAAGGAACATGGGTGTGCAGGCTGACCTGTAACTCTTCTAGAAAATTTAGCAAGCTCAATGGCATTAAGTTTAGCCAACTTTCCAGCTAGTTCTCTCTTGTCCAGAATCTGAGCTCCACTGATAAAGAACCAAAGAATGTATTCGGTCAGAAGGGTGGAAACATATTATTTGACAAAGTGAATTGAGCACTGTACTATGACCAAATTCAATGACATGCCTCAGAGTCCCATCCAAGCTTCTTCCAAGGAATCCGGATGCTTAGCTTCCCAATTCGTCCTGTAAAGCAGTAGAAGAGAACAAAAAGTTTACAACCATGCAATGGTTAACAGACAGGAAAATCAGTACAGCTGGATTAAAAAAATCGATACAATTCTTCAGCGCGAATGGCAGCCTGCAGGTAGTCAAAGGCTTCCAGAATCAGCTCTACATTTTCGAGCAGTATTTCTTCTGCAGATCAGGGGGGAGGGGGCACCAGAAACATAATCACAATCAGATACACAGTAGGTTCCGCATGAGTATTAGCACTACGAGTAATTACTTAGCAATTCTAAGCATAACATCCAGTAGTAACGGAAAGCCAAAATAACTGTACACTTAACATTGCGCAAACTGACATAAAACCCAAAACTACACTGATCAGTCAAGAGCACTACACTGATGGAAGCCCAAAAGAGCAACAACGCACGCAGCCACATAATTCCAAAACTGATGCTGCGGTAACAGGACAGGCGCGAATTACAGCGCGGCGTAGTTCAGACAGCCGCCAGTTCGCTCGCGGTTGGGCAAAAGCGCCGCTAGAGAGAGGAGGGAGAGGGAATCGAGGGCTGACCCTTCCAGATGCCGATCTTAAGCTGCTCCTTCTGGATGCCCTTGACGTAGCGGCGGAGGAGGCCGTCGAGCACCTGGCTCACCACCCCCTCGAACATGGCGGCGGCGGTCGAGACACCCTAGGGAGCCCGCGCTCCCATGTAGCGGGAGGAGTAGGACACGGGGGGGAGGATGGAGCGGAGCGTAGGGTGACGAGGAGACGGGAGGAGGGGGAAGGGGACGCGAGCGGTGGATGGAGAGGTCGGGTGGCGCCGCCGGGGCGGGGCTTTTTCAGTTCCGTTTGCTTGGAGAAGGAGGCGGACGACGGAGGCGACGGCGATTCGTGTCGCCCCTGACTTCTGCTGCATGGCCTCCGTGGACGAGTGGTAGTGCCACGTGTGTGAGTACACCGACATGTACCGTATTTTCGTATTCGTGTATTTCCATCTTTTGATAATGACACACAAATCTAGAGAACTCTGACAGAGCGAATTCTTGAGAGATCAACCAGTCTACCAATATCACGACAAGCATCCAGTGAGGTATCTTCAGTTATTAGAGACTCAATTGCAGGTTGTACTCCTCATTTCTACCCCAGCATCCGCACACAAACTGGCCAGAAAACGATGGCATTGCTGCACATCTGAAAAACTGAGCCATTGCATTTGCATACAAGTTCATCTCCGCAACTATTGGCTGTCAAAAGTCAAAACTGTGCGTGCCCTTCCGCTCCAAGGCCTTCCCAACATCGTCGGTGCACCTCTGTCATCCTCTCCACCGGATTGCAGATGCCAGTGCAGTTCCAGTCAAAGGACGCCGCACATGGGTTCCCGGCCTGCGCTTTCCATTCGCAGTCTGCAAGATCATCAAAGGTGGCACACGAAATGTGTGCAGATTACAGTGAGAAGTGAGAACTAAGAGAGGCACCACACCGTATCCTGAACAATTAGCTGAAGAGGTTAGCAGCATATGACAGGTAAATTGGGGTTTAATACTCATGTTTTCATATGGTTCCCTCAAGGTGCATCTGGGAGCATGCCTATAATGATCAGAGCTGGCAGTGATGATTGGTCAGGTACAGAGAGTACATTCATTACCAAAGACGAAGAATAGTACCAATTACAGCAACAGTGAAGTGAAAAGGATAGAACCATGCCATCGAGAAACCAACAGACAAGAAGCTCATTGCTTCAGAAGGTCAACAAGGAGTACACTCACAATGGCAGGAAAAATTTTCCAAGCAGCATTAAAATCATCGTATCTCGAGTTTGTTCAAAAGTAATCATCTACTGCTCAGTTTCGGTAGCGTTCAAATAAATGAAACCTTCGGTTTCAGGCTCCACTGTTGCCCAAGGTGGCCGCCTAGACCTTAAGCATCGCTTAGGTGCTAGGCGGTAGGCGCCCATCCTGCCTAGTCTATCCAATCCCCATAGGTGATAGATGCTGGTGTGCCTACCACCTGGTGCTTAGGAGCAGTGGCAAATGATCAGGGGTCTTGGATTGTATTGGTGCAATTGTTGTTGAACACCAATTTGTCCACTATGAACATGTCTGGTTAAAGTATGGGACCATTGCTGGTAAGCAGAGGACATTGCTGGTAAACAGAGGACAAAAAGCTGGAGAAAGCAAGTTTTGACTAACAAAAAGTGCAGTTGTTACACATTTCATATCAATCCTTTCTTACTAAAAACTTCAAAATTGGCTTAACTAAATAGTACAGTAAAGCAACTAACTTCAAGGTTAAGCAAAGTCATGCCACTATCCCAATGAGCATGCAGTAATTAACTAGATGCTACAGAAGTAAATACCGAAGAAGCATGGAAATTTGAGTGTAAATGGAGACGCCAACCTGGGGGAGTACCACAGCAAAGGCTTCTCTCATCAACATGCTCGACTTCCAACCCAATCAACCAAGAGCCAAATGATACATCTTCGTTTGAATACTTGTGCAGGATATGCCTGAAAGTGGTGTTCAGAAAATATGAAATAAACAGTTGATCAGTCTGGTCTATAGGATTACACACCATCATTTGAACTCACCGGTTTGCCGATATGTAAGTTGCCAAATCCCTGGTTACAGCATATAGTTGCCGTGTTGCATGCCTAAAGTAGTTGTTACCCTCAGTCCCAAACTTCCAATGATCTGGCTCATAATACTTGGAGTCACTGTTAACATTAGACAGGAACTTTATTATGTCATTTCTGAAAACAAATTTTGGTAAGATGAAATTAGCTGTTAGGGATTTGCAAGTAAGAAATGTCCTTATATATAATGAGTAAATGTGGAAGTGCGATCTCAACTGATATGGAGATGAACCATGTTTGTAATAAATAAAATCTATAAAATGTGAAAAAGAAAGTCTGCAAATATGGAGCATTACTTTTTAGCAATAACGGGTCCAGATTTCATGCAGCCAATGTACACCCGATGTTTCGTCCTGTGTCGCGCCAAAATCGATCTGGTGATACCTGTATTGAAAGAGCCCCCCAATCACAGTGTGATGCACCGGCACTATACTTGATTGATCAAAGTCGAAAGGGTCCCGTCTTTGCATACCAATGTTGACATGAACATTATCGTCAGCTTTTACATAGAAATCAGCATCCCACGTGGTAAGAGCAGTGGAAAGAAACATCTGGATCTTCATAGGGAGCCCTCCATAGCCTTCCACATGATTCTGTATAGGATGATTAATGTTGCAAACACATCACTGCTGGCTGACTGGCAGTCACTGATCAAAGAAAAGGGGAAAAGTTGAAACTAATCAACTGAACTGAACATACAATTCTCAAGATATCATTGTATTCTTTATCTTCTGCATCAATTGCACGGTCGACCTCATTGTCCGGGTTTGGATTTGCACTACAAGAAAGAATCCCCAGATTTCAGGAACATATAGTACTAAAGAAGAACATTGTGTCACCGTCTGTTTTTATCTCCAACTCAAAAGAAGTCCATACCTGCGTCCAATAACAAAACGGATAACAACGCCCTTCTCTTCCAGTCTTCGCAACTGGTCACCTACAAATGTTCAATATTTTAGATATGAAAAAATGAAAGGAAAAAAAAAGGCTCCACGGTACAAAATGGCTGGGGAAAGGCATCTGCCTTGTGGCATCCATGTCTGCCTTATTGAATCTCTCCGCTTCCGGTTAGCAAAAGTGGTGAAAACGCCCATGACAAAAGACATCCTATGCCGCGCAGTTCCCTGGTCGCCCTCCGAGTCACCCGGTGACAAGCCCTGGCTCATCGCCTGGGCGGCTCTAGCCGCCGCCAGGCGCATCTCAATGTCGGATATCGTCTTATCCAACGCCCTGCGATTGAAACACCAAGACGCTATATTATAACAACCCCATATTTAACCAGATAGATTCAGGAACTGAAGAAGCCTGTGATATTTACATGATGACTTCGCGAGTCTGTGACACTTGGCTCAACGCGGCACTCGAGTGGACAGAGCCTGCCTGGAAAATTGGAGAGCAAATGTGTGAAAGCGCTTCCATATGAACACTCCAGGAAGAGACAAGAGAGAGGAGAAATCGCATTACCTTGTCTGGGCAACCGGGATGCTCAGGAACAGCCCAGTACCTGCAACAAGCACACAAATATAGACCAATTACCACCGCACCCCGACCTTGAAACCGGCGAGCATTGCCTCAGGACTAGATTGCGGCAGGCAGGCAAAAGCAGCGGGGCGAGGGACCGGAGGCGAGCGGGGGACTTCTATTTCTATCTGAGAGGGCGGGCGGCGGGCGGATTTGGGGGAGAAGGAGTACGGACCTGTTGACGACGCAGACGCCGAGGAGGAAGCAGGCGGCGCAGAGCGTGGCCACGCACCGCGTGGGCACGCGCGCCGGCGAAGCCTTGTGCGGCCTGAGAGCCGCCGCAGCCATCATCGTGGCTGGCCACCTCGGATGCCTCCTCCTCGTTCGAAAGGGAGGAGAGGGAAAGCGAAGCGATGGCTCCGTTTCCGTCCCCCAGGTGGCGGGAGATTTAAGGATCGGCAGCCAACAGCTCGCAATACGTCTTTGGTATGAACAGACACAGGGGATACAGAATTGTCACTTTTACACTCACGACACGACAGCGCGTCAGTTTAGGTAGGATCCGAGGCAGTATGGGAGTGACAAATGACCGTGGCTGCCCCTGCTCTCTGCTGCTAACCCAGCCGGGCCGCACTCAGTCGTCTCGCCCGGCCCATTCGCTCGTTCTTCGTCTCCCCGCTCTCGTCGTAGCTCTCCGTCGCCGCCGCCGCCATCCGACGCCGTCGTCGCCTTCCTCTCACTCCTTCCTCTCCCAGCTTTCTCAGATAAGGATGGTACATGGGAAACATAAAAAGACAGCAAGCACCTTAAACATTTTTTATTCTCACGCTAGCTCTTACTACTAAAAGAAAAAAAAAAACAGATGCTTTGCGTACTCACCTGCTCCTCCGTCCCTAAATATTTATCGTTCCCGCTTCCCGAGAAATAACTTTGATTAAATTTATATAAAAAATATTAATATTTATGATACATAATCGATATTATTATATAGATCTTTTAATGTAGTTTTTTTAATAAATTTATTTGGAGATATAAATATTGTACGTATTTTCTACAAATCTAGTCTTATGGCAAAAAAAATCGAAAACGACAAATAATAAGGGACAGAGGAGTACACGGGGAGAAAGTAACGCCCACCTTAAGCATTTTTTACCCCCACATGTTTATTTTATTTCAAATGTGATATAAGTGCAGACGTTTGTATGTATGCACAGGCGCACACGTATACTCGCGTGTCTTGGTACATATTAACCCAAACAAGCCGGAAGAGCTTCCTGAGTGGCCAGGCCGTCCACGTCACCCCAATATCCTCTGACCGTTTGATTCTAAGATCAACAGTGGAGGTTGATCCCAACAGATTTTACTGCGCCTCCAAAAATATCTTCGCCTCCTCTGTCCCTCTCTCGGTCTCTCCGTCTCTCCGCGGCGGCGCAGCGGCCTGACCCGGCCGAGGCCGCGTGCTGGCGCCTCCACCTCCACCTCCGCTGCCCCCACCCCTGCCCCCGCCCCCGCCCCCTTCCTCTCCCTCTCTCTCTCTCTCTCCTTCCCTCTCCTCCAGCGTTGCGGCGTGCTGGACGGGTCAGACTTCGGACTCCTCATCGCGCGGTGGCTGCGGCGTCGGCGCCCTCCACGCGAAACCCTAGGTGCCTCTTCCCGGCCGCTGCCGGCTGCGGCGTACCTCCTCTTCCTCTCTTCCTCTCCCTCTCCCTCTCTCTCCTGGGGTGGCAGCGCTGCAGCAGGTTCCGACTGCGCCAGCTTCCCTGTGTCGCGCGCGTCCATGGGCCCTAGCGGCGGGCGACGTGAGACCGGCCGGCCATGGCGTGACGCCCCTACCCATGCCGACGTCGAGCCTCCCCAGCTTCGTTGCGGCCGTCGGTCGGGCCTCGCTGCTGGGAGCAGCCGGTGCGCTCTCCTTTGCGCAACCTCTCTCTTCTCCCGATGCGGCTTCCTATGGTGGGCGCCCCAGGTGCTGGTCGGCCTTGGCGGTGCCGCGGTTAGAACGCAGCACTCTCAGGTGTTCCCGTTTCCTCTTATTCTCTAATTTTGCTTTTGTCTCCATGATTTCTCACCATATTGCCATGAATACATTCTCTAGGGTTTGGCCTATGCCTACTGCTGTGATGTTTGCCTGCTTACAGTGTATCTAACGTGCTATCTGTCCTTGGAATTTGTTTTCACTTATATATACATCTATTTTTACCCTGATGCTCGGTGCACGTGATGGAAATATTTTTTTTGCTGTATGGCCTGTGATGAAGATGAACTCTTATTTAACCTTACAAATGCGAATCCCTCCCTGGGATTTGAGATCTTTTGTTTCGTTTATGTCGAAGCTATTGTTTTTAGCCTGGTGCTCCATGCACGTGATGGAAATATTTTTTCCCCGTATGGCCTGTGATGAAAATGAACTCGGCGGCCAGCCCATCCACGTCTCCTAGAATTCTTTCATTGGACCGCTTCAGCGACATGTCACCACCTGCTTTCCTGATTGGTACACCTTGGCCATCAAGGTCCTGTGAGAGACGTGGCATTTTCCATTTACTTTGGTGCCTTGATACTCCAGGATCATGGTTAAATGATGATTCATAGATTTTTTAGGCCGCTACAATTTGTCAAGGTTTCCTTCATCATATTATCTGCGGCCTTTGCCTTGCACCCTGTTTTTTCGCCTTTGTGGTTGTGCCTGTGCCCATGATCATGGTTAAATGATGATTCATATATTTCTGAGGCCTCTAAAATTTGTAAAGGTTTCCTTCATGATATTATTTGGGGCCATTGCCTTGCACCCTGTTTTTTTGCCTTTATGGTTGTGCCTGTGCTTTATGTGCCTCCTCTAGTTCCTCCTTCATTCCATCTTCTCCTTTGTGCAGGTGAATGAGCAAGAGATGCTTCAGGCCCGTGGTGCACGCATGGAGCTGGCCACACATGCCTAACCATCTAAGGGTTTGATGATCTACACATGTAACTGATTTGTAGTACTGACTTGATTTTATATAGCTTTCAGTTTCATTCAATGAAATTGGCCACATCTATTGTTGTTTTGTCGTCTCAGTAAAAGTTCTATTTTCCTGTTGGTGTGTCAAACCTAATATTTTTGGGTGAGCTAAAAGTTCTCCGCATATGATACAAATTCTTGAGAATATATGGTTAGCATGGGCTATAACAAATTTATTTATACATGCTTATGAAGAGTACACTGATCTACTAATTAGTTTTCTCCTAGCAGAGTTCAACAATAATGCACTTACACATTCTGTGACGCTGTTATATAAATGCTTTGTCAACAAAATTAGCCTGAATCTGGTCCTATTCATTTGTGCAGCTCTGTGCAATTGATTTTTTCCTGCTACATCAGGGTTACTAATTTGATATAGTTTTGGATTTATGATTAGTTTTGGGTTCATTTTCACCCAGTCATCGCATTATCTGTTGTTATGTAAGGTTTTCTCACATGCTGTGCTAAACAGAGAATACATATCGCTAGATGACAATGCTCCTGAATATCAAATAGTGAAGAATTATACCATCGCTTTCCTGTCCTCAGGTTTTTGCTGCTATGAATACGGTGCACTCCTATGAACATGTTAGATTCGTACGGTGCGTTCTTCAAAGTTTCAGTTTACATATGTTCACAGACCACCACTTCATACATGCATGTTTTTACCGCTATAGAAATATATAGCCAAATTTGCTTAAAAAGGAATGTGTTAATTTCTAATAGTGATATGAGTGCAACAAACACATGCATCAATTTTTTCCATACTCTGTTTTTGATATATTCTGGACAATTATTGCTATTTATTTAGAACTACGTCTTTGTGGTTACAAGTAGAAAAAAAATCTATATATATTCCTTACAACTACATCTTCAATAGTTCCAACTTAGTCTACTTGATTTGCACTGGAGCATTTCTTTGTTCTCATGCTCGCTGCTTTCAGGCATGCATATGTTACTTCTTCCAATCATTGGGTGCTTAATGTATGTTTCCTGCACAGCCAAACTTTCAGTATGTTCGTGTGGAATTTGTCCTTACATATTTTGGGTGCTTTTCTCATTATTTTGCTTGGCATCTCTTTGATTTTACAGGCTGCAATTTAATTTGTGAATACATAACAGAATGCTGCACTGAATGGATGCATTCATAACCTCTATAAACTAAGTGGGTGCCTCAGAGTATTGCTCTTCAAACACCATGGGCCAATGTATCCACTTTACGTCTTCACCTTATCCTTTCTGAGGTAACTATCGATCCTCTTGCAATCCTTTCGACTGATAACAAACTGCAATAATAGGGGGTACAAGTACTCTCCAATTTTTATCCCTGCACACTCATTTTCTTTCTATGCTTGCTCTAGGTCATGCGCTCCGGATCCAAATTTGAGACTATCATGCATGTAGATTGAGACACTACTATATAGTCTGTAGCTTTCTTCATATTAGATTTAGTTTTTTTTTGGCTACCCATCAACGCAATGACATTCCGATAAGTCATTTTAGATTAACCTAATGAACATGACCTTATTCCACCTGATTCCACTAAATTCATTGTTCTTTTTAAATGGGAAAGCTGCCGATGATGATTGATTTTTTTATGCCTGTGTTGTTCTTCACTGAGATCTGTGGCTTTTCAGTACCAGAGAAAAAACTTGATTATGGATGTGACCATTAATGTCGATACACGCTATTCTCATTTTGATTGGGTATACATCTTATTAATTTATATATGACAACTACGCATTGATGCTGTTCAGTGGTCTGCCCTTGTGTTACTTATTTGGTAATGGTGAGAAGTGTAGCCCATTGCTTAATGTCATACTTGGATTATAAAATATAATCTATGCTACATTTTTAAGATGGTTGCTTCATCTAATAAATTAGTATAATTTGTCCAAATATTATGATCACTATATGAATCTTCTCTTAAACAGTTAATCCTGCAAGATTATTTTCTAAAAAATTTCACATCTGATTGACTCTTTTTTTTCCTATGAGAATTAAATCAGCTCTCATTAAAATTTAGCTACATATTATTTCCTTTAAATTGTAATACATTGCCAGATGAATTATGCATCTGGGAAAAAACTGGTACTAACAGTGATGATTTTGTATGGATAAGTATATGACTGCGGTTCTATAATGCTTAAGATAATGGATATCTGTGGCCTGCGGCGGTGTGCATACGAAGAAACCCTCAGAGGCAAGCTGGTTCTAGACAAGGTGATGATTAGTTATGTCGTCTACTCCCTTGACTGCATCGCACAGGTGCATTCACAGGTCAATTTCCATGGCCACTCTACCACAGTTGCTCATCATGCCCTGTTGCAGCGTTAGTGTCACTACTGTCTCTAGCGTTCATTTTGTTGCTGTTGCTTATGCTTCCATTGGCACAAAGGCAGCGCAATCTTTAACTTCACATAACTACTATCACAGTTTAGTCCTTGGGCTATTGGAGAAAGGATAGGGGCTGGCCTAACTTTAGTTTGCTCTATTTTTTTTGGGTGACTCCTCTGCTTGCTTCTGCAGTTTTTTTCTGACTTTCCTATGCCATCAACTTGGAGACCAATTGGATGATTTCTTTTATCCTTTACTTGATTGTATATTTTCTTATCTCGTGACGCAAGATGAATCATATTTACTCATTCATTTTTCCATGTCCAGCGGTTGTCCTACTCAATCTAATATCTCTTGCAGTCCTGCTCCATGAAAGGTGCGATGCTCCCTCAGAATAGTCGTGCTCCATCCCTCCGAACAATTCTTTTATATATAATAATGTTGCAGTGAAGCTTGCTTCTTCTAAAAAAAAGGTAAAAACTAATGCTTCTGCACTAATAGGTTATGAAGCTGATTAGTTGATTGATCAGTGTGTGTATCATTGACCTATATATAATAGTCTCTACTTATACTTATTAGTTCATTGAAAATAAAAAATTCCTGTTCTTTTCCATTTTTCCCACTCCTAATGGCTACCTCCAGCTTCAATTACTGTTCTTTTTTCCAAACTGATTAATACAGGTACAAGCTAAGATTTCCTGCTTTTTAGATAGCCAAGAGACAATGCTTAAGAGCATCAACTTTACTCTAGAGATTTACTTCCTCCTCTAATCCCCCATTCTTTGCTTCTGTTTCGTACCGGCAGCCCAGCGGTGTGGTCTCCAGCTCATGGATCTCATCATTATTGTGTCCAACGTGTTTGATCAAGCACCAATAGGTTGGATTTGTGTGAGATTAAACTGTAAGAACTCATTCAATTCATGATTCTAAGACATAATAGTTGTACATGAACGTAACTTTGAAAAGACCTGAGACACCTGCATTTGTATCGTAAATGCAAGTACGGATCTTTTACTCAGGTATTGCTTTAATCCATCATGCCCCGTGTTACTGTCTATCATTTGATCGCGATGATGACCATGATCTGAAAACATACAGGCCCACCTTGTTCCGTCTTGTTTACATTTGGTCCGTGCTTATTAGAGCCCATGATTTTAAATGCAAATTAGGACATGCTGCTCATGAAACCTACAACTGCTTGCTTCGAAATGCATTGTCAGCCTGATGTATCTTATAAAATTAAATATCGCTTCACCCTATGCTATTGTGGAATCCTTTATGTATAAACTGCCCTGTAGCTACCCGCGCGCAAGGGCGCGCGCCTTCCACTAGTGCCACTACAAATGCCTCCCTTCCTCCCGATGCACGCCACACCATTGGAAATTTGAAAGAATAGCTGTCGTTATCATGATTACACACATGCTGAGTCACAAGTTCAACATAAATAACTTATAACCAACTAAAGTATTATTGTTTCATTTCACCACACATTTTAAGGTTACTTTCTCTCACTTGGAACACTTAGATTAATTTAAAATACTTCAATTACATCTGTGAAGGTCAGCATATTTCCGAGCTCGATTAAAACCAAGCCTTACTTAAAATTATCTTAAGTTTAACTAACTTTACAGAAAAAAGTAACAACATCTATGACATCAATTAAAATATTATGAATATATATATATATATATATATATATATATATATATATATATATATCATAATATATCTAGTGATACTAATTGATGCCATAACTATTGGTGCTATTTTTCTATAGATTTTGTAATGTAACTTAAAATAGATTGATTTAGGACAACTCTAGAAGTTGTTTTAATTTAGGATGAAGAGAGTACCAAATTGTATTCTATATTTATATTATTTATTGAGCACTCATTAGTTAGATGGTAGCATTACAATTACAACATAATGGCACCAGCCCAAAACAGCATGTACTATGGCCTCTTTATTACCAAAAAAAATGCAAAAAGTGACCTAATCTCGGAGGAGCAGGGAGATATAAGGTGGACTGAGTCCACATAGTAGCAACTGAGTGCCACTACGTTGGCAGCGGTTGCAGCTAGCAGAACGGCTGGCAATACGACTTTGGCACGCAACGGAGAGAAGAGATACAGAATTGTCACTTTTGCACTCGTGACACGATAGCGCGTCAGTCCAGGTAGGATCCGAGGCAGCATGGGGGTGGCAAATGACCGCGGCTGCCCCTGCCCTCTGTTGCTAACCCAGTCAGACCGCACTCAGTCGCCTCGCCCAGCCCATTCACTCGTTCTTCATCTCCCCGCTCTCACCGTAGCCCTCCGTCGCCGCCGCCGCCATCCGACGACGCCGCCGCCTTCCTCTCCTAGCTTTCTCGATGGAGCATTACTCGGAGTCGTTTGGAGGTGGACGGGCGAGGAGCAAGCTTCATGGTGCCCCGAGCACCCGCATTGCCTCGGGCGGTCTCAATCCCATTGGTGAGCTCAGCGGTTTCCCGTTGATCCCTTGCCCGGATTGGCATCTCGCTCGAGTGGTGGAAGGGCGGACCAAGAAGGACAGTGAGAATCATGGCCATCTATACTTCAAGTGTGCAAGGAATGGGGTGAGTTGTCTCCTGGATTTTCCTCAATTAGCACAGTTAGGGTTGTAATTTGTGTCCTTTTTTAGTTCCCCAAGTTGTGTGGGTACTATCGATTCGAAAAGCAGTACTTCTAGCAGTTGAAGGATCTCGGCATCATCATTGTTCAACCATCGAACTGGGCAGAGGTGGTGGAAGAAGAAGCTTCAGTGGGGAGTCCAGATGGTGACAAGCAGAGGAAGGAATTAGAGCACAAGCTGGAGAAACTGATGTTGAAGATGAACATGTTCATTGCTTGTGTTGTATGTGTTGTCTTTGGGTGTGTAGTGATGTATGCTGTAATGATGTAATGGATGAATAAAACTGAAAAATGTTGTCCCTAAAATTTTATTGTTTGGATGGATTAATGAAACTGATGGATGACTGAAACTGAAATGATGAATTAACACATAATTCACAGAGGTATGGTAAAAACAGATCACATGAACATCATTTCATAGAGCAGTGGCACATAATTTAATACAAACCATAACAGGTTCAGATAGTTGGGATGTCTACACATCCATTGGCATTGGGCCACTTACATCACAGTAGCTTAAGGCCACACATTACATAGTCATTTGGCCAGTTCCAACACAAAAGCTTACGGCCACACATCACATTGTCTTGTGGCCACATAAAGCACATAATGTTCAGGCCATGCATCACTACACAAAAGATCACACAAAAGGTTCACTACAAGTTTCACTTTTTCTTCCCCTTCTTTGCTGGAGTCTTCTTTCCTAGACTCTTCCTGACCTTGGATGCCAGTTGCTTCCTCCTTGGTGTCATCTTCCTTGGAGCACCATCAGCAGGCATGTCTTGAATTTGGTTTATAACTTGCAAATCAAGGCAGGTGTTTCTGTGTTCAAACATCCAGGAGTTCAGGGTTGCATTCTTTGGCAAGCATAGAATTGTAAAGGTTGTATCATACCTTGGAGGTGTTCTTGGGCTTGATGGTGGAATTCTCTCCAGTGGTGGCACATCCAGGAGATGCCTCTCTGCTTGTTCTGTTGCTTCTGCTGCAGCAGCAGCCTTATCTGTTGCTTCTGTAGCCTCTCTTGCTGCCTTTGTAGCTGCCTCTCTAGCCACTATTGCTCTTGTCCTTGGTGTTCCTTGGTCTGTTGGTGGCTAGTCCTTCTTGGCCTTCTTTCTTCTTGGTCTAGGTGTTGTCTTCTTAGTCTTCTTCCTGTAAATAAACACCACAGTTAGGTTAGTTGTTGATTATTTGTTGAAATAAGATAACAGTTCATTATTTACCTTTTCTTGGTCCCTGTTAGTGCACACCTCTAGCTACCAGTTCTGTGGCCATACTCACCACAACTAGTACATTTTACCTACCTAGTTCTTTTCTAGTTCTTTCAGTTGGAGATAGGTACCTGCTCTTCTTCAATCTGCTTGGTAGTTTTTTCTTCTTGGACAGTGGTAGCAACAACTTAAAACCCTTGTCAACCTCAGGCCATTGGTTCCTGTCAGTGATGTTTAGGATAATACCATAGTAGGCAGCCTGAAACTTCTTAACAGAGTAGTATTTATCCACATATAGGTCCATTTGGGGCTGCCTCGTAGTGGTGATGACAGCCAGTGCATGTGGGCATGGCTTCCTAGTTACCTGCCATTCTCTACAGGTGCAAATATGCTTTGTAAGATACACAACATGTCTCCTCACTTCTTCATCTTTGTATATCTCTGTGACTTTTGCTTCTTCTGGATGCCCCTTGGTCACTTTGAGGTGGCCTAGACCCTTAGAAGCTGCATTGAGCTGGTGTATGACAGCAGGTAAGGTTCCTCTAGTCAAGGTAGTGGAGATCTTTCTGCTCTTAGCAAACATGACCATTATTTTCTCCCTGATAGTATCAACCAAACAATGCACAGGCAGATCCTTGTGCTTTTTTGATCCATGCATTCCAAGACTCAGCTAAATTATTATTGATGTAGTCACATTTGATGTCACTGCTGAATTTGCTCCTGGCCTAGCTGCCACAACCTTGTCAAAGAAATACTTGAATTTGTGAGGAGTATAGGCCCTAGCTATAGGCCACATGTTTTTTGCATAGACATCTCCACTGTAATATTTCTTTATATTCTCCATCAAATGTCTGAAGCACTCTCTCTTCTGCTGCCTCAAGACCCTTGCAAGCATCAGTGCATACTGCTAACTTGTCCATAGGTCCAATTGCTTTGCTAAGCTTCTCCATGAACCAGATCCAGTTTCCCTTGATTTCTGAGTCAAACAATCCAAATGCTAAAGGATACATCCAATTATGGCTATCTAATGCTTGGGCTGAGGGCAAGTGGTCATTCCATAGCCTATTAAGGGTTGTGGAATCTATACTAATGTATGGTCTATATCCATTTCTAAAACCATCTATGGCTGCCTTGAAACAACAAAAAAAGTATGTTGAAATGAATCTTCCCATCAACTTCTTCCGTAGCTATCTCAACTATGGTACCAGGTGATCTCATCTCTACCTCTGCCTTAAATCTATACAACAAATCAAAGGAGTCACCCCACTTACCAAAAAGCTTATTGGCTGCTCTCTGTCTGCCTTACACTACAGTTGGTAGGGGATCTTAATCTTGTATTTGGTCTGCAGCTCCTCCTACACTTCCTTTGGACCCATGCTTGGCTTCTTCTTGAGTAGTGGAATAGCCCTCTCTATCACCCAAGCTTGTGAGACCATCCTGCTAACCACTCTGCTTCTAGAGGCACAATTATGCCGCCCTTCATTTATTTGCACCTACACATGCACAAAACAGCCAAACATAAGTAACCAGACAAACATAACATCCAGATAGTTTTAATGAAACAAAACAAATCTATAAAAAAGACCCTGACACTCCCATCATGTTGGGTTCTAGCTCTAATAATCCAAGGACATCCAAAAGAAGCATAATTTCCCCTAAACCTTGATGTATCAGAGTGTGCAGTGTGAAGCTCAAACTCCTTGGCAATTGCATGTTGTCTCATAGCTAGTCTGAAATCATCCATAGAAGGGTAAGAAACCCCTATAGACATATCTGGATTATCTCTGTCCCAATCAAATATTGGCTCCTCACTCACATGATCATCAACTGGTACAACTGCATCTGCCATATCACTCTGCATCTCAGCTGTCATGGTAGGGATAGGCACAACTTCCCTAGCCGCTTCCTCTGCTCTTTCATCTGTTGCTTTGAAACCCATTGCCTCATACAATTTGTCCTCATCAATAACTTCCTTAGCCTCTCCATCCTCATTAGGCTCTGCTAATATAGTCAACTCAGCCCAATCAGCCTCTTCTGCTTCTTCCACTAGCACAGATGGAGGTGGAGAGCTACAGGTGTCACCACCGCCTTCAACATTATCAGGAACAGCACTGTCTTCGACATTATTAGGAGCACCACTGCCTTGTGCATTACTAGGAGCAGCACTGTCTTGTGCAGAAGTGACACCAGATGCACACCTAACACCAGAGCTAGCATTGGCAGTTTGAGCATGTTTGCTGACTACATCCACTACAAGCACAGCTACCCTGTCATTCTATCTATCCTTTATTAGCTGCTTAAAATGTTCATCTCTCCTAACTTTCCATTTAGATTCACTGTCACTATCAACCACCCAAACAACCAATATCTGTGAAGGTCCCCATATTATCTTACTGGCCATTTCATCATGAAGCGCGTGTTTAGTTCCCACCCCAAATTCTCAAAAAGTGCTACAGTAGCCATCACATCGAATCTTGCGATACATGCATGGAGCATTAAATATAGACGAAAAAAACTAATTGCACAGTTTGGTTGGAAATTGCGAGATGAACGTTTTGAACCTAATTAGTCCATGATTGAACACTATTTGCCAAATAAAAACGAAAGTGCTACAATAGCCAAATTTCCAACTTTCACCCAACTAAACACGCGCGAAATTTAGACAGAGAACTGCACGGTCCTATTCAGCCATAGTTCATGTTCTTGCGGTGACATTTCTACTTGCTCGTACTCACCATCAGCAACATACTTAGAAACCTTAACAACTAATCTAAAAGCGTTGCCAGGATCAATCCTGACACAATAACGAACAGAAACACAAATCAAACTGTTAGACGGTATCATACTACACAACATCTTCCCAATCCAGAATCAAAGTGAGAACAAAGTGCACTGAAGTTTAACTTACCAAATAGGGCAACCACTCCAATCCATTGTGTCTCCAATCCATTGTGTCTCCAATCTCCACCGCAACAGAAGTCACTACATCGATGGACTACGAAGCAAGGAAGGCAGACAATTTTACCATCACTGGTAGGAACCCTAACCTAACCTACAATCCCATCAAAACCAGTGCAATAAAACGAGCGGGATGGCGACAATGACGGTCCACACGTACCTTCAATCTATAGTGTTTTGTTGGACTCTCTCGGTCCCTATTTAACTATTTTACGAGAAGCGTGCCGGTCAAATCTTTTAAATTTAATTAAGTTTATAAAAAATATTAGCAATGTTAGTAATATTTATATCTTCAAAGAAGTTTATTATGAAAACAAATTCAATAATATATGTAATGATAATAATTATGTATTATAAATACTAGACTTTTCTTATATATTTTTTATCTAAGTTAAGCATGTTTAACTTTTTGAGGAGTGAGAACGATAGTTTGTTGTTTGTTGGTGCTGTTGTCGCTATCGCTGTTGCCACCACACCACTCTCCCCGCCACGTATGTTTTTCTCCCTCCGAGTTGCATTTTTTTAAAAAAAATCCAAAAAGGATTATAAAGATTATTGAAATATAAAGTTATTATTATTACAGTGGCGGGATGGGGGCGAGGGAGATAGAATTTCACCAGAAATTTTAAAAACTATACTGCTATCCCCAAACGATAGAAAAAACACACATTTCCGACTCAACCTATGAGCATTAATACTAGCTATGAATAAAGCTAGAAAAAAAATCTCTAAGACTTGTCTGGATGTCTATGTATCAAACTCAAACCATACATGGTGGAGTGGTTTGATGTAAAATCAGTTAATTTCACATCTATCTGCTTCGACACATGGATTGAGCTGGATACATGGACATCCAAACAATGCCCTAATTGAGTCATGTCATGACTTCGCCTCACAAGAAATGGCCTTTCCTCAAGCAGTATTCATCAGAGTTAAGCAAAATCTACAAGGTGTTTAAGCTGATTGGTATAAGTAGCGTAGCATTCCCTCGTCAAGCAAGGGAAAAGGTTTAAAAGGATTAAAGAATAAACATCAAAGGCCATGCTCGCTTCTCTTATAATCCGTCTTTTTCAGTTTGTTTTTTCAGCTGGAACAATATTTTTCTCTCACAACAAATCAGCCGGAACAATATTTCGGCTTGTTTTTTCAGCGAAACGAACGGGGCCAAAGTCGGAGCGTAGCTTAGTTAGTTAGGTTTTCTGTGATAGAACTTGTCAATCTGGATTTAAGTCCTTGACATGACATGTGTAATAACGTACCGATCGACATCGATGAGTCTATGCTAACTTTGTCATTTGTATGATTTGCTGATCTAGCTTACTTGGTTTCGCAAAAGAGAGGTCGGCATATGTGGTAGACTAAACTAGTTAACATTCTAGATAAAATGAGCTGGTTGGTCCGGTTAGGATTTGTAAAAAAAGTCAGCATATATGGTAGAGTAAACTACTAGTTAAAACCAATTAAGAATAAAGTTGGAAAAAAAACTCTAGTTAGGTTATGTCAAGACCGCGCCTCACAAGAAATGGTCTTAGCTTGACCTTTCCTCAAGCAGCATTCATCAGAGTTAAGCGAAATCTTTAGGGTGTTTAAGCTGATTAGTATAAGTAGCTTAACCATTCCCCCATCAAGCAGGGATAAGGGATTAAAAAGAACAAACATCAAAGTTAGAGCGTAGCTCAGTTGGTTAGATTCCTATAATGAAACTTGACATGGTATGGATAATTCATGGTGGGTGATGTTCCCGTAACCAGTGAGGAGTCTATAGTAACTTTGTCATTTTTTTTAGAATGGTTGCTCCAGCTCACTTGGTTTCGTAAAAAAGAGGTCAGCATGTATGGTAGATTAAGCGAGTTAACATTCTAGAAAACTGAGCTGCTTGGTCCAGTCATGTTTCGTAAAAAAAAAAAGAGGGCGTTCGGCTGGTAGGGTATCGGCTCGTTCCGCTTGTTTCAGCTATTCTCTCTCACAGAATACTATTCAACCATCCAAAATCATCCAAAACCAGCCAAAATCTGACCAGCGGAACGCTCTGAAAATCCGCATACATGGTGGAGTAAACCACTTAACATTCTAGAAAAGCAGGTTTTGTAAAAAAAATCAGCACATGTGTGGTAGAGTAAACTAGTTAACATTATAGAAAAAGGGGTTTTGTAAAAAAGGTCAGCATATATAATCATATACGGTATAGACTGGTTAACATTGAAGTACTGCTGGCTGGTTTGTGTGAGAGAAAAATATTGTTCCAGCTGAAAATTTACGATCGTTTACGACAAGCCACGGCCAAACGAACAGGCTGAACTGGCTGGTCTGGTGCTCTTGTATGTATTCCCTCTCAAACAAACAAACAAACAAAGGCGTCCTCATCACCACTGATAATTAAGCGAGCTGTTTTGGATGGGCAATTAATTAACTGAGTTGGCTAGCATTCTACTCCATCTGTCCCTAAATATCTGTCGTTTTCGTTTCCCAATAAACAACTTTGACTAATATATATTAAAAAATATTAATATTTATGATATATAATTAGTATAATTGGAAAAATATTTGAATCTAGTTTTTTAATAAATTTATTTAGAGATATAAATGTTACACGTATTTTCTACAAATCAAATCAAACTTGTGGCACGCACACTAACAGCGACAATTATTTAGGTCGGAGGGAGCATGAATACTAGTAGACTAGTAGTGTAACATTGTCCTCTCTCTAAGAAAAAAAAAAGATGAGACGATAAAAGGGCACTCGCTTTTGTCTCACCGAAAGGATTCAGTACAATGATGATGAGTTGCCAGCATGATCATTTTTCAATGTTAGCTATTCGATTGTCATTCCCCTTTTTGCGTGCGTTTGGGGAAGCTACTGCAAATTGCATTTGCACATGGGCATGTGACGACGCCAAGCCATGGCATGACATGATTGCTGCTGATTGCTCCTTTTTTTTGCCCATGAGTTTAGTAGTAGTTGAGGAGAAAAATACTGCACCTAACTGCAGCCTGCTGCCTCTTCTTTCTCTAGTCGCATGAAAAAAAAAGATATATTCTAACCCAAGAAATATGTTACAAGAATACGGCATAGTTGTTCACTACTGGGGGCCAGTTTGGTTGCCGAAATTTTTGGCAAAACGACACTGTAGCGTTTTCGTTGTTATTTGGCAATTAATGTCCAATCATAGTTTAATTATGCTTAAAAGATTCGTCTCGTGGATTTCGTCTAAACTATGTAATTAGTTTTATTTTTTATTTATATTTAATGCTTCATGCATGTGTCCAAAGATTCGACGTGACGGGGAATCTTGAAAAATTTTGCATTTTGGGAGTGAACTAAACAGGGCCTGGATTTAGGCGCTTTGCCGAGTGCCTATACTTTGCCCTCGGCAAAGCCTTTGCCGAGTGCAGCACTCGGCAAAGAGCCTCCGGTAAAAAAATCCGTTGGCAAAGAAATTCTTTGCCGAGTGCGTTTTATCGGGCACTCGGCAAAGTCTTTGCCGAGTGCCGACACTCGGCAAAGTTGGAACCGAAAAAAAAACCGAAAAAATGGGAAAAAATGGAAAAAAAAATGAATTTTTTTTATCAGTGGAGGCCCCCACCGGCCAGCGCCCGCCCATCTCCGGCATTTTTCGCGTAAATTTCACAGCAACGCGTCCGACGGGATTCGAACCCGCGACCTCCCCTGCGCGCGAACCTCCTCTACCACTACACAACACTGAAACTTGTGTCTAGATTCCGTTTTAGTTCCCAACATATTATACTAAACCGAGTGTAAATTGCTTGTTTGAGGCCCTAAACGAATTTAAATAAAAAAGTTGTAAACTATAAAGTTTCATAACTTTTCGAGATCTACACTTTTAGTTTAGGAAGTTTTTCCATCCGAGCTCATTTACAAAAGTTGAATTTTAAAATTTTGAAATTCAAACGCAGTTTTGCATGACAAGATGATTTCAAATCAAAAAGTTTCCAACTACAATGTTTCATAACTTTTTCGAGATCTACAGAGTTTATTTTGGTTGTTTTTACATCCGAGGTTATTTGAAAAGTTCGAATTTTAAAATTTTGAAATTCAAACACAGTTTTGCATGACAAGATGATTTCAAATCAAAAAGTTGCCAACTACAATGTTTCATAACTTTTCGAGATCTACAGAGTTTATTTTGGTTGTTTTTCCATCCGAGGTCGTTTGAAAAGTTCAAATTTTAAATTTTTAAAATTCAAACACAGTTTTGCATGACAAAATGATATCAAATTAAAAAGTTGTCAATTACAAAGTTTCATAACTTTTTGAGATATACAAAGTTTATTTTGGTTGTTTAGTCATCTGTTCATCCGACATGGTCGTTCTAATATTATTCACAAATCTTATATATCTCTCTTGTAGTTTCATAAACTACCAGAGAGATATGTTAGATTTATGAACAAATTTACTTTCACTTTGTATATGAAGAAAAGACCAAACCAAACATTGTACATCTTGATGAGTTATACAACTTTGTAGTTGAAAACTTTTTCATTTGAATTAATTTACTGCTTCAAAATGTGCTTTGAAATTTTCTTTGCCGAGTGTCAAAAAAAAACACTCGGCAAAGAGCTTCTTTGCCTGAGTGTCAAAAAAAACACTCGACAAAGACGTCTTTGCCGAGTGCCCGAAAAACAACACTCGAACAAACCACTTGACACTCGGCAAAGAGCCGGTCTCCGGTAGTACGGCAAAGAGCCGGTCTCCGGTAGTGGTTCTACGATTTTAGACTGAAACGTTGTGCGTAGAGCAAACTAAGAGCAACTCTATTAGATTGGACATCCTTCTTTCTCTCAAATACCGATATAGAAGATTAAAAAACAAGATTAATGGAGAGAGTCGAAAGAGGACGCATGCTACATCAGATTAAGAAAAGCTCCACCCCTTCCCCTCCACTGACATATAGGACCCATATATAAGGTTCAATAATTTCTTTTTCTTTTCCCTTTCCTCTCCTTTACTTTTCCTCTTTCTTGTCTCCGCTTCTCAACGGCCAGAACTCGGTAGCTGCTGCCTTGGTGCCCGGCGGCGCTTGTTGGCGGCGTGACGGGCAAACGACCGTGTCATGTTAGCTAAAATAATCTTTACATATATGTAATGTGTCGAACATGATGAATCCTAAGGATTTTATCTAGTATCTTTATACCTTATTTGTCCTGGGTTTATGTATATGGGTAGTTTGGTTTAGATTACAAACACCAACTATGACAAATATGTCAATATCTAGTTTTGATTAACTATCTATGGAATCAATGATAAAAGGATGCTTTTTAGCGACATGGATAAAAGGGGCTAGAGCATTGGACCTTTTTTTTGCGAGACCCGGCTACAGACGCAGACGTTAACAAACATGAGCGCAAACCCACCTCTATGAACGCACGCACGCACACCTTACCCTAGGTGTTCTAGCTTGCCCGCTAAGGACTCAATTTTAAAGCGGACACGCTTAAGATTTACTGTACGACCATGAGAACTATATGGCTCTAGCATGACGTCAGTTACAATTTGGAGCTATAAGATCTTCACTTGCACCGCTTATGATGTAGCCTAAGTGCCCGAACTTATAGAGAAATTTTCTTATTTAGTGTCAGAATATAATGTGGTTATTTATTTAGCGCCGAAAGATAAAAGGTCCACAATATAGCACTTGCTTCACTTTTTGTTCCTAAATAGCACTGCCGTTAGATTTGCCCTCTAACAATGTTAACTAGGAGGGGAAATGACTATTTTGCCCCTATTTTCATATGTAGCACCAACATGTTAACATTGGTATTTTTCGCATATTTTTTGATAGTGCCATTTTTCGACAATACAATTTTTACATTGAACATTTTTTGGCAGCACCATTTCCTCGCAATGATTATTTATGAGAGTACAGTTTTTTTGGACAATAATCATTTTTTCGTTGCAAAAAATGGTTCAGTGTAAAAATTATATTGTAAAAAATGGTGTCATTCAAAAAATTTGTGCAAAAAATATCACTGTTCACGTGTTGTTGGTGCTACACATGAAAATAGGGGCAAAATGGTTTTTTTAACGATGTTAGAGGCCAAATCTAACGACAGTGCTATTTAGGGAACCAAATAAAGAAACAAGTACTATATATTGGAGAACTTTTATCTTTCATTGCTAAATAAGGAACCACCTCATACTCCGATGCTAAATAAGGGACTTTCTTGAACTTATACGTGTCATGACTCTGTGCGCTCGGGCATGTGGCTCATCTTCTACATGTCTTAACCTCACCACAAATGTAGAGACTAGCCACCTATTTGAGGTGAGTTAATCTCTAGTCAATTTTCCATATAGTATTAATCTTTTGTTGCACATACAATTATTATAGGCCTTAGATTTTTTTGATTTAATAAAAAAATTAGGCTAAACCTAGCTCATTATGATTTGACATGATAGATCTAGATAACCGCACAACAAATTATACGTCACATTGCAATAGACATGTATATTGCTAGTGAACTATTAAAAAATAACAAAGTACGGTAACACAAAGAAAAGAAAAGAAAAGAAAGAAAGAAAAACATTGGACCATTTTTTATGTCCGGATGGCCCATGAAGCCGTCAATGGCGTGCTCGGTGGTTGTGAGCTGTTACGGCTGTGCGTAAGCCTGATGGGCCGTCCCGAGCGGGAGGACCATTTATTTGTTTTTTTGGCTTTTTTTTTATAAAGATTTTCACAGCCTGAGGTATCCTTTTAAAAAAAATAGACTCTTGACTCGACGCCGCAGCAATTGGTGTTGAGAGAGGGGGAAGGGAGCATCAGCATGGCATCCTGCGTGGAGGCTAGCGTGCGGGCAGATATGGCAGCCTAGCTCGACGCTGTGGATTTTGGTGCCGAGCTCAGCGTCATGGAACTTGGCGCTGAGCTCGCGCCGAGGTAACTTACACAGGGGCCCACACATCAGGTTGCGTATCCCTCTTTCTCTCCTTCACAGCGCCCGCACTTGCCCACCCGCCCGCTCGTCCCCACCTCCGTCCTCTCCTTGCCTGCCTCCGGCTCGTGCTCTTCTCCGTGCCACCTCCCCTCACCCGCCCAACTTCCCCCGCCCGCCTGCTCCTCCCCACTCGTCCGCCCGCCGCTGCCCGCTCGACCGAGGCAGAGGGGCCGGGGGCCGGGGGGCACACCTCCCGTGCTTGGCCGCGCCGGTGCCCGCCGGGGGGCACGCGGGGCGCACCAAGGGCGCACGGCAGCATCGCCGGCGGCCGCCTGCGCCTCCCGTCAATTGGCTACAGTAATTTGAGAAAACATAATCTTTTTCTGCTTCACTAACATATAGGATCCACATGTAAGTGCCCTCCCTCTCCTCTGCTTTCTATATCCTCTTTCTTATCTCACATCTCACGGGCCCACGGCAGCAGACAAGTGCAGCTTGGCAATTGCCCTAGTGGCCGACGGCACCGCTGCTTGCTGCGCGGCAGCGAACGAGCGTGCCCAGCTAAAATGGGTAAAGATTTTAGACACCAATTTTATTAGTTAGATACCTATAATACTTTATTTTGCTTTTTTGGGGAGGAAATCTGATATCTATAGATTGGGAGGTAGAAAGACCTTTTTCTCGATATAGCTTATAAGTTGCTTATAACTAAAATAAACTAAAACTCTGTAAGATGCTTATAACTAAAATAAACTGAAACTTTATAAGATGCTTATAACTAAAATAAACTGAAACTAGTAGCCAAACGGCGTGTTTTTCTTCGGCGATAGACTGGTATTCAATTGCATCGAG
The DNA here is from genome assembly GCF_019320115.1 of Miscanthus floridulus. Classification (NCBI taxonomy): domain Eukaryota; kingdom Viridiplantae; phylum Streptophyta; class Magnoliopsida; order Poales; family Poaceae; genus Miscanthus; species Miscanthus floridulus. Next base: position 4,460,741 of record NC_089592.1, on the reverse strand, counting down.
GTGGAGGGGGATATCGACTTTGTTAGTCTGGTATCAGATAATGGCGTGAGTTGATTACACGCAGGCGGAAACAAACAGAAGCAACGACAATATGCTACCGTCCGCAATCAAGCCACGTTACAATTAACCGAACCAAACGCTATCGAAGAAGCACCACAAAACGCGAAACAGTTTATTACTTTAAAAGGGAACTAGGATGGTGCCGGTGCGTTGCTACAGGCAAACAAAATGAAATGCTCGTCTAATTAACCAAATTTCAGGCAGTCCATTCCATTCATCCATTAGCCATCAAACAGACACGAACACAACTGTAAGGCAACTCTAATGCATGTAAAAGATCGAACCTAAAGAAACACAAGATAAATTGTCAATAAGGCAACACATATCAATGTTGCATTGCAATCATGTAGCAAAACATCAATCTTAGTGGATGAAGGAACGATTTGTTACCTTACAAACTATCCTGAAGCCACCTCGACCTACTTTCTTTGTGCGTTGTATGTGGCAGATCTTAACTCAGAATAGAAGAAGAGCCTTGTGTTCTTTTCAGAATAAATAAATACCTAAAAGCATTAGCTTCCAATAATGATGAAAGGAACATAATGGGCCCTGTAATTTGGGATAATGCAATGCAAAAAAGAAGAGAGAATGTTAGACATGTTGCTCAAGTACATTCATTCCGTATTTTGGTATTTTAATGTACACCTGTCTCTTTAATCATCTGTGAGGGAAATTGTAAAACTGACAAACTGGAAATATTTTAGGAGCTTCACTGCTGATGGAGCAACTGCAACACAGCAAGGCGTTTCTCCACCAGCAGATTCAATTGCGCAGTTGTTTGCACAATCTGTGAAGATGTCAGCTATCAATCAATCAACTAATGAGTTAAGTATCACTCAACTAGTTCTCACCGCCACTACTACCACTCAACTAATGGGTTAACTATATGTGAAAATGTTATTGTTACTTCGTAGATTACCTGTGTGTAACCGTAGATCTGGGTAAGCCTCCTCGACCTTTCCCTTTGCGGCGTAGCAGCAGAGTAGACGCCGGTGCCGCAGTGTAGTAGGCGTCCAGCGCGGTGGAGATGAAGTCCAGTGGCGCTGCAGAGGCTGACGGTGGTGTGGTGGAGCTTCCCGTCGCTGGCAGCACTGCTTTAGATCGGTTTAGGTTTTTTCTATCGGTGGGTACGGCTGGCTCCGTTGAACCTCGTCGCACGAGCCTATGATCCCCACCTCTTTTTTATATGTGCTGTGCGACAGGGGACCCACCAACCATATTAGGGTTGGGTTCCCCCGATCAGGGAGCAGAGACAAGGGCCCAATAGACCAGTTGGGCCTATTGGTGGAGATCAACTAACATTCTCCCCCTTGATCTCACTACCATCTTTCAATTTCATTTACTTTTGTTCATTCCATTACAGATTAGCGCATAGAGCATGTCTTATCGTCACGGTCCATTGCCGAATAGACTTAACAGCTACAACACACTACTCTGTTTTGAAATAGATACTTATCTTTGGGCCTTCTTTTGTCCAGGAATTTTAGGCTTTCCCTTAAACCCATGCTAGCTACATGTTCTCTGAACACCATGTTCTCTGAACACGTTGGATGGTAAGCCTTTTGTAAGCGGATCCGCGAGCATCTTTTCTGTACTTATATGGTCAAGACTTATGACTTGATCCTGGACTTTATCTATCACAACATAATACTCTATGTCAATGCGTTTGGCAACACCACTTGACTTATGTTGTGAGCATACTGTACTACTAGATTATAATCGTAGTATAACTTAAGTGGTCTATAGATGTCGTCAACCACCTTCAAACCAGGTATGAACTTCTTTAGTCAGTTCACCTGCCCCGTTGCCTCATATCATGCTACAAACTGTCATACATTGTGGACGATGTAGTGACGGTTTGCATTTGAGCTTTTCCATGAAATAGCTCCCCTTTTCGAGAGTGAATACTATCCCGTCATAGATTTTCTATCATCTCTCGCATAATCAGAATCTTAATTTCTCACTATGTGGAGTGAATCAGATCTTCTATACATCATCATGAGGCCTTTCGTTCCTTGCAAATAATGCAAGACTTTCTTTACCAATTTCCAGTGTTCTGTTCTAGGATTGCTCTGGAATCTACCAAGTAACCCGGTAACAAATGCTAAGTCAGGGCGCGTACATACTTGAGCATATTGTAAGCTTTCGACAGCTGAAGCATATGGAACCACTTTCATTCGATCCCTAGAACGAGCGAAGCTTCACCAAGATCTTTCATATCAAGTTTTGAGGACAAAAACTTCTTTGTCTCCAGTAGTAGACTGACATCACTACTAGCAAGTAAGATATCATCCACATACAGGACAAGGAAGATAAACTTCTCATTCTTAAACTTTGCATAGACACAATTGTCCTCTACATTCTCTTTAAAACCCAAACTTCTTTATTGTCTGATCAAACTTCAAGTACTACTGTCTTGAAGCTTGTTTTAATCCATAAATGGATTTCTTTAGGCGGCATCCCATTCGTTCTTTTCCTTCCATGACAAAACCTTTCGGTTGTGCCACTATAAACATTTCCCTCCAAGTTTCCGTTGAGAAATGTCGTCTTTACATCCATCTGATGTAATTCTAAATCATAATGTGCCATTAATGCCATTATGATTCTGAAGGAAACTTCACATGAGACTGGAGAAAAAGGTCTCATTGTAATCAATCCCTTCTCTTTGTATAAAGCTTTTTGCCACAAGTCTCGCTTTATATCTCTCTATATTCCCTTGAGAGTCAAGTTTTGTTTTGTAGACCCATTTATAGCCTACTGTTTTGGCTCATTTAGGAATTATCTACAAATCCCAAACTTTATTGGCATTCATTGATTTCATTTCATCTTCCATGGCCTCAAGCCACTTTGTTGAATGATCACTTCTTATGGCTTCTTCAAATGAGGTGGGATCATCCTCCATTTGAAATTCCTCAGTGTTGTACACTTCATAATCAGCAGGAATAGCTGATTTTCTAACTCTTTGAGACCTTCTAGGGGCCTTCACATTTGGCACATCTTCTGTTTGAGGCTGCTGTTGCTCCCCCTCATGTGTGGCAATAGGTTCTTTATGATCCTGAAGAATAGGTTCCTCATCATCATTCATTGTTGCCATAGGTGGGATAACAACAGGTGCTGGCACCACATTATCTAGCACTGTCGGTGCAACGACAGCAGGTAGTGAGAAAAATGGCTCATGAATCATTGGAGTGGGCGCATACACCCGCTTCACTTCAAGGTCAATTTCTCGAGCTACCATGCTCCCCCTCATCAATTCATCCTCTAGGAAGACAGCGTGTCTTGTTTCCACAAACTTTGTATGTCTCTCTGGACAGTAGAAAACGAAAAACTTTTGACTTTTCTGGGTAGCCAAACAAATGGCAACTTACTGTTTTGGGATCTAACTTCCCAATTTTTGGGTTAAATACTTTAGCCTCAGCAGTGCTCCCCACACATGTAAGTGTTTAGTGAGGGTACTCTTCCTGTCCACAACTCATACGGGGTTTTGGGCATCGACTTACTTGGTACTCTATTGAGAATATGAATGGCGGTTTTTAACGCCTCCATCCACAGGCTCATCGGTAAGGTGGAGTAACTTATCATACTGCCCACCATATCCATCAGGGTACGATTGATTCTTTTAGCTACTCTATTTTGCTGAGGTTCGTCCGGTGTAGAATACTGGGCTACTATGCCATTCTTTTAGTGTATGCCGACCGTAGTTCTCCCCCACGGTCAGACCTGACTATCTTAATATTTAATATCTTAAATTTATCCAATGCTTCTGTTCTTTCTTTGATTGGATAAATATAGCCATAATGGGAGTAATCATTTGTGAATGTTATGAATGAATCATAACCATCCACACTCTTTACAGGAAAATAACCACAAATGTCTGTGTGAATAATCTATAAAATTCTTACGCTTCATTTGTCATCTTTCTTTACATACTTTCCTTTTATGCATTCTAAGAGCTCTAATGGAGGAAGAATGTTATTCTTAACTAGTCTTTCTTTTCTCCCCCTCGAAGGCCTAAACAACAGTGCCATAATTTTGAGGACGCATCATGAGCTCTCTTATGCCATCATTATCAGAGTAACACTCTGTCACCAGCTGCTTTATCAGCTGGGTAGCATATGTCTTTGAAAAGCCAGTGAACTGACTCTTTATTCTATCGAGGTACTCGGTGACCATGTCACACTCTGGGATTGAGCCCACAATTGCAGGCTCAATCGTGTTCTTTATCACAGCCAAACATTTCTTGTTGGTAGTGACGCACTTTCTGTGCTCAAGGGCATAGGATATCTTTTGGGATTCAAAATCCCTCTCTTTAGTTGCCCAAGTGGCATCATGCTCATTTGTCTCCCTCACTGGTACCACACACTCAGTGGAACATGGTGAGGTGACTACCCAATCCACCTCAGCCAAGATGAAAACCAGGTCAAACCTTTTCTTAACATAAAATTAACACCATTTGCATGCCTTCATTCCAACGTTGGTAACAATCAAAGCATACAATTATTCTTATACACTAATTCTACATCACCGTTGAGCAGAAATAGAATTAATGTATAAAATCATTAAAATTCATAACTGTTCTTACACACTAATTCTACATCACCGTTGGGCAGAAGTACAATTAATGCATAAATCATTAAAATTTACAACTGTTCTTATACACTAATTCTACATCACCGTTGGGCAGAAATAGAATTAATGCATAAATCATTAAAATTACAATATTGTTATTAACAATGTTGGTCAGAAAATAACAACATCATAATCATGTCAAAATCTCTTTTTCTCTAATTAAATACCACATTGGTTCAAAATAACCGGAGAATCAACAATTTCTTTAGCAGCGGAATAACTTTCTTTTTCTCCAATTAAATATCACGTTGGTACAAATTAACTGGAGAATAAACAATTTCTCTTTAGCAGCGGAAAAATAATTCAATTTCTTGAATTTTACCCACTGGGAAAAATTACTTTTTCTATTTTCTTTAAACCATTAATCAATTTCCAGGAAATAAACATTTACTGGAAAAAGAAAAAATAAAAAATGACTCAAATGATCACTGTTTTTTTGGCCCGGCCAGCAAAACAGCCCGGCCTAGCTACTCTCCGCGCACGCTGCCGTAGCAAGGCCACAACCTAGGCCTAGGCCGGCAAAGCCGCGCAGGTGCGCTCGCCCGCCTGGGCTGCGAGTCGGCCCAATCAACCGGCGCCGTTCATTTCGATCTGACGGTTGCGCGGTGAGATCGGCCGATCAAAAAGGGCGATGGGCGCCGTCCCCCGAAACCCTAATTCATTCAGTGCCTTCCCTTTCTCTCTCTATGCTCTCTCTCTTCTCTCCTCACACAACAGCGAGGCAAGTGCAACCGAGCGAGCAGCGAGCGAGGACCGGCAGAGCCATGGCACCGTCGTCGGCCCCCTCACCGGTGCATGTGCTCCCCAACGGGTGAGCACGCCGCCGTCGAGCGGCCTGGCTATGGCGCCCCCTTGGCCGAGCCCGATGAGGAGCTGCTCGCCGGCTCAGCCCTTCTTCTCCGACGCCGGCGAAGGGTTTTCCTGACGCACGGCGAGGTTGGTCCATTCCCCCTTCCCTTTCTCCTGTTGGGATTAACCCGATTTGGGATGGGGTTAAAAATTAGGGTTACAGGATTTGCACTTTTCTTTTGATTTATTTTCACGGTTTTGATTCCGATTGGGATGAGGATGGTTAGTTCATCTGAATCGGGTTCACTGTTGTTCTTCCCCACGGTTAGGGTTCGGCTTCGTGAGCCGTGGGCCCCTCCTCTTCACGCAGTTAGGGTTAGGGTTGGGGAACCACTGTACTTCTTTCCTTAGATCTGAACTGGATCTGTTCTGTTCTTGCCGTGCACCGGTGAGAACAGCGGTGCAGCATCTTTTCCCCCGTGCGGTGGCGGTGGTGACCAGTAGACAGTGACGTCCACCACCCTGGTCTCTCTTTCTCTTTGCTTTTACCCAGTTAGGGTTAGGGTTACACACTGGTAACCTGGCTTTGATACCTTTGTTAGTTCGTAGATTACCTCTGTGTAACCGTAGATCCGGGTAAGCCTCCTCGACCTTTCCGTTTGCGGTGTAGCAGTAGAGTAGACGCTGATGCCGTAGTGTAGTAGGCGTCTAGCGCGGTGGAGATGAAGTCTAGTGGCGCTGCAGAGGTGATGGTGGTGTGGTGGAGCTTCCCGTCGCTGGCAGCACTGCTTTAGATTGGTTTAGGTTTTTTCTGTCGATGGGTATGGTGGCTCTGTTGAACCTCGTCGCACGAGCCATGATCCCCACCTCTCTTTTATATGTGCTGTGCGATAGGAGCCCACCAACCATATTAGGGTTGGGCTCCCCCGATCAGGGAGCAGAGACAAGGGCCCAATAGGTTGTTGGGCCTATTGGTGGAGATCAACTAACAGTTATCACTCAACTAATTCTCACTATAGCACATAAATGTCATATCCTCTCGCTCAGCTACTAAATCCATATTGATATCCATAAAATCCTCACTGAATGGATTAGAGATCAATTTATCCCTCAAGATAAGGCTTAGGGCCAAGCCTTACCTCATGATTAGGAGAGGATGAAGGCAATCAGCGACACACTTCTTGAGCATGTGCACAAGCTTGGTAATGGGTTAAGACATAAAATTGACATGGGACATGCATTTATATAGAGAGCTCTAGATGATATATGCGAGCTTCTCTAATAGCAACAAAAGACCAAGGCTTATTGTAAATTGTGTATAAAACCAACTAATAATTGGAACATACTGCAATCTTCTTTTGAAGCAATGTGATGGGTACCTCAAACTTGACTATGAGTAGAGTGGCCCAGCCACTGGGAGAAGAAATTGTGGGGGCACTCCAACACAGATTTCGGGGTTGCCAGCAAGGTTGGCCTAGGAGGATGAGCTGACACCTTGTCGACCTATCCAGGACATGGAACCAGCGCTCTATCTGCTGGCCATGGCTGGCGAGTAGCTCACAAATGGGCAGATAGGCATGGCCTAGGGCATGTCCTAGCTGTTGTATGTGGGGGTGCCCTGCTGCTGGATCATCACGGAGAAGATGACCTCGCCGACAGTGTGGGCACAGTAGGTGCGGATCATTTCATTCCAACAGCTGGCGGCAGAGTACGGCGTCTGGGTGCCGATTTGGCCAGGCTGCTGCTAAGGATTTGGACTCAGGAGGTGTTGGGCAGTCAGCGTAGATTAGCAAGCAGAATTAGACATTTGAACATTAGACCTAAACTTGGAGGTACTGACCAACCAAATTTGATTCATCACTCAAACAAGCAACAATTCCTAGGGAAATACTATATAACAGAAGACAATAGTTACAAGTAAAGCTTTATTTGAGAACACAAAAACCTAAACTCATTGTTCTAATGTTCTCCAGTTTTGGCTCAAAATGATAGGGTTCTGAAACTGTTCTCTACCTAATTAATTTGGTGATAAGAGCTAAATCTCAGCACATAAAACAAGTCTTGTTGCACATACATTTCCACCTCAATTAATCTGGGTTTCCAAAACTGAAACACTACCTGTCTAGAAACTAAAATCAGTTATGCAAATTTCTTCTACGCAAACAGTACATGATATTCTACTACAAAGAAAGTTGCGACATACTTCACAAGCAACACACATTCTTAGCATTTTAGTATTTGGAGACAATATAATGTGTTAGAAAGAAGATATGCTAGCTAACCATCACAAATTCCACAAAAGCGATGCGAGTAGAATGATGGTAGACACCAAGCAACCTCAGCCGAATACCAGTGGTAGCATAAGTGTAGGGCAACAAACCTTCTTGTCAATGTTTGTGTAGTAAATAGTCCTTGCAAACATTTCACATGCATCAGCATCATCAGACTGCAGATCACAGCAAAATAGCATAGCAAACTTTTTAGAGATCATAAGCAGATATAAGCCCTTGAGCCATAAACTTAAGACAAGCATGTTGATTCCTGAAGGTTGGGTTGACTGGTGCAATGGCAGCTGATAGGATTTCACAAGCATAACAGCACAAAATCTAGCACAAGGTTATAGATGGCAGGCAGTCTCATACACCGATTTCACAAATTTTAACAGATGGAACCAGCAATGACATCTAAATGCCAACGAAACCTAAATTAACCAATACGGTTCCCTACACACACAAAAAGGTTTTCTTCCCACTGCTTCTCCCTTGCATTTCTCCCTAATTCTAGCCCTTTTTAATTCTCTTCTCCCCCTTGCTGCTCTTGCCCTTTTCTTCCTCTTTAAACTCAACTACACATACAAAGAAGATTAGGTAAAAATAATAATCAACACAACATATCTTTAAACTCAACTACCTCAACTACACAGAAGAACCCGAACGAACCTCCATTGAAGTAGAGGTAGGTTGAAACATTCATCTCACTTATCTTTGCTGCTTTCATTAACTGAACTTCCTTTTCATCTTCTACCAAAACAATTATGCACGATTCTTGTTCATAGCGCTGTTTGTGAAGACATGAATCCCAGACCACCACAAGTGGTTTTTTCTCAGATTTTTCCACACTTCTGATGTCTCTGAAAGTTGTTATTATTCCTAAGGTAACACTAGCAACCGAAAAAAAACTCTGACACCATTTTACAAAGAAATTCTGGTTTGTCTTCAAATCTTTCCATTTGTAAGTACAGAACATCTGGGCAGAAAACATCTCTTAGCTTCAATAAAGCAACAAATTTCTCTCCTTTTTCCACCTTCCAAAAAAGATACGATCTTGTTTATACACATATCCAGACTCATATGGCATTTGGAATTAAAAACGCTCACTCTTCACTATAATATTTGATGGACTTATGGTGATCAAGGTCATGGACTTCAAAATTTATAAAAGGATCCTAAATGGATTTTTTTCGAGCAATTGGATGATGCATAGTGCAATGAAGAATGTGTATCATGAGGTTTTGCGTTTCAAAGACCCTCAAGACCTTCATTGACAGGATTTTAGATTTTCTCAGTATAACAAGTCGGTTATCCTTCAATAGTGAAAGGTTTACTTTCTCATTTTGGCAGAATGGAGGTTCTCATGGCAGAATGGAGGTGCTCATCTGATAAAGACTATTCATTACATATTGGAGGAAGGGCAATGTTGAAAAATGGGTGTCCCTAAGACCAACTAGACTAAGGACATAAACCTAAGACACACCAACTCACCCTAGGTCTTTTAATTTCTAGTTACACAAGAACACACACCTTTAAGTGGCTGTCCTAGCACCTCATCACCCTTCTCACATCTAGCGTGCTCTTGATGGTATGCAATGGCAAGGAAGGGTTCCTCTATTTATAGGCTATAGGGGCTAAGAGGAGGATGACATGTGCCCCTCTTCTAGATAGTTTTAAGATAAATATATATGTTCTATGTTATTCTAATTCTCCATGGTGATAATATCTAGTAGCTTCATGCCAAATATCTAGCATGAAGAGATGTGTAGAAGCTTCTAGAAGTTTGCAATGTAATCTTCAACTTCCCCCTCAATGCAAACTTCCTTCTATTGTAGTCCCGCAGACCATGCCGAGCGCCTCTCGAATTTTTTCAAACTTGGCTTTGCTGAGTTCGATCCTTTGATGAGTATATTGACAATTTGCTCATTTGTCTTGGTGGGAACCATTTCAATCTCTCCCACAAGAACCTTTTCTCTTATGTAGTGGTAGTGAACTTCTATATGCTTGATGCTTGCATGAAAGATAGGATTTTTTGCTAGACGTATAGAAGATAAGTTGTCGCAGAAAATCCTTACTTGTTAATCTATCAGTTGGTGAAGGTATTCCATTAATTGCTTGAGCCAAGTACTCTCTTGTGCTACCATTGCTACTGACCAATACTTTGCTTCAGTACTAGATAGTGCCACGATAGGTTGCCTCTTGCTGCACCATGATGTGGTGCCTGATCCAAGACTGAAGAAATATCCTTTGGTCGACCGTCGCGTGCCACAGTCTCCAGCATAATCAGCATTACAATATCCTTTCACCTGATAGTTCCCTATCTTTTTATATAGGATACCAAAGTTGATGGTGCCCTTGACTACATCAAGGTAAGGCTTCTTTGGATTGCTCATGTATCGATTGATGACTCCAACTGAGTAGGCTATATCAGACCAGGCCAGCGTGAGATATATGATACTCCCAACAAGCTATTGATACATAGTGGCATCCTCCAAGTCTTTTTCTTTATCCTCTTGTAGCCTCACATTTGGATCCATAGGTGTGGAGATAGGTTTGCAGTAAAGTTGCCCATACCCCTGTAAAAGATCCTTGGCATATTTCTGTTGTCCAAGAATTATCCCTTCCTTTGTTTGCTCCACTTCCAATCTAAGGAAGTGCTTCAGCTCTCCAAGCTCTTTCATTAGAAATCAGACGGAGAATTTTTCTCTTGTCCTCTATATCTCTTCAGAGTAGTCTCCCATGATGATCAAGTCATCAACATATAGACTAGGACTACTACATTGAGAGAACTGGCCTAACCTAAACCTTGCATTATATTGCACAATGGCTCCACCATTTACTTTGCGGCCTTTATTTTGGGTTGGGTAGCTTATATAGCTGGCTATACAAGTATATTCCACTACTACAGAACTGACCTTCACTATCGGCCCATCACTATTGGTTTCTTACGAACCGACAGTGATAGTGTCTGTTGGCTCATCACTACCAGTTCGTGGCTTGAACCGGTAGTGATAGGACCAATTGGTAGTGATATTGGGGTCATCACTACCGGTTTGGGACATGACTCGACGGTGATAGACTGCATGAAAAACTTCATAACTTTCTTATATGATGTCCAATAAAGATGTACTTTATACTAAAGTTGTAGTACTCGATGAGATCTACAACTTTGTAGTTCACAAGCTTTTCACTTGAAGTCGTTTTGAGAAAGTGAGTGTGTAGTGCTTTTCACTTGAAGTCGGTTTGGGACATGAATCGATGTTGTATAGTCGCAAGTGAATGTGTAGTGCTAGTGAAGGATCTCATATGGAGAAACAATCAAAACAAAAGTTGTAGATCTCGAAAAGTTATGCAATTATGTAGTTCACAACTTTTTTTAGTTGAAGTTATTTTGATGCCATAATATTTGATTCACAATATTGTAGAGTTAATACCAAAGGAATTCATATGCTCTATAGTCATAAAGTGAGTGTTTAGTGGTAGGGAATGATCTTAGATGACGAAACGATCAAAACAAAATGGTAGATCTCAAAAACTTTATAGTTGACAACTTTTTCATTTGAAACCATCTATCTAACGAAAATTACGTTTGATTTCTCACATTTGGAATTCACATTTTTCAAACAATCTCGGATGGAGAAACGATCGAAACAAAAGTTGTGGATCTCAAAAAGTTATGCAACTTTGTAGTTAACATCCTTTTTATTTGAAATCATTTATCCAAGGAAAATTACGTGTGAATTTTTTCATATTTGTAATTCAAATTCTTCAAATGACCTCGGATGGAGAATTGACTAAAAATCAAAGTTGTAGATCTAGAAAAGTTATTTTAAAACTTTTAGAGTTAATTTTTCATTTGGATTCGTTTATGATCTCAAATACTCATTTCAAAAATAGGTGAACATAAAATGGGGAAGACGAATATCCCAATTGAACACAAGTGTCTTACGGATGGAGTGATTAGTGGGTGAACGCGTGAAGCCTTGAGGTTGTGGGTTTGAGCGCCGGTGGCTGTGAAGCGCGAGGAGTAACTTCTGAATGGCCAGTGAGGTCTCTCCTAGGATTACTTTTTGCTATTTTTTAGCCTATTTTTGTTCTCTGGAAACCTTTCCTTATCACTGTCCCTTATCACCGTCCGTTTCCTAATGCCGGTTCAAAAGTTTTTTTTTTTTAAATGTGCTGTTACGTGGTAGTGAATTTCGTGTGCATACGTAGAACCAGCAGGCATGCATGCGGTTTCTGTATGCCGCTAACTACCAAGCTAGCTACCATGGCATGCAGTACCACCAGTACGGTTTCTGTACAGTATACGTATGTTGAATTGCATCGAGATCTAGGTTGGGCTGAGCTGGCACCGTGTGGCGTTTGGCGCCGGCCGTTTGTTTGAGTTTGCAAGCAAAGTGCACGCTGAATTAGCAGCGGTGGTTTGGACGAGACCATGGCCCGTTCGCTGGTCTGGAACTTGGCTGAAACTGACTGAAAAACAATGTTCTGGTTGAATTGTTGTGAGCGAAAAATACTGTTTCGACTGAAAAAACAAGTCGAACAAGCCGAATATAAGGTAAGCCGAACATAGCCACAGTCAATACCGTCGGCTCCTGCTGTCAGTTGGCCACACCCACACTTGAAAAATATCTGTTTATTTATAATTCCGTTCCGGAACCAAATCAGATCTAGCAAAACGCAGGATGTGCTGATACATGATCCATGGACCAACTTAACCGAATCTGCAGTCTGCACATGCAGAAATCTATCTGCCGGTCAAGCTCCATGCTCCATCCGGTGCGCACTGATTCAAATAAAATTTTATCAATGAATAACGTTGAGATGATTAGAGACATCCCCCTTTTTTTAGGGGAAAGAACAAAGATGATGATGATGCACTAAAACAAAATGAAATTAATTAACATATCATCGTGAGGACTAAGGAGTGACGTTTGAATTCGGTGGGAAGGAGGAGATGGATTCATATTCATATTCCATCTCCAATTCTCCACGACAACCGGAGCGCTTAGTCTATAACTCTAGATTCATCATTCATATTTGATTCCATGCCCACGAGGAGGCGCTTACCTTAGCTTCAATCTGGATTATTGTGGATTTTCTGGAGCCAGCAGCAGCCAGGTTTCATGCCCCCTTTCTTCAGCATTACTTCAACAGTACTTTTCAGTGAAGGAATAGTATTTTTCTCTCACAATAAATCAGCATAAGCCAAATTCCAGCGAAGCAAACAGGGCTTGACAGTAATGTTTACAAAGTATTTATAAATATATAACTAAGTTATAGATTTATTTAGGTGTATGCTTGTTAAAAAGTATTTATAAATATACAAGTAAGTTATACATGATCCAATGAGTATAAATTTTTACTTCAATTCAAACATATAATAATTAGCCCACTATAAAAATTTTACCACAATTAGACCATAGAAACTGCTGCTATGAATTAATTATAGAAAAGCATAGATCTAAAGCTATAATAAAATTTTTTTACTAAAGCATACCATATTATATGTTCACTGTGTAGATCTACTCATGTGGAGTCCAACAAAATTAGATTTACCATTTTATGATTTTTCTACGATTTATTATGATTTTTCAAAGATTCAGCCAAAATAAATAAAAAAGAAAAAGACAAACCGCCTTTGAAAACCGCTTATAACCGGTCAGGAGGTAAAACAAACGGTTTTAAATATTCAGAGAGGTGGTTTACCCGGGTTTACAATTTAGGGAGGAAAAGCAGACTTTTGTAAAAGTTAATAAGGTAATATGTGGACTTTTTCCTTATTTAAAAGGAAAGAAAGCGCACTCGTGGGGTGGGTTTCTACTTTCTAGGCTTTGTTTCATTATTGCCTAGGACATCACTTAGTGCCAAATTTAGACTGGGCCGGCCGGAATTAACGTACATGATGCACAAGACTTAGCCCACATTGACACAGTGAAAATCCTGACCACCGCCTTTTTTTTCCTGTTGGCAAATAGCATTTTTTCCTGACATGTTACTCGCAATTGCACGCACCTACAAACAAACGATAGCGCAAATAACAACACTGTTGGAGGAAGAGCGCTCTTCTTGGATGTTAGAGTAGGGTCACGCAGCCAGCAGTGGAGACGCCCAACTTCGTAGATTGCAACGCTGCTCATAGCTCGGTTATAGACCATTTATGTAATATCAAAGCTTGAAACCGTTTGCCACAGCTCATGACACCGCGGGTGGGACAACCTGGCGTTATAGATGAGATCATGGTGGGCACGCCCACCACTAGCGACGTGACGGTCACGGCACGTGAGGCTACTCGGCGTCTCAAATGGTTCACCGAAGAGGTGCAGCACAAGCGAAAGTCACCATTAGTCTCCATTGCACCAAGGCAGAAGATGGCAATCACAGAGCAGCACATGCCAATCAAGAGCAAATGGATCGCCGCTCAGCCGCTGGCGCACATACTGGCTTCCAAGCGAGGCGAAGTACTCCTCATGAAGAAGGTGGGCGTCCTATCAGTGGCGGCACTAGTTTCATCCACGTCCAAGCAAGCATACGACGCCATATTCGCAGGGAACTTGACGTCAAGCCATGTTGCAGCTCTGGACGAGCTGTTCCCAGCGACCAACAATAGGGTTGGTAGAAGAGCGTTCTTCTCGGATGCCGGAGTAGGGTTGTGCACTCAGCAGCAGAGACGCCCAACTTCATAGATTGCAGCGCTGCTCTTAGCTTGGTTGTAGACGTAATATCGAAGCTTGAAATTGTTTGCTAGGACGGTCCGGACTATTTATGCAAATCTTTTACGTATTTGAGAAAAAAAAACTGCAGTGCACATATACAATAGACGTCGATCTTGCACAGCCCACCGGTCAGGATCTTGTTGCAAAACCTTCCCTCCTTTTGCATTATATGTTTTTAAAATTTTCATAAAATTTGGACTGCAAAATTTTTCCATGCACACTACCATTGCTTGTGTTTTTTTTGTTAACCTGCAGCCCGTGGGGACTTCCCCTCGTCAGAGGACTTCCCCATCATCTGCCGCCTCTAGCTCGGGGGGCAAAGGCACCACCACCACCACCTTACCGCTGCGGTGCTTGCTTCGGCCTTTCATCCAAATGGAAGTGCCGCGTGGGTATCCCAATTTATTCACCGCCGTTGGCACTAAGATTTTGGCGACGCATTGCAGGAATAGCTGGGGCGAAGATTCGGTGCCAGGCAGCTTCCTTCCCATCATCGACGTCCGCTCATGGGGCGTCCACTTCTGCCCTGATGAGGTGTATCACGACGTTCCCATCTTCCTCCCTGTCGGCGACAAGACTCAACTACCTTTAGTGCGTTCTCGTTAAAGTCGCTCTGGCCCCCGCGGCAGGAGAATCGTAGCAGCAGTGTGTTAGTTGATCTCCACCAATAGGCCCAACAGCCTATTGGACCCTTGGATCTACGCCTTGATCGGGGGCGCCCAACCCTAATATGGTTGGTGGGCCCCTGTCGCACAGCACTATAAATAGAGAGGTGGGGATCATGGCTCGGACTATGAGGTTGACCAGAGCCACCATAACCACCTACACAGAAAACCTAATCCGATCAAAAGTAAGTGTTGCCAGCAACAGGAAGCCCACCGACTCCGCCGTCGCCCCTGTAGTGTCACCACCTGGCCACTGGACATCTCCACCACGCTGGACTCCACCGCGCGAGCTCCCTCAACACTGGCGTCCAAGGGGCTTACCACTGATCTACTTAACAGAGGTATTTCATGATTCTAACAATGGTACCAGAGCCAGGTTACCAGTGTGTAACCCTAACCCTAACCGGGTAAAAGCAAATTGAAAAGAGACCGGGGGTGGCGGACGTCACTAAACTCCCCGTCACCACTGCCACCGCACGAGGAAATGTGTCGCACCGCTGTCCGAGCCGGTGCACGGCAAGAGAAGAACAGATCCAGTTTGGATCTGAGGAAAGGAATAAAAGGAAAGAAGAACAGTGGTTCCCCAACCCTAACCCTAACTGGGTGAAGGAAAAGACAAAAGTGAAGGGATTCGGCTTAGAAGAGAATCAAAGCCGAACCCTAAACCAGTGAAGAACCCCTGAGAAAGAAGAAGAACAGTGGGTTCAGATTTGGCCGAACCCTAAGACCCAACCCTAGAAAGAAAAGCAAGGACGGATGACACGGGGCCTACCCTAACCCTAACTCGCCGATCTTGAATGAAAATCGAGAGAAAAAACCAAATCGGGTTCAACCGAACCCTAACCCTAACCCTAACTCGCATGAAGAAGGGGAAGAGAGTGATTCGGTATAAATAAGAAAGAAAAGAAATCAAAAGAAGAGAAAACCCGAATCGGTCGAATCAAATTGGAAAAGAAACCCTAACCCTAACCCTAATCCCCAAATGCTTGAATTCAAATCCGAAGGGGAAGGGGTGGCCTACCGCGCCGCTGAGCAGCGCTGCTGCCTCATCGGTGCGGGGAGAAGAGGGCCAAGCCGGGGGGGATGTTTCGCCCAGGCTCGGCCAAGGGGGCGTCGTGGCCAAGCCGCTCAACGGCAGCACGCTCACTCGTTGGGGAGCGCGCACGCCGGCGATTGCGCCATGGTTGCTCGCTCGCTCGCTGCGTCCGCTTGGTCGCCGCTCGCCTCACTGTGGTGAGGAGAAAAGAGTGATCGGCGAAGAGAGAGAGAGAGAGAGCAAAGAGGCCAAATGGCCGTTAGGGTTTTGGGGAGGGCGCCCATCGGGTTTTGTTCCCCCTATCCGCGCGCGCGACCGTCCGATCAGAATGAACGACGCAGATCAACCGGGCCGCCTTTCGGCCCAGGAGGGCGAGGGCGTGATGCCACTTTCCCGGCCCAGGCCCAGGTTGTGGCCTGGGCACGGGGGAGCACGAAGGAGAGCGTGCGCGCGGCTGTGGGCCGTGGGCCTTTTTTGCCGAAGGAGAGCGCGCGCATGGCTGTGGGCCGTGGGCCGTTTTTGCCGGTTGGGCCGAAAACAGTGAAAGAAACAAGATCAGTTTTTTCTTTTTTATTTTCCAGTAATTGCTTATTTCTAGAAAATAAAAAATAGCTCAAAGAAAATTGGAAAAGTAATTTTTCTCTGTGGGTAAAATTCAAGAAATTGAGTATACGTTTTCCGTTGCCAAAGAAATTATTTATTCTCCAGTTATTTTGAACCAAAGTGATATTTAATTGGAGAAAAAGAGACTTTGACATGATTATGATGTTGTTATTTTCTGACCAACGTTGTTAATAACAATATCATAATTTTAATGATTTTATGCATTAATTCTATTTCTGCCCAACGGTGATGTAGAGTTAGTGTATAAAAACAGTTGTATAATTGGAGAAAAAGATATTTTGACGTGTTTATGATATTATTATTTTCTGACCAACGTTGTTAATAACAATATCGTAAATTTTAATGATTTATGCATTATTTCTATTTCTGTCCAATGGTGATGTAGATTTAATGTATAAGAAGAGTTCTATGTTTTGATTTTGATCAACGTTGGAATCAAGACATGCAATTGCTGTTATTTTTATGTTAAGAAAATATTTAACCTGGTTTTCATCTTAGCTAAGATGGACTGGGTAGTCACCTGACCGTGTCCCACTGATCCTGTGGCATAGGTGAGGGGGACAAACGAGGCTGATGTCGTTTGGGCAACTAAAGAGAGGGATTTTGAATCCCGAAAGATGTCCTATGTCCTTGTGTATAGGAAGTGGGTCACTGCCAACAAAAAATGTTTGGCTGTGATAAAGAACACGATTGAGCCTGTAATTATGGGCTCAATCCTAGAGTGTGACACGGTCACCGAGTACCTCGATAGAATAAAGAGTCAGTTCATTGGCTCTTCAAAGATATGCTATCTAGCTGATAAAGAGCTCACGATGCATCGTCGAAATTATGGCACTGTCGTTTTGGCCATATTTCGAGGGGGGAGAATAGAAAGACTAGTTAAGAATGATATTCTTCCTCCATTGGAGCTCTCAGTTTTAGAACAATGCAGAGAATGCATAAAAGAAAAGTATGTAAAGAAAATTAAGAAAGATGTCAAACGAAGTGCGGGAATTTTACAGATTATTCAAACAGACATCTGTGGTCTATTTTCCTGTAAAGAGTATGGATGGTTATGATTCATTCATAACATTCACAGATGATTACTCCCATTATGGCTACATCTATCCAATCAAAGAAAGAACAGAAGCATTGGATAAATTTAAGAGATTTAAGGCAGAAGTTGAAAATCAACACAATTTAAAGATTAAGATAGTCAGGTCCGACCGTGGGGGAGTACTACGGTCGGCATACCCCATATGGCCAAGTTTCTAGACCCTTTATAAGGTTCTTATAGGAGAATAGCATAGTAGTCCAGTATTCTACACCGGGCGAACCTCAGTGGAATGGTGTAGCTAAAAGACAAGCCTGTGGATGGAGGCGTTAAAAACCGCCATTCATATTCTCAATAGAGTACCAAATAAGTTGGTGCCCAAAACACCGTATGAGTTGTGGATAGGAAGAGTACCCTCACTAAACCACTTACGTGTGTGGGAGAGTCCTGCTGAGGCTAAAGTATTTAACCCAAACATTGGGAAGCTAGATCCCAAAACAATGAGTTGCCATTTCATTGGCTACCTAGAAAAGTCAAAAGGTTTTCGTTTCTACTATCCAGAAAGACATACAAAGTTTGTGGAAATGAGACACGCTGTCTTCCTAGAGGATGAATTGATAAGGGGGAGCATGGTAGCTCGAGAAATTGACCTTGAATAGAAACAGGTGTATACGCCCACTCCAATGATTCATGAGCCATTTTTCTCACTACTTGTTGTCGCTGCACCGATAGTGTCAGATACTGTGGTGCCAGCACCTGTTGTTATTCCGCCTGTGGCAACAATGAATGATGATAAGGAACATGTTCTTCAGGATCCTATAGAACCTATTGCCACACATGTGGGGGAGCAACAACAGCCTCAAACAGAAGATGTGCCAAATGTGGAGGCCCCTAGAAGGTCTCAAAGAGTTAGAAAATCAGCTATTCCTGCTGACAATAAAGTATACAACACTGAGGAATTTCAAATGGAGGATGATCCCACCTCATTTGAATAAGCCATGAAAAGTGGTCATTCATCAAAGTGGCTTGAGGCCATGGAAGATGAAATGAAATCTTTGAATGCCAATAATGCTTGGGACTTAAAGATAATTCCTAAAGGAGCCAAAACAGTAGGCTATAAATGGGTCTACAAAACAAAACTTGACTCCCAAGGAAATATAGAGAGATATAAAGTGCAACTTGTGGCAAAAGGCTTTACGCAAAGAGAATGGATTGATTACAATGAGACCTTTTCTCCAGTCTCATGTAAGGATTCCTTCAGAATCATAATGGCATTAGTGGCATATTATGATTTAGAATTACATCAGATGGATGTAAAGATGACATTTCTCAACGGGGACTTGGAGGAAAATGTTTACATGGCACAACCGAAGGGTTTTGTCATGGAAGGAAAAGAACAAATAGGATGCCGCCTAAAGAAATCCATTTATGGATTAAAACAAGCTTCAAGACAGTGGTACTTGAAGTTTGATCAGACAATAAAGAATTTTGGGTTTAAAGAGAATATAGAGGACAATTATGTCTATGGAAAGTTTAAGAATGGGAAGTTTATCTTCCTTGTCTTGTATGTGGATGATATCTTACGTGCTAGTAGTGATGTCAGTCTACTGCCGGAGACAAAGAGGTTTTGTCAAAATTTGATATGAAAGATCTTGGTGAACCTTCGTTCATTCTAGGGATCGAGAGTCACCGAAATAGAAGTAAAGGGGTATAAGGATTGTCACAAAAGGCATACATAGAAAAGATCTTAAAGAAATTATATATGCACAAATATAGTCCCCCACCTACTCCTATAGTCAAGGGCGACAGATAT
This sequence comes from Miscanthus floridulus, assembly GCF_019320115.1. Lineage (NCBI taxonomy): Eukaryota > Viridiplantae > Streptophyta > Magnoliopsida > Poales > Poaceae > Miscanthus > Miscanthus floridulus. Next base: position 4,441,103 of record NC_089592.1, on the reverse strand, counting down.
GGGGATCTTAAATGCCCTAGGAACCAATATGAGATCGATCAAATGAAAGTGGTTCCATATGCTTCAGTTGTCGGAAGCTTACAATATGCTCAAGTATGTACGCGCCCTGACTTGACATTTGTTACCTGGTTACTTGGCAGATTCCAGAGCAATCCTGGAACAGAACTCTAGAAAAGTGGTAAAGAAAGTCTTGCGTTATTTACAGGGAACGAAAGGTCTCATGATGACGTATAGAAGATCTGATTCACTCCATATAGTGGGATATTCAGATTCTGATTATGCGGAAGATGATAGAAAATCCACGTCTGGATATGTATTCACTTTCACAAGGAGAGCTATTTCATGGAAAAGTTTAAAGCAAACCATCACTACATCGTCCACAATGTATGATGGTTTGTAGCGTGTTATGAGGCAACGGGGCAGGTGAACTAGCTAAAGAAGTTCATACCCGGTTTGAAGGTGGTTGACGACATCTATAGACCACTTAAGTTATACTGCGATAATAATCCGACAGTAAAGTATGCTCACAACAATAAATCAAGTGGTGCTGCCAAACACATTGACATAAAAGTATTATGTTGTGAAAGATAAAGTCCGGGATCATGTCATAAGTCTTGAGCATATAAGTACCGAAAAGATGCTCGCGGATCCGCTTACAAATGGCTTACCACCCAACGTATTCCGAGAACACGTAGCATGGGTTTAAGGGAAAAGCCTAAAATTCCTGGATAAAAGAAGGACCAAAATTAAGTATCTATTTAAAAACAGAGTGGTGTGTTGTAGCTGTTAAATCTATCGACAATTGACCGTGACGATGAAACATGCTCTATGCGCTAATCTGTAATGGATTGAATAAAAGTAAATGATATGAAAGATGGTATTGAGATCAAGGGGGAGAATGTTAGTTGATCTCCACCAATAGGCCCAACGGCCTATTGGGCCATTGGATCTGCGCCCTGATCGGGGGCGCCCAACCCTAATATGGTTGGTGGGCCCCTGTCGCACAACACTATAAATAGAAAGGTGGGGAACACAACTCGGACTACGAGGTTGGCCGGAGCCGCCATAACCACCTACACAGAAAACCTAATCCAATAAAAAATAAGTGCTGCCAGTGACGGGAAGCCCACCGACTCCGCCGTCGCCCCTGTAGTGTCACCACCTGGCCACTGGACATCTCCACCACGCTGGACTCCACCGCGCGAGCTCCCTCGACACTGGCGTCCAAGGGGCTTACCACTGATCTACTTAACAGAGGTATTTCATGATCCTAACACGGCGAAGTAGGTTGGTCGTGGCACGAGCTCTTGTGCCCGCCGTTCCGAAGGATCCACGTCACCTCCTATGCCGTGCACCCTTATGAACATACCATCCTTGTCAGCACCAGCACCGGCGAGGCCGAGGAGGCCACCTTTGCCTTGGACACCGACAAGTTCGACATGGTGGAGGGGGAGGAGCTTGTGTGGAGACGACTAGGCGAGTGGTCGCTGCCATTCAACGGCCGCGCACACTTTGTCTACTGCCTGGACGCCTTTGTCGGGCTCTCCAAAGACCCGGCCACACTTGGACACCTCTGCTCCTCCTCCTATGACTCCGAGGAGGCGGCGGCAGCGGCCACCGACAGCAGGCCTCCTCCTGCATGGAAGCTCGGCAAAGAGAAGCTGTTCAGTGACGACCCAGTTGAGACTCATGTAGGCGCTACTCTTGTACACATGGGAGGAAACGAGTTTTGCCTTGTGCAGTGCGTCTCCATTGGAGACGGCGCTAACGCTACTGATCCTGATAAGCGCGCTCGAGGAGCTTCAGCACAAGGATATCATTCAGCACAAGGATACCAACGAGGAGGAAGGAGACAGCACCGCCGACCATGAGCAGCAGCTGGAGGAGGGTGGAGAGCCGGCGCATGGCTGCAGGAGGAGCTGTCTTTACCGTTTGACGACATTCTCTCTCCGCTATGACGACAATGGAGATCTGACAACTGGCGAGACCTGTAGGATGCAATGCTACAAGGTCCCTGAAGAAATCACCGAGGATTATTTACGCCTTTCGGATCTTGTGGCATTTTGGCTGTAGTAAGATGCTAAAAATCAATCATGTCGTGATACCTACTAGCTTTAAGCCTTTAATTATTTAGTTTCACCCAGTTGCGACTCTCTTTTTTTCATGGCTTTCTATATATATGTTTTATTAATAATGTTGTGTAAACTCAACTGCAGTTCAGTTAATGTATTGCCTTCCTATGTTTAAGTCATGTCGGTTTTTTAGGGTAAGGTGCTTCATTGATTGATTTAACTCATCATACGGTAGCAAAAGCTTATTCTTAAGTGATTTCATTACTTGCTGAGTTGCTAGACATTTTTTTTGGTAGTGCTATAGAAAGATAATAAAATAACATTGGCCAGTCAGGCCTGCAGCTTAACGAAAACCAGCACAGTTCTGTCTCTACTAATCCATTAATTAATAGGGCTGTATTCATATGGATTATTAATGCAAAGATATAGGACACCTCCCAGGCCTGTGGAACCCGACTCCTCTTAACTGAGAAACAGATCGAGGCCGCAACATAAATGCTCGGTGTATCCATCGTTTCGAGGCCAGAGTTCCTTCGACATCCTCGCATGGCTGGGGCCTTGGTGGAGGTAGCTCATGGGGCCGGGGGAAGTGGGAGGCGAGCGCGGGCGCCGGTGACGGGGACGCAGCCGGTGGCGGCGGCAGGGAGGCGGCGCCCGCCAGGGGCTAAGCACTACCGAAATCCTTAAATTTGCCGAGTATTTTTTTATTTGCCGAGTGTATTTCCTCGGACACTCGGCAAATAAATTCTTTGCCGAGTGTTGCGCTAAAAACACTCGATAAAAAAAAACACTCGGCAAAGAAGAGGTTTGCCGAGTGTCAAAAAACACACTCGGCAAAGAGGGTGTTTGCCAAGTGTTTTCTTTTTTACACTCGGCAAAGAAGTAAAATCTTTTTTCTGGGAAAGAAAGAGAAGAAAAAAATAAAAAAAATTTGCCGAGTGCCCAGATCTAGGACACTCGGCAAAGAAGTAAAAAAAAATTTCTGAAAAAGAATGAGAATAAAAAAATAAAAAAAAACTTTGCCGAGTGTCCAGATTTAGGACACTCGGCAAAGAAGTAAAATCCTTTTTTTGGGAAAGAAGATGAAGAAAAAAAATAAAAAAAAACTTTGCCAAGTGCCCAGATCTAGGACACTCGGCAAAAAAGTAAAATATTTTTTCCCGCCGCACCGCCCTGCCTCCCTCCTCCTTTCCCGCACCTCCCTCCTCCTAAAATATTTTTTCTCGGCCGCACCGCCCTGCCTCCCTCCTCCTTTCCCTTTCCCGCACCCACCCCGCAAGCTCCTCCCCCAAGCTCCTCCCCCACCAAGCTGCCTCCCGCCGCCCCAAGCTCCCTCCTCCCCAAGCTCCTCCCCCATCGGCGGCCGTGTCACTCCTCCCTCGATCTGCTCCACGGGCGGAGGTGATCCCCCTGCAGCCAGAGCGCCCTTCTCCCCCGACATGCTCCATCAGCGCTCACTCCTCCCCCTAGCTGCTCTAACGGCGGCCAGCGTGCCCTCCTCCCCTGAGCTGCTCCACCAGCGGCGGCGCAAACCCGGCGGCCGACGCGCCCTCCTCCCCCATCTCCTTCTCCGATGACCGTGGTGGCCGGATTCGCGACCGTGGTGGCCGGATCTGCCGTTTGTGGCCGGATTCGTCGGTGGTGGGGCCTGAGCGGAGCAGGCGGGCTCGACGGTCCCTCTCCATGCGGGCGCGGCCTCAATGGCGGCGGATCCAGTGGCGCAGGTGCGGGCGAGGCCTTGGCGGTGGCGGATCTAGCGGGCGCCCCTCCCCTCCCCCTTCTTCTTCCCTGGCGGCTTTGGTGGTGGCGGTGGTGGTGGCCGGCGGCTGTGGTGGTGGTGGTGGCGGTGGCGGCGGCGGTGGTGGCGGCAGCGGTGTGGTGGTGCTGCCGGCGACTTAGTTTTTTTTTCCTAAAAAATGTTTGTCGAGTGTTTTTTTTGGACTCGGTATAGTCTTTGTCGAGTGCCCGACGATTGCAAAGTGTAACACTCGGCAAACGATTTGCTGAGTGTTTTTGGGCTTTGCCGAGTACCCTTGGCACTCGGCAAAGCTCCTATATCCGGTAGCGAGGGTTGCGGGGGCAGCCCGCAGCGGGAGGCCGGGAGCGCATAGCTCTTTTGTAACAAAGCTTTTACGCACTCACGCGTACGTGACGTACATGACCCCAAAGCTAAGGCTAACACGAGACGTCAAGGGCCACAACCACAGTCCACAGACCACGGCTAGAGGCACAAAACCCACTTTCAAGTTTAAACCCCACAAGCGGCTGGCTACCACTTGCTGGCCGGGCCCCATGATTGATGCCCACTAAACAGAATCCATAGGCTACCTTTTTCATGTGTAATCCTTTCTCACTCGAGAGAAGACCTTTCTTGCACCAAGTTTTACTAATAAAGTACAGGAACGCTATACAACACATGTGTGTTTCTTGTTTCGTTGGCACATGGATTTTCTGTCCGTCGGATCCGTCTCGCGCGCGTCCGCTGGTCATTCGATGTGGCATCTCGCGCGTCTGCTATCGGATCTGTCTTTGTTTCTCTGACCTGTGGACCCTAGATGTCGGCGTATAGTTTTGATTTTTTGGCAGTCGCGACTGATTCAGTGGCGTCCGTCGCCCTCCCCCCCCCCCCCACCCTACCCCACCCCACACTCTCCATTTCCGTTTCGTTTCGGCTTCTTCTAGGTGACTCCAGGCGACGCGCCGCTCTCCTTGGGCGGCCAACCGGCGATTTCTAGGGTTCGTCGAGGTAAGTTCTCTCCGCTCCCTTCTTGTCTTTCAGTTTCCATGGATGCTAGGGTGTAGTTTTTGGCATCAGTCAGTGCGTTTTGGTTTGCCCCCTTTCTTCTGAATGTTGTTTTCCCGTCCGTCTCCGACGAGCGTCCTACTGAATGTTGTTTGTTGGAGCACCCACGGGGGCGCCGTCCGCGCCGCTCGTGTCCATCCTTGCTGCCGCCGCGCTGCGCTGCATCAGAGCCTCGGACTCCTCCATGCCCGCCGCGCTCGTTGACACGCCCCGTGGCGTGGCGGCCGCTGCGTCGTCGCCGCTTGGCCCATGTTTTTGGTCGCCGTTGTGTTCGTGGTTGTTCTATAGTCTAGATCTGGTTTTTGTGCGGTTTTTGATCTGAGGATGTAGATCTCCTCGTTCTCTACTTGTTTCTGACTGGATTTTCATCGGTATTTCGGCGATTCGCCCTTTCTATGAAGACCCACGTCGGATTTGCTTGCCGTCGTTGTTTCGCCGTCGTTGGTGACTACTTTTTTGCGCTTTGTTAATGATTTAGATGTAGACCTGTTCGATTAGTTTTCCCCCATCATTTGTTCTTATTTTTTCGATTTTTTCTCTGTTATTTGCATATAGGCAGAGGCGCTGGCTGAAGTCGAAGTGTAGTAGGGTGGTCGACCCCGTGGCTGATCCTGAGTTCTTCGTGCCTGATTCGGAGGTGGAGGCGGAGGCGGAGTCTGGGCCTGAGCTGGAGTCGTAGTTCTTCTGCATTGCTCATTAGTTTGTGCGGTGAGTTGTTTATTTAGTCTGTTTTCTAATTTTTTGCAGATATGGTTTATATTTAGTCATTGGTTGCTAAAACCATGTGATCTTTCTGTAGTTGTTTTTGAATCTATATTGATGGATCCTGAATGATTGTAGTGTTTGTTTTCCAATTTTCGTAGATCCAGTTTATGTTTAGTCATAGGTTGCTAAAACCATGTCCTCTTTGTGTAGTTGTCTTTGAATCTATATAGATGGATCATGAGTGATTGTAGTAGTTAGTCTTTATGAATGATGGATAAGTTTTTGGGTTTTTGTAGCTGATGAACTCTGTTCGATATTGTGGCATACTTCGAACATTTTCCATCTTCTATGTATTTGTATTTTAGTTAATTTTTGTTAGTGGAGGTTCGCTCAGGTGTGCCATTGTTATCATGGTCTTGCTTAACTGTAAATCTCAATTGATTTTTAGTTATTTTTTTGTTAAGATGTAGTAGGCAATTCGCTTTATGTCAAATTGAGCTTGGTTCCTACAGTTTCAATGTCTCTGATGATGTTTTTTTGTGATCTTTTTAATTTAATTGGTTTGACAGTAGCTATATTTTTCCTTATATACGAGTTATAGTCGGTGTCAATATTGTTTTGTCTTCTCTGTTTATCTGAATTAATTTTCGGTCCTTCCATACTTTATCTGTAGTAGCTCATAGCTATCATGCTCAGTTGTGATTGCTCGTAGTTTACAGTAGAGTTCAACTGTACTTACGGTTGTTGATTTAGTTTAATTCATAGTTATCTTTGATGTAATTTTGCTAAATTGTTAGCTTTTTTCTGCAATGACGAGGTCTACCTGCATGTGTCCTAGGAGGAAAAGTTGTAGTTGCATCTGTCTATTTTCTGTGTTTGTTGAGTTCATTTATTACTTCTGAACTCCTATACATAATAATATATAGTAGGGGCATCCCTGACCTCTCTTGATTATTCATAAAAATGTGATCCAGAATTTTTAAGACCATGTCTATATCTGGCACAAATCATGTTGGGTATAACTGCATTAATTCAGTTGAGTACTGTATAAATGCATTCCACCGGATGGCAAAATAAAAAGGTGTCATAGAGCATATGAGACTTGCACCGTAGTTGTTCAGAAATGCAGGGTAGGAAGCAAAAAGGTCATTAGGCAATTTCTGTAGTATGATACTATGGATAGAGGCCAAAGCATGGAGAACATTATCCTAGAGGATTTCTTGTGGGTTTGAGAGGTATTGGGAAGAAAATCATATCCAAGTGTCGCTGGAGTGGGCTGTCACCATTCTTTTTTGGCACACCCTATGTTTACTTTGAGCACCTGGCGCATCAGCGGAGATGATGCCTGACCTCGTAGCTGTGGAGTTAGTGTTGTTTCATGAGGGTGATCTGTCCATAGGCAGCCATTGTATTACTAACTTAGTTGCAATAGCTACACTTACCTTCTCATTAGTTCACTATAAGTAGTAATAGGAAAAGAGGACATGTGGAGATTTGTGATGATTCTGTGAGGTAGTTTTATACATTCCAGGATTCTCTGCTTCATACATGTGAGGGATATCTCAACTGAACTATCATTATTTGGATATCGGCCAATAATTCTTTGAAATAGAATTCTTCAGTGAATTTCTATAAGTAGTTATTTACTCTTTTATCATTAGTGACATGCCAATGAAAAATGAGAAATTTGTGATCTGCTCAATGCTCAAGGTTGTAGTTCCAAGTCACACTCCTGTTTTGGTAATATTAATTTTTCATGTGCTATTGTCTGCAGGCATTTTATAACTAAAACTGAAACTAGAGAACCCAAATATTAAGAGCGACAAATATGTTGGAATCTCTCTATCAATTTGTTTTGTTCTTTCTAGTCTGAACCTGTAGTGTTAGCACAAAGCAGTGTAGAGCTAGTTCAGTTGTAATCCGTACTTATGTTATTTCTTTATTTGTTCTGTAAGCTTCCAATATGTTGATTGTAGCTTTAATATTTTCATCTTTGATCATTTGAGTTTAGATGGACAAGCGCATGCGGAGCTCTTCATGTCCCCCTGTTATTCAATCGTCAGCTCCTCACGTTGAAAGAGAACCTATTTTAGTAGAAGTGCCTTTGAAAGACGACGATGTCTGTGCTATCTGCCTGGATGTCTTAGGTATTAGAAAAGAGGACGATGACGAAGCTGCTTTAGAGGTTGCCATGGAGACACTGAGGGTGCTGCCTTGTATGCATGTCTTCCACAAGATATGCATTTTTGAGTGGCTTGGTAGCGATAAGTCGTGCCCTCTGTGCCGATACAGGTATCCTAGTGTAAACGATGGTGATGATGTTGAGTTGTAGTTTGGTTAGTTGATATTATAAGTATTGGTTTTTTTATGAATACCAGCTATTGCTGGCTTGTAATTATTATATTGAACTATGATATATAATATATTTGGCTCTATTTATTCCAGTGATCTTAGTTCATTTTTTGTCCTAAAATTCATGTCATTGAGTTGTTTGGAGTTTTAGGTTATTTTTCAGGAAGGCTCTCAGTTATTTTTTTATTTGTTCTGTAAGCGTCCAATTACTTTTCGAGCTAGTTGTTTTGCTTCTTCTTTTATTAGCTGCAGCTAGCAATGAGGTCATTAACCAATTTTTTTGTTATGTTATGTAGCCATGGATGATGATGAGTTTCTTTCTGATGTTGAGTCTAGAAATGGTGAGAGTGAGGATGACTTTGCTATGAACTCTGAAGAAGACAACAACTCTAATTCTATGAATATTGGCGAGGTACTAAGTTCACTTGATTTTGTTTTGTTTGTGTACTTATGTATTATAATAATATGATATATGTTGTTGCCTTTTTTAGGATCAAAATCCCACAGATGATGATATTGATACAGCTGAGATGCTAAAGACTTTCAAGCATGTGCAGGAAGCCTTATCTGGAGTATGTTCTGAAATTTGTGTGGTGAAGATTCCTATATTTAAATTGTAGCGCAGTTGTCTGATATAGACTAGTTACAAAATTCTTAGGCCAAGGAAATCATTTTTATGTTAATATTTTGTCTAGGTACTATTGTTCTCTTTAAGCCAAAACAGTTGAAAGAAAGATAATATATTTACACCCTATCTTTTGTAGTGTGATGCAAGCCATTTATTTGGTTTATTTTCTTTCAGTTTGCTAAGTTTGTTGACAACAAAGGGAAATCAAGACGGTCTGGCTTCCGAACGCGTTCTAGAAAGGTAAATTCAGTACCTAACTAATCTTCTTTTTTATTTGTCACCATGTTTACTGAATTCAGTAGCTTAACAAGAATTTTTATATTATTTTTTTGCATCGGTTTTTAGATTAACAGAACTGTCATGTGGCAGAACCGCCCAAAATAGCACCCTTACGGAGGCGCTCGTTTTCCACCAGACACTAAGCACCCCAAAAGCAAGCCATAGCGGGCGGTATCCGTCGGGCACACCCTAAGGGAGAACCCGAAAGATCCACATTTTTCCCAAGGATCCAATAATGAGAACGAGTTACAATACTTATCCATTTCATACATCAGAGTTTCTTAAAAGTACATTATTACAATACCAAATATCAGAGTGCGGAATGAAAAACAGCGGAATTTAAAAAGAAACATCTAGCGATAGGGACGAGGATCCGTCTGAGCCCACCAGAAGAATCCTCCACACAAGGTACTTCTCATGCATCACCTGCAACAGGGGTAAATAAACCCTGAGTACACAATGTACTCGCAAGACTTATCCGACTAGTGAGAATAATTTCCCGATTCCAAGGAATATGATAAGCTATATGGCTTGCTGGTTTCTTTTGGCAGAAAAGCAATACTAATAGTGAGTCCTTAGTTATGTATTATTATTATCAGCCGTATTAAGTTATCATCTAGCCAGTCTATATAAGCACATGTTCTACTTTCAAGCAAGGGTTGAGCAATCAGTTCCATTTCTTCTCCTTTCACTTTCAGTTCTTACTACGGTGCTAAACATGAGACAAGCCGTATCAGATCGCCCGGCGATTCGCGAATCAATGTGCCTAGCTGGGTGCCCCAAAGACACACGCCCCGCTTGTACCCTAGGCACAAGCAGGACTAACCCATCACTCTCATGTCCCGGGTGTCTAGGTCCCCATCCAAACTTGGACTCCTAGCCCCCACATCCTGAGTCCCGGACTCAGTATGGTGCAAGGACCTCCACCACCTCCTCTTCTCATCAGTTGGTTCGGAAAGAGCCGAATCCGCGACAAGAGAGTAACAAGTCTTCCCTGCGCCCATACCCAAGTATGCGCTCGGGACAATAAATCTGTGACTTGCCCACGATGCCTTATGCAACGACCGGTCCTTAATCGACACGGACAGGGAAAAAGTGTAATCGAGCTATGCACTGTTGGCCGTAGGACACAACCCTTTACACCCACCAAAACCCAACCATATCCCTGTCCGGTCACCATTTTCCTTTCCACCATATTATCATGAGTGATCATATTTATCACCTATTTACGAGTAACGGCTGGTTACTCACGCTACCGATATCCTGAGCATAGCAGCTACTCGACCTATACTAGTAGGACTCATAGGTAGATATATTTATGCATGTAGTTTCCATAAAATGCCTGTAACGTAAATGCACATCATAGATATATATTCAGTTATTATTCAAAATAAGGGTTATGCACCAGGGGCTTGCCTTGGGCAGGCGCGGTGTTAGCAAAGTCAGTGACGGGTGGCTCCGGAACGTCCTCCTGCACGAGGATCTCCTCCTCGTACTCTTCGATGACTTCATCATACTCCTGCTCGCTGAAGGTCACGATCTCCAGTGGCTCATTCTCTATATGCATGTAGTGATGATGATGCAATGCTTAGTAATACAACAACAACAACTCTTAAAATAAGAATATATCTACCAAGCTACTAAGCTAACTCTAATGACTAATACGCAAAGTTACCTATTATTCCCACTAAACAGGTATGAAACATTTCATATATTATCTTAGCAACTAAAGGCATCCTTATTGCTGATATCAATTTACTATATATATGATAAAACAAGGTGCACTAGCTACCATATTTATCAACCTATTCTAAGGCCACAAAAATTACAGTGAGCACATAATAATACAATGAACCTACTATAATAGAATTCTAGGGCTAGCACTTCTACCAATGCATCACAAAAATTCATGCTCTAAATAACCATAATAATAATACGCATCTTGAAATAATAAAGTAATCCTAAAGGTATCACTGAACTATATGAACTAATTACACTAACAGATAGATCATGAATTTAGGAATCTAACAAAATTTATTTCACAATAAATAAATAATAAATTCAAATGAGCTCTAGAGTTGAAGAAAATGATATTATTGGAGAAGGATAATCATGCTATTGGACTTGTTGACTTGCACATGACTGTGGGTCTAGAAATACTAGATGAGACCGTGGGTCAAGAAAATAATAGAGAAGGAGGATGAAGGAATTCTTGTAGGCTAGCTACCTCGGAATTGAATGAAGTGCCGCCTACGGTGATCGATGTGCGGAGGCAATGCAAGAGGAGAGACACCAGGGAGCTTAGCAATTGCTTGCCCTGTGTGGAGCGGAGCAGAACCATATATAGCACTGGTTGTGGGTGGTCATGACAAGCTAGGTAGTCTGGAAGCACGAAACAAGTTGGCAGGGTTGTCTTCTGGCTCCGTGCCGTGTGCAGGTGGTGTGGTCTTTGGTCATGAGAGAATTAATTCAATGATGGACTTTGAGTGGTCTTGGATTTACGAGCACATCAGGACTGGAGTGGGCTTTGGGCTGAACGTGCTTGGCGGTGGGGTACTGGTTCATTCATGCAGGTCAAGGAATTAATGGGGGAGGAGACTATAGGTCAAGGAAACATTAGAGAATAAGAAGATCAATTGCAGACTAGCTACCTCAGCTGATTATAGCTCGGGGAGAAATCGATAGACGCAAGCTCTCTCGGGCAAGAACAGAAGAACTTGATTTGAGAGGAAGAAACAAGTGAGCAGCGGAGCGGGATGGCTCGGCGTGTCCTTTTAAAGACAGGAGACGCAGGAATGGAGAAGCAAAGGCGCGACAGCGACGCGTCGTAAGGTTAGTGGCTAACTAGCTTGCTTAAAGGTAATAAAACGCCGCGGGACCGGCGTGCTGCTGTGGATGAACAGTGTCTTCTACGGAGCTACAGTGTTTTCCACGCGTGAACGGTGTTTCTAAGCGTGAACAGTGTTCCTGCGTTGATTGCGGGTTCTTCCTCGAGTCGGTGGTTATCTTTCTCCTGCAGTGAATAGGGGGTTAGCGCCAGCCCAAGTGAATGAAATTTCTGCCTTGTGATATGGTTCCATCATGTGCAGAGCAGAGTGCAGTGCAGATGTAGAGGAGAGGACGGTTGATGACTATGAGACGACCACGACTTGCCAAGCCTATAGGCAGCGACTGACCCACCTAGCAGAGTGCGACCAAACAACCTGTCGCCCAGCGCCAGGCAAATAAAATGGATTTTTAGAGGTTTGCTGCAGTTTACATCCAACTGTCTATATATGTGAAATGGTCTCTAAAAATGAACCATTCTTTACATATGGCGGTCTAGCACTGTCTTTAGAATTTCTAGCAGGCCGTAATATACGTTTCTGAAAATGTCTTTACAATTTCTAGCCAATAGCCACTGTGTCTGGCTATACTATCAGCGTGCGTGCCCTGGTAGAAGCTCAATAAGTACGACTATATATAGCATGCTCTTGCATCACATATCACACCATCTGTAAACTAAACACATACACATATTCCATGGTGAACAGTACTTCGTCACCGCTACAGTGTGCGTGTGGAAAGGGTGCTGAGTTGCAGTGCAGTGAGCGAGCGGCGTGCTCAGCGGGCCGAACTTGTGAGTGTGATTAATGCGTAGCGTGTGCGACACACTATGGCAGTGGTAACGCATCGTGCACTGATAATTTTGTAAGGTGATTAGCAAGCGAAGTAAAGGTGGGATAATTAGAACAACGAGAGATGACAGTGGCGCGTCGCGAGATTGATGGAGATATAAATCTTGCCAAGTGGTATGCTAATAATTAGTGAATGACAATAATTTATCATTTGACTTTGTGGCTATGGAGCTCTCACGTGGAGAGAGATGACGTGCTGGAAGGATAATTTGGACAAGGAATAAATTAGAGCTCAATTTGAGAATTAGTGCAATAAAATTTAATTTCTCATTTACCACATGCAATAATACATAAACATGATGCTCATGACATAGGTTTAGTATTTTGATTAAGGCGTAATACCGAGGGTGTTACAAATCTACCCCCCTAAAACAAAATCTCGACCCGAGATTTCAGGTGCCTAGTGTGAGAAGAAGGTAGGAAATATATTTCGATGCAGCAACTAACTATCAGAACCAGAGAGGAGGTGGGGGTAATGCTTCAATAGGTAACTCTCTTGTTCCCACGTGGCTTCAGCCTCAGAATGATTTTGCCACTGCACCTTGTAGAATTTTACCACGCTGTTCCTAGTCACTCTTTCCTTCTCATCCAAGATTTTGATAGGCTGCTCCACATAAGTTAAATCTAGCTAGAGGGGAAGTCCTTCCATTTCCACCGCTTCATTAGGAACCCACAAACACTTCTTTAGTTGTGATACATGGAACACATTGTGTACCGCAGATAGAATATCTGGAAGTTGTAGACGGTAAGCCACTGGACCACATTTCTCCAACACCTGATATGGACCCACATATCGAGGGGCTAGCTTGCCATGGATGCCAAACCGATGCACCCCTCTCATCGGAGACACCTTGAGATATACATGATCTCCAGCTGCAAACTCCAAGGGCCTTCTCCGCTTATCAGCATAAGTTTTCTATCAGCTTTGAGCTGCCTTCAAGTGACTTCGAATAATACTTACTTTCTCTCGAGCCTCTTTTATGAATTCAGGCCCAAAGTATCCGCGGTCCCCCACTTCAACCCAGTTGAGTGGCATCCTACACTTTCTTCCGTATAGAGCTTCAAATGGTGCCATGCGGATGCTTTCCTGATAGCTATTATTGTAAGAGAATTCAGCTAACTTCAGGCAGTCATCCCACTTCTCAGGAAAAGAAATGGTACAAGCTCGCAACATGTCTTCGAGCACCTGGTTCACCCTTTCTGTTTGACCATCAGTCTGGGGGTGATAAGCTGAACTGCAGAGGAGACTTGTCCCAAGGCACTCCTGGAGTCGCTCCCAGAAACGAGACATAAAAACGGATCCCCTATTAGAGATGATAGTCAGGGGAACTCCATGTAGGGTCACAATCCGATCAAAGTATATCTCCGCATACTTCCCGGCAGCATATGATGTCTTCACCGGAATAAAATGAGCCGACTTGGTGAGGCGGTCCACAATGACCCAGATAGAGTTATAACCATTGGTTGTGCGGGGTAAACCCACAATGAAATCCATGGAAATATCCTCCCATTTCCAAACCGGAATGGGCAAGGGCTGCAAATATCTTGGGGTACGCATATGATCTGCTTTAACCCTGCCACAAGTGTCGCACTCCGCGACGCATCGGGTGATGTCCTGCTTCATGTTAGACCACCAGTACAAGTGGCGCAGATCATGATACATCTTGTTACTGCCAGGATGAATAGACAACTTTGAATGGTGAGCTTCATTCAAAATTTTTCTTTTCAGCTCTTCATTGGATGGAACCACCAGTCTATCCTTGTATCTCACGACTCCATGTTCATCAACACTAAAGTGAGGTCCACGCCCTTCAGCCATCAACTTCCTGACGTGAGGAATCTCTTCGGGGTCTTCTTTCTGCTCCCGAATAATATGCTCTAGCAACTCTGAGGTTAATGCAATATGAGCTAGCACCTCTGCGTGGTGGAGCGACAAGGGTATTTCCTCAACCTGATGCGACTTACGACTCAACGCATCAGCCACCACATTGGCCTTTCCTGGATGATAATGGACTTCCAAATTATAATCCTTTATTAATTCTAACCATCTCCTTTGCCTCATGTTCAGCTCAGACTGAGTGAAAATATACTTGAGGCTCTTGTGGTCTGTAAAGATATGCACTTTGTTGCCCAACAGATAATGCCTCCAAATCTTCAGAGCGTGGACCACAGCAGCTAGCTCTAAGTCATGAGTGGGGTAGTTCACCTCGTGCTTCTTCAGTTGGCAAGAAGCATAAGCTATCACATGCCCATCTTGCATAAGCACACACCCCAACCCCGTCTTCGAGGCATCACAGTATACATCAGAGGGCCTATCAATATCTAGTTGGGCCAACACAGGAGTAGTGGTCAAAAAGTCTTCAGAGATTGGAAAGCTTCCTCACAAGCTGGGCTCCAATCAAACTTAGCTTCTTTCTAGAGCAGCTTGGTCATGGGCTAGGCTATCTTGGAGAAATCAGGAATGAAACGCCAATAGTATCCAGCTAGACCAAGGAACTGACGAATCTGGTGCACAGACTTAGGAGACTTCCAATCCAATACATCCTGCACCTTGCTGGGATCTACAGAAATGCCTTTGGGTGTCAACACATGCCCCAAAACTACACTCGATCTAACCAAAACTCGCACTTGCTGAATTTAGCATACAGCTTGTGCTCCCTTAGTCGAGTTAATACTATCCGAAGATGTTGGGCATGCTCTTCGTCATTCTTGGAATAGATCAGAATGTCATCAATGAAAACCACCACAAACTTATCCAGCTCCGTCATGAAAACTGAATTCATCAGGTACATGAAGAAGGCAGGAGCATTGGTGAGACCAAAAGACATCACTAGGTACTCATACAGCCCATACCTAGTAGAGAAAGTTGTCTTTGGTACATCATGTGGCCTGATCTTGATCTGATGATAGCCTGATCGGAGATCTATCTTCGAGAACACCTTGGCACCAGCTAGCTGATCAAACAAAGTATCTATGCGGGGCAAAGGATACTTGTTCTTAACTGTTACCGCATTAAGGGGGCGGTAATCCACACACATCCACAAGGTACCATCCTTCTTCTTCACAAAAATGGCCGGGCAACCCCATGGTGAAGAACTTGGACGGATGAAACCTTTGTCCATCAATTCTTCCAGCTGCTTCTTCATTTCAGCTAGTTCTCTTGGAGCCATGCGGTACGGGCGTCAGGAGATAGGGGCAGTACCAGGCTCAAGCTCAATGGAGAATTCTACTTCTCTGTCCGGTGGCAACCCAGGAAGATCTTCAGGGAAAACATTCGGGAACTCACAAACCACAGGGATAGAGGTAAGATTAGGAGAGGCTTCAGCATGGGCAGCAATAGGTAAGACCGGTTCTGAGGGTATAATAAGAGACATCCTATCCTCAGAAGAAGGAAGCCATAACACCACACTTCTCCTCTTCATATCCAATACTACCCCATACACCCGCAACCAGTTCATTCCAAGAATAGCATCAATGCCTTGCCAAGGCATTATCATGAACTATAGACGGTAAGTGTGGGTGGCTAATACCAAACTTACTGTATCCGTGCGGGTATTGATGAACATTTGTGAACCTGCAGTACGGATCTTATAGGCATATGGTATAGCCATAAGTGGTAAGTTGTGCCGCTCTACAAACCCCATGCTCATAAAGGAATGTGATGCACCAGAATCGAACAACACCAAAGCTGGATGGGAGTCGATGGTAAACATACCAGCCATAACTGCCTCCTGCTGCACAACCTGCTGAGCATCCGTTAAGTGCACCTAACCAGAACTGCTGGGCACTTTCTTCTTGATGATGGTCCTCTTGATAAGCCTAGAGTTTGCTGACAGTTGAGCGGACTGAGCTAGCTGATGCTGGGGACACTCCCTGGCATAGTGGCCATCTTTGCCACACTTGAAGCAAGCACCGGGCTTGTTCCCAAACCCTTGATGAGGTGGAACCTGCTGTCCCTGATGTTGCTGGGGCTGCACCTACTGAGGAGGTGAACGGTACTATGTGGAGAAAGTCTGCGAAGTCTGCTAGGGCTGTCGGAACGAAGGCCCGCCTGATGACTGATAGGGCCCCCATCGGACAACCTGAACCTTCTGAGTGTGAGGGTGGCTAGAAGACCCTACGGCCACCCGCTTCCTCTTCCAATCAGCTTGAGACTCCCGCTGAAAACCCTCCATGGCAATGGCGCCGTTCATCAGTGCTCCAAAGGTCTGATAGTTTGCCGTGTACAGCTTCTCTTGAAGGATGGGAGCGAGACCACGAAAGAAGTGGTCCTTCTTCTTGTCATTAGAGTCCACATGTATGCCAGCATACTAAGCCAAGTGATTGAACTTGTTCACATATTCCATCACTGTCCTGTTCCCCTGGCGCAGCTCTAGGAACTCGGTCACCTTCTGGTTGATGACACCAGCAGGGATAAAGAACTCTCGAAAAGCGGTGGAGAACTCCTGCCATGTTGCCGGATGATCCGGCTGCTCCGTGGCCTGGAAGGTTTCCCACCATGCACCTGCGGACCCCAAAAGTTGCTGCACCGCAAAGTACACCTTCTGCTCATCAGTCACTTCGAGTAGCCAAAATTTCTGCTCTAGGGTGCGAATCCAGTGTTCCGCCTCTAGGGGCTCGTCAGACGGCGTGAACGTGGGTGGGTGAGTCTTGAGGAAGTCCTGGTAAGAGGACTGTCCCTTAGAATGGCGGGCACCACCCCCATTCCCACCGTTGCCCCCGTGGCCTCCGCGGGCGAGGCCCGTGATAGCCTGTGCCATAATGTCCATGGCACGAGCTGTTTCCTGGCGAGCAGCAGCTGACTCCCGGCGAGCAGCCAACAACTCAGCCATTATCTCTGTGGGAGTCATTGGCGGAGGCGGTGGCAGAGGAGGAGCCAGAAGTGGAGCCCCATGGCTCTCCCTGTTGGGTTCATGGGCCCGACCACTCTCGCCTTGGCCCTCGCCAAGACCGTGAGCTACCCCTGCACTAGTGCTCCCACGTCCGGACCTTAGATTCATCTGTAAGAGATATGAACCATCCATTAGAGCACCCTCCCGATCAGAATCAAGGGATTAGAGAAATGACAACACATTTATTAAAGCATTTCGTTAGTTAGTCCTATAAATTTACTAATTCAATTATACGTGAAGGGGGATTTCAGTTGAAGTAAGATGCTATTATCATGATGCATGCTTCGGTCTATACGTTCACTAAAGCCAGAATATAGCGGCATTCGTAAAATTTTCGGCACATCGCACACTCACTTTCCGTATACTAAGCGATTTCTTACGCAACGTAAGTCAGTGTACCTGCAGAAAACTGATTAGATAAAAACAGTGCCGCTATCCTAGATAGACCATATTGCTAGGGCTTATACTTATTTACCTAATATAATCGCATCCTACTTTTCACAAAACTTTTATTGGTCAAATTTTTAAGTTTTTTGAAAAGAGTGATGAACTCGTAACCATTATTGGCTCTGGTACCAACTGTGGTAGAACCACCCAAAATAGCACCCTTACGGAGGCGCTCGTCTTCCACCAGACACTAAGCACCCCGAAAGCAAGCTATAGCGGGCGGTATCCGTCGGGCACACCCCAAGGGAGAACCCGAAATATCCACATTTTTCCTAAGGATCCAATAATGAGAACGAGTTACAATTGTTTATCTAATATGTGCCAAAGTCTAAATTGTAGATAATCTCTCCCGGGTATCACCTTCGAAAATGACTCTCACATTCATTTGATGTCATCTTTCAAGTGGTATTTCTTGTTCTAAAATCTATGTGCATGTTTCCCAAGTATTCCACACTTGTGTGCACAAATTTAGGGGGAGGTTACTCTACAAGTTGAATGCTTTGAGACTAACATCTTTTCAAGCTTATTATGTGTGTAGTAGTCTCATTGCAATGAAAATGGAGTCCCCGGAGTTAAGCATCATACTTTAAAGATCCACCACCGGTTGCAAGTGGTAGAAATCAAATTGGTTTCCACATGTGGTATTTCTAAACCAATATCATCATGTTGATTTCATTTTGATATTTATATGCTTTCTCCATGTATTATATAGATTAAATTCTCGTGAGCAAAAATTTGCCAATTATGCATATGCTTTGCCTTCTATCATATGTATGCACATTTTTAGGGGGAGCTTTGTCTATATAATGTGAGAGTCAAATTTTGTGATCTATTTCACTCTACACATAAAGGATCACAAAGTTTGACCCTCCCTTGTGCAACTAATGTCTTCCTTTTTGGTGTTTGATTCCAAAGGGGGAGAATTTAGAGGACCAAAAGCAAGCATTAATTTATAGTAATGGTCCGAGAAAGGGAGGATAGTGGATTATGGAGTAGCCTATGTAATGGGGAGAATTTGTAGGAAGCAAGGCTTAAATCCATAATACCACATAGGGACATTTGCAAGGGCAAGATAAGTTTCTATATATTCTTACAAGTAGTATCTTTTAGCATCATATAATCTTGCCCCTTGCACTGCATCCTAGCAAGTAAGTAGTTTTTTAAATTTCAAAATTCTATTTTTTGCTTGCTTTGGTCATGTTGTCATCAATCACCAAAAAGGGGGAGATTGTAAGGAAAATGGACCCTTGGCCCATTTACTTTGGATTTTGGTGTTTGATGATCAACACAACCGAATTGGACTAATGAATTTGCTAGTGATTGTTTTGTAGTTCAATAGGATGCAAGACGTGACTTGGACAAATGCGACGTTATGATCCGATGATCAACACCTCAAGCAAGACCTTAGAAGCACAAGACAAGACCCAAGATATCAAGCAAAGTCCAAGCATGAAGATAGGAACCAAGCCGTACGCAAGATCGTGAAGAAACGAGCTCACAAAGGTGACCGGACGCTAGAGGAAAGTGACTGGACGTTCCGATCAAGAGGCTCAGCAACAGGCGTGACCAGACGCTGGACCAGACACTGGCGACAGATCAACCGGACGTAGGACAGCAGAGTCCGGTCGAGTACAGAGAGGTTCCAGAGCGGCAAAAATGCGACCGGACACGTCTAGTGGCATGTGACCGGACGCTGGCAGCATCCGATCAGTAGTTCGCGGCTCCAATAGTCGAGACGACCGGACGCGTCCGGTCAGGATGTGATCAGCGTCCGGTCAGTAGTAGAAAAGCGGGATTTCGTCCCCAACGGCTACTTTCTCAGTGGGGCTTATAAATACAACCCCTAACCGGCCATTTGGTGGGTATGGAGCTGAGAAAACATACCAAGGGTGTTGATACACTATTTTAGTGATCTCCACTTGCATAGTGCTTAGTGTTTTACTAGGTGATTAGTGTAGATGCTTTGCAAAGTGCTTAGGTTGATTAGACCATCGCTTATGCGCTTGCTCTAGGTTTAGGCCTAGTGTTTAGTGAGGTTTGCATACCTCTAGCTACCCGGTGCTTGCGAGCACCATTGTTTGACATTGGAGGGGCTTAAAGTCTTGCGAGATCACACCAACCACGTTTGTGGTGTGGCCGCCACCATATACCGGAGGGAACAATGCCCGTGGTGTTTCGGCTAGAAGCTTGATAGTGAAGACAGTGGGGAGCATCCGGGAGAGGCTTGCCGGAAGGCACATCGGAGACCCACTTGCGCGTGGGGAAGGCCCGAGGCTATCCATGGAGTTACCCGACTAGGAGCTTGGCCCTTGCGAGGGATTCCTTGCGAGGGGCTCCAACGAGGACTAGGGGGAAGCTTACGCGCTTCTCGATACCTCGGTAAAAATACCAGAGTCATCGACGGGAGTTTGCATATCTCTACCTTGCTGTTTAGCTTCCGCATTTACATTGATTACTTTATTCCATTTGCGGTAGAGATAGCAACACACTAGTAAAACCATAGTTGCACATTTAGATAGTTTATCTTTTGCATAGGTCTTGCTAAGGTTAGAAAAAGAGGCCATAGTTTAGAGTTGATGTTTTTAAGTTGCCTAATTCACCCCCCCTCTTAGGCGTCTTTTCTTAGGCCTTCCAATACGTGGTGAAGACATTAGGGAAAATCATAATGACTCTGCAAAGACCAAGTTTCTTTCTGAAATCGATGAGGCTCCTCTGCCCCTGATCAAGACCTTTGGCAAGAAGTTGTTAAGTGACACTTTGTCAGATGATGATGATGTGTTTCGGTACTTTATGGTTGTTGCTTTCTCCACTTTTCTATGTGCAAACTCTAGTACTCTTTCTAGCCCATAGTACCTTGGTGCTTTGATTGATGTATCTAAGGTGAAAGAATGGGATTGATCCAAGTTTGTGTTTGATTGACTGTTTGCTTCGATTTCAAACTACAGAAAGAAGAATAGAAGCACTATTGGTGGCTGCAGATACTTTCTTGCTGTAAGTGTTTCTATGTTGCTCCTTTCTTCTCTGTATTCTGTTGTTTGTCTTGGATATGTACGCTATTTTGGTGATGTCTTTGAAATCTTTTGTAGGCTTATTATCTTGATTTTGTCAACTTTGGAAAACATAATAAGCTCCCCACAAATCTGCCAAGGATCCTCTGTTGGAAGGGCTCAATGATTATCAAATATGCTTCTTATGATCGTGTGTCTGGTGAGAAGTATGAAAAGCGCCCGGTAAGTGGTCTGTTATATCACCACCAAACTATATGATGATTTCAGTGTTTTTGAGATCTCTTGTTGTATTACATACATATCATCTCTTATTGTTTTTGAGATCACTGGCTAACTTGAATACATTGTGTGCGGGTGAAATCCATCGAGGACACTTGCTAATACCGGTTTATAGGAGCGATTCAGTGTAGAACCAAACCTACAGTACATTTTTCCGTAAAAAAATTCTAGGCAGAAAATGGCCATCGATTCCGGCAGCGGCAGAGCAAAGCGGTAGAGGGTGGATGAGCAAGGGGATCCATGTGAAGTGGTGGGCTCAGATGTGGTCCTAATGGACCGCATCTTTGTGCTGCCGAACGAGCTGCGGCAACGCATCCTTCCCCTCAAGGACGCCATTCGCAAAGGGGCGCTCGCGCGTGGGTGGCGCAACCTGTGGAAGGGCCAGTGGGCGAACCGCGCCTCCCTCGAGGTGCACCTCTGCTCCCACGACGCCCAGCGGAGGGAGCTGGACGCGTTAGAGCACGAACCACGCCCGCAACACCGCCTCGACCGCTTCTCCCTCATCATCGACATCTGCAAACTCCGACATTCTTTTATCACAAGCAGTCGCGGTCGGTGAAGGGGAAGCAGAGGCACGGCTACGGCACCCGACTTGACAAGGACGGTGACGGTGAGGACGGCGACAGCTCCTGGCTCCTCAGGTATGGCTGCAGCTCAAGTGGATAACCTCCTTCTTGCACCGGCGCCAAGCTCGTGGAAGATGGCGACGACGCGGACCACCGTGGCTTCGGCTTCGCCTGCAGCGGCGGTCGGCGACGAAGATGAAGGTGTAGGACAATGCGGCACTAGCTCCTCTAGCAGCGATGGCGAGGTGGTTGTCTTTGCCCGGAGTGGTGGTGGAGGCGTGAATAGAGGCGCTTGGCTGGCCGTGGGACTGGGGCTACGCTGCATAGAGAGAAATGAGAGAGGCAGAGGAAGAGTCTGCGTGAAAGAAACGTAAGAGAGGATAAATATCTAGACACTAGGGGCGCGGCCACGGTTTCCATGAAACCGCAAGTGGCGGGACCCGTCGGGAGCGTCGCTAGACACGAGCTAGGCGCAGATTTTGAATCTTGGGCGCGATTTTCACATCCATGCGCGCACAATCAAGCAGGAGTGGGTGTGAGGACCAGTTGGTGGTTGACCGCCCAACACCGGTACGCCACATGGCCTTGAGGCCTACTAGTCAGTGTTTGAGGGTGAAGAAGGAGAGTGTCGTCGTGGATTTTCAAACCGGAGCGCGGATTTTGGCTTTCTGGAAACCGCGCGCTGGGGGCTAGGCTATGTGACGTGGCGCAGCCAATGGTTGCATGCCATGCGGCTCGGTGGGTCAACAAAGGGTTGTTGAGCATGTCGGCTGTGGTGTTCGGTGTTCATTTTTTTGCGGGGAAATTCGGCGTCCATTTTGGCCAGCAGCAGCACGTACAAGCATGCACGTTACACACGTGCACCAGTTGTTGGGGTGGCTGGTGATTGAGCCGCCTCTACAAATCGCAACATCGGGGTGGCTGGTGAGTGAGCCGCCTCTACAAATCGACCTATTTGTAGGGACGGCTCGTATCACCAGCCGCCACTACTGTGCTATTTGTAGGGGCGGCTGGTCTCATGGTTCCCGAGCACGTCCACTGTAGGGGCGTCACTACTACAAAAAGCATTTTTAGGGGCGGCTGCTAACCCTTTGTAGGGGCGGTTTGCCTAGCCGCCCCTACGCAAGGGTCTCTACAAATCATGCATTTGTAGGGGCGGTTTTCAGGCCGCCCCTACAAATTGATTTGTAGGGGCGGCTGGTGTTTCCAGCCACCCCTACAAATCGATTTGTAGGGGCAGCTCGTATTACCAGCCGCCCCTACAATTCGATTTGTAGGGGCGGCTGTAGTACCAGTTGCCCCTACAAACAGCTATTTGTAGGGGCGGTTCAATCTAGAACCGCCCCTACAGTACGTTTTCTCGTAAAAAAAATCAAATTTACAATTCAAAATCGCGTTGTCGAACGTCCCACGACCAACGTTCCGAACCGCGTTCGCGTTGCCGAACGCCCTGCGACCAACATTCCAAACCGCGTTCGCGTTGCCGAACGCCCCGCGACCAACGTTCTGAACCGCGTTCACGTTGCCAAACGCGCCGCGACCGTGACTACAAGCACAAGAGTATTCTATAAACTACAATTACAAGTCTAATTCACAAGAATATATATAATCCATCATTAAATATATAAATTCCATACACATTGTTATCAACATCCTAGAGCTAGCGTTTTAGTCTCACGAAGGTGTTGGTACTAAGGATTTGTACCTAACTCAGACTCTCGATCATGGTAGGCACCTCTGACGTGTACAATCTGGTCCAATATGAAGTTGCAAAGGTCGCCGATGAGCTCTAAGAGTTGGTCATCCTTGTATGGGTCTCTTTTCATTCATTTCTCTTCTCTCCACTACAAGAGAACAAGTTTTGGTTTAGTATTTCATACCATTTACGAATTTTTTATACTACGGGTGAAGAGGTTCAAACTTACCCTTAAGGGGTGTCTCCTGTAGACACCGGTGTTACTCATTATAGAATATATATAGTATCCACAATGTACACTCACATGCTTCTGCTTGACGCACTGTGTGTTTTGCATATGAAAATGTTAAGTAATGCTTTTGACAGTCATGTAATAGAGTACTGAAGAAGTAAGTTACACTTACCGCACATAGTGTTTTTATAGCCAGCTTTTCCTTCCTTGCTGGATCATGCCTTCCATGATGATTAGTGACATAGAATCTAAATGCCCTGTTCGAATTATTTTAGCAAATACAACTTGTTAGTATCCAAAAGTGAACGTTACAAGTATGTATACAAACATATAAGCTAATCAGGATTGTCGATATGTATACGTCTTGAGAATCGATATGAAGTCTTTGTATGTCATCGTGTCCTTATCTAATGAATCAAACACCCATGCCATGCTCCTCCCGACATCGATGGCTATACAAATCCAGTGGTTACTGCATGGATTTAATCATAGAACTCGATAAGCTCTTTTGCATCGAATAAAATATATCGAACAAAGCTTTAAATATAGAGTTGAGCTTACTCGAAGTTATATGGTAGCCATATAGTAGAGTGTTGTTGGAGATTTTTGAAAGCCAGGGCAATATATGCTGCAACCTTAAGGGACTCTTCCCTTAGTTTCACCGTACGGATGTGCTCTTTCTCCCGAAGAGTCTTTGCAGCAGCTAGCACTTTGGCATCAAGTGTCCCCCGTTTAGGGTAATTGAAATTTGTTTGGGCTATAGCTTGAGAGTCCACATACCCGGCTTTCACACTTGGCATTTGTTTGACAATGTGCACTTGCATTCTACAAATCATGGCGTGGGTTAGTTACAACAAAATTCAAAGATTACATTCATATCATATCGGGAGGACAAGGACTTACAAGCACCACGTGCGAATTAGATTCATCTCCATTTCTCCTAGGTGAAAGCATATTTGCATGTCATTGAAGTCAAAGACAATTTTTCCGGCTGGGCTTACAAATGTGCCGGTGGGGAAGAATGCTTGTATGATATCTATGCTCATTGGGAGAACACACAAGTACCAATCACGGAACCTTCTCATTCCAAGTGGTAGGCGCTGGATGTCCCGGTTTGGTAGGAAGGGCTTGCCTCTTTCATATGTTTTCGGGCAATCCTTTGACCATTTGATGACATCAACATTTGGATACTGCTTTGCAATTTGGTGGAGTTTGCTAGTGACGGCCTCCCCAGACCCCCGTGATGGGACTTTTTTAACTTGGTTCTCAAGCTTGAACTGGTCATGGGAATACCACTTGGACACCGACGAGATGTCTTTGATCGGAATATAAACTGGCCTTATGGTGATTGGATGCTTCTTTCGAAGTTCCCATTCAGGCACGTCCTCATCTTCTTGTGCTGCAGCTTCTTCAGGAGGCACTCATTGTTCATGTATCGGCTGTGCTTGTTGAGAAGACTGTGGTATCTCATGATGCACTTGCTCGGTACGAGCTGGAGAAGGTTATGGCATCTCATTAGGCACATGCTCGCTAGGAGGCGGGGAAGAATGTGGCATCTCAGGAATGTGGGGGTCACGAGACGGTGAAAATATCTCCCCGACCTCAACAACTCGCTCCAAATTTGGGAGAGGGGGAGGCAGCGAAGAAGCAGTCAATATAATGTCCCGTTTGTGCCAAAGGATGAACTGCCCCATAACATCTTCGAGTAACACCAGCCCCTCGGGAGTTGCATAGTCTATCCTCCACTGCATGAACTCGGGCTTCACTGTATGCACCTCGACCCTAGTGTAGTCCTGAGGTATCTTATTATTATGGTGTAAGCCACCGAGAGGATGTGCCACACCTGTTGCCACCTCCATCATAGTGTTCTACCGGCCGCTGAGAAACACCAAGGTGCAACTAGTTGGTTCCCGTATGTGATTGACTGGGGTTGTGGCTACAGTGGAACCTTGGCTGCTAGGAACTTTCGGAGGCTGCCAACTAATGTCAGTTCTCCCAGTGGCGTCACTAATTTTTGTGGCTCCGTAGACAGTCATTGCTCCTCCAGCGCCTTCGCAACTAGAGCCTTCACTTTGAGCTCAAGACTAGTCTCCTGGTCTCGGCCATGTTTCTTATACATATGCCTATCCTCTTCGAATCCTTGCTTCCAGGTCGTCCTTTTCCCTAGCCCCCTGGTGCGGCCTATGTGCTCCTTGTTTCCCAAGCCAAGGCTAAGCTCGTCCCTCTCTCTAGAAGGATTAAATGAGCCCTTCTCCTTGTCTTTAGCATATTTCAGTATCCTTGATACCGCCTCTTAGGTCTCCAGCTTATCAAACTTAAGATTACTGCCGGATGATTCTGTACTCCTCGCATATATCCAGTTCCTTGAGCGTACCTTCAAATTCATCACATCGATATTCCCAGCAGCTATGGCCTCTTTGTCCATCTTCCTAAACTGCTCTTCCTTGGCATAGTAGCCACTAGGGCCTAGATGATGGTGGTGTTTGTTCCTCTTCGCCAGCTCGGTGTTACGGGCACTGAGCTCCAATGCCTCCGGTGAAGTCTTCTAAGCCACTAGCTCTTCCCATTGACTAATAGTTATTTTGCTGAACTCATTGAAGGGAGTTAACCCCTTTTGGATATACTTCGTGTTGAGCGTTGACCTCCAACGTCAAAATGACTCTTCCATCACCCTGATAGCATTTTTTTATCAATTCATGCTTACCCTCCAGAAATCTAAAATTAACCTTCAGCTGCCTATCCCATAGTGCATTCTTTGTGTTCTCTGGTACCTCCTTCCAGTTAGGGATTGCTGGGTTCAATTTATCTCTTACTAGGGCCCCGATCGCATTACAGAATTTTCCCCTTAATTCCTTCGGCTCAAGGATCTCCCCTGCTGGCCCGACCTCTGTTATCACATAGCATGCCTTATCTGGATATAGATTTCCTTTTCTATCCCCTCATTTCCTCTTAGGCTTGGTTGTCGTGGTTGTGTCTTGAGTTTGTGGAGCAGAGGCATCGTGATCCGTCTCTGTGGCTGTTGCCTCTGCTCTCCTTTCCTGTACTCTATCTTGTCCAGCAAGATGTAGCGGACGTCGATGTCGTCTTTTCTGAGTTTTAGGAGGGACCTGTATATACGATAGGTCAAAGTGTTAGCAGAGGTAACATAGCCAAAGCTTTAGCAAAATTTACAAGCTAAGGCTTTTTCCCTACCTTCTCGTTCGGGTCAAAATCCTTGTCCAAATCTTCCTCCGTTGGCCTCCTTCTGGCTTCACGTGGGAAAGGATCCTCGGGACTTTCATATCCCTCTTCTGAGTCATCATCATCATCATCCTCTTCTTCTTTGCCTTCAGCAGCCTCTCCTGCTCTTCCTTCTGCTCCCCCTTCCTTCTCATCACACTGCTCCTGAGTAAGCATCACTTCTAGATCCTTTTCTAACTCGTTATTGAACTACTCCTGAGTTAGCTGGTCCTCTAGTGCTTGCTCCTCATTGGTTGGGTGCTCATCATGCTTGGGGCATCGGGCTGCACTGTCTGGTGTCCATGACATTATTTCGCGCTTTATTCTAATAGATACAAGAAAGTGTGCTTTAGGTACGCGAGAAGGTATAAGAAATAAAAAAGGGCTATAAACCAAAGTAGTCCTATAAAACAACAATATATCAAAAAAAGAGTAGTGGCAGTGGTAGAGGCCTCAGAAACATGTCAATCATCATCTGATCTTGAACTTGGAGCATCAAGGCATCATAACAGAGAAGAGAGGAGAAGGTAATGTAGGGGCGGCTGCTAATGATGCTAAGTTCCTCACAAGTTCTTGATCATAAGCTCATATTCCATATAATGTATGGACTTGGACAATTTTATCATCGGCAAAACAAAGGAGAGGAGAGGAGAGGGGAGATTTGGCAAATAAACTAACAGCTGCTTAGCAAACAAAGTGCAGTAGATGATGGCAAAAGATAGGACAACAAGTCCTGGGCGAGTCCTGGGAGATTTGGCAAAACAAGCAACAGGAGCCAACAGTTAGTAGCTAGAAGTAGCCACTTAGGAGTAGTAAGTAGAAAGTAGTTGAGTAGAGTAAGTGTAGCAGTAGAGTGGTAGTAGTAGAGTAAGAGCAGCAGTCACTTAGGAGTAGTAGTAGGAGCATCACTGAAAGAAAGAGCAGCAGTAGGAGTAGCAAGTATAGGGAGGAGGAGTAATAGGAGTAGTAAGAGGAGGAGTAGTAGGAGTAGTAAGAGGAGGAGTAGGAGGAGGAGTAGTAGGAGGAGGAGTGGTAGTAGTAGTAGTAGTAGTAGTAGTAGCAGCAGCAGCAGCAGCCACTACACACTAGCAGTATATAAGCAAAAAAATAGAGGAGTAGTAGTAGGAGCAGGAGGAGTACTAGTAGGAGTAGTGGTAGGAGTAGTAGTAGTAGTAGTTAAGTAGTAGTAGTAGTAGTAGCAACAGGCACTACACACCAGCAGTATATAAGCAAAAAAACAGAGGAGTGGTAGTAGTAGAGTAAGAGTAGCAGCCACTTAGGAGTAGCAAGTAGTAGTAGTAAGTAGAAAGTAGTAGAGTAGAGTAAGTGTAGCAGTTGAGTGGTAGTAGTGGAGTAAGAGCAGCAGCCACTTAGGAGTAGTAGTAGGAGCATCACTGAAAGAAGAGCAGCAGTAGGAGTAGCACTTTATAAATGTGACAGATTATATAGCACTTTATAAATGTGTCAACAAAAGTCAAGTCTAGTGCTATAATGAGTTTAAGTGGAGACCAGACTAGATGAGTCATCTCATTTCACAGGTGCTATAATGACAGATTTGATCTTATCATACAGATTAAAGCTGCATAAATAGCACCAGACTAAAACTTGCTATAGATCGACACCTGAAACAGCTTGGTAAACAGAACAAAGCAAAGAAATTTAATGCCAATAGGAAGGGGGTCAGAACTGTTTAATAAACTTAACAAAGCAAGCTAACTGAAAGGTGGCTTTCCTTCAGAGTTGAGAACTAAGACCAAACAGTACTAGCTTCTGATGCATATGAGACCAAACAGTACTAACTGAGTACTAGCTAACTAAAAGGTGGCTCAGATCCTCTACACAACTGATGCAACCGATGCATATGAGACCAAACAGTACTAACTGAGTACTAACTGAGTACTACCTAACTGAGTACACACTACAGAGACACACGCCCTTAGTTTTGCTCTGATCCTCGAGGCTCTGATCTGTCGACACATGCACATTTTTCAGAGTTCATACCTAGACAAATAGGGTTGCATGCCAACTAGAAACAATGATTCATACATGCTACCGATCCTTAATGAAACCAACCAAGTGCAGGTACTTTAGATAAAACATTTCAGACATTCACTAAACGCGCTTAAAGTAGCCTATTAGAAGAAAGTCGTGTTCCCCACACAAATTACAATCTGCTAATAGCTGGCACTATACCACAATAAAAACTCATTGACAGCTAACCTGCTTTCATACAAACATGTAAACTGAAATCAAGAATAATCCAACCAGACATGACATCACATCATTGTTGGATGACTCCAAACAAAATACTACTTCAAAAGGAAGTGGAGAGATTTTTATTTCAGTTTGCTTTCTTGAGGGTTTCCTGACTACGGTGAAGGTGTGATCCACTTCAAACAAAGCTGGTAAAATCCACCAAGAAATCTAGAAATGAAAACCTAGCATCTCTAGTAATCCACTAATTGGAACCAACCCAGCATCTAGAAAGAAAAACAAAGCATGTTTTGGATCTTCAGGGTCTCAGGGAAGGGGAGGGTGGAAGGAGACACCTTTTGGATATGCTCGGTGATGATTCCGATGGTAATCCTAGGGCACACAGGCTGTCCTAGGGCGGCCGGCCGGCCGAGGCAAACCACCGGGACAGGTGGTGTCCAGGGCTAGGCAGCCGGCGGGGGTGGTGGTGTGGAGGCGAGCGGGCGGGCGTCGGTGGTGGGGGCTAGAGGTGGAAACCCTAGGGAGGCGCGCCGTCGGACGGTCGGAAACCCTAGGGTGGGGAGGAGCAGGCGTGCGGGTGCGGGGAGGGGGCACACGGGTGCGGGGAGGGGGCGCGCAGGGCCAGTGTCAGGACAGGTCCGGGAGGCAGCCTGACGGCGTCAGAGAAGAAGAGAGCGCCCAACAGGCAACTCCCATGTGCGGCCTTGAATATATAGTTGGGATGATTTGTAGGGGCGATTCCAGATTCAGCCGCCCCTACAAATGCATTTCTAGGGGCAGTTCCTGATCCAGCCGCCCCTACAAATAGTTTCTATTTTTTAAATTATAAATTCTATTTTTTTATATCATAAAAACACAAAGTAATATAAAAAATTGTGTATATGCACAAATATAATATTTTGTATTATTCTATATATGAAGAAATATATATATAAACAATTGTGGTCAAAACAATATAGAAAACAAAAAAAACAAAAATTAAAATTTTGAATTTTAAAACTTCGACTATAATTTTATGACATTAAATGAAATAAAATGAAAATGTTGTAAACATAAAAGTTGTATAACTCATCAACATGTACAACGTTTATTTTGGTCATCTTATCATGTGACTTTGTTTGAATGATTCAAATTTTGAAATTCAAACAATTTCAACTTGAAACAATATTTTGAAAGAGTAAATGATTTCAGATGAAAAACTCATGAATACCAAAGTTGTAGAACTCATCAATATGTACAACTTTATTTTGATCATATTTTTATTTGACCAAATTTGAACAATTGAAATTTTGAATTTCACTAAATAGCAACTTCAAACAAGATTTTAAAATATTAAATGATTTCAACAATAAAAGTCGTGAACATAAAAGTTGTTGAACTCCTCACTATCTACAACTTTTATTTTGGTCACTTCTTCATGTGATAAAGTATTAGTAAATATTATTCATAAATTCACATATGACTCATAGTTTCATGAACTATACGAGAAACATGCTAGATTTGTAAACAATGTTTACTATCACTTTGTCAGATGAAGAAATGATCAAAATAAAAGTTGTAGATCTTGATGAGTTATACAACTTTGGTACTCATCACTTTTTTAGCTGAAATCATTTAATGGTTGAAAATTTTGTTCGAACTTGTCATTTTTTAAATTTGAAAATTTGAAGTGCTCAAACTTTGTCAAATGAAAAGAATGACCAAATCAACACACTAACTTGATAGGGCAAGATTTTAGAAAATTTTAGGAAAAAAATCATCACATTTAGAGTTAGTATGAGGGAGAAAGACTAGTTATAAATTTTACCCAGAGATTAAAAAGAAAAATCACAACTGTTCATGATGATCAATGATGAACAAGTGTGATTTCCCTTTTTAATCTATGGCTGAAACTTGTAACTAGTTTTTCTTCCTCATACTAACTCCAAATGTGATGGTTTTTTTCCCTAAAATTTTCTAAAATCATGCTCTATCATTTTAGTCTAGTCATCTATCTTTGTCACTAATTTGGAACAATTTAAATTTTAAATTTCAGAAAATGACAGCTTCAAACCTGATTTTCAAACACTAAATGATTTCAGCTGTAAAGGTGATGAATATAAAAGTTGTATAACTCATCAAGATCTCCTACTTTTATTTTGGTCATTTCTTTATTTCATAAAGTGTTAAGTGATTTCATAAAGTTTTAGTAGTAATAGAGTGGATGTTCAAATAGAGTCATCTGGATGTTGCAAAGGGTAGTCTCACACACATGCATAAATGTAGTCTCACACACATACAAAAATATAGTCTTACACACGTACATAAATATATAGTCTCACACGCATGCATAAATGAAGTCTTACAAACACACACTTACACAAACACTCCACGTTCAACAACTAGCTGGCCCGCTGTAACGACTTTCCCCTTACACCTTTTCGTTCCCATGGTAATATGTCTTTGGGGAGGTTCTTTTCTACAACACTAATCTTCTTAGGAAAGTCTATGAATAGCGGCACCTCATCGTAGTTATTGTAAGCTTCAACATCATCCACGTCATCAACTCTAATAATGTGCTGTTTCCCGGAGGCAACCACGTGCCTTGTCTTCTTCTTCGGGGGGAGGTTACTTTGTGGGTCAGACATATAGAAAACTTGTGCGACATATGAAGCGAGCACCCAAGGGTCATCTTGGTAGCCTAGATTCTCGAGGTCCATGACTCTCAATCCGATCTCGTTCAGTTGGTGTTGTTTGATCCAGCGGCATCGAAATAGGGCCACCGTTATATCCCTTCCATAGTCAAGTTCTCATATCTCTTCAATGATGCCAAAGTATTGAATCTTTCGCCCCAATCCATCGAGAGCCTCTATTCGAACGCCGCTGCTTTAGTTCACATATTTACTATCCTTTGTGTGGGTATAGTACGTATACCCATTGATGTCATAAGCATTCCAAGATGTCACCTGTCTCGATGGCCCCTCTGCCAACCTACTGATGGTAATAGAGTCTGTGGTTTCTCCAGGCGGAATGTTTTGGTCCTTCAACCATGTAGTTAGTCGTTGCTTGTGTTGTTTCATGACCCAATCATCCGAATGGCCATTTCTCTCTGTCATAATGGTAGCCAAGTGTTCATCAATGTACGGTTGCATCAGTTGTGTACTCTACAAGACACTGTAATGCACCTGACTCACCTCTTTGTAATCATGATCGATGAACACTTTTCTACCATTGGTGCCCTTCCCGGCCAGCCTACCCTTGTGACGAGAATCGGGTTTACCAATCCCTTTCTGTACTTTTAGGTACTCTTGACAGCACTCGATGACTTCTTCAGTACTATAACTCTCTATCATGGAGCCCTCTAGGTATGCTCGATTATGCACGTATCGACTTAGAACCGACATGAACTACTCGTAGGACCACATTTCATGCAAGTAGCAAGGGCCCAGCTCCTGTATTTGATGAACCATGTGAATCATGAGATGTGGCATTATATCAAAAAAAGCAGGAGGTAAACACATCTCCAGTTGGTTTTGTGTCTCCACCACAAATTCATGTAGGTCACTCAGCTCTTGCTTGCCAATCGTCTTCTGTGAGATCTTCGAAAAGAAGTAGCACATGCGGGTGATGGCCATTTTTAAGAACTCTGGCTTTATAGCCCTGATTGCAATAGGTAGAAACACTGTCAGCATCACATGACAATCGTGAGCCTTGCAGTGTGTTATTGATAAGTCCTTCATCGACACTAGCTTCTTAACATTTGCTAAAAACCCAATCGGGACTTTGATCCCCCTTAGGAAACTGCATATAGTTCTCTTCTCGTCTGGTGTTAGGTTGAAGCATGTCGTGGGCAGAGTGTATTTTCCATTAGCCTTAGGTACCGGGTGAAGCTGTGGCATCACATTTAGCTGCACCATGTCTTTCCATGCTTTTAGACCATCCTTTAACTTGCCTATGTCCATCAAGGTAGCAATGAGACTCTCAAAGATATTCTTCTGCACGTGCATAGCATCAATGGCATGGGGGACCTCCAAGTCTGGCCAATAAGGCAGATACTGAAAGGATCGATTATTTTTTGAAAGGTACGCCTTCGACAGAAGGTGTGCTTCTATCTCTGTTCGTCCCATTCGGATTCTTCTTTCCATAGATGACGCATATGTTTTTCACCATTCTATACACGTGTTCTCCATTATGACGTCTCTCCGGAGAGGGTTCAATCTCTAGGGCGTTGTCATAAAATCTAAAGAACAATTTGCTGCGGTACTTGTGACTTGTCTTTAAAAAGCGTTGGTTCCTTAGGTAAACTATCTTCTTAAATACATCTAGGTACACCCATGTAGTACCATCCAAGCAAACCAAGCATCACGTCTTTCCTTTGATCTGTCCAGACAAAGCAAACAGTGCGGGATAAACATTGGTAGTAACAAATATTATTGCTCTACATATGAAGTCCTCCTTTCGGAACGCATCGTACATCTGCTCCCCATTCCTCCATAGCCTCTCCATTTCTTGCATCAAAGGCTCGAGGAACACGTCTATATCAATGCCTAGCTGTTTAGGGCCAGAAATAAGAATAGTGAGGAGAAGGTACTTCCTCTTCTGACACAACCATGTTGGGATGTTGTACATGGTCAAGATCACTAGCCATGTGCTGTGGTCGCTCATCCTCTCATTGAAGGGATTCATTCCATCGGTGCTCAAGCCAAACCGTACATTCCTTGGGTCATCGCTGAATTCTTTGTGCTTCTCATCAAACCTTTGCCACTGACTACAATCAGCCGGGTGTGTAATCTTATCATCATCCACCTTGCGCTCATCATCCCACCATGTCATGAGTGCGGCTTCTTTAGGGTTTAGGAAGATACGTCTCAAGCGGTCAGTCACTGGTAGGTACCACATTACCAAGGCAGGAATTCTTCTCTGCTTTGCATTGTTGCCTAATGGAGTGTCCTCTGGGGGCTGAAATTCTTGTACCACCTTTTTTGTACCCTTCTTATTCCTCCTTTTCCCCATGGAGGGTTCGTCCCCACCGTAAATGTCATTGTTCTTATACCGGCTGGCCCCACACCGGGGACATTTATCCAGTGACTTGAACGTTTTACCATGAAAAAGTATACAGTGGTTGGGGCATGCATGGATTTTTTCAACCCCCATTGTCAATGGACTTATGACCTTCTTCGCTTGGTATGTGTTGGCGGGAACTGAGTTTGGTTGTGGCAGCACCCATGACAGGAGATGCAATAGATCATTGAAACTATAGTCTGATCAGCCGTACTTAGCCTTCAGGATGAGCAGCTCAAGCACAAAACGTAGCAATGTCCAATGTGTCGGACAACCCTTTTCAACACCATACACAGTCTCCTTCGATGCTTTTGTCACCCTTTCCAAATTTTCTAGACCTTTCGGGCTATTTAGTAAAATCTCTGGTCCAAGGGCTCGAATCATGTCCTCCAAATCTTCTTCATCCCCGACACGTGCTCCACCATCATTATTGGCACCACATTCATCATTACCATCCCAACCACCAGCATCACCACCTTGTTCATTGCCAAACTCGAAATCCATTCGTGCATCAAGCTCTGCTGAATATTGGGATAGGGATTCTATGGTTTTGTCGTCGTATTCCTCCTCATCCTCGTCGTTAACAATAACTGTTTCACCATGATGAATCCATAGTGTGTAGTCCTCAACAAATCCTCGCATAATCAAATGTGATCTGATGATAGTCACACATGTCCATGTCATACGGTTCTTGCAATCTTTACAGGAGCAAATAATTGTATCCTTATTCTCTTTCAATGTCGTTGCATGCTTCTTTGCGGCTTCAATAAATTTATCCACCTCTTCACGGAAACCTGCCTTGAACCTTAACGAACCATATATCCAAGAGTTCCTGTACTCCATCTTTTACAACAACAATAAAACAAACATTAAAGGACTACTTATTCAGATATATATTAAAATGAATCAAATTAATAATTACTTGAGAATAATTGTATATACTTCAGATATATATGAATATAAATCTAATATAATTACATGAAGCAAACAAACACACCATGGTAGAGGAAAATTAATTAATGGCCTATTTATCCATAAATAATTAAAATATATATTTATTGATTACAATAAATAATTTCAAAGACAACAATTAGCAACAATTATACTTTACCCAATATCTTTCATACAAACCCTAGTTCAATTTCATCAAACATAAATTTACAAAAACAAAATTAATAAAAAAAACCAAACCCTAGATCTAGATCCACATGCACATCAAACATCCATAAAACTAACTAATTGTTCACTAAAATCAAAAAACATGAACCAAATAAGGTACTGATCTTGTTCTCCTTCCTAATTTATCCTAGTACATTTAAAATCTGGCTCTAATTTGCTTCATAAGTAGCTCAAGCACCATAGAAAAGAGAGAAAAACAAAACTCTAAGTACTCACTAACCAACCATTAAAACTTCAAAAAAAATGTGGAATAGTATTTTCTTACCTTCTACAACCTCTCCACCAAAGGATTTGAGACCAAAACCTTCCCCCTTAGTAGAGCAATTTTTAGGAGGTGCCCAAGGCCTTTCCACCTTTCTTTCACGGGTTAGAGTGAGTGACCCGAGGAGAAAGAAGTGCTGCAGCTGTTTTATATGTGGGTCCGCCCCTACAAATCCGAGCTATATATACGTGGGCATTTGTAGGGGCGGCTCAATCACCAGCCGCCCCTACAAATAGAAATTCTAGGGGCGGCTGGTGATTGAGCCGCCCCTACAAATCAAACCCCATTTGTAGGGGCGGCTCGTATCACCAGCCGCCTTGCTGTTCCATTTATAGGGGCGGCTGGTGTCTGGGCACCCGATCACGCCACTGTAGGGGCGGCTTCATCACCAGCCGCCCCTACAAAAAATTCGACCCGTTGCTAAAAATCGTTTTTTACGTAGTGCGTCTCCCTTGCCCCAACAAAAAAAAATTAAGCCGTTGCTACAAACCTTTTAGTGTGCCACTTCCACGCAACAAATGACACTCCAACTGATCATCATAAATATCCCTTCGTAACATCTATTTTTTGTTATGTTGTGAAAGTTGTTAGTTAGCAATCAATGGATATTCTAAGGAATAGAAGAGTGTGGCCAGTTTTGAAAATATAAGCTATGTCAGTTGCATAAACTCAATACCTTCTTGGTCGTTACTGACAGAATAGTTCATAGCTAATAGAACTATGTCCACTACAGTTCACACGGAGAACAACCACAATATAGTGACTGCTCTAGGGGGAAAAAAGGACAGAAAATTGATGAGCCCTAAGGAAATCAGATCCACCCAAACATGTAGATCACGGGCCTAGTTATTGACTTACTGTGATACTTAAAAAGACAACCTGAATCATTTAATTTGCTCATGCCCATAACAGAGCAAGCCTAGAATGACATTTCCCGCCGAGCTTCAAGCTCATGTTGATGCATCATGCCATGGTGAGTTGCCTTAATGGCACCGTAAAACTTGTTATGCGGGTGCACTCTCTCCTTGATCCCAGAGACAAGCTTACTTGAGTCAGGTTTCTTCAGAAAGTGAAGAAAGTTCAGTAAATTCCTTTACAAGAAAAAAGAGAGGAAAACGTCATTGATAAGTTAAGGGGGTGTTTGGTTCTTTAGGCGCTTCTAAAATTTATGTCACATCGAATGTTTAGAGGCTAATAAGGAGTATTAAATATAAATTAATTATAAAACTAATTACATAGATGGAGGCTAATTTCCGAGGTGAA
The DNA here is from genome assembly GCF_019320115.1 of Miscanthus floridulus. NCBI lineage: Eukaryota > Viridiplantae > Streptophyta > Magnoliopsida > Poales > Poaceae > Miscanthus > Miscanthus floridulus. The sequence goes on along the minus strand of NC_089592.1, from coordinate 4,404,290 downwards.
TTTTTTAAGCCTAATTAATTTATCATTAGCACATGTTTACTGTAGCACCACATTGTCAAATCATGGACTAATTAGGCTTAAAAGATTCGTCTCGCAAATTAGTCGCAAATTATGCAATTAGTTTCGTAATTAGTCTATATTTAATACTCCATACATGTGTCCAAATATTCGATGTGACAGGAATTTTAGGAGGTGGGGAAGGAACCAAACAGCCCCTAAATATTGTTGACCCACAGGATCATCGGCTCAGGTGAATAAACCACTCACCAGTCTTACCGAGCACCCACTAGTGTTGCCGAGCACCCACTAGCTAAACCGACCACGAACAAGCGTTGTCCGTCCCCACACACTATGGCTAGAGGTTGAAGAAGAGGAAGAACAGAGCGTACACACAGTACAATACACCAGCGTTGGCCGAAGCCCTGTATGGGAGATGACAAATCTGAATTCTCTTTACTGAGTTACCGTGTATCTCTATTTATACAACTCTATCCATCTAGTCCTAGTACAGCGCACATGCTGCAATAGTAACTAGATAACACATACAGGGCTGACTCTGCGCCGGTCTCTGCATGTGGCTACAGTGCTGCAGGTGAGCCGTTCAGCGTCTGCACCTGCAGCGGCTATAGTATCACAACAGAGAGCCTTTTCGGCGCCGCCTTCACCTTGCTGTGTATTCATACAAGGAAGCAGTAGTTTATTCTAACAAATATTTTAAATGCAAGCATCAATATCTGCTGTCAGATAGTTTGTGCTTGTTCCTCCATGCCTCTTGTGGTCTTGTTCCTCCATTTCATCGTCTTCTCCCTCCCTCCTCCGGTACAACTCACTTTCAAGTTGCTGCCACAGCTCCACATCAGTCATCATGTCCTCATCATGGTGATTGACAATGTCATTATCACTATCTACCAAGCCAACATCATCGACCGCCACAGCAATGGAACTCTGAACCTCTTCTGAATTCTGATACGTACAGCTTCTGATGTAACTGTCTCTGAGGTTTCCACGGTGGTTTCAGTCAACAGCGAATTGGATTCAGATCCACCGCTTGTAGATGTTCTTATTTCCTCTATGTGACAGTTGAGGTACACTACCGGACTCCTTGAGTTTGCCGAGTGTTCCAAACACTCGGCAAAAGGCATAAAACACTCGGCGAAATGTTCGCCGAGTGTAACACTCGGCGAATTACACTCGGAAAAAAATGACTCGGCAAAGACATCTTTGCCGAGTGTTTTTTGTCGGGCACTCGGCAAAGGCTTTGTCGAGTGCCGGACACTCGGCAAAGGGCGGACACTCGGCAAAGTTGGAACCGAAAAAAAACCCGAAAAAAATGAGAATTTTTACCCAAAAAAATGTAATTTTTTTTTAATTGATGGAGGCCCCCACCGGTCAGCGCCCATCCATCTTCGGCTTTTTTCGCGTAAATTTCACGGCTATGCGGCCGACGGGATTCGAACCCGAGACCTCCTGCTACGCACAAACATCCTTTACCACTACACCACACTGTCACTTGTGTCTAGATTCCGTTTTAGTTCCCAATATATTATACTAAACCGAGTGTAAATTATTTGTTTGAGGCCCTAAACGAATTCAAATAAAAAAGTTGTGAACTACAAAGTTTCATAACTTTTCGAGATCTGCACTTTTAGTTTAGGAAGTTTTTCCATTCGAGGTCGTTTACAAAATTTGAATTTTAAAATTTGGAAATTCAAACGTAGTTTTGCATGACAAGATGTTTTCAAATAAAAAAGTTGCCAACTACAATGTTTCATAACTTTTCGAGATCTACAGAGTTTATTTTGGTTGTTTTTCCATCCGAGGTCGTTTATAAAATTTGAATTTTAAAATTTTGAAATTCAAACGCAGTTTTGCATGACAAGATATTTTCAAATCAAAAAGTTGCCAACTACAATGTTTCATAACTTTTGGAGATCTACAATTTTTATTTAGGAAGTTTTTCCATCCGAGGTCTTTTGAAAAATTTAAATTTTAAAATTTTTAAATTCAAACGTTGTTTTTCATGACAAAATGATTTCAAATCAAAATGTTGCCAACTACAAAATTTCATAACTTATCAAGATCTACAAAGTTTATTTTGGTCATTTGTTCATCCGATATAGTGGTAATAACATTGTTCACAAATCTTATATATTTGTCTTCTACTTTCATGAAACTAATATGAGTGATGTAGATTTTATGAACAACGTTATTGTCGTTTTGTCAAATGAAGAAATGACCAAAATAAACTTTGTAGATCTTGAGAAGTTATACAACTTTGTAGTTGAAAAGTTTTTCATTTGAATTCATTTAGGGCCTCAAAAATTGCTTCGAAAAACTAATTTGCCGAGGGCCAAAAAAATGCACACGGCAAAATGCCTCTTTGCCGAGTGCCAAAACATAGGCACTCGGCAAAATACGGCTTTGCCGAGTGCCAGAAAAAAGGCACTCGGCAAACTGAGAGTAAATTGCTTGTTTGAGGCCCTAAATGAATTCAAATAAAAAAGTGGTCAACTACAAAGTTTCATAACTTTTTGAGATCTACAATTTTCATTTAGTAAGTTTTTCCATCCGAGGTCGTTTGAAAAATTTGAATTTTAAATTTGAGAGATTCAAACGTAGTTTTGCATGACAAGATGATTTCAAATCAAAATGTTGCCAACTACAAAATTTCATAACTTATCAAGATCTACAAAGTTTATTTTGGTCATTTGTTCATCCGACATAGTGGTAATAACATTGTTCACAAATCTTATATATTTGTCTTCTACTTTCATGAAACTAATATGAGAGATATGAGTGATGTAGATTTTATGAACAACGTTATTGTCGCTTTGTCAAATGAAGAAATGACCAAAATAAACTTTGTAGATCTTGAGAAGTTATACAACTTTGTAGTTGAAAAGTTTTTCATTTGAATTCATTTAGGGCCTCAAAAATTGCTTCGAAAAACTGATTTGCCGAGGGCAAAAAAATGCACACGGCAAAATGTCTCTTTGCCGAGTGCCAGAAAAAAACACTCGGCAAAGACATATTTTGCCGTGTGTTTTTGTTTGCCGAGTGTATTTTTCTGGCACTCGGCAAACACGGTCTTTGCCAAGTGTCCGATAAAATACACTCGGCAAAGCCTCCGGCACTCGGCAAATCGCCGGTTTCCGGTAGTGGTAGATGAAACATTATTTCGCCGTCGGGATTACGATCTCGATCTGTTGCATATGTACACTTCTTTATGCATTCACTTCAAAAGAATTTACAGAAGCACGAAGAATAGAAAAACATAGATGTTTCTACCTATCCTAATCCTATATGCATCCACTTCAAAAAAATCTTGATTAATTAGCAGACCTGAGTTCGATAATCATCAACCAGTAGTAGATGGCTTCAGATTTGAACAAAAGCAAACAACCACAGAAGAAGAGAGACAGGAAACAAACTCACCTCTCTTCCCACCCGCCGCCGCCCAGTTCGTTATCGCGAAGGAGCCCAGCTCGTCGTGCAATCTGGGGCGTATAAGGCCACTGGAGCCCGTCCGCTGTGTGAGCGTATATGGCCATTGTCCGCACCGCCCGCTGTCTCCGCACGCACACCCGGCAGCTGGTCGCCCTCCCCGTCAACCGTGCGCCACCTTCGCCTTGGATTGGAGAGCGCCGCCGCCGAGCGACCGACTTGATCCGAGCGCCGTGTGCGCCTGTGCCTGTGCGGTGTGCCCAGCCCCAGCGCCAAGGCCTGCCTGTACAGGATGGGGCGGTCGGCCGGACATGCTTTCCGCAGCGGCACAGATGCTGGCCGGCATCGCCGGGACACGCCCACCTCCTTCTCCACGAACAGGGACGCAGACGGTGGATGGCGGCTGTGCCGGTGGATGGCGGGGTTAGGATCTGGGGGTTTGTGAATGGCGATGGTGGAGTTTGCGATCTCTGACTGAACGGTTGCGCGGCCACGAGAAGGAGTGCGTCGGGGTCGTGGGAGTGGAGCGGGTTTTTTTCTTCCGCGCGGAAGGTTTTCGTCGGACGGACGAAGGGGGTGTGGCCGTCGCTTATTAGCGCAGGGCGCGGCGATTAGCGCGGGGGCGGGGTAATTAGCGGGGCCAAAACGATGACTTCCGATTCTTTTTAGTTGTAGAGATTAGACAGACCACTGGCCCACTTACAGGCCCACATCGGCCTAGGGCACATAGTCTGGATGTTTTTGTTTCTTTCTTTTTTTTTTCCTCAACTAGCAAACATGTCCATTTGCAGAAGATACAACTTGTAACGTAGTTTATCTAGATGATTTGCAGCTTAAAAAATTATCAAACAAACACGTGGTGCTCTAACTCATATATACGAGCACAAGATGTTTTGATATTTATCAAATGATCATTTGTGTATTTCAATTTGTCTTGAAATCGGACTCTAAGTATTTGAGATTGCAAAACGTGTCAAGAACAGCTGCGAAAAAATGAGATTACCTCATATGTTTAAATTCGTCCTTGAATCAAACTCTATAGTGTGCCTATATTTATGTGGTTCGGTTCCTTTTTTTTTTGTTCGGTAATGCTTTGATGAGGATGTCCGTTCAGGCGTGTCAGTCTGACGCCCCGTTCCTGGGCCTGCATATCGATTGGGCCCAACAGGCAACAACTGTTCTTCCACTCTCGAATATTTTCCCCACTCACGACCACTACCACTTTCAACGTGTCGTCCGCCAGCAGCGCCGCGTCGGCTGCGCATCCGCCCGCAACAGTCGCGATGCGCTGTCTACCCGCCTGCTCTGCCTCGCCGCCGCACCCCATTCCGCGTTGCACCTGCCCCAATCTCGTGTCGCGCCGCGCCCCATCCCGCGTTGTGCGGGGCATCCACCGCCGTGACCCATCCACCTCGTTGGGCACGGCCATGGCATGCAAAGCGCCACCACCACCCCGACGCCAACAAGAGGTCGTCGGCCGTTGCTCTCAATGTCTCCTTAAATCTGAGTTTGCTGGATACCGTAGTCCCCCACTAGGTAGACCATGGCCGTCGGCGACGCCAGGTTTCAAGTGTTTCGGGCGTTTCAGACTTCTGTTTCAACTTTCAAGTGTCATATGTATGTTGCAAAAGTAGATATAGAATGTTTCATACGTTGCAATAACAATATACACATGTTTCAAGCCGATGTTCAAAGTATTTCAGTTGTTTAGGACACATTTTCAAATGTTTTCATCTGGATGTTGCATATATTGCTATGGCTGCATACGCATGTTTCAAGTGTTTGTTTTCATGTGTTTCAGATGTTTTAAACTTGTTGCAAAAGTGGATCTGGATGTCCCATATGTTGCTATGGCTATACAAGCATGTTTCAAGAACATGTTTCATCTATTTTCAGTTGTATGTTGCAAATGTTTCATCTTTATGTTTTAAAAGTAGATCAGGTGTTGCACATGTTGTAATACGCGTTGGTGACTGGCAGACAACGGTCGGGCGTAGCCGCCTAGTGCTGCTACCGAGGCACCGCCGTGGTTCACGTGTGGACGTGGGGCCGTGGTTCTAGACACTGGCGCGTGATACGGGCAGGCGTGGGGCGGGGGGATGTGATGCAGGTGGGCGTTAGGTGCAGGCGCGGAGCTCCGTCTGGACGGACGCCGCCTCCGGAGCGGGATTTGGCGTGGGGCGAAGGGAGTTCCGTGCGTCGGGTGCGGGTGTGGGAGCCACGTCTGGACGGATGCTGCGTTCCGAACGTCCGGTCGGGCGCGGGTGTGGGAGCCGTGTCCAGACGGACGCCGTGTTTCGGACGTCCGGGCGCTAGTCGTCCTGTAGCTCAATTAGGTATCTTGAACTTGGTTCTTGTGCCTTTCGCCCGATAGCAAAACTTGGTCCGTCCCTTGAGAAACCTAACTAGTCTCGTGTACATGTTACTGATGATGAGTTAGAGTGTTTTCTTTCCAACTCTCTTGCCTTGGAGAAGTTGCACCTCAGTATTTGTGGGGAGATAATTTGCCTGAAGATACCTTGTGTGCTACAGAAATTCAGCATCCTGAGGGTTTCCGGATGCTGGAGGCTGCGAGTGATAGAGAGCAAAGCTACAAAATCTCTCTTGTTTACACATCCATGGAAATGTAAAACTCTCACTTGCAGACACATTGCAAATCAAGAGATTAAGTGTAGAATTGAATCCAAAGGCTCTCTGTTATGCTCGTTCTGAGCTGCCGTCCATTATGCCAAATCTTGAGATTCTCTGTATAAGCTCCAGCTATGAGGTACCTCTCTAAAACATAAGGCGTTTTATGCAATATTACAAGAGCAGTCATATATGCATATTACGGTTGACATAAGAGCAGCTATGTTGTGATCACATGTGGAGATGTCTGGATTTGATGCATCCGACATCACAACTTACTCGAAACCTTCTCAATTTTTTACCATAGCCTACACATGCGATAACATGACACCTCGACAAGTTTCGTGATTTTTGGACTTCGTATGAATTTTATATAATTTAAAAACACTTTTCCGACAAGTTCCTCGTCATGTTACGTGAAGAAGATGCCCAAAATTTGATGCGAGTTCGTGGATAGGGACTCAACATACACCAAATACCATGAATAACATTTTTCGAATCACTAAATTGCATTATTCCATCCACCTGCAGTTCAAATTTGAAATATTCGAAAAAAATCAACCAAAAGAAATAAATTAGGGAAATATATAAAAAAAGTTAAAATTGGTTCAAAATTTAAAATTGAGTTTAAATAATGTATTATAGCACCACAAAAAACTGGGTTCAAAAAACCAAAAAAAAAAAATCTTTGCTGAGGGCCTAGACTGACCCTCGGCAAAGGGGATCTTTGCCGAGGGCCTGGCCAATGGCCCTCGGCAAAGAAAATTTAAAAAAAAATAAAAAATCTTTGCCGAGGGCTTGGCCAATGGCCCTCGGCAAAGAAATTTTTTTTAAAAAAATAAAAAATCATTGCCGAGTGCCTGACGGCGAGCACTCGGCAAAGACTGACGCCAGTGGCCGCTGTGACCCATCCGGCCATATTTGCCGAGGGCCAATTTGCCGAGGGCTAGGCCCTCGGCAAAGATTTATTTTGCCGAGGGCCTATCTTTGCTGAGGGCTCCTGGGGCTAGCCCTCGGCAAATAGAGCCTTTGTCGAGTGTCTGAGATCTAGCCCTCGGCAAACCCAGAAGCCCTCGGCAAAGGATGGGTTTCCAGTAGTGTGTTGTGCAGGTTGTCAACACACCAATGCTGCCTACCAAATAACTCTACCTCAAACACCTGGCCATTGATATTACATCAGGAGCTTCCTTTTCCCCGTCCTACGATTATTTTTCTCTAGTTTCTTTCCTTGAGACGTCTCCCTCCCTGGAATCATTGATCTTGGATGTAAGGCACCATTCCTTCATTCCATCCTGCAAAGTTGTATCTGTCTAACCACTCTCTTTTGATACACTGACTCGATTTATTTATTTTTAAATCATTAGGTATCCCAGGGACATATGCAGCATAAATCGGTTTTTGGAGATTCCTCAGGTTTGAGGGAGATGCTGGAACACCGCCATTGCTACCTCAAGAGTGTGAAGATGGTAGGCTTCAGCTCTGCGAAGAGCTTGGTTGAGCTAACATATGCTATACATTCTCAAGAACGCAGTGTCGCTCGACTGTCTCACATTGGACACCCTCGATGGTTTTAGGTGTTCTATAAATTCTAGAAAATGCTACACCAGGAGCAGGAGTGTTCTCATGGAAGCCCATAGAGCACTCAAGGCAATTAGAAGTTACGTTGAGGTTAAAGTTCCCGCTACAGTTAAGTTCACTGTTGTGGAGCCATGCAGCCGGTGCCATGCCGTAGGAGAGGATGATAGGCGTCGAAGATGGTGATGGCTGCTGCCATGGTGTGCCTGATTGATTGTGCATGCGATGGATGATGTTGCAATAGTGTTGCAGATTGCTGCGTACCATCATGGTTTCATGTTGAGTGAGTTTCTGGACAACAACTCAACAAGGAATTAAGCGAGGTGCAATCTCGGAATAAGGTTGTGTAGTGCAAAGTTGTAACTTGTGCAATATCAAAATATTAAAAAAAATATTAACTACAAAAGGGTTTTAAAATGACAAAAGAAAAATTGAAATCGTCACAAAGAAGGCAGCAGTCGCTGCCCGCTATAGTACATGGAGGCCCGTGTATTTTCAAGTTGGGCTGAGCCCATGTAGGTGGACCATTCCAGCCCGGTCCATCCGGGCCCACTTGTCATCTGACTGAGTGGCGTCTTCCTTCCTCCTCCCCCTTTCTTCCCCCAGACCAACCCACCGCAGCACAGGGCAACAACACCACACCACCTCCTCGCCGTCGAAACGAATCCAAGTGACCAGCGAACCGGCGGCGGCGATGGGGATCGGGGAGCACTTCGAGGGCGTGAAGCAGCACTGGGCGAGCAACTTGGCCCTCCTCGACTACTTCAAGAAGGTCTACGGCCGCGCCGAGCCCCTCCCCAAGTGGTCCGACGCCGACGTCAACGAGTTCATCGCCTCCGACCCGGTCTACGGGCCCCAGGTCGGCGCTCCGATCCGCTCCCCTCCCCTCCTCTCCCCCTTCCTGTTCGCCTCGCCTCTCCTCTGACCACAGATGCGGTTTCCGCAGCTCAAGGCCCTGCGGGAGTCGAGGAAGTTCGCGCTCGCCGGGGCCTTCGTCGGTGCCGCCCACCTCGGCGGCGTCGCGCTCAAGTTCTCCAAGGCGCCGCACGGTATGACGGACGGGGTCTTTGCGGCTATGTGTGGCTGCCAGGTTTTCCAGATCGGTTGTGACATCGGTTTGGTTTTGTTGCTGTTTCTGATCGGCGGCATTTGTGGGTGGTTGGCTGTGATTGACTGCAGGCGTCCTGCTGGCGACCGGGTTCGGGGCGATCACCGGCGCCGTGCTGGGATCCGAGGTGGCGGAGCACTGGTACCAGTTGTACAAGATGGACAAGCAGGGGGCCAACCTTAGGTTCATCTACTGGTGGGAGGACAAGGTCTCAGGTCTGTTCTGTCCCCCTTGTGCCATCTTGTCCTCTCTTTCCTCATATGATGATCCAGTTCCTGTTTAGTATACGTGGTTAATTCTCTAGAGGATGTTTAGTATACGTGATTAATTCTCTAGAGGATGCAATGTCCTAGTTGCAATTGTGGCCTGCATGTTGCCGGAGTCGATTACAATGTCGAAATAGTGGATGTGCTTGTGTCAGTTTCAGCGTGAGTAACACACAGCTAATCTTACCTGACCAACTGTGTGATATACTATGTGTTAAGCTACTTTGCAATCTTCCATAGGTTTTTGTGCAAGTTACAGATTGTACGTGGTAATTCTAGTTGTCTATTTAAGTGAATTATAAGTCTGCTAAGTTTTTAGAATAAACTTTGTGTTAATGCCCAGTTTCATCCATGTACCCTTTTCCCGACCAAGTCAATGATTACTTTCTGGAAACACTTGCCACTCATTTTACAGAATGTTTTTTTTCTTTTTCTGAGACCTACAAATTGTAGATTAGTATAATATTTAAAACTGCTTTATGTTCAGTCAGAATTTATGCATCTGAAAACACTCTTTAGTCTTTACAGCTCACATATCTACTACCACTGTTGTAAGTGGTTGGAACAGAACCCGTTTCTGTGTCTGAGACCGAAAGCTGCACCTAATTCAGAAGTACCCCTGGTGATGACTGATCAATCTTAGAGGGATTCTTGAGCTAGCTCATTAAACTCAAACAATAATTAAGGCACAGATTCATCTACGTCTGATTAACCCAGCTACTACTAACAGATGCCTTTCTAGAAATACTTGTCATTTAACCTTTTGTGCAAACTGTACATTAATATAACATATAGTGCTGCTTTTTGTGGGTTTTCTTTATATGTCAGGTTGAATTTTAGACTAGGAGGAAACAGTTTTAGATAAATTTCTTGGAACTGACTTTCTAGAAACACCTCTTTAACCCAGCTAAATGTAATTATTACTTCCTGGAAATACTTGCCACGAATTTTAGATAAATTTCTTGATTTTTTTCTGAAACCCACAAACGGTAGCCGGTAGGTTAGTAATATTTAGAACTGCATCATGTTCATTTCAGAATCTATACGTCTGAAAGTACTCTTTATTCTTCAAACCTCAGATTCACAACCACCGTAACCCATTTTCTGTGTATATCAGTATATCTGAGACTGAAGATCCATCTACCTTTTATTAAGCCAGCTAAATACTAGCCAAGATGCCCTTCTAGAAACACTTGCCATTTAAATTTGTGTGCAAACTGTAGATTAGTACAACAAATGTAGTGCTATTTTATGTTGACTTTATCACTTTTTGTTTATGTCAGGATGTATCTTCAGACTAAGCATTTCTTTTTTGAGCAAGGCACTGACTTCCAGTCTTAGTTATGGCTTCCATGTTTTCGTGGGTTCACCCTCTAGTTTTGTTTGGTACCTGAGTCAGTCTTCTGGTGGAGAGAAAAATTTGTGTAGGGCCGTAGGGGAATGGGTATGCAAAATATGTCAGACACTAAGCAGGACTATCAAATGCCAAAGAATGCTTCTTGCAGCGCAAATTGTTGGATATACATATAGTACTAACAAGTTTGTGTTCAGTACATACACAATTCTCTTTGTACTAAAAGTTGACTTGTGAGTTGCGACTGATTATGTTTTTGATTCCCTTTCTAGTGAATTTATAGTATTAAAGTATAGGATGCAGTTGTGTCAGTTTCAGCATGAGATTACTTGCCAGTACGCAAATGATTGAAGTCGAGCAACTGCATGGTTTGTGTTAGCTTTTTTAGGTCACCCTACATAATGATTCTGTTTTTTCCCATGTAATGTGACACGATAGTGGATTACAACTGCAAAAACTCTTCAAAGTACATGATGGAGCAGTGTTAGCTTCAGCATGTTTGTACTTATTAACACAATTGATTGCAGTAGGCTGTCTCCATAGCAGTGTTTCCTTTTGGTTTTACAAGATTGAAGATTCCTTCTTTGTTCTAATTCTTCTTTGTTTTCCTTCTGTGAAAACAGGCCAGAAGAGCTGAACCACATTGAATGATGCCTATTTTGAGCATACCAGCTTGACAAAACATTGATGTCTCTTGTGCTGAATTCTTAGTTTCTGTCTCCTAGTTTTCTCTAATAAGTGTGAATTGGCTAAGGAAACCAACTGGACAATGCATTTTCATCTCTGTCATGAGTGATGTTTATCCTTAGTACTTTACAATGTTCATGGTCGCTCTGGTGTAAACAGTAAATCCTATCCGTTTTCAAGATATGTTTTCTCAAACTACTATTTTTCTATCAGTGGTTGCATACAGTGTGTTTTTGGTTTTTCTGGTCTGAAGCTACTAGCCTACTATGTCCATTTCAGAAATGGCAGTTTCTTCTAGCCAAATGGTTGATTATGATTCATATCATTATCAGCGTTGTAGGAGGTAAATTGGAATGCCATATTCTTTACATGTTTATGTTGCTAGGATTGTTGTATCTGTCCTTAACTACATGGATGTTGTTCTGTTTACTGACCAAGTTTAGAATGTCCATTCCACCTCTGCTACAATTGTAGCTACTGTTGTATCAAGTTAGGTGTGAGAAGTAAAACGCTAGGGAAATGGAGAGCCTCCCCCTTTTCCTAGAAGTACTATAAGGATTCTCCTACATATCCAAGTATGCTCCACTCATTCTACGCCAAGCACCCAATCACGGGATCAGAATCACAATCTAGATCATACCTTTCACGAAAGAAAAGGACAGGCAGAACTTAGATACGCTGATGACTCAGTACCTGATAGTGCAAGCATAGTTTCTAATGCCTATGGTTTTTCTTTATATGTATCACTTTGCTCATCTTAATCTGTGTTAGCTGAAATCATGTGCCCACAATTTTCAGTGGAAGGTATCATTGTGTGAAAGAGAGTGTCTTGTTCGTGAAAACGATGTTTCCTCGTCTAAAATACATCCTAACATGAACATAAAGAAGAATACATATGTTATGCTAATCTGCAATTTGCAGTCAGGTAAGATAAATGACAAGTGTTTCTAGAAAGGCATCTTTGTTTGGTGTTTAGCAGATTTAAGGAGATGTGGATGAATCTGGGTCTCAAGTTTTTTGTGTATTCGTGAGCCAACTTGGGAAGCATATAGTCTCCCTAGGATGAATCAGAGATCACGAAAGTCGGTTCTGAATTTGGTGCAGTTTTTAGCTTCAGGTACACAAGTTACTGTTAGACTATATTCTGGAAATTAATCCTACCCTACCAACTCTAACAGTTAATAGACAAGACCGTCTCTAGGAATTTGGGCCCCCAAAACGAAACAAAATGCAAAATGAGGTCCGAAAATTTGAAAAAATAAATCATGTCCAATATAACTAAAGAATACTTTGACTTTTACATGTGTTATTTCAATATACAAAGTTTAGTAATATATCAAATATTGATGCCAAAAAAATAGGTAGAACTAACCTCATGATTTACTGGAAAGCATCAACTATCTTGGAAATTTTAAGCTTATAAGATACCATGGTGTTAGGCACCTAGGATGCCCGGTGTACATAAAACTCTTTTCCTAACTTAATTGAGCGGTAGAGCTACTGCCATTTCCTTAAAAAAAAGCCTATAAGGTACTGCTTGAAATAAACAAAAGAAGACCGGAACAAATTTGAATGAGCAACTATCCTATAAATCTTGGATGCGTGACTACAACTATATAGAGTCTTAACCTTTCTACCGCTGAGAAATTTATGAAACAATTATTGATAATTTTTTTTAGAAAAAGGAATATATTAATATCCTAGCTTCTGCATCGACCAATGCATATAGTTGTTCCTTATTACAACACAAGCACTGCGGTCCACGCAATCTCAAACACAAAGTTTTGGTCCAAAATGAATAAAAGAAAGGTTTGCAAACTCAACATCCAAATAGCAATTCTATTACTAAATCTCCAACCGTGCCTTGCAAACACCCCATCACGGTTGTCTCAATATTCCTGCATCCCATCTTCATCATTTGGTGATCCTCCTCCCTCTGTAATAGAGACCAGGACCTGGTCCAGTAGGTCCCTTGAAGATAACCTGCAAATAAGATGGTGCTACGAACTTGTCAAAAATTATATCATTCCGAGTTAACCATATCGTCCAACAAATTGCACTTGCACCCACAAGAATCTTATATTTCAGTTTCCTATTTATCCCGTGTAACCGACTTGTAAATAAATTATGAACGCTAGTTGGAGGAATTAAACTAAAGGAAATATAAATAGTTCACCACACGAATTTAACAAAATGACAGTTAAAGAATAGATGTTGTATAGACTCGTCAGAAGAACAGAAACAACACTTTCTATCCCCTTGCCACTGCCGCCTTGCTAAATTGTCCTTTGTTAAGACTACTCCCTTATACAAATACCACAAAAATACTTTGAGTTTCAGTTTCCATATAAATGTGTTATATGGTATAACTTCAGCTCCTAATAAGGCTCTATACATGAATTTGACTGAAAACAATCCATTCTGATGTAGCCCCCACACAAAACGACCCCTCTGGTTTGTTAACTGTGCATCTGCAACCATAGCAACTACATCGTGCCACGCTTGTAAATTAACACCTACTAGAGATCTCCCGAAAGCCACATATAACGGCGTCATAGACAACACTGTTCTTACATATGCGCCTTTTCTCCTAACCATATTATATAATGCGGGAAAAGAGAGATTTTAAAGGACGTGGTCTTATCCACGAGTCCTCCCAAAATCGTACTTGAGACTCGTCACCTAGATCAAACTTGCCCAACGAGAGGAACTCCTCCTTGACCTTCATTAGACTAGCCCAAAATTGGAAGTCCCAGGCAAGTATTGAACTTGTGTAAAAGTTTTGTCTCTTAAATACTTATTCCTAAGCAATTGTTGTCAGACCCCATCTTCATTCAGTAACCTAAACAACCATTTGCTTAGGAGACATTTGTTATGAACGTCTAAGTTTAGGACTTCCAACCCTCCTTGATCTTTCGGCGTACATACTACCTCCCCGCAACGGCGTCAGAAATACTTGTTGGCATTTTTAAACACAATCACCAAGTATGGAGATAGAATCCATCCCCAGCAACGACACCAGAAATGCTTGTTGGTATTTTTTTAGCGTCATCACTAATGATTAGCAATGCCACTAAGTAATAGCCTTGATAGTTTCTTAATAATTTTAGATATTTATCCGCAAGGGCACGGAGCTATCATTATAGCATTTCACCCGAAAGTATTCTGGATATCGTTATTTATATTTTTCCAAAGGAAGGCATTTGATTAAGAGTCTAGTATGGATATGAACTTGAATAATAATGCTTGCAAGTACACCAATGTTTATAACAGGGTTAAGAACGGTGATTTCAAGATAGTGGACACACACTTGGCATTCCTCAAAGGATAAAATAGAGAAGAAAGAATAAAAGAATAGTCTAAGTCGAGCAGGCATTGGTCTAGTATAGTCATACAAAGATTAGTTAATGATGATACAAGTTACATAATTAGTCTTAGGGATAAGTGTGAAGCATGTCGGGAGGCCACCGAGTACTGGTTACCAGCAACCTCATGTGACAATTTAGACTTCTACACCCTAGTCGAACGTGAGGGATTACAAGGGACGGGCAGGGCTGTCACCACTAGCTGCCTACCCCTCAATAGTGGAAAGGAATAATGCATTCACCTGCCTCTCCATACCCAAGCACCACGCTTGCGTATACAGAATTTACCCAAATCCCCTCGGGTTCCCGACCCTACGGATCGACAGGTAAAGGACTTGGGCACACCTAACGGCACGATGAACCGCCACCCCAACTTTGCTCTAATTTCGACTATATAAGTTATATGAGTGTTTAAGCATAAAGTCATGTATACTACTCTCATGACATACAAACTATAGACTAGTTCATATATCAAGATTATAACACGATAACTATACTCTAGTTCATAAGTATGACTATAAATATCATACGAGCTTAACTTTGGAATATCTCATATCTCTATTCATACCCAAAGGTCTCTTCTTCCATGGAGCCAAGGTCTCCAAGGTAGCTTTGCCTTGCTCTAAAGCTACTAAAAAGTAAAGCTACTACTACTAGAGAGTGAGGTGTGTGAGGTGATGCTCAAGGTGAGTGTGTTATGAGACGGGGGTACCCCTCTATTTATATAAGAGCCAAGCGGTGCTTGGAGCCTATTCTTGGCGCGTCCCCAGCTCCCACCGCCTTAGCATGCTTTCATGCCGACGCCACAGCAAGGGGTGGCTGAGCAGCGCCGGCAGGGGGTCGGCCGCCCTAGCGCTACTCAGCCACCCCTAGGGGTCGGCCGCCCCTTGACCATGGCCGCTCACAACCGCCTTTGCATGGTAGGCCGTGGGCTGGACCAGGATGGCTTCCCCGTGGTGCTTTGCTCCAGTTGCATTAATTTGATGGGTGTCTCACTTGTTCCTTTGCGCAAATCAGCGTCGGAAAGCGCGTTTCGATGAATTATTTTATGTATTTGTGTTTGTGACCTGCAAAATAATGTTCTCCAAATACATGTGAAACTTGGTTAATAGTAAATGTATGTGTTTAAGATTACTTATTTCTCCTCTTTTTGTGTCTTAATTGACGGTCGGATTTGATCGGTGAAGACCGCCAACAAGCTCCTCCAAGCTTAACCTTTGCTCATCCCGAGCAAATAGCTAAGTTATTGGTTGTTGATCAGTAGTTGCTATGATGACGAATATAATTCATAAGTGCCATGCCTATAACAAAGTATTCTTCCTCAATTTAAATAAGTTGGCATTCTATCCACCCTTTTAACTTAATCCCTGTGGGGTTTATTGCTTTTCCAAATCTTAGGTGGTTGCAAGATAGAACGGTTTTAACAGAATTACCAATCATTCATTCTTTGATCAACCTTCTATCCGGAGGTTTTATAAATTTTGCAAAATAAAATGTAAGTTTCTCAAATGATTCACTCAATCGCTCAATATATATGACCCCCACCAAGGCATTTGATTGTTTTGACTTCTTTTCATCCTATCTCTAAAAGGCTTTGAGTGGAGTTTTAGGTAAGTTTGAATGAGAGGCATACTTATATCACATATATTGCTAAGTCAAAAATCAGATTCAAGGAGATGCAAGTCATACACTTTGATCAAGATGTGCAAGTGCGTGGAATATTTTCCTAATCCTAATGTTTTTGGTACTCCTTTGATCATGATTTTCTCTCTTTTGATAATTGCCTTAGAAGTATGGGCTATCTCTCTCTCTTTTTCAATACTTTGGAACCTTCATGTTGTGTTTCAATTTTTTTCTTTTCTTTTGCTATTTTGAGAGCTTCAGGTGTCTCTTTTTTTAGCATAGCCCATTTTAGGTGGACGGAAAAGCATGTTTTTACGTAACTATCAGTGTAAGAGTTAGCATTTTATTTGTGGGTGTACATGAATCTTGATCATGGGTGTATGACAATAATCTCTATAAGGGTCACAACAATTTGACAAAACTCAACGTGAATATAAGTAGCATATGACTAAGGTTTTGATTTGAATCACGTCGTATGGCCGTGGTAAGATTTCATAACCATTGAGAAACTTTTGATTTTAACATTTTTAAAATAAAAACTTCAGATGGAAGTTTCTCTTAGAATAAAGTCATAGCATATTCTATTTACCATATCATAACTTGTAATAACTTAGAAAAGGATCATGCTTTTGCAACCCACAAGTTTTAAGTTTTAGGATGAGATATTTTAGCCAACAAACTTAAATTTTAGGAAATACTAAGTTACAGCCTAGGCACAGATGAATTATAAACAGAGCAACTATTCATCATTTCAACAAAGGAGAAACTAAACATTCCTAAATCACATATGAGAGTAGAATGAATATTTTTGTTGTTTTTATCATATTTTATTTTTTTGAATTATATATTTTTTTATTTTTTTTAAATGCTAATAAATAAATGAATGTAATAAATAATGCGAAAATTAAAATGCGGAAAATAAAAGATACTACTTACCTCTGTGGGGGTGCTTCTCCAAGCTTGCTCGAAGCCAAGTGATGATTCTAAGGTAGGTTATTTTGTTTTGATTTAGTGTATCGACTAATGTTCATACTGAGTATTTTTGGTTCAATGATTAATTAACCTAAGCACCCTGTTTAATTTTTAAAAGCCTATAAAAACATGATCGTATATTAACCTAAACACCCTGCTTAATTTTAATTGTTGATAAATTTGGAGGCTCTGTTCCATGACTTCCATCGCCTAGGCCGCATGCCCGCATCGACGGGTCTGTATGTAGATACTAAGGGCTCGTTCGTTTTGCATCATTCCTGTCAGGATCGATTCCTGGTGGAGGCTGTCCTATACAAATTGTAGAAACGTTCCGGCCAGGAACGGTTCCAGGAGGTCAATCCCCCGGAACCGAACAGGCCCTAAAGAGTGATTACAAAAACGTATATTGTGACATGAACATAAAGTATATAGTTCTCATTTTTGAAAGTAAAACAGATAAATAGTTCATATTCTATACTAATCTACACTTCTCAGAAAAATAGATCTACAACTGGCTCTAAAATTAAACGACTAGTGTTTAATAAGGGTATCTTCGGACTTAGCTGCTAGATGAGGAGATATTGATGACCCTGGGGATTCATTGGCTGGGTTTCATGACCTCTGTAGAAGCCTATACTCTCTAAAATGAGTCAGCATGAATCACTAAAAGGTATCACTGAATTAGCTGCAGGTTTCAGTTTCTACAGGTGTGTACAATGATTTAATAAACTTTCTTCTCATCTTCATTTACAGCACTGATATCTATTAAACTGATCTGATGTGTAGAGACCGGAAGGTCCCTCAAAACTGACCAAAGTAGAAGCAGAAAGAAATCACAAGAAACCAGTATGAATCCAGATGTCATCCAGATTCATCACTGAAATGTGCTGCAGCCTGGAGAGCGTGCCACCTGGTGGCACCGGAGAAGTGGAGACATCTCCTTGTGGGATTCTTCATAGTAATAGATGCTATATGGCTAGTGCTTTGGGGCATAAAGCATGAACTGATTCCAATTGGCTTTTGCGTAATGGAAGGCAAAGCAACCCAATGGAGAACAAGTGAGTGTTCATTGGACGCTCTTAAAAGAAACATTGTTGTCATCTCCATGCATGTTTGGCCTGTGACACTTTGAGACCTTTTAGATGCTAGCTGTTTAATTTTCAATGCACTCTATCCATCAGAATAGCATGTCCCTTTTGCTGTGAAACATTTACAATGGCCCTAGCTAGCCAAGGATATGTTATTGTGTTAGCTTGTCCTTCTCCATAGTCCTTGGCATTATTCAGTGGCTATTGTAAGTTAATTTAACAATTTTTTTAATTTCTGGGTTAAAATATTTAGCACCAAACACCCTATCTATAGATTAACTAATATGGTTTGAAACACATATATAACTAGAGTCACCAAGAAGAAGATTGTTTGGAGGAATAAATTTTGAGGATATTAAACTTGAAGTAAAGCACATTTTGTCACAAATACGCGAGGTGGCCAAGATTGTAAAGCTGTCAAGGTAAATAAAAGATTTTGCCTTTATATTTAGTATAAGGGTCTCTCTCTCTCTCTCTCTCTCTCTCTCTCTCTCTAATAGTCAGCCAGGGAATATAACATCGGCTCTCCACAAGCATGGTACTAAAACTGAGTGCCAGGTACTTTATTGCTTCAAACAAAATCATTGCTCCAAAGAAAGAACACTGCCAGGTTACAAAAATCAGTCTTATTATACACGAAACTGCCACAGAGAATCAAGAGTGAACTCCAGCCAATCATATTAGGTAACATCATCAGATTAAAGCAGGCTTTCAAATCTATTACATATATCCTCAAAGTAGAGTTCATGGTCTCATGGCAACAGTATGCTGTTATTTATATATTGTACCTTAGGGTGGAAATCTAGTTGTATCAGATACTATAAATCTGTGTCAATCATAACAACTGCATTAGTGCTCATTCATAACTAAGATGCCTAGCGCACAAATTAGTCCATTTAACGAATTCCTCCAAGATTCTTATAGTTTGGAGGCTCTAATATAATGGAGCATCTTATGTAGTAATATCACACCTGAACTTGGACACTTTACTCTCATTTTTTTTTCTTAGATTAATTTGTAACTATCACTCTATGAGCTCAACCATTGGAGCTTTCTCTGACACAAAAAATCCTCTTTGCTCCCAAAAAGTCATTGTTCGGTAATAAACCCATATCCACTGATGGACCCAACCTATCATATCTTGCTTTTTCTCTTGAAATCTGATAGATATATGAGTTACAGAAACTACTGAAAATGCACGCTAAAAAAATGTAAGCTTATCCTAGCCTATGCCTATCACTTAACAAACACAGAGCTTGGCATCAATGTGACTGAGCACTTGTTCGTGTCTGCCATGTTACACTGAACTTTGGTTCTTTGTGTCATGTGTGCTAAGAGGTACAAGAAGTGATAACAAGTACCCCTGCAAGAAAAGAACTGCAGCCGCCAGCCGCTGCAAAGAAACAAAGACGGGCGGCCTTTCCAGGATGCAAAGGCGGCGAGCGGCAAGGCGTCCAGGACCACTCCCTTTGGCTCTGAATCTTGGAACACCGAAAGCAACCAATGCAGAGCCTGTTAAGTTGCAGGGTCAGTTAGTACGATACAATGCAAAGGTGTGGCAAATCAAGTAAAATGCCTTCCTATATGTGCAGCATGCATGCACAACAGGAGATGATTGGAAGATATGATCCCTAGCTTATAGCTATAGATATATGTCAATGTATGTATATAACTATATATGGATATAGTTTATGGGTTCAAATTAGGTAATCGTCCTGGTCCAACAAATGTGCACAACCTTATTTGCTTTTCTTCAATATAATCTTGAGAAATAGAAAAGGATAAGATGTGCTTTTTTCGGTTTTTTACTAGTATGTGGAACTGTTGGACTGGACATATTTTATGAGCATGAACAGGTTAAACATTCCATTGGCTTGGAGTTTCATGCGTCTCTTCTAAATTTTTTGTGTGAGAGGAATGAAGCTCTGGGACTTAACAAATGTCCATAGGTAAGCACCGTGAAAGTCCCTTTTCACTTTTACCATCGTGCTCGACATGTTAATGACTGCAGACTGTATTTACATGAATTGGTAGCTGTTATAGCATTGGTAGATCTGATTCAGGTAACTGAGCCACATTTCACTTAATGTTTGTTCGAGTTCTAAACAGATATAGGAGCAGACTTTGCGAGTACAATATCTGATATATGGGTACAACCAGTTTAACTAGCATAAAATGTATACAGTCTTTTGAAGCACATAACAGATCTCCAGTGTCTCAGACAGAGTTGTGAACTCAAATAAACCTGATTTGATTTTACTATGATCAGCGAATTCTGCGGGAGCCCTCATCACTCCCCAGTCCATGGGACTTGAGTGCATCGGCAATTCATTCTTCATCAGAAAGATATGCGACACAGGGTTCAGAGAGAGAAAAATAAATCGATGGTGTCTAATTTGAACTAGGACACCAAGTTGAAGGAGCATCACATAAGTTAGCTAGATTCGCTGATCTAAGAACAACGATCCAATCATATTAGCAATGTGACCGAGAATCAGCTCATGTCTATCATGTTGCACTAAACTTCGATTCTCTGTGTTAAGAGGTACAAGAAGTGACAAGAAATAATCCTGCAAGAAGTGATTTGCTGCCTCTGGAAAGAAACATAAAGATGGCCGGTCTTTCAGTAGGATCGCTCCCTTTGGCTACGAATCATGGAAGCAGCCAATGCAGAGCCTGTCATGTTGCAGGGTCAGTTAGTACAATGCAAAGGTGTGGCAAATCAAGTAAAATGCCTTCCTGTATGCAGTATGCACAACTTAAGATGATTGCTCTATATGATCCCTAGCCAATAGCCATGGATGTATATATGTATAGATGCATATAATTTATGGTGAAATTTTACAGCGCTTGGAAAAAATTAGAGCCATCCATTTGGATAGATATGGCTATAAAATAAGAAGAATCAACGTAGAGGAACTTAAGTTGTAGGCTGAAATCTAAAATATGTAGACCCGGAACCAAAAATATATGAGCAAAGAATTATTTCCAAAATAAATTTAAAGGGCAGAATAGTAATTTCGCGTAGCTGTCCCTTTAATCTCGATCCTCGTCACATCGGCCGATGGGTGTGAGCCCTTAGGTTCTCCTCGCGGCGTCCGGCAGGTCCATGGCGGACTCCAAGTCGAACAGCAGCAAGCCGAAGCTGCACCATTGATTGCTTGCTTGCCTGGCTCCTATCGCCGGTGAGAGCAGCGCCCAGCTTGCTTTTGCCCTTCCCGGCTTGCTCTTGTTGCCGGTGAGACGGCCTTGCTCTTGTTGCCGGTGAGACATTGACTGCTTGCTTTTGCCCTTCCCGGCAGCACCCAGGCCATTGACTGCTTGTTTTTGCCCCTCCCGGCCTTGCTCTCTTTTCACGTTAGTTAGAGTTAGTGACTTTGACTAAAAGTACTAAAGTAAACTTAATTACAATTATTAAGTATTTTTTTAATAATCAACGCTTGGCAATATTTTCTTAAAGAGGAACAGATGGTTCCTCCCAAGCACAGTAACAAAGCTCTAATTTATGGGTCCCAAACAGGGAGTCTTCCTCGTCCAACAAATGTGCACACCAAGATTTGCTTTTCCTCAGTATATTTTGAGGAATAGAAAAAGGATAAAGGAAAAGGAAAAGGAAAAGGAAAGGAGAAGGAAACAGGAAAAGACATGCTGGAGTTCGTTTTTGGCTAGTATGCAATGGAACTGTTGAAATGGATGTAGTTTATGAGCCTGAACAGGTATTTCGTTCCATTGGCTTGGAGTTTCATGTGTCTCCTCTATTTTTCGGTTGAGAGGAACGAAACTCCCTTTTCAAATGCACCATTCTCGACAGGTTGATGACTGCAGACATCAAACCTGTAGCATAATGGATATATTGACAAGAAATGGAAGCTGTGATGGCATTGGTAGATGATCCGATTCAAGATATGGCCACAAACCACATTTCACTCAATGTTGTTCAAGTTCTAAACTGAAACAGGTGCGCACTTTGCACATACAAGATCTGTAATTTAAATATATGGTACGACCAGTATTACTAGGAGAAAATGCATGAAACAAACACTAGAATAAACAAAATTACAACCCAAACTCAACAAACGCCACGCACTGTCTTTTGAAGCATATAATAGATCTCCAGTGTCTAAGGACAAAGAGCTCTGAACTCAGTACAGAAACTTGGTTTGACCACAATCAGCGCATTCGACGGGAGCCATCATCATTCCCCAGTCCAAGGGACTTCTGTGCATTGGCGATTCCTTCTTCATCTGCAAGATATGCAGCACAAGATTCAGCGAGTGAGAAATAAACTGATGGTGCCAAATTCAAACTATGACACAAGTTGGAGGAGCATCACATAAATGAACTAGATTCGTTGATCTAAGAACAATAGGGCGTACCCAGTGCAGAGAGCTCCCGCTCTGTGCGGGGTGTGGGGAAGGGTGTTAGTGGCAAGCCTTACCCTCGCCTGTGCAATGCGAGGAGACCGTGACTCGAACCCGGGACCTTCCGGTCACAGACGGTAAGACTCTACCGCTTGCACCAGGCTTGATCTAAGAACAATGATCCAACCAAATTAGCAAGGATTGATGCTATTGCTATTTTAGTAGACTTTGTCCCTTGAGGTTCGGAGAAGGACATTTATACCATTATCACCCATGAGAGGAGGGATACATGCACTACTAGTTTGAGACTAGCCCTACTCTATTGCCATTGTTTACTAGGAAAAAGGAAAAAGTCTATATAACCCCTTGACGTTTCGAGCGGTGTCTACTTCACCCCCTGAAGTATAAAACCAGTTATTCTACACCTTAAACATCTTCAAACCGTCTATATAACTCCATGAGGTGGTATTGGACCCTGGTTTTGCTGACGTGGTTATCTATCTGTCACACATAGCCACCATGGCGCTCTGCCCAGATGTTAGGCCCTCTTGGCCCATGAGCTAGCGCACCTAGGTTCAGCAGCTTCGCCGCGACCATCCACACGGGCAGGTCAGCCTTGTGATTACTCCACGCCGTCAATGCGACGACATGCACGGGAGGGACAAAGATTCCAGGCCATAGGCGACACCATCGCGACCGCCCAATCGGTGTTGTCCGGGCTCGATGCCTCCACCTTCCTCTGCTTCTGCTGGTCTCGGTGGCGCGGCACAGGCGGGCCAGAACTCTAGGCGCACAACGACGCTCGGGGTGGCCGCATCAGCCAGGAGCGGGGTAATAGGCAGCACCATCAACACCGGAGACGACGGGCACGGGAGCTTGCGGGGAGGAGCGAAGGAGCGAGGGGAGGAGGCGATCCCGGCCGATGGGGAACACGCTCAGAGCCTACCGACACCCGCTCAGTGGCCCGTGCTCGCGGTCAAGATGCACCAGTGCAGAGAACGGCACTGCCATGTAAGCCGCCCTCCCACCCGCCGGCCATCGATAGTTGCTTCGCCAATCTGTCAGCTCACCTAAAGGCAGTCTGACACGTGTTTGATTCGAATGCTCATGGTTGCAAGCGGAGAACGGCTGGAGAACGACTGGACAGGTGGCTGCGGACGAGCACCCTGCGACCCTGCATTCGTCAACAACCACAGCCGCCACCGCCGCCACCTCCACAGCCACTGCCACCACCTCCGATGTCCTTTGTTTTGTTTGTCGCCGGACAGTGCTGTGCCTGTGTGAGTTATGTATGCATTGCTTAATTCAATTCTCGATGCCGGTTGCCTTGAATGATATGTGTTCATATCGATCGGAGGATAATGCATGTGTAGGTGTCCAAGCTGGTACACGGGCCGGGCTAGCTACCTAAACGGCGTCCGGGTCCGGCCAGCAAAATCATGCTCATGCATGCATGAGTTGCTATCTGTGAGGCACGCAGGGCTGCAACCTGCAAAAGCTGAACGAGATGAGATGGCACAGGATGGCAGAGAGATGCTAGTACTCTGTACGCAGCCGGTCTCGCCTTCTACGGGGTCGGCGAGCGGGACGGCGCGGCCGGTGCTGCTGGTGACGAGGGCCTAGGTGCTTGTCGCGGGCGAGGCGGCTTATTGTAGAAAGCGTTCCCCCGGAAGGCAATCCTGGGATGTGGCGTGTCTGAGCCCTCTACAAGGACGTTGGCCTTGCTGCCGCGGTCACCGCGCTGCGGACCTGCGACGACGTCGCGCAACTCGCACCCGTGACGACAAGCCTGGCAAGCGTGCGCAGGTTGCGACTGGGCGTGTGGCGGCGTGAGTACTGGTGTGCGGCTGTTCCCCGCACGCGTAGGCGCGGCATGCCTACCCCTACGCTCCTGGCGGACAAGGTTGCCTCCTAGCTCGGGTCATGAGGTGGGACCACCAGCTTGCTCGAATGACCTGATGGGCGGGCTCGGGCGCCGGCGTGTGCTAGCCTGCCATGGTGGCTGTCCATATAAGCAAAACTGCCCTGTAATACCAGCCAGGGGGTTTTCTAACTGGCTTGGCAAACTTTAAGGTGCTAAATACATGGTTTTGTAGATAGGGGGGTTAAGTAGACACCCAATGATACGTGAGGGGGTCATTTAGACTTTTTCCCTAGGAAAAATAGACATCATGCAGGTACTACTACGGGTGGATGATTCTACAAAGAGCAGATATTATAAGGAGCTCTCAGCTTGAGAGGATATGAGGGCTATTATCTGTCCGCAGAGCAAGACATCAGCACCCTACTCTTCATTTGCAAAGATTAAAACATTTTCAAGCAACTAAGTAACTGAAATGACAAATATATAAAAACAAGGGTGAATAAGATGAGAAGACTGAAACCGATGAAGCCTAGTTGCCAACACACGATATGAATTATGATCTTCTATCATCATAACTTACCCCAGAACTGTGTGAAGATCCGGAAGAAAAAGCTTATATTACGGGATACACTGTATGCCATTACAGGAGGGAGAGGTTTGACAAGTGTGTCCACACTAAAAACTTTCTTCAGAAACTGCAAAATATCCAGTTTAATGTCAAATAATTGAGCAAAAAGTGTGCTAATCAAGAACTAAATTTGCTATAGAATAGATCCATTAAAAGAAGTCCAGGTTCGGTGTCCTGAGCCAAATAAAAGAATCATAGGGGATCTAGTGGTAGGATAGGGGACAGAGGACCATGTCATAGAAAGCAGTGGCATGATGTACCGGACAAGTGGCGACCTTGTGCTATCAATCTAGTTTGGTTTCTAGTGCATAAACTGTGTTGAATGACTTTCAGGTCCTTATTCTGTTCAGGGCTTTTGCTCAATCCACGTGTGTAAGAGCACACATGGACTGAGAAGAAATTGAAATTGTTGGGCTTGCGAAACAGGCATTCATGATTTGAGGCTCTGATGGTGGGATGGTGCAAGTAGCAAAGGTGATTGGAAGCTGCTGTAATGAACAGATCAGTATAAACGTGTGGTGTTTAACTGCAATCCATACCCTGCAGTAGTGGTGTGCCCTGGTGCATTACGGGACACTGCTTTTTCATTAACATGTATGGTTACTTCAGCAGCTGTAAATGCTATTATGAAGAATCTAGTGCACTTTCCCCATTCATTTGTTACGGTTAGCACCATGGCGGTAAAATCAGCATAATCCTATCCTTCAGCAACTGCAATTTACAAACTGCCAATGCTGTTCTCGGTTACCCAGTACATTTTCTAATTCGTTTTTTGAGCCAATGTAATCCAATATCCAAAAACACACAGAACACCGGTGCATTCCTACACCCGGGCATTCTGAACTTGGCAGCTGTTCCAGGGACAGGGTAACAATCCCAGAGGGGGCCTAAGGAAGCTAACAATCCGTCGGGCACCACCCCGCGCGCGCGCGCGCATGAGCAAGACACCGAGCAGGAGCTGGGGAAATCATTGAGAACCAAAAAAGAAAAAAAAAGAAAAAAAAAGCGATGGTCGGGTGGGCGTATACGGTACCCTGCTGTTCCGCTGGAAGGAGTAGCGCAGCTCGGGGTCGATCTCGTCCTCCTCGAAGTCGTCGACGGTAAGGTCGAGGTCCGGGCGCCTGCTCCGGGGCACGCTCATGGTGGGCGTCTCCCCGGGGTTGCTGGTGACGCTGACCTTCCCCTCGCGGCTCATCCTTGCCGCGTCCTCGTCCTCCGCGGCCTCCCCCGTCCGCCACGGCGCCGACGACAGCAGCTCCTTCCGCTTCCGCCCCATCCTCGCCGCCTCTCTCAGTCCTCTCCCCTTCCCCTCGTGGCCTGGCTTCGCTTCGCGATTGGTCTGCCTTGGCTTTCGCCTGCCTTCGGGAGGACGGGAGGTGGAAGAAGATGAGATGAGACGATGAGGTTGGCGGACGTGGGCTTCAATGGGCTGGGTCGTCCGAGATGTGACCTGGTCCAAGCGGCCCAGTTCGGCCCACTTCTCCTGATATGGCCTTCGTCTTATCCACGTGCGCCCGTCTCGTTCCTCCCCTTTTGGCCAGCCATCACCACCCCCAGTCCCTCACCACTCCACCCGCCCGCGCCACCGTCCACCAGCTCGCATGGCGCTCCACGCCGTCTCTCCCGCGGCGGTCTCCTCCCCGCTGCGCGCCCTCTCGCGCAGCCTCCCCCAGCGCCTAGGTCCGCCCCTCCTCCTCCTCCCCCGCTCCGCCTCCCGGATTGCGCGGAGTAGTTTCGGCAATGAGCCGAACACTGGAACGTTATTAGACACTAAATCCTCCAGCTAGGTTATTTGCTTGCCTGCCATTCGCGCTGCACGAACAGAATTCCTACTCGCGTTTGATAATACATGCAGTTCCGTCTGCTTTGGGGATGATGCCGTCGAGTAGTTGGCACTTGTTAAGGTGTTTCTGGGACAATGATGCCATACACTTGTTAAGGTGTTTCTTGTGAAACATGACGCTCATCAAATTTGTTGTAGACAGTAGTTCTCCCTAAATGTGCTCAGCTGTGGTCTACAGAGGATAGTATTGCACTACTCGATTCTCATGTACTATGGGTGTTCAGTAATTCAGTTAACAGTGTTTGCCGTGAAAATCAATAATGTGGCAAACTCTTTACAGCAGATGTCCTACTTTACAGGCTGTGGTTGTTTACCAAAGCAACCCGTCGTGATTTACTCCTCCACAAACTTTGCGAGACTTCAGGCTGGACCAGTGGACTTCGCTGGCAGGCCTCTGGTTCTTGGACGCTCAGACAAGAGGCGAGTGGTTACAGATATAGACATTTATCCCGTATTATTATGGACCATCAGATTAGTCTTCATTAGCTTGTGATTCTCATGTTATCAGAGCAGTTTTGACGCATGCCACTATTGAAGAAATTGAAGCAGAGAAATCCCTCATCGAAGACCAAGCTGTATGTAACAGTGTACTCTGTATTGGGAAGGCACATTTGCCTGGTCAGGTTTTTTACCTCTCGTTTTGACTGCTGGTATGTGTCTTCAGAAAGAAAAGATGGAGAAGGCAATCGAAACAGTCCAAACTAACTTCAACACTGTGAGGACAGGGCGTGCAAACCCGACCATGCTTGACCGGATTGAGGTTTGAGGACTCGTCCTTGTTCTTTTTGCTCTTATGATGAAGTTCTAACTGTTGCATGATCAAATATATTCCCCTTTGTTGAACACACATCTTCACTTTTCCATTCTGCATGCATGTAATGTAACTAACTAACTATTTTGTTTGATTTCCTGCTTAGCTGAAACCGTGTACAATATAGCATTTGTCATAGCTCAGTAACTGTCGATATAAAATCCTGATCTTATTTTAGCAAAGCAAAATTTTGTGGCTGATACTATAGCGCACAGAGACTAATGGAAACGATTGTACTGTTCTATTCAACTAAGATTATATAAATGTTTCTTACAGGTTGAGTACTACGGAACTCCAGTGAACTTGAAGAGCATTGCACAGATAAGCACTCCAGATGCAACTTCTCTTCTTATTCAACCATATGATAAGTCAAGGTAAGCTTATACCAATTAACCTTCCCAGTGCAGAGCCACTGTTGAGTTTTTCATCCTATGTAATTAATCACACCCATGTACTGTGCAGCCTTAAGCTTATTGAGAAAACAATAGTTGCTGCAAATCTTGGTGTGACACCAAGCAATGACGGAGAAGTGATACGAGTGACTGTCCCACCATTGACATCTGATCGCAGAAAGGTTTGTGTTTGTAATAAATTCATATGTGCATTACATTTTGTCACTTGTTATGTTGTCAGGAAATCTTTTCATCAACCTTTAGAATGGTAACGCTGTGGAAACCAAAATATATGCAGGTGACCATACAAATTGCGGATTCATTAAAACCCCAGAATTTACAAGTGTTACCATATATTCCATATTTCTCAAGACTACAGTGTGTTGAAATAACTGCAGAAGCCATCACTTATATATGTAAAACTGGTTAACAAAGAAATATATTTTGCTTTCGATAATAGAATTAAAGTCATTATGATCATTCTAGTAGGAGTCATTTAGTAACTTGTATCTTTTCTCGAACTGTCTAGTAACTTGTATCTGAAACCACTAGACGCTTATCTACAAAATCTACAGCTAAAACCTATTTTGTTCATATTGAATGGTTTCTAAATCTTGTGGGGTCACACCAGCACCTTTACTGATAAATTTGACCAGTCCAATATAGAATTAGTCTGGTGTCCTGGCCCTGGCCTTCAGGCCTGGCTAGGTTTGGAAAAGAAAGACTCGGTGACCAACTAGGCCTGGCATACAACACAGTAGGCCACATAAATGGCCTACTGTCCATGGTCCGGCATGGATTTTGTTGTTTTGTTCATGCTAGATTAGTATTCAAATGGTTAACGTCTTTTTCTTCGTCAAATAAGTTGTAAACATTTTATGTCTTCGCTGATTCTTAAATCATTAGCACTTTGGTACCCTTCTGAAATTATTGATGTTTCTGCAGGAATTAGCAAAGACAGTAGCTAAATTAGCTGAAGATGGCAAGGTATTACCCCAAATTTTTTTGTTCACCTTTCTCACTATGTTTTCGGTTCCAATATTACCTTTTTATCTTCTTAATTGGACATTCTTTTTTCTAACTGTTCCTAGTTTCTACCCATAAAATATCACTTTGTTATCATATTCTGTTTGGACTATGATGAATATGGTATCAATGAATTATCTTTTACAGGTTGCTATAAGGAACATAAGAAGAGATGCAATCAAAGCTTATGATAAACTACAGAAGGTTGCTCTTCTCATTTGTCACTTGTCTATGTGAGCTGTTGTAGCTTTGTAATAAAACTCATAATCTCATATACTGCACTTGCTTATGTAGGAAAAGAAGCTTTCTGAAGATAATGTGAAAGATTTATCAGCTGATCTACAAGTGAGGATGCTTTTTCTGACTTTTCTTCCTATAGTTGCACATAGATTCCCAAGGATATGTTCATGTCCCTTTGGAAAGATTTACTGTTAGGTCCAGCGGGAGTTAACTTTCTTGTACAAATTCTGCAGAAAGTCACAGATGAGTACATGAAAAAGATCGATTCCATCCAGAAGCAGAAGGAACAGGTACTTTTCGATCTATCTGTTGACCTTTTGTCTAACAAGACGTACTGTTTGCTGGTTCTATGCTCTAATCTGAAGGAAGATAATCGGCATATATCGAATTAAACTTCTGAATAAAATAAGTACACATGATGCTGGAACAAGAACTTGCAGCGTTCTTGAGTTAACCGTTAAAGAGTCTCAGAAAGTTAATCAGAACTATCTAAATCTTTTCAGGAGCTGATGAAAATTTAGATCTCAAGCTGAGTATGACCGGTGAGTAACCGCCTCTGTGAAGCATGAACGAACCCCTGCATATGTTCTTGAATTCAGAACGCAGTAATGGTTTTGCGGCCAATTTTTTCTGAAGCAATTTGTTCTGTTCATAGTTGGCAGCTTGGCGCTGTGCCGGGGATGCACGTTTTGGGTCAGGTGCTTTGCTGGAACTTTTGGATGCACACAAGTTGAGACAATGCTGCTGTGTGTGCTTCTCGTTTTTGTAATGTTCGTAAATTGGTTCTCTCCGTGTTGTCTGACTGCTACATTGTCGATATTTCTCACCGTCTGAATCGAATGTCTGAATTGTTTCTGCCGACTCTCTTGAGTCTGTTGTCAAAACTCTGCTGAGGTTGAAAGCAATTTTGCAGGTCAAAACTCCGCTGAGGCTCAAAGCAAATTTTCACGGGCATTGCGGTGACGTTGAGTCACTGACAAGTAGGGCCTATGATGTAACGTTATGCTGAGTCACTGACATGTCAGGAACTGAGGATACGATAGGATCCTCTCGCAATTTTGCACCAGCACGTGTACACATGGCGCATTGGAGTTTGGGAAGGATCAAGCAGAGAGTACGTGGGCTTTTATGGGCTTGATGGTCGATTGAATTGCGACCCAGAATGTCCTTATCGCCTTTGGTGGGCCGCTGCTTTGGTTTTGACGGACCACTCTTTTCTTTCTCTGCCGTTTGATCTTGTGCGTAAATTATACTATCTTAAATATCATTGCATCGTATTCGTCGACGTCGTGTTCGAAAAATAAAATCATTTCTTTGTCTTCTGCCCGGACTTTTCAAAATATTCCTCCTCCGTTTCCCCGGACTTTTGTAGCCATAGTACTGCCTTCATTTTTCTTTACAAGGCATATTTCATTTCGTTGGAATGACGTTTTGACCAAAACATTACTCTATTGATATTTTATTGACGCGGTAGAAAATTGTAGTTATAGGCAAAAAATATAACAATATCAATTCCGTGCAACAAAAGTTATTCATTGGTGGACTAATTGATGGTCAGATGGTGAAAGGTTCCTCATAGGGCACGCTACTCCTAATTATTAGTGGCTAAAATTAGCGCCAAACACCCGCTAATAGTCCAACCAATAGTTCAAAATGAACTACCTAGCTAATAAAAAGTTATCAGTTAGCTTTTTTTCTGCTAGCATCTACTAATAGCTATTAGTCCTAATAGAGCCGAACAGACTCAATGAAATGTCTAGTATCTTGTTTGTGATCAGCAGCCTAGACTACTCTAGAGGTGCTGGTTTGTTCCTTCGCTTTACGAAGGTGAGACTCTGGGTCAACGAACGCATGTGCACGGGACGTGGTAGGTTGAGGAAATGATGTATGGTTAGTTGGTGGTGACGATGATGATAGCAATTTTGTTAGGTCACAACGCGGCATTTATTTGCTATGACCATTGAGACAACAAGGAAAATACGACGGCCGCTTGGAGAAAGGAATTGAACAAACCGTAGTTCCAGTCCAGAGGGGTATTATCTGAAATACTTTGGTTTTAAAGTGCCTGAAGTGTTTGGATGCAATAAATTTTATGGTTTTAAAAGCAACGATATTGCTAAAACTATATGTTCTAAAATGTAGTTTCTTGATACGACGGTTTCTAAATGCTACAACACCCAAACATGACCTAATCCTTCTAGGTTTAGAAGTTTTTGAAATGCTGTTTTTATTTTTGAAACACAGTATAGGTGTGGATGTCACACACTTACCTCTTTAAATTATGGTACCGTGAATAGGAGCCATGATGTGTTCTGGACAAACAAACAAAAAGTGTACCATACATAATCTATCTTTATGAGCACCCCTGAGAGACTAACCACACATATCTTGAAATTGGCAAAATCGTCATGTGCATATCTTCTACAATCACTAATATGTGGTGTCATTTCTCGTTGCAATAAATTCAGTAGATAATAAGTTTTTTAGATAATGGACCCAGGTTCCGGCTGCTACACCTCCTGAAGGTATATGAAGCCATAATCATCGAGCACTTAGGCTCATAGAACATCGAAAAAATCCTGACACAGAGACAAAGACACAATATAAATAGAAAAAAACTGAGACTAGTTTACAATTCTATTCCTAAACCTTCATCCAAACTTGGCAAACACCTCCATGATTACAGTCCCCCAAAGTCCACAACCAACCTTTTAAACTCACTCTTTCTTCTTCTCTATGTAGCAAGGACCACCACCTGATCCAATAAGTTGCCCTAAAAATTACTTGCAAAAAGGAGTTTGATTTAACATTCATGAACGCCATACCCAGAGGCGTAACCAGGGGGGCTAGCAGGGGCCGTGCCCCCCCCCCCCCCAACACAGTAAAAATTTGTTAAATATTCCTATAAAGTTTGTTAATTTATAGCACAAAAATGCGACAATTCATCTATTTTTAATCATAATATTGTGAAATTACAACAATTCATCAATTTTTCGTTATGAATATTAACTACACATGTAGAAGCACTTAAAAAGTAGTTGAAATATACACTTATGTGTGTCATCATATTTGTCCCGCCCCCCTTAATCAAAGTTGCTGGTTCCGCCTCTGGCCATACCGTTTCTATTCAACCAAAATGTCCAACATAGGGCCTCAACACCTAATAAAATTTGGTTTTTGAGCATCGGCGAAACACCGTTGAAAAGGAAATTACAAGTTAACGTGCCAAGCCTAGGAGTTACTTCAGTTGGACAGATCTCACAGTGAGCCAGTGAGGAATCTATCTGAGTAGTATCTATCTAACCAACCGAGGTACACTCGAGCCTCGTAATATCCACCATCTTTTAGTTGTATGGAACAGTCTATATAGATGGATGCAAACACATGGGTGCTAGCTAGCTATCCATTGTTGTGCAAGCAATACTCCACAAAATTTTGTCATGACCTAATTTTATTTTTATTTATTTGAAGCATGCACATCGGCGGAAAGGGTAAGTTGCAGGCCTGCAGGAGCGGCTGTCTTGGCGTTGCTTCCTTGTCACCATGGTGTCTGTCTGTCTGCTTGGAATCAGTCTCCCTAATAACAAAGCTAAGATAGCTGCAGTGTAACTGGCCTGACGTCTCTCCCTCCGAAAGCAACGACTTAACTGACCTGACCATGCGTCTGCTTCCCACGTTGGTGAGAAAATTAGGCATCATTTCATAGGATGCAATCGTTGCTAGCTTTTGTTAATCCACCATCCCTTCTCATGGCGCTGTATCTAACGTACGTGTGGTGGTTCCTTTCCGGCAATCACAAGGAGTTGTTTCCAAGCACAAGCAAAGACATTGCAACTGCCAAAAAGAAGGAGAAAAAAAGAAGAAAGAAGGCAAAAATATTTCTTGCACTAGTAGAGAAACGACTTTTGATCCACTTCGAAATTTGGTTGTTGTCCCGGTATTTTTCGCGCCCGGGACTAGAGAAACCTTTAGTCCCGGTTTGTAACAACCCAGAAAATCCACACACCAAAAGTCACAACTACAAAATTTTTCTCAAGGATCCCATGTGATGATGAGTGACATGGTAGAACCCAACCTAGAGTTGCATTAGAAGTAACTCAACCCAGATTAACACATAAGCATGGCATATCATTTGTTGATTATGATTAATAAATTTCCTTCAAATAACATGTTGCATACAATGTTAACTTAAATTGTGATTTGGGATTTCATTTGCTTTATGCTATGTTTAACAATTCCATTAAAGTAATAAACCATAAAGTTATTATTAAACAAAACTCCCAAAATTCCAATAAGTAAGTCACCTCAGTTTTAAATTCAAATTCTAAACTAAATTTGAAATCAAACAAAGGAAAAGAAATGTAAAACGGAAAAAGGAAAAAAAAAGAGAAGAAGAAGGCCTCGCGGGCTCGGCCTGCTCAGCCCACGCCGGCCAGCCACCCTCAGCGCGCGCACGGCCCAGCTAGCGGCCCAGCATCGCCCGCGCGCTCGTCAGCCCACTTGCGGTCGCTACCACCTTGGCCCGCGCGTCAGCCGCTCGCCGCTCGCTTACCAGCTTCGCCCGCAGCCGCTGCCAACGGACCCCACCTGTCAGCGCTACTGTGCTTCTTCCCCACGCCGCGCTCAAACCACCGCGCGACAGAGCCCCGACAACGGTGGCAGGGCGGGCCAGGGGTCATGCCCGGGGCATGGTCCTGTCTCCCCCTTGGCGCCACGCCCACGCAACCCCTCGTGGCCGTAGGATGCAAGCAAGCCCCGCGATTGCCCTTGATTCCAGTCCGCCGATCACCGAGCTCCATGGCCGAGCTCGGCTATAAAGGCCACGGTCCTCGGAGCCCTAGCGCTCGTCCCGTCGCCCGCCGCCACCTCGGTGGCCAACCACAGCCCACCCAAGCCAAGAGAGAAGAGGGAGAGGAGGGAGAAGAGGAGCACGCCGGAGCCGCTGTGGAGAAGGAGATCGCCGGAGCCAAGCGCGACGCCGTCGTCCACATCACCGACGCGGTTCGGCACGGCACTGCACGGCTTCCGGAGCTACACGGCCTCGAGTCGACACGGCATCACTATCCTTTCTTCCACGCCACCCACGGTGAGCCCTTCCGGTCTCTTCTTGCCTGTCGTCGCCGGACCTTGCCGTTCGGCCATGGCGCTCCATACCAGGAGCGTGTAGGCCAAGGCCGTCGCCGGCTACTGGGAACACAAGCACCCACGCACACGTCCGTAGCCATGCCGTGACCACCCCGCTGGAGCCCCATGGTCCACCCGTGCGCCTCGCCGTCGTCTTCATGACCGCCGTGGCCACCGGGAAGCCCCTAACGGCCACATGAGAATCCGAGCCCCGCCATTTAGCCTGAACGCCCTTGCCGTGACCCCAAGAACCCGTAGAGACCTACACGCCTCCACTGTGACGCTTCTCCGAGGACGTAGCCGCCTCATCGACACCGCCGTCGTGCTCGGGAAGCCGCCGCCGTGGCCAAAGCCACCGGAGCCCCTGGAGGACCCCTCGCCCTGCCAAACATACCCGTTGGAACGTTGTGTCGCCCACGCGCACCACAGAATCAGTCTATGCCGCAGCCCAGCGCCGTTTCCCGCACGCCGGTGGAGCTCGAGCCGCCGCTCGCCGTGGCCAGCACCTTGGGGAGCCTTGGCCGCCACCTTGACCCCACAGACATAGTCGCCGTGGCCCAGGGAAGTTTTTCCCCTCCCCAATCGAACACCGGCGCCACCGCGGAGGCTCGCAGCGAGCTCGCCGCCGGCCGGAGCACCGCCGCGGGAGAAGCAGAGGGCTTCTTCCCTCACCGGCCAACTATGGGTGAGCTCGGTGCACGTGAGCCGAGCCAGGGAGAAGGGACGGTGGACTTGGTCCACTATGGACCAGTCTGCGGTCTATGGACCAGCCCCCTTGGTCCACCGTGAGCCACACCCACACGACCACAGCTGTGGACGCAGCCCGGTATGAGCCCATGACCGTGACGTGGCAGAACCACAGCGTGCCACGTGTCTGGACCGGCCCAGCCCAGACCGGCCCAACCCAAATCCCAATTCGAGTCGGCCCGTGTTGACCGTTGACCGGTCAACGCTGACCGTTGACCTGGCCCACCTGTCAGAGACACAGACACCATGGACCCACGCGTCAGATGCTGACGTCATGGTGACGTCACGCGAGACCCACGTGTCAAAGGCCAGCACAGCCGAGATGACGTCATGCTGACGTCAGCTGGGCCCCACCTGTCAGCTCGGATCCGTGACGATGGCGTCATGATGACGTCATGCTGACGTAAGCATGTCGCGTGGACCAACCACATTGTGACACGTGTCAGCCCAAGAATAATACAGCCTTTTTCATTTTCAGAAATGGATTTAAACTTCGGAAATTCATAACAAATTCATACGACCTCAGAAAAATATGAAACCAGGACCAAAATTCATCTAAAATCGAGCTCTACGCAATGAACCCACGTTTGAGTGCATTTGGCTCTTTTGAATTTTCATTGCTTCTTTGTGCTATTCTATAGACGTCGCTGACGCGGCTGTAATACGATCGTTGCAGACTCGGAGGAGAACCTGACGGACGAGGATCGTGAGTACCGAGAGGAGTACGGAGACGACTACACTGAAGGTGCCACATCCCACCCAACTTCGTAGCACCTATTACGCATGGCTAATATAGAACTGCTAGTGCCTTTACTATGTGGATATATTCACACTGTGATAGGACTTGCATGGTAGTATGCTTTCTTGATGGCCTTTACCTTGACGCAACCTTGTCCCTGCTCACCCAACTGTTAGGCTAGTCACACGCTTGCTACTATATTTCATTACTTATTACTTCTACTACGCTTGCACTACATTGATGCGTGATGGAAACTAGTATTATCTGGACTATGGGGAGAGTGCTGCGTGTGTGACTTGGGTGCGTGGAGGGTGAGGGTTGTGTCGACCAAGTTGGAGTATACGACGAGCCTAGGGCAAGTCTTGCCGTAGGGTGCTACCTAGGCACCCCTGGAATGGATACCTGTGGTGGGTAAATGGATACCTGTAGTGGGTAAATGGTATACGAGGTGGCCTTGGGTGTGAACCTATGGTGGGTGGAGCCCCGGGTGGAGGTGCTGTGGTGGCACGGTAAATGGAAACCCTGATGGAGACATTCTGGCTTGGTCATCCCTAAGGACTTACTAGTACTCAGATTCACCGGGAAGCCTTACGTACCACTCGCCCTATATGGTGCGGGACGACCGGACTACTTGGTAGGATATTGCCACTACTGCTAGGTTGTTAGCGGACAGTGTAAGGAGGTACGGGGTACGGAGGATCTCCCCCACACCCTTCCGAGACTTCATGGAGACCTTGTGGACCCGGCTCATGACTCACAGTTTCAGCCACCCCAGACCGGACTTGGGGTGAACCAGGGCTGAATGGTAGAGTGGCACTATCCTAGGCAAGCAAGCGGCCGGAATCAGCCCAGTTGACGACGGTCAGCGAGGAAGGCGGATCTTGTGGTTATGTAAAACCTCTGCAGAGTGTATGGTTAATCGATCGATACATGTGCCGACTTGTCGGCCATGGACCTTTCCTGGGTTTCGCTTAAACTAGATATGAGATGAGTCCTTCTCTTCTTCCCCCAGGGAGTGAGTGTTCGGTCGTAGCCAGGGGCTACGGGTCTTGAGACAGTGCCGAGAGGGAGTTGGCCTGTCGACTGAGCGATGGTATGGGTGTGGTATGGTGAAGGTGTGGAGATGGTGGTATATCGGTCCCAGGGTCGAAACCTGGCTTTGGAATGGGAATGGGTGTGGTAACGGTGTTAAAACCTGACTATACTATTATATACTTGATATGCTAATACATAGGAAACCCCAGCCTTATAGGTTCCTTTTGAATATATCCGACTTGCATCCAAATTACCACAAAGCAATGCTCATAGGGTTGGGAGTGGCCAGTACAAATCGTACTGATAAATTTTGGCATACAGGTTCTGCTGAGGAGTATAGCTCCGAGGAGTTTGACGGTTGAGGGATTCGTTCCTACGCTCGAGTTTGGCGATCTTATCTTCAAGCTGTTCTGAATGAATGCTACTTTTGATTCCGCCAATGCGGCGATGTAATAATTTATGTAATTCCGCACTATTTGTACTCTGATATTATCGATGTATGGATGTGATCATCGACTGGAATTTGGGTAATATGATCTACCACGGTCTTATTACGCTTTGACTCTATGGATTTCCCATCGTGGAAATCGGGGTTGTTTCAGTTGGTATCAGAGCCATACTTGACCTTAGGACGAAACCCTTAGAAATGGACGATAGAATAGGACGTGAACAGCCCCTCTTTCGGTTATATACCGACCCTGCATTTACTTTTATGCAAGGCTTATCTATTATTGACCTGCTAACGCATGTCCCCTTGAAACATGCAGATGGCAACGAACGTCGACTGGCCGCCTCTAGGACCGCTACCTCTGGACCACGCCAAGCTTACCTTTGACCTACGTGAGCTCGGGGGTTTTGCACAGACCCTCTGCCGAGTTCTCGTCACGTTAGGTGTTCCCGAGGAGCTTGTCAAGGTCACCTGCACCGGGAAGCCAGCTAAGGAAGGGGGAATCGAAGGACCGATTGTCACCTCAGTGGAGTTTCCAGCTAGCACTACCTTACCTTCTGTCCTAGCTTTCACCGAGTTGACTATAGAGGACACAGTCGAGGAGGGACTACTGGCTATCTCACACAAGGCACTTCGCAGAGTGATGAGGGACCACTACGAGCACCTAATGACGACAGAGTTTCGTCTACTTCCCCAGGCCCTCGACCTCAGCCTTACCCCCAGTGAGCAGAGTTTCGCAGCAGGCAGAGTTATCCTTGCAGAGGAGGACAGATGCCTTCGAGTCTCAGCTATTCACCTACTAGAGCAGGATAGGTACGTGACCCAGCTTGAGCAGAAGAGACGACAGTACCAGGCCCTTCTGTGGGAGCACCAGGAGCGAGACTCGCAGGGAGCACAGGAGCGGGCTAATCTACTTGAGATAGTGGCCAAGCTACAGGACGAGCTCAACCATCATGATGAAGTCCACAGAGCTGAGGTCGCTGACCTACAGGACAAAGCCGCCGACCTAGGCAACAGGAACTGCTACCTCGACAGCAAGGTCTTGGAGTTGCAGAGAGAGTTGGACGACAAGAAGGCCGAGTTCAACCGTAGAGGGGACAGAGAGAGATCCAAGGGGATTGACATGCTGAAGATCCAATCTCGGAACAAGACCCTGACTCAGGAGCTAGAGGAGTCCAGGAAGAAGGCCGTTCACAACCAGGGTCACCTGATTGAGGCACTCAGGCAGACCGAGTACCTACAGGACAAGTGTGAGAGGACTTGGCAGGCTTGGCAGAAGTCTGACAGGAAGCGCCTCAGGGAGATGAAGGGTATGTGGGATCAGCTACCCAAGGAGATTCGCAGCAAGACGAAGCCTAGGATAGAGGAGTTTGAGCTAGCCCCGACTCGCCTCAACCTAGACGCCTGCCCTACCCTACCAGGAGCCAAGCCTACTGAGGAGCTTGCCGAGGCCTTGAAGTACGTGTCCCGACTTCACAAGTCTGACGGGGAGATCGAGATCGAGAACAGTCGTATCCCAGCTGCGGTATACGAGTTGGAGTAGATGACCCTGCGTGGTCATGAGTCATGTCAGTAGCTTCCATGAGTTGTACCCCTTATGAGATGTATTATGAGATAGTATGCGTAGAACGATTCTCGCACGTCTTCAAGTGTAGCTACTGGAGATGATGCTATGTAATAAAAACCATGTAATGAATGCTTCGGATCTTATTGCATCTTTATGAATCTTACTGCTTCTTTTGTAATGAGTGTTGGATAGCATAAATGTTTTTCTTTAAATCGTTGAAATCATGTAATCATATTGAATTATAAGCACATATGGCACAAGCACTAAACTCTCTATGATCCGTGTTGCAGATGCCGAATCGCCGTTCTATTCGCTTAAGGCAGCGAGGACGTGCGCCCACCCCTAGACCAGTTGAACCCAATGGGGGACGTGGTGGCAACAACCGTGGTCGTGGCCGAGGTCATGGACGTGGAGGGATACCCTTCCACCTGGAGAATACCCCGCCGCCTGAGGAGAACGTTCCTCCACCACCACCACTGAACCTGGCGGAAGTGATGGCACAACAGACCCAGCTTCTTGCAGCTCTTGTTGAAGGAGCAAACCGTCGCCAGGGAGGACAACAGAATGACTTCCAAAGGAAGCTAGAAGGATTCCTGAAGCTAAGGCCACCTTCCTATGATGGCACCGATCCTGACCCACTGGTAGCCGATGACTGGCTCAAGGAAATGGAGAAGAAGCTTGACCTCACTACTTTCACCGATGATGAGTGTGTTGGAGCTGCCACACACCAGCTCACGGGTGCAGCACGCGCCTGGTGGGACAGTTTCAGTGACTCCCATGAGGACCCTGCCCACATCTCGTGGGATGAGTTCGCTGAAGCATTCACTGAGTATCACATTCCCAAGGGTGTCATGGAGGCCAAAGCCGAGGAGTTCCGCAACATCAAGATGGGAAAGGACAGGGTGACTGAGTACACTACCCGTTTCACCAACCTTCTGCGCTATGCACCTTCTTGTGTTGTGAACTCTGAGAAGGAGAAGCTGTACTATTACCGCAAGGGACTTAACCCGCACATCAAGCTGAAGTTTGGCGGTATTGAGAGCAACACATTGCGTGCTCTGGTGGATCGCTGCATCCAGATTGAGAAAGACCGTGCTGAAGCTGGAGAAGAGTACAGGGAGAGAAAGCGTAAGCCTGAGGAGTCCTTCCGTGGCCGTGATCGCAAGAGGTTCCGCAGAGATGCACCAACCAGGGAACGCTATCGCCACAACAGGGAGGACAACCCTGGATCGAGTAGAGGTAGTGGAGGCTACACCACCAAATACTCCCGCCCTGCTCAGGATCGTTACACCCGGGACCGTTATGCTCAGGACCGCAACACTCAGGATCGTTCCAACCGCCCCCGCACAGCGAATGAACGCCCAGCACAGAACCGCTCCGCATCAGGCACTGGAAACTGGAAGGCACCCGCGCCAACCCCTACAGGCGGTGCGCCTTTCACCTGCTTCGCTTGTGGCCAACCAGGTCACAAAGCCGCTGAGTGCCCTCAGAACTCAGCTACACAGAAGTCTCAGTTCAAGGGATCTGCTACTCGTGGACGTCTCAACCATCTGGACGCCGAGGAAGCACAAGCTGCCCCTGACGTGGTATATGGTATGTTTTTAGTTAATGGCAATACTGCATCAGTT
Organism: Miscanthus floridulus; assembly: GCF_019320115.1. Taxonomy (NCBI): domain Eukaryota; kingdom Viridiplantae; phylum Streptophyta; class Magnoliopsida; order Poales; family Poaceae; genus Miscanthus; species Miscanthus floridulus. Next base: position 4,363,727 of record NC_089592.1, on the reverse strand, counting down.
CTATTTGATTCTGGAGCAACTTGTTCATACATATCATCCAAGTTTGCACGAGCGCATGACCTGCCTGTAACCCCACGTGAAAAGCCTATCATCACCAGCTCACCCTTAGGAGATCTAAAGTGCACCCACATATGTAAAGGAGTGAGTCTTACCATAGAGGGTCTTACCTTTGAAGCCGACCTAACCCTATTACCTTCCACTAACCTAGATGTCATCTTAGGCATGGATTGGTTAACTATTCACCGAGGTATCATATCATGTTCACCTAGATACGTCCAAGTGACCCATCCATCAGGCCAAGTTGTTAGATGTGAACCCCAGTCTGGAAAATCCACCTCTATCCTATGTGCCCTGAAAGCAAGTTCAGAATCTCAAAAGGAGGAGGAGACAGTTCATGATGTGCCAGTAGTCAGAGACTATCCCGATGTATTCCCTGAAGAATTACCGGGTATGCCACCAGACCGTGATGTAGAGTTCATCATTGATCTGTTACCAGGAACGGGACCCATTGCCAAGAGACCCTATCGCATGTCAGTTGATGAACTGGCCGAGCTCAAGAATCAACTTAATGAGCTCATCTCGAAGGGATATATCAGACCCAGTGCTTCACCCTGGGGATCCCCTGTTCTGTTTGTTAGGAAGAAAGATGGCTCAATGAGAATGTGCATTGATTACCGGAACTTGAACGCAGTCACCATCAAGAACAAGTATCCCCTGCCAAGGATTGATGATTTGCTTGATCAGCTCAGAGGTGCCAAGTATTTCTCTAAGATTGATCTCAGATCTGGCTATCATCAGATGAAGATTCGAGAGAGTGATATCCCGAAGACAGCCTTCGTGACTAGGTATGGGCAATTTGAGTTCACTGTGGTGTCCTTTGGACTCACGAATGCTCCCGCATACTTCATGAACATGATGAATAAGGTTTTCATGGATGAACTGGATAAGTTTGTGGTAGTATTCATTGATGACATCCTTGTTTATTCACCCACCGCTGAAGAACATGAACATCATCTAAGAACTGTGCTTGAGAAACTAGCCCAACATCAGCTCTATGCAAAGTTCAGCAAATGTGAGTTTTGGCTACAGGAAGTTGCCTTCCTAGGCCATGTACTATCAGCTGAAGGTGTTGCAGTTGACCCAGCCAAGATTGAAGCTGTAAAAGAATGGGAACAACCCCGTAATGTAACAGAAGTCAGAAGTTTCTTGGGATTGGCTGGATATTACCGCCGATTCATCGAAAACTTCTCCAAGATAGCCCGTCCAATGACCAACCTTCTGAAGAAGACCAAGGAGTTTGAATGGATGCCCGAGTGCGAACAAAGCTTCCAGGAATTGAAACAGAAGCTTACCACAACTCCTGTGTTAGCATTGCCTGATATCAGCAAAGACTTCGTGGTCTATTGTGATGCATCCCGTCAAGGACTTGGCTGTGTATTGATGCAAGATGGAAATGTGATAGCATATGCTTCTCGACAGTTGAAAGAACACGAGAACCGTTACCCTACTCATGATCTTGAGTTAGCAGCAGTTGTGCATGCTTTGAAGATTTGGAGGCACTACTTGATAGGCAACAAGTGTGACATCTACACCGATCACAAGAGCTTGAAGTACTTTTTCACTCAAGAAGATTTGAACATGAGGCAACGCCGTTGGCTGGAGTTGATCAAGGACTATGACCTGGAAATTCACTATCATCCGGGGAAAGCTAATGTAGTCGCAGATGCTCTCAGTCGCAAGAGCTACTGTCACACTTTGATCACTAAATCCGTACCACCCGAGCTCAAGGAAGAGATTGATGATTTTCAACTTGAGATACTACCGCACGGCTTGTTGAATGAGCTCCGCATACAGTACAATCTCACAGATCGCATCCGTCAAGCTCAGAAGAATTGTGAAGAGATCGAATATCTCCGTGGTCTGATGAAACTAGGCTACAAGACCAACCACCATGAAGATGTACAAGGAACCATCTGGTTCAAGGACAGAATCTGTGTACCTTCCGATCCAGCACTACGAGAGGAAATTCTGTTAGAAGCTCATGATTCTAAGTACTGTATTCACCCTGGAGGATCAAAGATGTATCAAGACTTGAAGAAACATTTTTGGTGGAAAGGTATGAAGACGGACATTGCAGGACATGTGGCGCGATGTGACACCTGCAATAGAGTCAAAGCTGAACATCAAAGGCCTGCAGGATTGTTAAAGCCTCTTGACGTTCCCGAATGGAAATGGGAGAGCATATCCATGGATTTCATAGTTGGATTACCCCGTTCACAGAAAGGCAATGATTCCATCTGGGTGATTGTTGATCGTTTGACCAAGATTGCTCACTTTGTACCAGTAAAGACCAAGACCAATGCAGAAAAATTAGCGGATCTGTATATTGAGCATATTCTCAGACTGCATGGAGCACCCTCTAGTATTGTATCTGATCGTGGTCCTCAGTTTGTGTCCCGATTCTGGGAAGCTCTGCACAAGTCTATTGGAACTAAACTCGATTTCAGTACCGCTTACCACCCGCAGACAGATGGACAGACAGAACGAGTAAATCAGATCTTAGAAGACATGCTTCGCGCTAGTGTACTGAATTATGGCTCTGATTGGGAGAAATGCTTACCCTATGCAGAGTTCTCTTACAACAACAGCTACCAAGCCAGCATTAAGATGTCACCGTTTGAAGCTCTGTATGGCAGACCTTGTAAGACACCGTTGATGTGGTCCCAACCTAGAGAAAGATCGTTCTTTGACTCTGCTAAGATTCAAGATGCCGAAGAAGGAGTTGCCCAAGTAAGAGAGAATTTGAGGATTGCTCAAAGTCGATACAAGAGCTATGCTGACAAAAGGAGAAGAAGACTTGAGTTTAACGTGGGAGACTTTGTCTATCTCAAGGTATCCCCGCTACGTGGGACTGTCAGGTTCCATGTGAAAGGGAAGCTTGCCCCTAGATTTGTTGGCCCATATAAGATTTGCAAGAGGATTAGGGAAACTCGCCTACAAACTCGAATTACCTGAAGAATTGACAGGAGTACATCCCGTATTCCATGTCTCACAGCTACGTAAGTGTTTGAGAGTGCCCGATGAAGTGATCCCGACTGATACACTTGACATTCAAGACACTCTTGAGTACAAAGAACATCCTATCAGAATTCTGGGCAGAGATACCAAAGAAACCCGAAGCAAGACTATTCCTATGTGCAAGATCCAATGGAGTAACCACACTGAGAGAGAAGCAACGTGGGAGAAAGAGTCTGATCTCCGGCTACAATATCCTTACCTCTTTGAAGAGTATGTTACACTTTAATCTCGAGGACGAGATTCTGTTAAGGGGGTAGGACTGTAACAACCCAGAAAAATCCACACACCAAAAGTCACAACTACAAAATTTTTCTCAAGGATCCCATGTGATGATGAGTGACATGGTAGAACCCAACCTAGAGTTGCATTAGAAGTAACTCAACCCAGATTAACACATAAGCATGGCATATCATTTGTTGATTATGATTAATAAATTTCCTTCAAATAACATGTTGCATACAATGTTAACTTAAATTGTGATTTGGGATTTCATTTGCTTTATGCTATGTTTAACAATTCCATTAAAGTAATAAACCATAAAGTTATTATTAAACAAAACTCCCAAAATTCCAATAAGTAAGTCACCTCAGTTTTAAATTCAAATTCTAAACTAAATTTGAAATCAAACAAAGGAAAAGAAATGTAAAACGGAAAAAGGAAAAAAAAAAGAGAAGAAGAAGGCCTCGCGGGCTCGGCCTGCTCAGCCCACGCCGGCCAGCCACCCTCAGCGCGCGCACGGCCCAGCTAGCGGCCCAGCATCGCCCGCGCGCTCGTCAGCCCGCTTGCGGTCGCTGCCACCTTGGCCCGCGCGTCAGCCGCTCACCGCTCGCCCGCGCGCTTACCAGCTTCGCCCGCAGCCGCTGCCAACGGACCCCGCCTGTCAGCGCTACTGTGCTTCTTCCCCACGCCACGCTCAAACCACCGCGCGACAGAGCCCCGACAACGGTGGCAGGGCGGGCCAGGGGTCATGCCTAGGGCATGGTCCTGTCTCCCCCTTGGCGCCGTGCCCACGCAACCCCTCGTGGCCGTAGGATGCAAGCAAGCCCCGTGATTGCCCTTGATTCCAGTCCACCGATCACCGAGCTCCATGGCCGAGCTCGGCTATAAAGGCCATGGTCCTCGGAGCCCTAGCGCTCGTCCCGTCGCCCGCCGCCACCTCGGTGGCCAACCACAGCCCACCCAAGCCAAGAGAGAAGACGGAGAGGAGGGAGAAGAGGAGCACGCCGGAGCCGCTGTGGAGAAGGAGATCGCCGGAGCCAAGCGCGACGCCGTCGTCCACATCACCGACGCGGTTCGGCACGGCACTGCACGGCTTCCGGAGCTACACGGCCTCGAGTCGACACGGCATCACTATCCTTTCTTCCACGCCACCCACGGTGAGCCCTTCCGGTCTCTTCTTGCCTGTCGTCGCCGGACCTTGCCGTTCGGCCATGGCGCTCCATACCAGGAGCGTGTAGGCCAAGGCCGTCGCCGGCTACTGGGAACACAAGCACCCACGCACACGTCCGTAGCCATGCCGTGACCACCCTCGCTGGAGCCCCATGGTCCACCCGTGCGCCTCGCCGTCGTCTTCATGACCGCCGTGGCCACTGGGAAGCCCCTAACGGCCACATGAGAATCCGAGCCCCGCCATTTAGCCTGAACGCCCTTGCCGTGACCCCAAGAACCCGTAGAGACCTACACGCCTCCACTGTGACGCTTCTCCGAGGACGTAGCCGCCTCATCGACACCGCCGTCGTGCTCGGGAAGCCGCCGCCGTGGCCAAAGCCACCGGAGCCCCTGGAGGACCCCTCGCCCTGCCAAACATACCCGTTGGAACGTTGTGTCGCCCATGCGCACCACAGAATCAGTCTATGCCGCAGCCCAGCGCCGTTTCCCGCACGCCGGTGGAGCTCGAGCCGCCGCTCGCCGTGGCCAACACCTTGGGGAGCCTTGGCCGCCACCTTGACCCCACAGACATAGTCGCCGTGGCCCAGGGAAGTTTTTCCCCTCCCCAATCGAACACCGGCGCCACCGCGGAGGCTCGCAGCGAGCTCGCCGCCGGCCGGAGCACCGCCGCGGGAGAAGCAGAGGGCTTCTTCCCTCACCGGCCAACTATGGGTGAGCTCGGTGCACGTGAGCCGAGCCAGGGAGAAGGGACGGTGGACTTGGTCCACTATGGACCAGTCTGCGGTCTATGGACCAGCCCCCTTGGTCCACCGTGAGCCACACCCACACGACCACAGCTGTGGACGTAGCCCGGTATGAGCCCATGACCGTGACGTGGCAGAACCACAGCGTGCCACGTGTCTGGACCGGCCCAGCCCAGACCGGCCCAACCCAAATCCCAATTCGAGTCGGCCCATGTTGACCGTTGACCGGTCAACGCTGACCGTTGACCTGGCCCACCTGTCAGAGACACAGACACCATGGACCCACGCGTCAGATGCTGACGTCATGGTGACGTCACGCGAGACCCACGTGTCAAAGGCCAGCACAGCCGAGATGACGTCATGCTGACGTCAGCTGGGCCCCACCTGTCAGCTCGGATCCGTGACGATGGCGTCATGATGACGTCATGCTGACGTAAGCATGTCGCGTGGACCAACCACATTGTGACACGTGTCAGCCCAAGAATAATACAGCCTTTTTCATTTTTAGAAATGGATTTAAACTTCAGAAATTCATAACAAATTCATACGACCTCAGAAAAATATGAAACCAGGACCAAAATTCATCTAAAATCGAGCTCTACGCAATGAACCCACGTTTGAGTGCATTTGGCTCTTTTGAATTTTCATTGCTTCTTTGTGCTATTCTATAGACGTCGCTGACGCGGCTGTAATACGATCGTTGCAGACTCGGAGGAGAACCTGACGGATGAGGATCGTGAGTACCGAGAGGAGTATGGAGACGACTACACTGAAGGTGCCACATCCCACCCAACTTCGTAGCACCTATTACGCATGGCTAATATAGAACTGCTAGTGCCTTACTATGTGGATATATTCACACTGTGATAGGACTTGCATGGTAGTATGCTTTCTTGATGGCCTTTACCTTGACGCAACCTTGTCCTTGCTCACCCAACTGTTAGGCTAGTCACACGCTTGCTACTATATTTCATTACTTATTACTTCTACTACGCTTGCACTACATTGATGCGTGATGGAAACTAGTATTATCTGGACTATGGGGAGAGTGCTGTGTGTGTGACTTGGGTGCGTGGAGGGTGAGGGTTGTGTCGACCAAGTTGGAGTATACGACGAGCCTAGGGCAAGTCTTACCGTAGGGTGCTACCTAGGCACCCCTGGAATGGATACCTGTGGTGGGTAAATGGATACCTGTAGTGGGTAAATGGTATACGAGGTGGCCTTGGGTGTGAACCTATGGTGGGTGGAGCCCCGGGTGGAGGTGCTGTGGTGGCACGGTAAATGGAAACCCTGATGGAGACATTCTGGCTTGGTCATCCCTAAGGACTTACTAGTACTCAGATTCACCGGGAAGCCTTACGTACCACTCGCCCTATATGGTGTGGGACGACCGGACTACTTGGTAGGATATTGCCACTACTGCTAGGTTGTTAGCGGACAGTGTAAGGAGGTACGGGGTACGGAGGATCTCCCCCACACCCTTCCGAGACTTCATGGAGACCTTGTGGACCCGGCTCATGACTCACAGTTTCAGCCACCCCAGACCGGACTTGGGGTGAACCAGGGCTGAATGGTAGAGTGGCACTATCCTAGGCAAGCAAGCGGCCGGAATCAGCCCAGTTGACGACGGTCAGCGAGGAAGGCGGATCTTGTGGTTATGTAAAACCTCTGCAGAGTGTATGGTTAATCGATCGATACATGTGCTGACTTGTCGGCCATGGACCTTTCCTGGGTTTCGCTTAAACTAGATATGAGATGAGTCCTTCTCTTCTTCCCCCAGGGAGTGAGTGTTCGGTCGTAGCCAGGGGCTACGGGTCTTGAGACAGTGCCGAGAGGGAGTTGGCCTGTCGACTGAGCGATGGTATGGGTGTGGTATGGTGAAGGTGTGGAGATGGTGGTATATCGGTCCCAGGGTCGAAACCTGGCTTTGGAATGGGAATGGGTGTGGTAACGGTGTTAAAACCTGACTATACTATTATATACTTGATATGCTAATACATAGGAAACCCCAGCCTTATAGGTTCCTTTTGAATATATCCGACTTGCATCCAAATTACCACAAAGCAATGCTCATAGGGTTGGGAGTGGCCAGTACAAATCGTACTGATAAATTTTGGCATACAGGTTCTGCTGAGGAGTATAGCTCCGAGGAGTTTGACGGTTGAGGGATTCGTTCCTACGCTCGAGTTTGGCGATCTTATCTTCAAGCTGTTCTGAATGAATGCTACTTTTGATTCCGCCAATGCGGCGATGTAATAATTTATGTAATTCCGCACTATTTGTACTATGATATTATCGATGTATGGATGTGATCATCGACTGGAATTTGGGTAATATGATCTACCACGGTCTTATTACGCTTTGACTCTATGGATTTCCCATCGTGGAAATCGGGGTTGTTTCACGGTTGGTAGCTTCAACTAGGACTAAAGGTCCCTGCCCAACGGCTATTGCGCCAGGCTTTTGCTGGAGGGGACCTTCAGTCCCGGTTGGAGCTACCAACCAGGACTAAAGGTTCACTTTTACTCCCGGTTTGTACCTCCAACCGGGAGTAAAAGTCTACTCCCGGCTGGAGGCTCCGTCCGGGACTAGAAAGGGACATTTAGTCCCGGTTTCTGTTTATAACCGGAACTAAAGGTCCCCTCATATATACCCCTTGTTCCTCTCCGAGCCCGAGCCACTTCGAGCTCAGTGTTCTTGCTTCATCGTCGGCCTCTCTTCTTCCTCATCACCGGTGATCACAAGATTTCTTCCATTCCTCTATCGATTCTTCGGTTCTAAAGGTTACCAACTTTATACTCTCATGTTTCATCAGTAGCTTATTTCATTTTGTGGACTAGATATATGTGGGGTTTTTTATGGTAGATTTTTTTTTATTTGTAAGCCATTTAAGCTCAAAATCATTTTAAAGTTTGCATATTTGGAGGAAGGAAGGTTAAAGTAGTTATTCAAAACTAGTATTGAGCTTTCATTTCTAGCATGCATAGCACATTTCATGCTTTAGAGATATAGAGATTTTTAGAGTTTTTTTAATTTTATTTGTTTATAAAATGAGAAATTTATATTATATTAAAAATGAGTATAGAGAGTAGATGGCAACTACTTTCGGGTCATCGGCCTCTCATCGGGTTACAAAGCGACTAAGGCCAGACCTCCCTCTCATTGCATGCGGCAAGTGTGAGGAGAAGATTATGATGGAGTACTGGGTGAGGAAGGAGTGTCCCAACAAGGGTCGTATCTTCTACAAGTGTCCGGATCGCAATGTGAGTTATTTTGTCGCATTTGATGATTATGGTTAATTTATACTTATTTTCATGATGATTGTGATTAAAGTTCTAATTTTTTGTTTTAATTTCAGTGGGATGGCACTGGATGTTCAGGCTGGTACTGGGAGGAAGAGTATGTTGAACACGTGCAAAACTCTCTTGTACAGGCGATTATGGTGGCTGATGAGGCAGTGATCCTGCGGAAGAAGCCCATAGATGTTGAACAAACACATGATCTGTCTGTTTTAGTTGGGATTGATCACGAAATCCTTATGCTACTGAAGTGCATTTTAGCTTTAGCTTTTTTAGTGATAGTTGGGATTGTCTACATTGTAGCGAGACTTTCATAAATTAATACCTTGTGTGGTGGCATGCATGTCGTATAATTAACTAATTATGTTCTAGGTTTTAATATGGTATGTATGTCATGTAATGCAGATAAGACGGCATTGGATGTACAAAGCTGATCGCCGCTCCCAAGAGTTCATTGAGGGCGTGCATTCTTTCTTACGTGTGGCCGAGGCAAACAAACGCGATGGTTTCATGTGCTGCCCATGTGCCATATGTAAGAATTTGAAGGAATATGCTAGCTCAAGGAGTCTTCATTCACACTTGTTGAAGTTGGGTTTCATGGCAAACTATATTTGTTGGACGAAACACGGAGAAACTGGGGTTGTAATGGAAGAAGGTGAAGAAGTGGGACAATGATGACATTATTGCTGAATATGGGGCCTTCAATGATACTGCAATGGGGGAAGCTGAAGAAGAGGTAGGGGCAGAAGATGAGCCCGCTGATGATCTTGGTCAGGCCATTCGTGACGCACAAAGAGAATGCGAAAGTGAAAAGGAGAAGATCAAGTTCGAGCGCATGCTAGAGGATCACAAGAAATTGCTATACCCAACTTGTGATGCGGGGCAGAAAAAGTTGGGTACCACACTGGAATTGCTGCAATGGAAGGCAAAGAATGGTGTATCTGACAAGGGATTTGGGGAGTTACTGAAAATCTAAAAGAAGATGCTTCCGAAGGATAACGAATTGCCTGCCTCTACGTACGAAGCAAAACAGGTAGTCTGCCCTTTGGGATTAGAAATCCAGAAGATACATGCATGTCCTAATGACTGCATCCTCTACCATGGCGAGGAGTACGAGAAGTTAGATGCATGCTCGGTATGTCATGCATCATGGTATAAGATCAGGCGAGATGACCCTGGTGATGTTGAGGGCGAACGTCCCACGAAGAAAATCTCTACCAAGATTATGTGGTATGCTCCTATAATACCACGCTTGAAACGTCTGTTCAGAAACAAAGACCATGCAAAGTTGTTGCGATGGCACAAAGAAGACCGTAAGGTAGACAATATGTTGAGACACCCTGCTGATGGGTCCCAGTGGAGAGCAATCGATAGAGAATTCCTAGAGTTTGCAAATGACGCAAGAAACTTAAGGTTTGCTTTAAGTACGGATGGTATGAATCCTTTCAGGGAGCAGAGCAGTAGTCATAGCACTTGGCCTATTACTCTATGTATCTACAACCTTCCTCCCTGGTTATGCATGAAGCGTAAGTTTATTATGATGCCAGTGCTCATCCAAGGCCCAAGGCAACCTGGCAACGACATCGATGTATACCTGAGGCCACTAGTTGAAGAACTTCTACTTTTGTGGAACAGACTAGGTGTACGTGTGTGGGATGAGCACAAATAGGAGCACTTTGACCTGCGAGCATTGTTGTTCGTAACAATCAATGATTGGCCTGCTCTAAGTAATCTTTCAGGATAATCAAACAAGGGATATAATTCATGCACGCACTGTTTCGATGACATTAAAGGTATATTCTTGAAAAAATGTTGAAAGGTCGTGTACGTTGGCCATCGTTGATTTCTTCCTGCGAATCACCCCCTAAGAAAGAAAGGCAAGCATTTTAAAGGTAAGGCAGACCACCAGACCAAGCCGGGCAACTGAACTGGTGAGGATGTACTCAATATGGTCAAGGATATGAAAGTAGTATTTCAAAAGGCACATGGCAGTGAACCTGTTCCGAACAACACCGACAGTCACGCACCCATGTGGAAGAAGAAGTCTATATTTTGGGAGCTACCCTATTGGCAAGTCCTAGAGGTCCGTAGCGCGATCGACGTGATGCACCTGACGAAGAATCTTTGTGTGAACTTGCTAGGCTTCATGGGTGTGTATGGGAAGCCTAAGGACACACTTGAAGCACCACAGGACCTGCGGTATTTGAAAGAACGAGACAACCTGCATCCAGAGAAGACAGATGATGGACGCCATTACTTAAGTCCTGTAAGCTACACTCTTAGCAAAGAAGAGAAGGAAAGCATGTTTGAATGCCTAGCAAGCATCAAGGTACCATCTAGATTCTCCTCGAATATAAATGGTATAATAAATGTGCCAGAGAAGAAATTCCTAAACTTAAAGTCCTATGACTGCCACGTGCTCATGACACAATTGCTTCCTGTTGCATTAAGAGGAATTCTACCTCCAAATGTACATCTAGCCACCGTGAAGCTATGTGCATTCCTAAATGCAATTTCTTAGAAGGCAATCGATTCAATGGATCTAGCTAAACTACAGAATGATGTGGTTCAATGTCTCATCAGCTTTGAGTTGGTGTTCCCTCCTTCCTTCTTTAATATCATGACACACCTCCTAGTTCACCTGGTCAAGGAGATTAGCATTCTCGATCCTGTGTTCCTGCACAACATGTTCCCCTTTGAGAGGTTCATGGGAGTCCTAAAGAAATATGTTCACAACCATGCTCGACTAGAAGGAAGCATCGCCAAGGGCTATGGAACAGAGGAGGTCATTGAGTTTTGTGTTGACTTTATTCCCGACCTTGACCCGATTGGTGTTCCTGAATCGCGACACGAGGGGAGACTAAGTGAAAAGGGGACACTAGGGAAGAAACCATATTTTGGTATGTAGGACAATTATTTTAATAAAGCACACTACACAGTTCTGCAAAACTCCTCTTTGGTGGATGAAAGGTCCTAATGGCTAGAGGGGGGGTGAATAGCCTAATAAAATTTCTACAACAACACTTAACAAAAAGGTTAGACAATTATGAGGTGAAGCAAGTTTTGCACTAGCCTACTCAAAATGCAAGCCACCTACCATAATTCTAGTTTAGATGGAGTATATCCACACAATAGCTATATCACTACACTAAGTTAGTGTGCTCTCAAATGCTAACTAAAGAGCCACACTAACCAAACTAACAAGCTCTCACAACTAGTTATACTAAAGAGCTTGACAACTAGTTTGTGGTAATGTAAAGAGTGGGCAAGAAGGTTATATCGCTGTGAAGATGTATGAACCAATCAATCACAAGTGTGGATAACAATGAAGACCAATCACCTCGGAATCAAAGGATGAACACAATGATTTTTTACCGAGGTTCACTTGCTTGCCGGCAAGCTAGTCCTCGTTGTGGCGATTCACTCACTTGGAGGTTCATGCGTTAATTGGCATCACACGCCAAACCCTCAATAGGGTGCCGCACAACCAACACAAGATGAGGATCACACAAGCCATGAGCAATCCACTAGAGTACCTTTTGGCTCTCCGCCGGGGAAAGGTCAAGAACCCCTCACAATCAACACGATCGGAGCCGGAGACAATCACCAACCTCCACTCGACAATCCTTGCTGCTCCAAGGCGTCTAGGTGGCGGCAACCACCAAGAGTAACAAGCGAATCCCACAGCGAAACACGAACACCAAGTGCCTCTAGATGCAAACACTCAAGCAATGCACTTGGATTCTCTCCCAATCTCACAAAGATGTTTAATCTATGATGGAAATGAGTGGGAGAGCTTTGGCTAAGCTCACAAGGTTGCTATGTCAATGGAAATGGACAAAGATGTGAGCTATAGCTGGCCATGGGGCTTAAATAGAAGCCCCCACGAAATATAGCCGTTATACCCCTTCACTGGGCATAACGTAGACTGACCGGACGCTCCGGTCAGTTGACCGGACGTTGAGCCCCCAGCGTCCAGTCGCTCATAGTCAGCCACGTGTCTAACTCCAACGGTCATCTGCCTTGACCGATCGGACGCTCCGTTCAGTTGACCGAACGCTGGACCCTTAGCGTCCGGTCGTTTCCAGTAAGGGTCCAAAACCGATTTTAATCGACCGGACGCGTCCGGTCATACTTGACCGGACACAGCCCAGCGTTTGGTGCATAACCCTAAGCACTGAGCAAACCGACCACTTGATCGGACGTAGCCCTTCAGCGTCCGGTCGCCGAGCGACCCAGCGTCCGGTCAATAGACCGACGCCAGCATCTCACTGTTACACATGACCGGACGCGCCAGTCCCTCAGAGGTCCAGCGTCCGGTCACTGTATAACCAGCGACACTAACTCATTTTTACTTCTAACTTCTCCACCCTTGCTCAAATGTGCTAACCACCAAGTGTATCACCTTGTGCACATGTGTTAGCATATTTTCACAAATATTTTCAAGGGTGTTAGCACTCCACTAGATCCTAAATGCATATGCAATGAATTAGAGCATCTAGTGGCACTTTGATAACCGCATTCTGATACGAGTTTCACCCCTCTTAATAGTACGGCTATCAACCCTAAATGTGATCACACTCTCTAAGTGTCTTGATCACCAAAACAAAATAGCTCATATGGTTTATACCTTTGCCTTGAGCTTTTTATTTTTCTCTTTCTTCTTTCCAAGTCCAAGCACTTGATCATTACCATGGCATCATCTTCATCATGCTATGATCTTTGTTTGCTTCATAACTTGGAGTGTGCTACCTATCTCATGATCACTTGATAAACTAGGTTAGCACTTAGGGTTTCATCAATTCACCAAAACCAAACTAGAGCTTTCAATCTCCCCCTTTTTGATAATTGATGACAACCCTTATACAAAGATATGAATTAAATTCAATTGAATCCATGTTGCTTGCCCAAGCATATTTACCATTTGTAAAAGAATATGGACAAGTTTCATAACTCCAAATGGTAGCAATTGCTCCCCCTACATATGTGCTAAGAGCTTGGATTGTAGCTTGCACATATGCTTATATAGGAAATATAGGAGTCAATGTCTACCAAATGATGCTAAGGTATAAAAGATGGACCTTTGAAGCGTGATACCAATCAGAGTGCACCATTATACCATCCTTAGCACCATGGTTAGCTTTCTATCACTTGGAAACATACTTTGAAAAGATACCATTTGTAAAAACTTACTTGGAAAAGAAAGTTATATAGTGATTTCATCTCATCATTTAATCTTACAACTATTATACACCACACAAGCATAGATATTGAAATTTAAAACTTGTGCCATGCAAGCAAAACATATGAAATGCACATTCAAATGCACCATACAAGTTCATGAGCTTGCTTCCCCTACTTGTGTGCACAAAATTTTTAATTTATCCCTTTCCTTTTTCACTTCTCTCCCCCTATGTCATATATCAAGTATATCTTTATGTTTCTCCCCTTTTTCACTATTTTTACTACTATCTTTACTATCTTTGTTTCTCTATCTTTACTATCTTTGTTTCTCTCCCCCTTTGTCATCAATGACCACAAATGTTCTAAAAGTAGATAATATTACTAGTAGGGTCGAGATTATCAATGTCAATCAATGGGGTGAGGATCATTTTCCCAAATTTGGTCCAATCTAGATTATTTGCCAAAGATATTTAACTCGGTTTGATCCAAGGACAAGCTTCTTCACGCCTCCTAATAAGGGTTATCTTGTACCATGTTGAGTTAAACACTTAGAGCTTATTTTCTAGATTAAACACTAGGTTTACAAGCCCATAAACATGTCATATGCTATCACTAGATCAAGTCAAGCATAGAAGCAATAGTGATACCATATAAACATCAAATTCATTTGATTTTCATGAATGAGCCTAATGAAATAGAACCACTTGAAAGGTACAAATAAAATTGAAAATGTGACTAGATGCACTAATCATGTCCTTAGCATAGATGTATGTCATGCCAATCAACTTTTACCTTGGATTGCTTGAAGGAGAGGCATGTCATATAAGTCAGGGGTGCATCAACACATATTTGAGAAATCCAATATGTTCAACTCATTCCTTAGCTTGCAAAACCTTTTCTCATCCAATGGCTTAGTGAATATGTTGGCAAGTTGATCTTTGGTGCCTACACTCTCAATGCAAATATCCCCTTTTTGTTGGTGATCTCTTATGAAATGATGGCGGACATCAATGTGCTTTGTTCTTGCATGTTGAACCGGATTGTTGGTTAGCTTGATTGCACTCTCATTGTCACATAGCAATGGTACTTTCTTGAACTTGATTCCAAAGTCACTCAAAGTGGCCTTCATCCAAAGTATTTGTGCATAATAATTACCGGCGGATATGTATTCGGCTTCAGCGGTTGATAATGCAACACTATTTTGTTTCTTTGATGACCATGAAACAAGTGATCTTCCCAACAATTGATATGTGCCCGAGGTGCTCTTCCTTTCAACCTTGTATCCCGCATAATCCGAGTCGGAGTAATCAACTAGCTCAAACTTTGCTCCTTTGGGATACCACAAATCAACATTTGGTGTATGCTTCAAGTATCTTAATATCCTCTTTGTAGCCTTCAAATGACTATCTCTTGGTGAGGCTTAAAATCTTGCACACATGCATACACTAAACATGACATCCGGCCTTGATGCGGTCATATAGAGTAGGCTTCCAATCATAGATCGATACAACTTTTGATCCACCATATCTCCACTTGCATCACTATCCAAGTTGCTATTTGTTTCCATTGGTGTGCTAATGACTTTGCTATCAATCATGCCAAACTTCTTGATCATGTCCTTGATATACTTGCCTTGACTCACAAATATACCGTTCTTTAATTGCTTGATTTGAAGACCAAGGAAGTAACTCAATTCTCCAATCATGGACATCTCAAACTCATTTGCCATCATTTTCCAAATTCATCACAAAAATCTTGATTGGTTGATCCAAATATGATATCATCAACATAGATTTGCAACACAAATAGATCTTTTCCAATCTTCTTGATGAAAAGAGTGGTGTCAACCTTGCCCATTGTGAAGCCCTTAGAGAGTAGGAAATCCATCAATCTCTCATACCATGCTCTAGGTGCTTGCTTCAAGCCATACAATGCTTTCTTCAACTTGTACACATGGTTGGGCTTCTTGTCATCTTTAAAACCAGGAGGTTGCTCAACATACACAAGCTCATTGATGTACCCATTTAGAAATGCACTTTTCACATCCATTTGGTACAACTTGATGTTGTGGGCACAAGCATAGGCTAGCAAGATTCTAATTGCTTCCAATCTAGCAACCAGGGCATATGTTTCTCCAAAGTCAAGACCTTCAACTTGAGTATAGCCTTGTGCTACCAATCTTGCTTTGTTCCTTACTACTATCCCATCTTGATCTTGCTTATTTCTAAAGACCCATTTGGTTCTAATCACATTGTGTCCCTTTGGTCTCTCTACTAATTCCCATACTTGATTTCTTGTGAAGTTATTCAACTCTTCATGCATAGCATTCACCCAATCAACATCCTTCAAAGCTTCATCTATCTTTTTTGGTTCAATGGATGACATAAATGAGAAATGCTCACAAAATGATGCCAATCTTGATTTAGTTTGCACACCTCTTGAAATATCACCAATGATAGTGTCCAATGGATGATCCTTTGCAATATTGGTTGGTTGGAGGATAGGGACTTGATTGCTTGCACTTGCATGATCATTGGGTTGAGATGATGTACTAGCCACTTGATCTTGTTCATTGTCATGAGAGTCACTTGCACTTGCTTGATGTGTATCATCTTGCACATATGAGTTAGAGAGTACTTGCACTTGATCATCTTCATTATCATTTACTTGCCTAGGCCTCAATTCATCAATATCCATGTTTTTCATGGCATTTGAAAGTTGAATGCCTCTAACATCTTCCAAGTTCTCATTCTCTACTTGTGAATCCTTGGTTTCATCAAATTCAACATCATGAACTTCCTCAAGAGTACCACTATCCAAATTCTAAACTCTATATGCTTTGCTTGTAGTAGAATAGCCAAGTAGGAATCCTTCATCACATTTCTTGTCAAACTTGCCCAATCTAGTGCCTTTCTTCAAGATGTAGCATTTGCAACCAAAGACCTAAAAATATGCAATATTTGGCTTTCTTCCATTCAAGAGCTCATATGGTGTCTTTTCTTTCAATCGGTGACAATAGAGGCGGTTGCTACAATAGCAAGCCGTGTTGATAGCTTCGGCCCAAAAAGATTGACTCACATTGTACTCACTAAGCATAGACCTTGCCATATCAATGAGTGTTCTATTCTTCCTTTCAACAAGGCTATTTGATTGTGGAGTGTACTTGGCCGAGAATTGATGCCTAATTCTAAATTCATCATACAACTCATCAATTCTAGTGTTCTTGAACTCACTACCATTATCACTTCTAACTCTCTTGATGGTTGTTTCAAACTCATTGTGAATGCCCTTGACAAATGATTTGAATGTTGCAAAGACATCACTTTTGTCCACTAGAAAGAATACCCATGTGTATCTAGTGTAGTCATCCACTATCACAAATCCATATTTGTTTCCACCGATACTAGTGTATTGTGTTGGCCCAAACAAATCCATGTGCAATAACTCAAATGCTTTACTAGTACTCATCATGCTTTTCTTAGGATGGGTGTTTTCAACTTGTTTGCCGGCTTGACAAGAGCTACAAAGCTTATCCTTTTCAAACACAATATCTTTCAAGCCTTTAACTAAGTCATGCTTAATCAATCTATTCAATTGTTTCATTCTAACATGACCAAGCCTTCTATGCCATAACCAACCCATGCTAGACTTAGTGAATAAGCATGTAGATAATCTAGCTTCACTAGCATTGAAATCAACCAAGTATAGATTCTCATATCTAAAGCCTTTGAAGATCAAGTTAGAGCCATCTACACTTATGATCTCTACATCATCTACCCTAAATATGCATTTGAATCTAAGATCACACAATTGAGCCACGGATAGCAAATTGAAGTTCAAACTCTCTACTAGCAACACATTGGATATGCTTATGTCATTGGATATTGCAATCTTACCAAGCCCTTTGACCTTGCCTTTGCCATTGTCACCAAAAGTGATACTATCATAACCATCATTGTCATTGGTGTTGATTGAGTTGAATATTCTTGCATCACCGGTCATGTGTTGAGTGCACCCACTATCAAGAACCCAATGCCTTCCTTCGGCCTTATAATTAACCTATAAAAGAAGATCAATTCTTTTTAGGTACCCAAACTTGCTTAGGTCCTTGAAGGTTAGTCACTAGGCTCTTTGGCACCCAAATGACTTTCTTCTTTGAGCCCACATAGGAAGAATTAAGCTTAATGGAGGATACATTAGCATTTTTACTTTTGTTGGTGCATTCTTGCTCTTTATGACCAACTTGCTTGCACCTAGTGCAAAACTGACTATTGTTCTTCACAAAACTAGTTTTGTGAGGAGCAAAGGCCGCCTTACCTTTCTTGGGGGTATAGCACAATCCCTCTTTGTAGAGAGAAGCACTTTGGCTACCCAAGCACATAAGCAAGCGGTCCTCACCACCATAAGCCTTAGCTAAGGTGTGAGTGAGCTTAGTAACCTCCTTCTTGAGATTCTCATTCTCAACCACAAGTGAGACCGTCACCACTAGATGAGGTGGTAGTGGAAGTACTACAAGAAGGGTTAGTAGAAGGAGCAATGATAGGCATAGATAGTTATTCATCAATTATGTCACAAGTTAAACCTACATCACAAGTATTAACATGTTTCTTTTTATTTTGCTCATCAAGCAAAGAGGAATGAGCCTTTTCAAACTTTTTGTGAGCTTTGCCAAGCTTCTCATGGGCCTCCCCTAGCCGCTCATGAGTTGCCTTGATCTCATCAAGGGCTTGCTTAAGGGCTTTTACCTCCTTATTCAAGCTCTTGTATTCCCTTCTCTTAATGTCAAAGTGTTCCTTAGCATCTTCTAGCAAGTCAAATAATTCATCCTTAGTAGGTTCATCATCATCACTATCACTATTATTTTCTTTTTTATGTTCATTATCATCGTCATGTTCTTCATCACTTTCATCATCACAAGATTGTACCTTAGTGGCCTTAGCCATAAAGCATGATGAAGATTCAAAGAGAGAAGGCTTCTCATTGATAGCAATGCTTGCAAGAACCTTCTTCTTGGTGGTCTTGTGATCATCACTATCATCATCATCACTTGAGGAAGCATCACTATCCCAAGTGACTACATATGAACCACCCTTCTTCTTCTTGAAGGCCATCTTGTCCTTCTTTTCTTTCTTTTTCTTCTTTTCCTTCTTCTTGTTCTTCTTGTTGTCATCATCATTGTCGCTATTGTATGGACATTGGGCAACAAGATGATCTTTGCTTCCACACTTGAAGCACCTTCTTGACTCTTCTTTGTTCTTGGATGAAGATTTCTTTCTTCTTACACGGTAGCCCTTCTTCACCATGAACTTGCCAAATCTCTTGACAAATAGAGCCATCTTCTCATCATCATCATCATCCCATGATTCATCTTCTTCACTTGATGTTTCTTGCTTAGCTTTGCCCTTGGATGATGTGGCCTTGAATGCCACGCTCTTCTTCTTCTCATCCTTCTTCTCATCTTTCTTCTCCTTCTTTTCTTTCTTCTCATCATCATCTCTATAAGTATCATCGGTCATTATATCTCCCAACACTTGGTTTGGTGTCATTGTGTCCAAACCACTCCTCACTAGAATAGTGACCAATGTACCAAATCTTGAGGGTAAGCATCTCAAGAACTTGTGGGAGAAGTCTTTATCCTTCACTTCTTCTCCAAGTGCTTTGAGATCATTGATAAGCACTTGAAGCCTATGGAACATCTCTGGCACACTCTCATCATCCTTCATCTTGAAGCTTGCAAACTTTTCTTTGAGAATGTAAGCCTTTGCACCCTTCACGGCTTGAGTGCCCTCAAATGATTCTTCCAACTTCTTCCATGCCTCATGAGCCATCTCAATATTTTTGACTTGCTCAAATGTTCTTTCATCAATTGCATCATAAATAGCACTTAGAGCAATGTCATTGTTTTGGAGAAGTACTTCTTCGGCCGCGGTGGGATTCTCCAGATCTTCAATCTCAATTTTTGTTTCTACCACCTTCCAAACCTTCCTATTGATTGACTTGATATAAGTTGTCATCTTGGCCTTCTAATAGGGATAGTTGGAGCCATCAAATTGGGGTGGCTTCTTGGTGTTGTTGATTTGAGCCATTTTAACACCGAAGGTTGTTAAGCTTCAAATAACGGTGACCTCAGCTTTGATACCACTTGAAAGGTCCTAATGGCTAGAGGAGGAGGGTGAATAGCCTAATAAAATTTCTATAACAACACTTAACAAAAAGGTTAGACAATTATGAGGCGAAGCAAGTGTTGCGCTAGGCTACTCAAAATGCAAGCCACCTACCACAATTCTAGTTTAGATGGAGTATATCCACACAATATCTATATCACTACACTAAGTTAGTGTGCTCTCAAATGCTAACTAAAGAGCCACACTAACCAAACTAACAAGCTCTCACAACTAGTTATACTAAAGAGCTTGACAACTAGTTTACGGTAATGTAAAGAGTGGGCAAGAAGGTTATACCGCTGTGTAGATGTATGAACCAATCAATCACAAGTGTGGATAACAATGAAGACCAATCACCTCGGAATCAAAGGATGAACACAATGATTTTTTACCGAGGTTCACTTACTTGCCGGCAAGCTAGTCCTTGTTGTGGCGATTCACTCACTTGGAGGTTCACGCGCTAATTGGCATCACACGCCAAACCCTCAATAGGGTGCCGCACAACCAACATAAGATGAGGATCACACAAGCCACGAGCAATCCACTAGAGTACCTTTTGGCTCTCCGCCGGAGAAAGGTCAAGAACCCCTCACAATCACCACGATCAGAGTCGAAGACAATCACCAACCTCTGCTCGACGATCCTTGCTGCTCCAAGCCGTCTAGGTGACGGCAACCACCAAGAGTAACAAGCGAATCCCGCAGCGAAACACGAACACCAAGTGCCTCTAGATGCAAACACTCAAGCAATGCACTTGGATTCTCTCCCAATCTCACAAAGATGTTTAATCTATGATGGAAATAAGTGGGAGAGCTTTGGCTAAGCTCATAAGGTTGCTATGTCAATGGAAATGGCCAAAGATGTGAGCTATAGCCGGCCATGGGGCTTAAATAGAAGCCTCCATGAAATATAGCCGTTATACCCCTTCACTGGGCATAACGCGGACTGACCGAACGCTCCGGTCAGTTGACCGAACGCTGAGCCCCTAGCATCCGGTCGCTCATAGTCAGCCACGTGTCTGACTCCAATGGTCATCTGCCTTGACTGATCGGATGCTCCGGTCAGTTGACCAGACGCTGGACCCTTAGCGTCCGGTCGTTTCCAGTAAGGGTCCAAAACCGATTTTAATCGACCGGACGCGTCTGGTCATACTTGACCGGACACAGCCCAGCGTCCGGTGCATAACCCTAAGCACTGAGCAAACCGACCACTTGACCGAATGTAGCCCTTCAGTGTCTGGTCGCCAAGTGACCCAGCGTCCGGTCAATAGACCGTTGCCAGCATCTCACTGTTACACATGACCAGACACGCCGGTCCCTCAGAGGTCCAGCGTCAGGTCACTGTATAACCAGCGGCACTAACTCGTTTTTACTTCTAACTTCTCCACCCTTGCTCAAATGTGCTAACCACCAAGTGTATCACCTTGTGCACATGTGTTAGTATATTTTCACAAATATTTTCAAGGGTGTTAGCACTCCACTAGATCCTAAATGCATATGTAATGAATTAGAGCATCTAGTGGCACTTTGATAACCGCATTCCGATACGAGTTTCACCCCTCTTAATAGTACGACTATCAACCCTAAATGTGATCACACTCTCTAAGTGTCTTGATCACCAAAACAAAATAGCTCCTATGGTTTATACCTTTGCCTTGAGCTTTTTGTTTTTCTCTTTCTTCTTTCCAAGTCTGAGCACTTGATCATTACCATGGCATCATCTTCATCATGCTATGATCTTTGTTTGCTTCACAACTTGGAGTGTGCTACCTATCTCATGATCACTTGATAAACTAGGTTAGCACTTAGGGTTTCATCAATTCACCAAAACCAAACTAGAGCTTTCAGTGGATTCGTATATCGAGACACATAAAGAGTTGCTCCGATCTGAGTTTCTAGGGAAGTCTAAAGCTTGGATTACGCGTCAGCACATGGAAACTTTCAGCGACTGGTTGCAAAAAGAATGTCAGGGTGATGAGAGTATTGATGAGCAACTTTATTTGTTGGCTAGGCAGCCATCATGGCATATCCTCACATACAAAGGATACAAGATAAATGGGAATACATTTTACACAATAGCCCAAGATAAAAGGAGCACCAACCAAAATAGTGGTGTCCGCATAGATGCCACCGACCCTAATGGAAATAAGCAAACATATTATGGCCGTATAGAGGAGATATGGGAACTAAACTATGCACCTACTTTTAAGGTACCTTTGTTCAAGTGCCAATGGGTAAAGGCGACTGGAGGCGAGGTAGCAGTCGACAACTAGTATGGAATGACATCCGTGGACCTCAACAATATTGGGTACAAAGACGAACTGTTCGTCCTTGCTAAGGTTGTGAATCAGGTGTTCTATGTCAAGGACATGGCTACAAAACCGAAGAGAGGGAAAAATAACAACGACCCAATCAATGAGCCAAAGCGCCACATAGTTCTTTCAGGGAGAAGAAACACCGTCGGAATTGAAGACAAGTCAGACATATCAGAAGATTATGAAAAGGATGACCGAATTCCACCCTTCACAGTAAACAAAGACCCAAGCATCCAGCTAAATGATGAGGACACTCTATGGTTACGGCGCGATCATAACCAAGGGATATATGTTAAGAAGTTCACTACTGTGCTCGCTTGATATATAGTGATGTATTAGACCTATTATGTAATAATTGTGACTTTAGATTTTTTTGTCGTGTTTTCATATTTTCTACGGTTTAAATGAATTTTCTGCTAGACGGTGGATTTCCCGTGGAGAATGTGTGATGAAAAACCAAATGATGAACGTTAATAAGATGTGAAAACTAATTTCCTATCGAAAAACAATAGTTTTAATGATTTTAATTAAGTAGTATATTTTTGCACGGTGTAAATTGTAATTATTATTTACACTATGTCAAATATTTATACAGTAAAACAAAAGAGTTTAGTTTATAAATTTTTGTTGCGTATAATAATGCAAAACCAAGTCCAAGAATTTTTTTATAATTTTTTTGGATAATATTTTATTTATTAGGCAATTAATAACTCTCTACATATTTATATAAAAGAAATATATAAAAAAGGAAAAAACTTATGGTAATTGGAGAAAGCCAACTGTAGCTCCCCCTTTACTCCCAGGTGGATCAACCACCCGGGACTAAAGGTGGAGCTTTAGTCCCGGGTGTATCCACTAGCCGGGACAGATCCCCCATTACTCCCAGATGGATCAACCACCTGGGACTAAAGGTAGAGCTACAGTTTTCGCGGCCCGCCCAAATGCCCTTTACTCCCGGGTCGTGGGTACACCCGGGACTAAAGCTCAGACCTTTAGTCCCGGTTCTAATAATAGCCCGGGACTAAAGAGTCTTTAGTCCCGGTTGGTAGCTCTAACCGGGACTAAAGGTATCCCTTTATAAACCATGCCCTAGTTCTCTTCCTCTCTGTCTCTGCCACGTCGTCGCCTCATCTTCTCCACCAGATCGATCCAGCAGTATCGCCGCTCCCAGGCGACCACCCTAGCCTCGCCTCGTCAGCGCGCCTCTTCTCTGGCCGGCCAGCGCGCCTCGCTTGTCCTCGCTGGA